>NC_073404.1:1856293-2563793 GCF_028641065.1 Leucoraja erinaceus | reverse complement strand
TAAACCAGCATTTGCAATCTCCTGGATTTGCCATTGTTGTACCATTCACTGCGACCTGGCGTGGACATGTCAGGGACTGTGTCCATCTATTCAGGGAGTGCAGCGTAGGTTCACAAGGTTAATTCCCGGGATGCCAGGACTCTCTTATGCTGAGAGAATGGAGCAGCTGGGCTTCTACACTCTGGAGTTTAGAAGGACGAGAGGGGATCTGATTGAAACATATAAGATTGTTAAGGGCTTGGACACGCTAGAGACTGGAAACATGTTCCCGATGTTGGGGGAGTCCAGAACCAGGGGCCACAGTTTAAGAATAAGGAGTAAGCCATTTAGAACAGAGACGAGGAAACACTTTTTCTCACAGAGAGTGGTGAGTCTGTGGAATTCTCTGCCTCAGAGGGCAGTGGAGGCCGGTTCTCTGGATGCTTTCAAGAGAGAGCTAGATAGGGCTCTTGAAAATAGCGGAGTCAGGGGATATGGGGAGAAGGCAGGAACGGGATAGTGATTGGGGATGATCAGCCATGATCACATTGAATGGCGATGCTGGCTCGAAGGGCCGAATGGCCAACTCCTGCACCTGTCTATTCTACATTTTCCTTGAATTTCGCCTCCCCCTTGATGTCTTTTTTTCACACCTTACCTTTCCATGTCTCTGCGTCTGCGTCTCCCTCTCCCCACTGACTCTCAGTCTGAAGAAGGATCTCCACCCGAAACGTCACCCCATTCCTTCTACCCAGAGATGCTGCCTGTCCCACTGAGTTACTCCAGCACTTTGCCTCTATCTTCGGTGTAAACCAGCATCTGCAGTTCATTCCTGCACACTGTACACGGTCAAAATAGACAGCCATCACAGCAAGCAGCCGGAGTGGGATTTACAGTAGGCGTTTTGTAAAATTCTGAGCGTACTTCCTCAAAGTCATGGAAGATTTACCTGTAAAATGATGTTGAGATATGTAAAATTCAAACTTCAGTTGGTCAATCCCAGCTTTTGTTTTGTTATCTACACCGCTGAGCCAGAAATTTGAATAGATCAGTTTGACAGTGGAGTGGATGTGCGCTAGCTCTAAGAGGGAACTGGTTAGAAACAATGCATTATGAAATGGTGCAAGGCATGGACATGCTGAAAGAAAACCAAAAGATTACGTAAACTATCTCACGGTTGAGCCCGATCTTTATATTTTATTTACATTTTTTTCCCAATTGAATCGAGTTTTGTAAATGGGAGGTTTAATCTTAGATAAGGGTTTCATATCAGGCGGAATGTAAATTACTAAGACTTCACAGGTAGACAAAATTGCTGGAGAAACTCAGCGGGTGCAGCAGCATCTGTGGAGCGAAGGAAATAGGCAACGTTTCGGGCCAAAACCGAAAGGTTTCGGCCCGAAAC
Organism: Leucoraja erinaceus; assembly: GCF_028641065.1. Lineage (NCBI taxonomy): Eukaryota > Metazoa > Chordata > Chondrichthyes > Rajiformes > Rajidae > Leucoraja > Leucoraja erinaceus. The sequence continues at coordinate 2,562,409 of NC_073404.1, read as the reverse complement.
GTTGCCTATTTCCTTCAGTTTCGGGGCGAAACGTTGCCTATTTCCTTCGGTTTCGGCCCGAAACGTTGCCTATTTCCTTCGGTTTCGAGGCGAAACGTTGCCTATTTCCTTCGGTTTCGGCCCGAAACGTTGCCTATTTCCTTCGCTCTATAGATGCTGCTGCGCCCGCTGAGTTTCCCCTGCATTTTTGTCTGCCTTAGATTTTCGTCTACCTGACGAAAATCCAAGGCCCCCCCCCCCCCACCCCCGCCGACTCTCAGTCTGATGAAAGATTTTGACCACCTATTCCTTTTCTCTATTGTGTTCAGTTGTGGCCCCCCTGCTATGGGAAAGTTGCCGCTAAGGTGCAAAGTGGGTAGAGAAAATTTATGAGCATTTTGCCAGGACTTGATAACCTGAGCTATAGGGAGAGGTTAGGGCAGGCTGGGACTTTATTCCTTGGAGCGCAGTAGGCTGAGAGGTGATCTTATAGAGGTGTGTAAAAGGGAGATAGGGGGATAGGGGTGAAATCTCTTACCCAGATTTGTGAAATCAAATCCAGAGGGCATGGATTTAAAGTGTGAGAGGCAAGATTTAATAGGAACCTGAGGGGCAACGTTTTTACACAATGGGCTGTAGGTCTATGCAAAGAGCTGTCGGGGGAGGTAGTTGAGGCAGGTACTATCACAACATAGAAACATAGAAACATAGAAAGTAGGTGCCGGAGTAGGCCATTCGGCCCTTCGAGCCTGCACCGCCATTCAATATGATCATGGCTGATCATTCAACTCAGTATCCTGTACCGGCCTTCTCTCCATACCCTCTGATCCCCTTGGCCACAAGGGCCACATCTAACTCCCTCTTAAATATAGCCAATGAACTGGCCTCAACTACCCTCTGTGGCAGAGAGTTCCAGAGATTCACCACTCTCTGTGTGAAAAAAAAGTTCTCCTCATCTCGGTTCTAAATGATTTCCCCCTTATCCTTAAGCTGTGACCCCTTGTCCTGGACTTCCCCAACATCGGGAACAATCTTCCTGCATCTAGCCTGACCAACCCCTTAAGAACAACATTTAAAAAACATTTGGACAGGGACATGAATAGGAGAGGTTTGGAAGGTTATGGGCCAAACGCAGGCAGTGTGGATGGGGCATGTTGGTCAGCATGGGCAAGTTGGGCCGAAGGGCCTGCTTCCCTGCTGTATGACTCTATGAAGCACAGACTTGCACATCGCTGAGTAATCAGCGGTCATTCAATTTATCGTTGCCTCTGCCACCAATTTGGATTTCCTGTTCGCCCCGTTCATCTTGGTCTCTCCCTGGGGCTTTGGAACTGTTTCCCTTTCAAGGCCCTTGGGTACAATTTATCTGGGCTACATTGACAACGACTTACATTTGCACGCTCCATTCATCTGTGCTTCCTCTGTTTTGTAACATATTCATCGGTGTATTGAAGCTGTTATGGTGTTCAGCATCTAAATAGTACTGAGGGATTTGAGGCCCTCGTGGGCATGTGATAGCAATTGACAAGAGGGAGGCCCGGGTTCAATCCTGACTACGGGTACTGTCTGTACGGAGTTCGTACCTTCTCCCCGTGGCCTGCGTGGGTTTCCTCCGAGATCCACGGTTTCCTGCCACACTAAAAGGTTTGTAAGCTAATTGGTTTGGTACAAACGTAAAATGTCCCTCGTGTGTGTGTGAATGTGCGGGGATCCCTGGTTGGTGCGGACTCAGTGAGCTGGAGGTCATAAGGTCATGAATTAGAAGCAGATTTAGGCCATTCGGCCCATCAAGTCTACTCCACCATTCAATCATGGCTGATCTATCTCTCCCTCCTAACACCATTCTCCTGCCTTCTCCCCATAACCTCTGACACCTGTACTAATCAAGAATCTAACTATCTCTGCCTTAAAAATATCCATTGAGCTGGCCTCCACAGCCTTCTATGGCAAAGAATTCCCCAGATTCACCACCCTCTGACTAAAGAAATTCCTTCTCATCTCCTTCCTAAAGGATGTCCTTTAATTCTGAGGCTATGACCTCCAATCCTAAACTCCCACACATCCTTTCCACAACTACTCTATCCAAGCTTTTCACTATTCGGTACATTTCAGTGAGGTCCCCCCTCATTCTGCTGAACTAAAGCGAGTACAGGCCCAGTGCCGTCAAACGCTCATCATAAGTTAACCCACAGGGGCTTTTTCCGCACTGTATCTCTGAACGAAACTAAACTGAACTAAATTCTAGATGGCATTAATAATCTCATTTGGCGTTGAGAACCCTCCATCACCAGGTCTTTCAGCGCGCTGGTCAAAGCAGACGTCAATTTTCCCCACCCTGTCTTCAAAGCAGCAAACAAATGCTTTAATATTTAGACACCTGGAACTGCAAACATTGACTTACCAAAAAAGACACAGAGTGCTGGAGTAACTCAGTGGGTCAAGCAGCATCTCTGGAGAACATGAGTAGGACTGAATAGATTGAACCGACCCGAATCATCGCCTATCCATGTCCTCCAGAGATGCTGTCTGACCCGCTGAGTTTTTAGATTATATTAGATTAGATTAGATCCTTTATTTGTCATTCAGACCTTTCCGTCTGAACGAAATTCAGTTTAGAGATACAGCGCGGAAACAGGACCTTCGGCCCACCGAGTCCGCGCGTCCAGCGATCCCCGCACATTAACACTACCCTACACACAATAGGGACAATCTACATTTATACCAAGCCAATTAACCTACAACCCTGCACCTCTTCGGAGTGTGGGAGGAAACCGAAGATCTTGGAGAAAACCCATGAGGTCATGGGGAGAAGGTACAAACTCTATACAGACAGCATCCGCAGTCAGGATCGAACCTGGGTCTCTGGCAGTGTAAGGTAGCAACTATACCACTGCTCCCATAAAGTTGCCCCAGCATTTGAGTTTAGTTTAGTTTTAGCTTTGTTTATTATTGTCACTCGTACCGAGCTACAGTGAAAAGCTTTTGTTTACATGCTGTCCAGTCAAAGGTACGACTGTGTGTGACTGTGAGGGGGACCAATGGGGACCCGGTGTGGGGAGACCACTATGAGGGACAGTGGGAGAACGGAGGGGGACCCCGTGTGGGGGGAGGGGGGGGGCACTCTAGTTTGGAATCCTCTGTCCAGGGGATCAAGGGCCGGTCCCACCAGCATGCGCCTGCATGCGGCAAGCGCGACCAAACCAGAAGCGGGAGCCGCGCGGAGGTCGGGTGAGTGACACGGCGTCGAGGAGGCTGCGGGCCGGCAGGCCGTTGCCGCACGGAATTTTTAAACGCGGTCAGTTTTTCGGAGCCCCGCGCGATGTCGGGACCAGCTCCGCACAACTCTATACGGCTCTGGCGATCAAAGTGGGATCGGCCCCGCGAGGCCGTACGGCTCAAGCGACCACGTTAGGTTGCGCTTGCTACATGCAGGCGCATGCTGGTGGGACAGGCCCTTAAGTCTGTGTTTGTTTGTTCATTTGTTCCAGTGAAGGCGCTGTGCACTCGGCAGCCAGACAACAGTCGCTTGTCTCTCTCTTTTGTTTGTGTGTACTTCCTGTGTTGTGACCGTCGGCAGAACAACTTCCCTCCGGGGATGAATAAAGTTTATCGTATCGTACCGCATTACGATCAAGCTGTCGCTTACAATGGCTACTCAGTTTGTAACGTTTCTACCCTGGAGTTTCACAATTTGCGAGCCTTCTGATTTGTGGTTCTTGTTGGGGTTCAGACCTATCTTTTCCCCCCTAGGCATCTGTCCACTCTGGCAGTGGAGGAGGCCCAGAATAGAAAGGTCAGCATTGGGAATGTGAGGGATGTGTTATTGTGGTTAGCACCCGGTGGATTCAGCAGGCCTTGGCGGACCGTGCGTAAGTGTCCGGTAAATCGGTCGTCGAATCCACGCTTGGTCTCGCCAATGTACGGGAGCCCACATTGGAAATACTGGTGCAGATAGGCAGAAAATATTGGGAGAAAAATCAGCGGATCAGGTGCCATCTTTGGGAAAAAAGGGAATAGGTGATGTTTTGGATCGAGACCATTCTTCAGACGGAGAGTCAGGGGAGAGGTATGAAAAGGATCAGGAGAAATCATAGCCGGCACCAATGACCCAGCAAAGGTGGAGCCCACAATGGTCCATTGTTGGCTGTGGAAGAGGTGATAATGAAGGGATGAATGGATGTGAACACTAGGGTGGGGGAGGGGCGGAGAGAGAGGGGATGCAAGGGTTACTTGAAATGAGAGAAATCAATATTCATACCGCTGGAAATATTGGATGCAGTAGATGAGGTTGGAGAAGGCGCGCGTGAACCTGTGTCTCACCTGGAAGGAACGCTGGGGTCCCTGGGTGGAGTTGAGGGAGGAGGTGTAGGGGCAGGTGTTGCGTGTCCTGTGGTCGCAGGGGGAGGTACCTGGGGTGGGGGGTGGTTTGGGTGGGGAGGGATGAGTGGACCAGGGAGTGGGAGTTGTGGAGGGAGCGGTCTCTTGTGAGGTGGGGGATGGTGAGATGTAACTGGTGGCGGGATCACTTTGGAGGTGGCGGGGAATGTCGGAGGACGAAGCGTTGGATGCCGGAGGCTGGTTGCGTGAAAGATGAGGACCAGGGAACTCTCTCCTTGTTGTGTCTGGGTGGTGGGAGAGCGACGGCAGAACTATCAGACAAAGAGGAGACGTGGGTGAGTGGTACATCTATGACAGCAGGACGGGGGGGGGGGGGGGGGGGGACAGATCTCGGATGTCCTCAAATGGAAAGCCACCATCTCGGGAGCAGATGCGGCATAGATGGATAAATCGAGAGTGGGGAGTAGTATCTTTGCAAAAGACAGGGTGGGAGGAATCCTCATCAGAGACTTTTAGATAGGCACATGGTGCAACACAATTGTAAAAAATAACTGTTTCAGGACTGGACAAGGGTTGGTCAAGACTATAAATAATGATCTCCTTTTCTTTTCACTATTTTCTCTCTCAACTTTCTTCATTTACTCGTTTTCTTTCTTCACACACTATATATTTCACATTTTTCTATCCTTTACTATCTAACTTATTTTTCTTATTCTCACCTTTTTTCAATGTAACAAAAAAAAAAGAAGTTGTACATAAAATGTATTATGAAAATATATATTAGGCACTTTGGTGCCATATGACTGTGCTTACTTCTAATAAAATAAAATAAAAAAAATAAAAAAAAGATAGGCACATGGCTATGCAGGGAATGGATAATGTGCAGGTAGATAAGAGCTGGTCTTGGCATCATGTTCAGCACAGACATTGTGGGCCGAAGGGCCTGTTCTTATGCTGTACTGCCCTATAAACACCCTTTGGCACCCTGAGTCCACCCTGAGCATCCATCACATAGTCTATGCTGTTCCACTGTTACTTCCACTTCTCCCTGTTCCTATACTGTACTGTTCTATGTTCCTTTAAGATTTTAAGATGGCTGACACGAAAGAGATGACTCTTTACGGGGTATTGGGACCAATGCCCTGGGGAGAGCGATGTCTCTCAGATGAAACATCTTCAGTTGTGCAGCACTAGAGCTACTGCCTCACAGCGCCAGTGGTACGGTGTCTGTGTGGAGTTTGTACGTTCTCCCCGTGACATTTGGGCTTGTACACTCCGGAGTATAGAAGGATGAGAGGGGATCTCATTGAAACATATAAGATTGTTACGGGCTTGGACACGCTAGAGGCAGGAAACATGTTCCCGATGTTGGGGGAGTCCAGAACCAGGGGCCACAGTTTAAGAATAAGGAGTAAGCCATTTAGAACGGAGACAAGGAAACACTTTTTCTCACAGAGTGTGGTGAGTCTGTGGAATTCTCTGCCTCAGAGCATGGTGGAGGCAGGGGGATATGGGGAGAAGGCAGGAATGGGGTACTGATTGTGGATGATCAGCCATGATCACATTGAATGGCGGTGCTGGCTCTAAGGGCCGAATGGCCTACTCCTGCACCTATTGTCTATTGTCTATTGACATGCGTGGGTTTTCTCCGGCTGCTGTGGTTTCCTCCCATAACTCCAAAGACCGCACAGGTTTGTAGGTTCATCGGCTTGGTGTAAACGTGCAAATGTAACGTCGTCCCGAGTGTGTGCAGGGCAGTGTTAACTGTGCGGGGATCGCTGGCCGGCACGGACTGGGTGGGCCGAAGGGCCTGTTTCCGCGCTGTGTCTCTGAACCAAACTAAACGCGGACACAAAGTGCTGGAGTAACTCGGCGGGGCAGGCAGCATCTCTGGGGAGAAGGAATGGGTGACGTTTCGGTTCCCGAAACGTCACCCATTCCTTCTCCCCAGAGATGCTGCCTGTCCCGCCGAGTTACTCCAGCACTTTGATGTCAACCTGCGGTTTAAACCAGCATCTGCAGTTCCTTCCGAAAACAAAACTCAGACTCCCGCTGCTGGCAATATAAACATGAGATCGATTGTCCGGGCATTTACAATGCCTGCTATCTGTGAGCACACTGACCCTCGCATGGATATCTCTGATTATCCAGTGGACTGCTGATTGTAGGTGAAGTGAAGCATGGAGAGGAATGTGTAATCTGCCTGTCACAAGCCTTGATGGCAAGGGTATCCCACCATTCCCAGGGGATGTCACAACACACTGGCTTGTTTGCCTCGTCCTTTGCATCAGGCAGATTAAAAAAAATACTGATGACATTTTTAAACAAATTGAATTATCATCCGGTGTCCCTGATAAGTGGAGCCGGTCTTCAGCTTACACTGCCCTTTGAGCCACATCTGATCAATAGACAATAGACAATAGGTGCAGGAGTCGGCCGTTCGGCCCTTCGAGCCAGCACCGCCATTCAATGTGATCATGGCTGATCATCCCCTATCAGTACCCCGTTCCTGCCTTCTCCCCATATCCCCCGACTCCGCTATTTTTAAGAGCCCTATCTAGCCCTCTCTTGAAAGAATCATGGACGCAATTGTGGACGCAGCCCAGACCATCACACAACCCAACCTCCCTTCCATTGACTCCATTTATACCTCACGCTGCCTCGGCAAGGCCAGCAGCATCATCAAGGACCAGTCTCACCCCGGTCACTCCCTCTTCTCCCATCAGGCAAGAGGCACAGAAATGTGAAAACGCAACAAAAGCTTTTCACTGTACACGTGACAATAAGCTAAACGAGACCAAACTATGAGGTGCACACGGTTCCTGGCCGGTGCGCTCTGAAAGCAGCATCAAAGCCGAGAAAGATAAGGCTTATTGGGAGCACCAGACCCGGAATGTTCCCTGCTGCCTTGAACCTGGCTTGGAATCATATCGCTGTTCCTTCACCAGCATGGGATGTAAATCCCGAAATTCCCTCCCCACCACTGGGAATACCTTTGCCACAGACTTTACCACAAGGATGTTGCCGGGACTCGAGGGCCTGAGCTATAGGGAGAGGTTGAGCAGGCTAGGACTCTATTCCTTGGAGCGCAGGATGATGAGGGGTGATCTTATAGAGGTGTGTAAGATAGGAATAGATAGGCGTACGAGAGGAATAGATAGGGAGTCTCTTACAGTGGAGAAATCGAGATCAGAGGACACGGATTTAAGGTGAGGGAGGGGGAAAGATTTAATACAAAATCTGAGGGTCACCATTTTTACACAGAAGGTGGTGGGTATATGGAATGAACTGCAGGTGAGGCAGGTACTATTGCAACGTTTAAAAATCATTTGCATCTGGGCTAATCGCAGACAGATTATTATCTAAATGGTGTCAAGTTGGGAAAAGGGATCTGGGGGCCCTTGTTCATAAGTCTATGAAAGTAAGCATGCAGGTACAGCAGGCAGTGAAGAAAGCAAATAGCATGTTGGCCCTCATAACAAGAGGAGTCGAGTATAGGAGCAAAGAGGTCCTTCTGCAGTTGTATGGGGCCCTAGTAAGACCACACCTGGAGTATTGTGTGCAGTTTTCGTCCCCTAATTTGAGGAAGGACATTCTTGTTATTGAGGGAGTGCAGCGTAGGTTCACAAGGTTAATTCCCGGGATGGCGGGACTGACATATGCTGAGAGAATGGGGCGGTTGAGCTTAGGGAATTTAGAAGGATGTGAGGGCATCTCATTGAAACATATAAGATTATTAAGGTACACAAAAATGCTGGAGAAACTCAGCGGGTTATTAAGGGTTTGGACACGCTAGGGGCAGGAAACATGTTCCCGATGTTGGGGGAGTCCAGAACCAGGGGCCACAGTTTAAGAATAAGGGGTAGGCCATTTAAAACGGAGATGAGGAAACACTTTACTCACAGAGAGTTGTGAGTGTGGAGTTCTCTGCCTCAGAGGGCGGTGAAGGCCGGTTCTCTGGATGCTTTCAAGAGAGAGCTAGATAGAGCTCTTAAAGATAGCGGAGTCAGGGGATAAAGGGAGAAGGCAGGAACGGGGAACTGATTGGGGATGATCAGCCATGATCACTTTGAATGGCGGTGCTGGCTCGAAGGGCCGACTGGCCTACTCCTGCACCTATTGTCTATTGTGTATATGGGGCAAGTTGGTTGGCATGGGCAAGTTGGGCCGAAGGGCCTGTTTCCTCACTGTGTGACGATGACTAAGGACTGGAACGACTCAAGTTAGTGGCTTATCTCACAAAAGACATGCAGTATAGAACTGGGTAATAAACGCAGGCTGTGCCCACGCCAACCAACTTGCCCACGCAAGGATCAGTCTCACCCCGGCCACTTCCTCTTCTCCCCTCTCCCATCGGGCAAAAGGTACAGAAATGTGAAAACACACACACCTCCAGATTCAGGGACAGTTTCTTCCCAGCTGTTATCAGGCAACTGAACCACCCAACTGAACCACAACCAGAACAGCAGTGCTGAACTACTATCCACCTCATCGTCGACCCTCGGACTATCTTTACTTTGCACTAAACTTTATTCCCTTATAATGTACCTATACACTGTAAATGGCTCGATTGCAATAATACATTATCTTTCTGCTGACAGGTTAGCACGCAACAACAGCTTTTCACTGTACCTTGGTACAGGTGACAATAAACTAAATTAAATTAAACGCCTACCAACACACCCCGTCTGCACTGGTCCCACCTGCCTGTGTTTGGCCGATATCTCTCTAAACTGAATGTGTCGGAAGTAACTGCAGATGCTGGTTTAAACCAAAGATACATACAAAAAGCTGGAGTAACTGAGCCATTCCTTCACACATTCCTTCTCTCCAGAGATGCTGCCTGTCCCAGCTTTCTGTATCTCTCTAAGCTTCAATAGCAATGGAAAAAACAGAAAAGCTGGTGAGCAGACAGCAGGAGTCAGATGTGAGTAGTTTTTACAAGCCGTGAGTCAGCCTTGGTATTTCTCTCCCATGGATCTGAGTATTTGCAGGCAGCAGATCCAACCAGCCTTGCTTTTATCGGCCCTGCCCGTGGACAGAGTGAAACAAATTGCGTCTGGTGCATTCTGATCTGACAGGCATTCACCCTGTTGCCCCACCTCCAACAAAGCACAATGTCCGGGCAAAGCATTGTCCCAGCGTAGTGTGGACATTCCAGCGAGAAAGGGGAGTGCTGGGCCACTTGGCATCAAGATCCTTGGCCAGGCTCTGACAGGCAACAAGGGAACTATTTATTATCAAGTGAGAGAAAGAGCAGTGTTCCCGCTGGAGTCAGAGACGTGCAGCATTGCACATCTGTCCATGCCGATCAAGGTGCCCCATCTAAGCCAGTCCCATTTGCTTGCATTTGCCCCATGTCTCTCTGTACCTTTCCTATCCATGTACCTGTCCAGGTGTTTTTTAAATGCTGTATCCTCTGGCAGCTCCATCGCACTCTGAATGAACAGGTTGCCTCTCCCAGGTACTTGTCCCTCTCATCTTAAACCTGTCCTCTGGCTCTTGATTCCACTACTCTGGGTAAAAGTACTTGCTGCGACTACCTTCTGTGGAAGCTCATTCCATTTACCCACCACCCACTGAGACCAGTCCTCCACAATGCCCACCTGAAACAGGAAGGGAAAGGGCCATACGTTCATAAGTCACAGGAGCAGAATTAGGACGTTCAGCCCATCGTGTTTATCATGGCTGATCCATCTTTCCCTCCAGAGCCCATTCTCCAGGCTTCCCCCCATAACCCTTAGCATCCTTACTAATCATGCACCAGTCAATCTCCACCTTAAAAATACCCAATGACTTGGCCTCCGCAGCCAGGTCCCCCGATATGCACTCGAACAGAGGTGATTGGCAGCAGAAATGCAGAGTCTTGTATGTAACCTAGTGCGGGTCTCACCCAATGGTCCAGTTAGATGGAGGCTCCTGACCACTGTTCTTGGCCATGTACTTCCATGGTAGCGTCTTAAAGATAGCGGAGCCAGGGAATATGGGGATAAGGCAGGAACGGGGTACTGATTGTAGATGATCACAACAAAATAGAGAGAGAGTACAGAGGAGATTTACTAGAATGTTGCCTGGGTTTCAACAACTAAGTTACAGAGAAAGGTTGAACAAGTTAGGTCTTTATTCTCTGGAGCGCAGAAGGTTAAGGGGGGACCTGATAGAGGACTTTAAAATGATGAGAGGGATAGACAGAGTTGATGTGGACAAGCTTTTCCCTTTGAGAATAGGGAAGATTCAAACACGAGGACATGACTTCAGAATTAAGGGACAGAAGTTTAGGGGTAATATGAGGGGGAACTTCTTTACTCAGAGAGTGGTAGCGGTGTGGAATGAGCTTCCAGTGGAAGTGGTGGGGGCAGGTTCATTGGTATCATTTAAAAATAAATTGGATAGGCATATGGATGAGAAGGGAATGGAGGGTTATGGTATGAGTGCAGTCAGGTGGGACTAAGGGGAAAAGAAATTTGTTCGGCACGGACTTGTAGGGCCGAGATGGCCTGTTTCCGTGCTGTAATTGTTATATGGTTATATGGTTATATGGATCAGCCATGATCACATTGAATGGCGGTGCTGGCTCGAAGGGCCGAATGGCCTACTCCTGCACCTATTGTCCATTGTCTATTGTCTATTGTTAAACACTTTGGCTCTCGTCTAATGGCAGGAGTTAAAATGTACTCCTACCAATAGCAAGCATGCATTACTCCCTCTGCTACAAGAGGAATGGTATTGTAGATAGTGAAGATGGTGATCGGTTGGGCAGGTGGCCTGAGAAATGGTGATGGAATTTAACACAGAGTAAGGCGAGGTGGTGTATTTTGGGAAGTTTAACAAGGGCAGGACCTACTCAGTGAATGGCAGGGCTCTCTGGGGAGTGTTGTAGAGCAGAGTGATTCTGGAGTGCAGGTAGAATGGGTGGCACGTTGACCTTCATCACTCAGATCATTATAGAATGCATGGAAAAGAACTGCAGATGCTGGTTTATACCGAAGTTAGACACAAAGTGCTGGAGTAACTTAGCGAGTCAGGCAGCATCTCTGGAACAAAAGTATGGGTGACGTTTCGGGTCGGGGCCCTTCTTCAATCTGACGCTCAATCTGAAGAAGGATCCCGACCCAAAATGTCACCCATCCTTTTTCTTCAGAGATGCTGCCTGACTCGCTGAGTTACTCCAATGACTTTGCGTCTATCTATTGAGTATGGAAGTTGGAAGATCATGCTGCAGTTATATATGACGTTGGTGAAGCCACGTTTGGAGTATTGTGGTCTGTTTTTGTCACCATATCGTAGAAGAAATGGTATTAAGCTGGAAAGTGTGCAGCGAAGATTTACAAGGAAGTTGCCAGGACTCGAGGGCCTGAGCTATAGACAGAGGTTGAGGCTAGGATGTTATTCCTTGGAGCGCAGGTGGATGAGGGGTGATCTTATTGTCAAAAGCACGAGAGGAATAGATGGGGCAGAGTCTTTTTTCCAGGGTAGGGATATCGAAAACCACAGGTTTGAGGGGTGACATATGTAATAGGAGCCTGAGGGGACATATTTTTACACAATGGGTGGTGGGTGTATGGAATGAGCTGCCGGAGGAGGTAGTTGAGGCTGGGACTATTGGAAAGTTTAAGAAACATGTAGACAGGCACATGGATAGGACAGGTTTAGAGGGATATGGGCCAAACGCAGGCAGGTGGGACTAGTGTAGGTCGGTGTGGGCAAGTTGGGCTGAAGGGCCTGTATCCTTACTGTATCACTCTATGAGTGTATGAGGAAGATATATTCTGGTTACAACACAGGCCGACAGCCCTCTACTTTAAACCATGTTGAAGCACAGTAACATTCAGGCAGTACATAGAGCTGGAAAAGTGAAAGGAGAAAGGAGACTGGGAGGCCAGGGGTGGGGCAGTGGTTGTAGTGCGTCGGTAATTTATCAAGCAAAGCCATTTGCCGAGGGGCAGATTATAGTCCATCTCTGAAACCCAGTTCCTATCAAGTCAATGCGATTCCACTGCCCAGGGCAGTCACGGTGGCGCAGCGGTAGAGTTGCTGCCTTACAGCGAATGCAGAGCCGGTGTACCTGCCTCAATGACAGCTCCTCCCGCAGCTCGTTCCATACACCCACCACCCTCTGAATGAAGATGGTCTCTCAGTGTCTGCTGGTCCGTTTACAATAAGCAAAGGTTCTTGACAACCTGACTCTATTAATATGTCTCAGAAAGAACTGCAGATTCTGGAAAAATTGAAGGTAGACAAAAATGCTGTAGAAACTCAGCGGGTAAGGCAGCATCTATGGAGCGAAGGAAATGGGCAACGTTTCGGGTCAGACTGATGTGGGGAGTGGGGGGCGGGAAGAAGAAACAAACTGAGTATAGAAGTTGGGATGTAATATTAAAATTGTACAAGGCATTGGTGAGGTCAATTCTGGAGTATGGTGTACAATTTTGGTCGCCTAATTATAGGAAGGATGTCAACAAAATAGAGAGAGTACAGAGGAGATTTACTAGAATGTTGCCTGGGTTTCAGCAACTAAGTTACAGAGAAAGGTTGAACAAGTTAGGGCTTTATTCATTGGAGCGCAGAAGGTTAAGGGGGGACTTGATAGAGGTTTTTAAAATGATGAGAGGGATAGACAGAGTTGACGTGGATAAGCTTTTCCCACTGAGAGTAGGGAAGATTCAAACAAGGGGACATGACTTGAGAATTAAGGGACTGAAGTTTAGGGGTAACATGAGGGGGAACTTCTTTACTCAGAGAGTGGTGGCTGTGTGGAATGAGCTTCCAGTGAAGGTGGTGGAGGCAGGTTCGTTTTTATCATTTAAAAATAAATTGGATAGTTATATGGACGGGAAAGGAATGGAGGGTTATGGTCTGAGCGCAGGTATATGGGACTAGGGGAGAATATGTGTTCGGCACGGGCTAGAAGGGTCGAGATGGCCTGTTTCCGTGCTGAAATTGTTATATGGTTATATGGTTAAAGAGGCAGAGACAGTCAGCTGTGGGAGAGCTGGGAAGGGGAGGGGAATGAGGGAGAAAGCAGGGACTACCTGAAATATGTCTGATTAGCTACCGAAACAGCAGAAGGACATTTGGCTCATGCCAGGTTAAATCTTCCATTGTTAAAGTGTTCCAATATTGGAAACGATAACAGTTCTAACTCAATTCTCTTGTATCTCAAGCCCAATCTATAGCAAAGCCAAATCCCTCGTGTGTTATTTAATCAAATTGTAATGCTGAGGCTTTATAAGACACTCGTCAGACTGCATTTGGCAGTATTGTGAGCAGCTTTGGGTCCGATATCTGAGGAAGGATGTGCTGGCGTTGGAGAGGGTCCAGAGAATGATCCCAGGGATGACTGGGCTAACATATGATGAGCGTTTGATGGCACTTGGCCTCTACTCGCTAAAGTTTAGAAGGATGAGGGGAGACCTCACTGAAACTTACCAAATAGTGAAAGGCCTGGATGGAGTGAATGTGGAGAGGATGTTTCCACTTGTGGGAGAGTCTAGGACCAGAGGCCACAGCATCAGAATAAAAGGATGTGTCTTTAGAAAGGAGATGAAGTGGAATTTGTTTAGTCAGAGGGTGGTGAGTCTATGTAATTCATTGCCACAGACAGCTATGATGGTCAAGTCAATGGATATTTTTAGGTGGAGATTGGCCGATTCTCAATTAGTACAGGTGTCAGGGGTTATGGGGAGAAGGCAGGAGAATGGGGTGGAGAGGGAAAGATAGATCAGCCATGATCCTAGACTCACCCACTAGTGGAAACATCCTCTCCACATCCACTCTATCCTAGCCTTTCAGTATTCTGTACATTTCAATGAGGTACCCGCTCATTCTATTAAACTGCAGCGAGTATAGGCCCAGTGCCGTCAAACACTCATCATAGGTTAACCTACTCATTCCTGGGATCATTCGTGTAAACCAAGGGCATCGAGGGCAGGGAACCACCTGGTCTCAGAGTGGCACAGTTGAGAGAGCGGCAACTCGGTGGCGCATTGGTAGAGTTGCTGCCATACAGCGCCAGAGACCTGACTATGGGTGCTGTCTGTATGGAGTTTGTCCCTTCTCCCTGTGACCTTTGCATAAGTCACATCAAAGGGACAGTGTTAATCATTGGACACCACTGTACTGCATCCACATCCACTGGCATCTAACTTGCTGCATGGACAGGTACATGGATAGGAAAGGTTTAGAAGGATAAGGGGAGACCTCAGTGAAACTTGTGTCGGGAAGAACTGCAGATACTGGTTTAAATCGAAGGTAGACACAGAATGCTGGAGTAACTCAGCGGGTCGGGCAGCATCTCTGGAGAGAAGGAATGGATGACGGTTTGGGTCGAGACCCTTCTTCATACTGATTTCAGGTGGAGGGGCGGTACAAAGATAGAATGTAGTCAGAGTCAGTAAGACTCAAAGATCATAGGAGGTATCTTTGGTAAGGCTAGTAGGAGATCTGGGAAGGGGGAAGGGGAGGGGATGGAGAGTGAGGGAAAGCAAGGGCTACTTGAAGTTAGAGACGTCAATGTTCGTACCGCTGGGGTGTAAGTTGCCCGAGCAAAATATGAGGTGCTGTTCCTCCAAGGACAGAAAGGTCAGATTGGAAATAGGAGGGGGCGTTGAAGTGCTGAGGCACCGGGAGATCAGGTAGGTTAAGACGGACTGAGCGGAGATAAATTTGAGCGGAGGTAAAATGAGACCTCATTGAAACTTACCGAATACTGAAAGGCCTGGATAGAGTGGATGTGGTGAGGATATTTCCAATAGTGTGAGTGTCTAGGACGAGAGGCCAAAGAATAAAAGGATGTACCTATAGAAAGGAGATGAGCAGGAATTTCTTTAGTCTGTGGAATTCATTGCCACAGGCAGCTGTGGATACCAAGTCAATGGATATTTTTAAGGCGGAGATTGATAGATTTGGGATTAGAAAGGGTGTCAGGAGTTATGGGGGGAAGGCAGGAGAATGGGGTTAAGAGGGAGAGATAGATCAGCTATGATTGAATGGTGGAGTAGACCTAATCGGCTCCAGAACCAGGGACCACAGTTTAAGAATAAGGAGCAAGCCATTTAGAACGGAGGCGAGGAAACACTTTTTCTCACAGAGGGTTGTAGGTCTGTGGAATTCTCTGCCTCAGAGGGTGGTGGGGAGGCCGGTTCTCTGGATGGTTTCAAGAGAGAGCTAGATAGGACTCTTAAAGATAGCGGAGTCAGCGGATATGGGGAAAAGGCAGGAATGGGGTACTGATTGGGGATGATCAGCCCTGATCACATTGAATGGCGGTGCTGGCTCGAAGGGCCGAATTGACCTACTCCTGCACCTATTGTCTATTGTCTATTGAATAACTTAATTCTGCTCCTAGAACTTATGAGCTTATATGGGCCAAATGCAAATAGTTGGGCCTGGCGTTGGAGAATTTTGGTCAGCTTGGGCTAATCGGGTGGCCGGACCAGTTTCTGTGCTATATGACTCTAAGACCCTCTGGTCAAAGTGCTGATACAGTTTAGTTTCACAGTCTGACAGCAAATCCACCTCCCTAAGACTTCCCTACCCACTCAGAGAGAGATAGATTTTTGATTAGTACGGGTGTCAGAGGGGATGGGGGAGAAGGGAGGAGAGTGGGGCCCCTGCTCCCGCACGCCCCCCCCCCCCCCCCAAGCTGGGTCCCCCTATTGTTCTCGACGCTCCACAACGCTCCCCTCTACCTTGTAACAAGGAAGCGACCCACCCTGCCTGGCCTGTACAAGTACTCTGCCGTTGCCATGGAGCCTGGGCACTTGCAGACTGTGTTCCCGCAGGTGACTAATGTTGTCATTTGAACGCACCCTCTGAGGTAACACTGAGACCCACTGAGTGTGTAACACATTCCAGTGCCGCGCGGTGCCAGGGGAATTCAGTCGGTCACGAGTGGGCTGAGGAATCGGTGGGATCAATGCCACGAGAACACATTCATCTCCATTAGCCTCACTGACAACGGGTAGCCGTGACTTTCCCAGGCTCAGGTCTACACCCCCCCCACGCTAGGCTTCGTGTGTTCGCTGACTCACTGCTCAAAGTGGCCTTGGTTTTGTCGTTCACCTGCGGCGTTCCACTCCCCTGCTCACACCAGGCCTCTCCCAAACCTAAATCCCCATCCAAAAGTCAAATCGGAGAGTTGCGTAATTGGCGGAGGCGTTTTCCTTGCTGGGCGGGTTGTTGCTTTGTGTCTGTCTGCTTCCATTTCTGGGACCCTGTACACGTTCATTCTTTTACTTTAGACAATAGACAATAGGTGCAGGAGTAGGCCATTCGGCCCTTCGAGCCAGCACCGCCATTCAATGTGATCATGGCTGATCATCCACAATCAGTACCCCGTTCCTGACTTCTCCCCATATCCCCTGACTCCGCTATTTTTAAGAGCCCTATCTAGCTCTCTCTTCAAAGCACCCAGAGAACCGGCCTCCACCGCCCTCTGAGGCAGAGAATTCCACAGACTCACTATGAGAAAAAGTGTTTCCTCGTCTCTGTTCTAACTGGCTTACCCCTTATTCTTAAACTGTTGCCCCTGGTTCTGGACTCCCCCAACATCGGGAACATGTTTCCTGCCTCTAGCGTGTCCAAACCCTTAACACTTTAGACTTTGGTGGAACAGCGATTCCTGCCTTACAGTGCCACAGATCCAGGTTTGATCCTGACTACGGTTGCTGACTGTACGGAGTTTGTACGTTCTCCCTGTGACCGCGTGGGTTTCCTCCGGGTGCTCCAGTTTCCCCCACACTATAAAGGTTCGTTGGCTCGGGTTAAATTGTAAATTGTCGCTGGTGTGTGTGTAGGATAGTGTTAGTGTTCGGGGATCGCTGGTCAGCACGGACTCGGCGGGCCGAAGGGCCTGTTTCCATGCTGTTTCTATAAACTAAACTAAACGTTAGACTTACAGAGATACAGTGCGGAAACTGGCCCTTCGTACCACCATATCTGCACCGACCAGCGATCACCCTGTACTCTAGCACTCTCCCACACAATAGAGACATTTTTTTACAATTTTACCGGAGCCAATTAACCTACAAACCTGCACATCTTTGGAGTGTGGGTGGATACCAGTACACCCGGAGAAAACCCAGAAAACCACAGACTGCACCCTTAGTTAGGTTCGAACCCGAGTCTCTGACGCTGTGAGGCAGCAACTCTACCCCATGTGTTGGTCAAAAGCTGTTGGGAAGGTCTTGTTTCTCTGGAGAGTTTCTGTGTATTAAAACACAATCAATGCCTGTCTAACCTGAGCCCAAGGACATTTCGTTTCTGATGACTGTGTAATCAAACTTTGCAGGACATAGCTCAGATGGTCACGTGCCTGTCTGGAATCCAGGGCCACTGTTGTTTATATTCATTGATGGGACATGGGCTTTCTCATGCTCGGCCTGCATTGTGTTGTCCGTCCTTTATCGCCCTTCAGGAGGTGGCGATGAGCCGCCATCTTGAACGGCTGCGGTGGGTAAACCCATGGTGCTATCGGAGAAGGAGCTCAAGCATTTTGAGAAGGAAGGAACTGCAGATGCTGGTTTACACCGTAGACACACAACTCAGCGGGAACGCCCAGCATCTCGGGGGGGGGGGGGGGGGGGGGGGGGGGGGGGGGGAGGGGTTGATGACTTTACGGGGCGAGACCCTTCTTCAGTCTCCGGAATTTTGATGCAGCAATGGTGAAGAAAGGGTGACAAAGCACCCCCACGCCTCTACTGGGACGTTCAGCATGTCCCCAACAACTCTCGCCAACTTCTACAGGTGCGCCGTAGAAATAATCTTATCAGGATGCATCACAGCATGGTTTGGGAACAGCTCCAGGACTAGTGTAGATGGGGCATTTTGAACGACATGAGCCAATTCCGTGTCAGTGGTTATGGGGAGAAGGCAGGAGAATGGGATTGAGAGGGAAAGATAAATCAGCCAAGATTGAATAGCAGAGTAGGCATGATGGGCCGAATGGCATAATTCTGCTCCAATAACCTATGATATGAACTTATGAAGGGCCTGTTTCAATTCGGTATGGCTCTACGACTCTATGTGTACCGAGCTTTTTTGTTGCATGCTATCCAGTCAGCGGAATGATTATACAAGCCATCCACAGTGTCCAGATACAGGATAAAGGGAATAACGTTTAGTACAAGGTAAAGTCCAGTAAAGTCCGGTTAAAGATAGTCTGAGGGTCTCCATTAAAGGCGTTAAGTTGAGGTGTTGCATTAGTATCTCAGGGGTTATGGGGAGAAGGCAGGAGAATGGGGTTAGGAGGGAGAGTTAGATCAGTCATGACATGATGGGCCGAATGGCATAATTCTGCTCCAATAACCTATGAAATGAACATATGAAGGGCCTGTTTCTATTCCGTATGGCTCTACGACTCTACGTTGGGTGAGGAGGGGCAGTAGGATTGGGGGTAGCCTGAGGTTTTATGAAGGGCAGCATGCTGGAGTGTGGAGAGCAGTTCACTTGGAAAAGTCAAAAGAAAGTAATTTGTTTAAGAAGGAACTGCAGATGCTGGAAAATCGAAGGTACACAAAAATGCTGGAGAAACTCAGCGGGTGCAGCAGCATCTATGGAGCAAAGGAGGGTTTCGGCCCGAAACGTTGCCTATTTCCTTCGCTCCATAGATGCTGCCGCACCCGCTGAGTTTCTCCAGCACTTTTGTCTACCTTCCACATCTTGTTACTTGTGTGCAGTTTAGATTCAGGAGTTAGGAAAAGCTGGGAGGTGAGTTTGTATTGTTGGTGCCGGCACTAACCTGGGAACCCAGTGAGAGGCTAAACCGAGCAGTCCAGGGTCAAGGATGTTTGGAACCGTGCTTGGCAGTCTGTCAGCTATATGAGGTTTAACACATATTGACTTAACCCAGTTCACCCTTGTCACCTTAGTCAAGAAACTCGCAGTCAAATATGGCTAGGAATTGGTCTCCATCCAAAGGCAAGCGGGTCTCAGGGAAAGCGATGGATTTTGGATTAATCAGTGACAACGCAGACACTATCAAAAGGGCTTGCATTCTTTTTCATTTAGCTCCGTCAATGACAGGTTACTGCTCTGGCAAACTGACCACAAACAATAATGTCAATACAAATGGGCAGAGGCCCTCTTAGTTACACTCTTTGCCCTCTCCTCAACAAAATCATGAGTGGAATAGATCGGGGAGATGCACGGAATCTCTTGCCCAGAGTAGGGGAAACAAGGACCAGAGGACATAGAGGGGGGGAAAGATTATATAGGAACTTGAGGGGTAACTTTTTCATACAAAGGGTGGTGGGTGTACGGAATGAGCTGCCGGAGGCTGGGGCTATCGCAACGTTTAAGAAACGGGCACATGGATAGGACAGGTTTAGGGAGATATGGGCCAAATGCAGGCTAGTGGGACGAGCTCAGGTGGGACATGTTGGCCGGTGTGGGTACGTTGGGCCGAAGGGTCTGTTTCCATGCTGTAAGACTCTGTGACTACTAAGCCACTGTCCCACTTGGGCGATTTTTTGGGCGATTACATGCGACTAGGCTGTGGCCACATGGTCACGGGGTGGCGCCTGTATGGTCGTGAGTCGTCTCCTCAAGTCGCCTAAAGAGTCGTAATGTTTTTCTGGGTTGCCGCTGGATTTTGAAATTTTCAAAACTTTTCGGTGACTGTGGGCTTGTCGTAGCTTGTCTTGTCCTGTTGTAGATGCTGTCGTAGGTTGTCGCCAGGAACACGTTGGTTGTGGCCGGCGCTGACTTCGGTGAATTCCATTGGCGACTACCTACGTCAACCTACGTCAACCGGCAACAGGTACCGGCGACTGAATTGTCTTCAGTTGTTGCCGACAGGGCCGTTGTTTGTCATAGCTTGACATTGGTTGTTGTAGGTTGTCGCCTGTGTGGTCGTAGGTGGACGTTCTAATGGGTCGCCGGTTGTCGGTAGCTTGCCGTCGACTAGGTGGAAGGTTGTCGTAGACATTATCGTAAGGGGGGGGGCAGTTGCCGATTTTTCGGTGACCTGCTACAACTGTGACAGTCGCCAAAAAAAATCACCTAAGTGGGACAGGCCCTTTATGACCCTATGACTATAAATACTGGAACAGTCCATGACTGAATTTAGAACAGAGTAGTCTGTGGACTGTTTATGCTGTGCCTTCTTCTTCTTCTTGCGTATGGTGTGCACAGCCTAAGACAACTTGTTCTGTTTGATCTTCTGTTTGTGCACGCCAGGTTGATTGCATATGTTGAAACAGGGTGGACCATGTGAAGGAGGTTGCAATCTCCCACCACATACTGTGTCTATACACTGTGGACAGCATGATTGTAATCGTGTATAGGCTTTTTGCTGACTGGACAGCACTCAACAATAAAGATTGTCACTGTACGATCTTCATTGTTGAGTGCTATCCAGTCAGCAAAAAGCCTATACACAATTACAATCACTGTAAATGGCTCAATTGTGATATGTATTGTCTTAGCCGCAACAAAAACTTTTCACTGTATCACGGTACTCGTGACAATAAACTAAACTAAAGTATTGTAGTAGAATTCATATTACTGTAGGTTTGCAGACACCCGTTGTCATGTACAGAATTCTCATCTCTTCACCCTTTATAAATTGTTGTGGATCATTGCAGAATAATGGCGCAGCAGTAGAGCACAAGAGATCCTGACCACAGAGATCTCTGCTGTCTGTGCAGAGTTTGTACGTTCTCCCTGTGACCGAGTGGGTTTTCTCCGGGTGCTCCGGTTTCCTCCCACACTCCAAAGACATGCAGGTTTGTAGGTTAATTGGCTTCTGTAAATGGTCCCTCGTGTGTGTGTGTGTGTGTGTGTGTGTGTGTGTGTGTGTGTGTGTGTGTGTGTGTGTGGGTGTGTGTGTGTGTGTGTGTGTGTGTGCGTGCGTGCGTGCGCGTGCGTGCGTGCGTGCGTGCGTGCGTGCGTGCGTGCGTGTGTGTGTGTGTGTGTGTGTGTGTGTTGGATAGAACTAGTGTTCGGGCGATCGCTGGAAGGCGCGCACTCAGTTTTCTCTCACATCCCAAAGTCGTCTGTAGTTTGTAGGTTTGTAGTTTAGTTTAGATCTGAGATGCAGAGTTTAGATTAGATTAGAGCAGTGGTTCCCAACCTTTTTTTGGCCATGCCCCACCTAATCACCTCTAAAATCCTGATGCCCCCCCCCCCCCTTGCTTTCCCTTGAGAGAAAACGGAGGAAATAGATATTATAAGGGTAACTTAGCAAAAGCTCTTTGAATCGCATTTCTAAATCCAATTCAATAAATAAGGTTCTCCCATGACCTCGCGCGCTTCGTGCGACGTGCATGAAGAGCGATGGCGCGGTGATTATGTAATAACTACACAATAAAGACCTTTTTTACCCAAAAAAAATTATTTACTCAAAATAACATCTGAAACATAAACTACATATGTTTACCTGATGGAAAATCCAAAAAAATAAAAATCGAAAATTTGGACCCAGACCTCCTCAGTCGCGCTCAATTGCCCCCCTTAAAAATCAAATTGCCCCCCTGTGGGGCGTACGCCCCACGTTGGGAACCACTGGATTAGAGGAAATAGATCCTTTGGCTCGCCCAGTCCGCGCTGACCGATGATCGCCCGTATACTAATTCTATCCTACACACTAGCGATAATTTACAGAAGCCAATTAACCTACAAACCTGCACATCTTTGCTAGGTTATTTGTCTTCTGTAAGGTTCCCCTAGTGTGTAGGATGCGAATGTGGGATAACATGGAACTAATGTATAGGTGATTGATGATCGGCATGGACACAGTGGGTTGAAGGGCTTGTTTCCACGCTCTTATCTCCAAACTAAACTAAACTAAACTAAACTAAAGTAAAACTTACTTCACTTGAAATGGCCATATCGTTGCCCAAATTAAAGGCCAAACCAAGGACACATTTCTGTGCTGCAGTCTGGATAGGCTCCCATTCCCTACACATTTAATCCTGGAAATCTCTGCGCAATCTTCCCAAGTGTTTGGAATCCTCTTCCAGTAGTTTGTGGCTCGCACTATTGTTTGAAGTGGCAGTAACAACAATCTATTCCTGTGTCAGTGGTCAGAAAATTCAGGGACACGGGTTTAGTTTAGTTTGGAGCTACATCCCGGAAACAGGCCCTTTGGCCCACCGAGTCCGCGCCAACCTATGATCCCCGCATAGTAACGCTATCCTACGCTGCAGTGACAATTTACAATTTTACTGAAGCCAATTAGCCTACAAACTTGGACTTCTTTGGAGTTTGTGAGGAAACCGGAGCCCCCGGAGAAAACACTTGCAGGTCGAGGGGGAGAATGTACAAACACCATACAGACAGCACCCGTAGTGAGGATCAAACCTGGGTCTCTGGTGCTGTAAGGCAGTAACTCTACCGCTGCGCCACCGTGCTGTGTTTATTAACTTTACTGCAGGGCTGAACAGGAGGTTTGATTTCGACTGGGCATGGTGTAAATTACAAGATTAATTCACAGCACACGGGTAAAAGTTCATCCCAAATCAGTAGCAACACACACGCTGCATAAAGAGGTGCCTTAGTGTGGTATTCTGATCTGTTCTGTAAAGCCCTTTCAAATGTTACAAGTGCTATCATATTTTCCTGGAGTGTAGTGACTAAAAGTGGCCATATGACTCTCGAGGTGGGACAAATAAGTTATCCCCTGGTACTGCCGTGGTCTTTCAAGAGAGTCAATTCAAAAGTCAAGAGCATTTTATTGTCATACTAGACTAAGTGGGACCCGTTGGGTTCCATGCTCACACGGGAGGGCTGGTCCCCCAACGCGATATTCCACCTCTCCACCAATTCCAATATTGGTGGCCAGTGCAAGGGGGGGGGGGGCTTTCTGGAGCGCTAGTATGGGTGTTGTGGGCCAAAAGGACTGGTTTCCAGAGGGCTATCATGGACATTGTGGGCTGAATGGATTCTTGGGCTGTCAGCTCAGTCACTCAGGCCTGGTGGGCTGGGGCTCGGTCACTCAGGGCTGGTGGGCTGGCAGCTCAGTCACTCAGGGCTGGTGGGCTGGCAGCTCAGTCACTCAGGGCTGGTGGGCTGGCAGTTCACTCATGGCTATTCCTTGAAATTCCATTTTCAAGCAGAGTGCAGGCCACCAAAATCATTTTCATAGCATTTCAAGCAGAGGGCAGGTCACCAAGTTCAAATTCATAGCATTTCAAGCAGAGCCCAGGCCACCAAATTCAATTTCATCAAGCAGAGCCCAGGCCACCAAATTCAATTTCATAGCATTTCAAGCAGAGTGCAGGCCACCAAATTACCAAACAACTCATTGCATTGTCATTAAAGGATAACAAATCATTTATTGCAAGTACATTGCAGACTCACAGTTCAGTTGATTCACAGCTTAGAATCTCAGTTGTGGACTCTCCCTCGCAATCTTCCAGAGTGACTGACTCACGTCCAGGCATCCGGGGTTTTATAGTTCCCCCCCCCCCCCCCGTCGTGTTTAACAGCCTAATGGCTGTTGGGAAGAAGCTGTCCCTGAGCCTGGACGTTACAGTGTTCAGGCTCCTGTACCTTCTTCCCGATGGCAGGGGTGATTTGAGAGCGTGGCCAGCTGCCCTGGTTTTCCACGCATCAGTGTATGAAGGCAAATATGTCAGGTGGCTTTATCACCATGTTATCACCAGGCTGCCTTGCTGTCTTCATGGATCAGAGCATGCCCACCGCTTACTTCATCACCAATTAACTTCTGAGTCCATTGTGCCACGTATCGTTAGATTCCATGGGCTCCTTCTTCCCCGTCAGCCATTGGAAAATGCCACGGTGAAATCCATGCAGGTCATATGCGATGGTCTATCCCCATTAACATCCTATGTTATCTTGCTAAGAAATGGAATCAGGCCAGTCAGATGCAACTTGATCCATATGAGCAGTGCTCTATTAACCCATGTTTGCTAATTTATACTGAACCAGTCTTGAACTGACTGGCCCATCGGAACTCCCCACTTACTCCCATTTTAAACAATGTATTATTTTAACAACGTCACGGTGGCGCAGCAGTAGAGTTCCTGCCTTCCAGCACCAGAGACCCAGGTTCGATCCCGACCACGGGTGCTGCCTGTACGGAGTTTGTATGTTCTCCCCGTGACCTGCGTGGGTTTTCTCCGGGAGCTCCGGTTTCCTCCCACACTCCAAAGACGTACAGGTTTGAAGGTTAATTGGCTTGGTATAAATTACAAATTGTCCCTAGTGTGTGTAGGATAGTGAACGTGTGCGTGGATCGCTGGTCAGTGCGGATTCGCTGGGCCGAAGGGCCTGTTTCCACGCTGTATTTCTAACCTAAAGTAAACAAAACTAAAGATAGACACAAAATGCTGGAGTAACTCAGCGGGACAGGCAGCATCTCTGGAGAGAAGGAATAGGTGACGTTGTGGGTCGAGGCTCTCCTGCAGACTAACCACACTAGGAGTCTTCCATTTGTCTATAGTGGTGCCTAAAACCACTATGAGTTGGAAAAGGATGTCACAGTAACCCTATCCCACGACCCCCTCCCCCATCCCAGATTGGAGCCTGAGCTACAAGACTCTGATGATTTATCCACATTTAGATGCATTACACCGTTTAATATTTCCTCCCGATGATGATCATAACCAGTATTTTGCATTCCACCTCCTATTTATCCTTCTGTGTTTCATCCCACTGTTTGTGGGAGACAGGAGTTATTCATTCAGACATATTACACACTGTAAATGGCACAGTTGTAATATGTATTGTCTTAGCACGCAACACCTGTGGCGGCACAGTGGCTCCGTGGGTAGAGCCGCTGCCTCACGGCGCCAGAGACCCGGGTTCGATCCTGACCTCGGATGCTGTCTGTGTGGAGTTTGCACATTCGCTCTGTGACTGCGTGGGTTTCCTCCCACATCCCAAAGACATGCGGGTTTGTTGGTTAATTGGCTTCTGTAAATTGCTCCCAATACGTGGATGAGAAAGTGAGATCATGTAGAATTAGTGTGAATGGGTGATGGATGGTCAGCATGGATTTAGTGGGCCGAAGGGCCTGTTTCAAAGCTGTATCTTCTGCCTTGCAGTCAGATTTGTTCACTAATAGACTGTACTCTTTCCTTCAATCTCTCACTTTAGTGTTTATAAAGCTTGATTTTATCTGCCAATGCGATCCAATTATGTTTAAAATTTCAACCTTACACCACAATACTCCCAAGAGAGACACAAAATACTGGAGTAACTGGAGGGTCAGGCAGCATCTATGGAGAAAAGGAGGAATAGGTGACGTTTCGGGTCGAGACCCTTCTTCAGACAGAGTCAGGGGAGAGGGAAACTAGAGGTATGAAAAGGTTCGGAACGAATCAGAGCCGGCACCGATGGCCAAGGAGCCCACAATGGTCCATTGTTGGCTGTGGAAGAGTTGATGACGAACGGATGTGAACAGTGACACTAGCAGGATGACTAGGGTGGGGGAGGTTTTAGAGAGAGAGGGAATGCACGGGTTTACTTGAAATTAGAGAAATCAATCTTCATATTGCTGGACACAATGTGTAGGAAGGCAAACTGCAGATGCTGGTTTAAACCAAAGATAGGCTCAAAATGCTGGAGTAACTCAGCGGGACAGGCAGCATCTCTGGAGAGAAGGAAAAGGGTGACCTTTTGGGTCGAGACCCTTCTTCAAACTGAGATTCAGGGGAGAGGGAGACATAGAGATATGGAAGGATAAGATGTGAAAACACAGATCAAAGGGGCTAATGGTACTGGGTTGTAAGCTGCCCAAGCGTATATGAGGTGCGGTTCCTCCAATATGCTTGTGGCCTCTCTCTGACAGTCTCACAATTGCCTCCCACTCTTCCTTCAGGTCACAGTTTCCAATCCAATTTTTCTCATTGGTGAATTTATCCTGATTCAAAACTTGAACTCTTCTTCAGCCATGCTTTGTCCTTCGCCGTAACTATTCTCACTTCAACTAAACTAGGATTGGTGCAGGGGCGGCATGGTGGCGCAGCGGTAGAGTTGCTGCCTCACAGCGCAGGGGACCCGGGTTCGATCCTGACTACGGGCGCTGTCTGTATAGAGTTTTTACGTTCTCCCCGTGAGCGTTGGGTTTTTGGATTCTCCTGGTTGATCAATTCATAAGCTCTAGGAGCAGAATTAGGCCATTCGCCCCATCAAGTCTACTCCGCCATTCAATCATGGCTGATCTATCTCTCCCTCTCAACACCATTCTCCTGCCTTCTCCCCGTAACCCCTGACACCCGTACTAATGAAGAATCTGTCAATCTCCACCTTAAAAATATCCATCGACGGCCTCCACAGCCGTCTGTGGCAATGAATTCCACAGATTCACCACCCTCTGATTAAATAAATCTTATTTCCTCCAACACTCCAAAGATGTACAGGTTTGTAGGTTAATTGGCTTTGGTAAAAGTGTAAATAGTCCCTAGTGTGTAGGATGGTGTTTGTGTACAGGATGATCGCTGGTCTGCATGGACCTAGTGGGCCGAAGGGCCTGTTTCCATGCTGTATGTCTAAAGTATGAAGCCTACAAGTGGGGCTCTGTCTTGCATCTCTTCCATTGCCCAGGTTCATTCTGTGCTTACCGTCAGGGTGGGGGTAGTTTTGTGGAAGGGCCTCAGCCTTATGCTGTCTCAGGCCTGCTCACTGCTATAGGCCTGGCTGGCTGTCTCTTGAATGTAAAGGGCTAATTCCAACAGGTCCATGCATCTGGGCCAGTGTGTGGGGCTACGGATAGTGAGACCAGCACTCGGCCAAATGCCCAATACACTCTGCTCAATACTTACGAATTACTTTGCACAATTTAAGGTTTAAGAATTAGAATCTGGATAAATGGCATCATCTTCTTTGTTGCATTTAAGGTCACAAGGTCATCAATGAAAGGAGCAGAATTAGGCCATTCGGCCCATCAAGTCTACTGTCATTCAATCATGGCTGATCTAACTCTCCCTCCTATCCCCATTCTCCTGCCTTCTCCCCATAACCCCTGCGATACTAATGAAACACCTCAACTTTACATCTTTAATGGAGACCCCCAGACTGTCTTTAATCGGACTTTACTGGACTTTATCTTGTACTGAACGTTATTCCCTTTATCCTGTATCTGGACACTGTGGACAGCTTGTATAATCATTTCACTGACTGGATAGCATGCCACAAATACGCTCGGTACATTTGACAATAATAAACCTGAAGCTAAGGTGTAACCAAACCTTTAGTAGTCTTGGGATGAACTAACTGCTTAAAACATCACAAACAGTTGTGTTTCAATGCAAAAGCAAACAAAAACTCCCCCCCCCCACCCCCCCCCATTGACCCTTGCCCCATCTTGCAGTGGATGTGACCCTGGTGCAGAAAGGTGGGTCAGGCCGATTGGATACAGTTGCTCTGGAGAAATATTAGGCCGCATTTGGAGTATTTCTGTTTAGTTTATTGTCACGTGTACCGAGGTACAGTGAAAAGACAAAACATGATTGCAATCGAGCCATTTACAGTGTATAGTTGCCTGATAAGGGAATAACGTTTAGTGCAAGGTAAAGCCAGCCAAGTCCGATCAAAGATAGTCTGAGGGTCACCAAAGAGGTGGATAGTAGTTCAGCACTGCTCTCTGGTTGTGGTAGGATGATTCAGTTGCCCGTTAACAGCTGGGAAGAAACTGTCCCCGAATCTGGAGGTGTGCCTTTTCACACTTCTATATCTTTTGCCCAATGCGAGAGGGGAGAAGAGGGAGTGGCCAGGGTGTGACTGGTACTTGATGATGCTGCTGGCCTTATTGAGGCAGCGTGAGGTATAGATGGAGTCAATAGAAGGGAGGAGGTCGGTTTGTGTGATGGTCTGGGCTGCGCCCACAATTCGCTACAATTTCTTGCCGTCTTGGATGGAGCTGTTCCCAAACCAAGCTGTGATCCATCCTGATAAAATGCTTCCTATGGTACATCTGTAGAAGTTGGTGAGAATTGTCGGGGACATGCTGAACTTCCTCAGCCTTCTAAGGAGGTAGAGGCATTGGTGTGCTTTCTTGGTCGTTGCTTCAATACGGATGGTCCAGGAGAAGTCGTTGGTGATATTGACTCCTAGGAATTTGAAGTTTTCAACCATCTCCACTTCAGCACCGTCAATGCAAACTGGGGTATGTGGACCGCTTCACTTCCTGAAGTCCATCACTATCTCCTTTGCCTTGCTGACATTGAGAGAGTGGTTGGTGTCTCGACACCAGGGCACTTCAGGAGGGATGAGGAGATTTTGGACAAAGTGCAGATTCGGTTTACCCACAATGATTATGGGCTCTTAGACGTAAGGAGAGGTCGGACAGACTTGGATTGATTTAGAGATACAGCATGGAACCAGACCCTTTGGCCCATCGAGTTCACCAAATCCAGGTAAACATTAACGCTAATAAAACAATTGGTTACTCTTGGAATACTTGGAGTTGAAGTTGCTCTATCTAATTTTGTAATGATATGATTAGCTTTTGATTTTTGCATTCTATATCTTGCTCAGCTATTTTGTTTTAAATAGTGATGTCTCACAACTTCCCCAAGGAAGAAACTCAAGGAAAGGTTTGTCACGATGTCTTATAAGTGTAGTCAATTCAAAACTTGTTCCAGAAAACGGATCTGCATGTTAAATAACTCGGATGTCACAGAATCATACATGCCGAGCAAGATGCCCCATCTAAGCTAGTCCCATTCATCTGCATTTGGCCCATGTCCCTCTCGGCCTTTCCTATCCATATGCCTATCCAAGAGTCTCTTCATTTTTTTCTTTCAGCTAGGGTGGCACATTGGTACTGTCACTGCCTCACAGCGCCAGAGACCCGGGTTCGATCCTGACCACGGGTGACTCCACTAGCCCCTAGAGCTCTATCTAACTCTCTCTTAAATCCATCCAGTGACTTGGCCTCCACTGCCCTCTGTGGCAGGGAATTCCATAAATTCACAACTCTCTGGGTGAAAAGGTTTTTTCTCACCTCAGTCTTAAATGACCTCCCCTTTATTCTAAGACTGTGGCCCCTAGTTCTGGATTCGCCCAACATTGGGAACATTTTTCCTTGTCCTGTCCTTTTATAATTTTATATGTTTCTACAAGAAACCCCCTCATCCTTCTAAACTCCAGTGAATACAAGCCAAGTCTTTTCAATCTTTCCTAATCTGACAGTCCCAGGGATCAATCTCGTGAACCTACGCTGCACTGCCTCAATCACAAGGATGTCCTTCCTCAAATTAGGAGACCAAAACTGTACACAATACTCCAGATGTGGTCTCACCAGAGCCCTATACAACTGCAGAAGAACCTCTTTACTCCTATACTGAAATCCTCTTGTTATGAAGACCAACATTCCATCAGCTTTCTTCACTGCCTGCTGTGCCTGCACGTCAAATTTCAGTGTACAAGGACGCCCAGGTCTCGCTGCACCTTCCCCTTACCAAACCTAACCCCATTGAGATAATAATCCGCCCCCTTGTTTTTGCCGCCAAAGTGGATAACCTCACATTTATTTATATTATACTGCATCTGCCACGCATCTGCCCACTCACTCAACCTGTGCAGGTCACCCTGCAACCTCCTAACATCCTCTTCACAGTTCACACTGCCGTCCAGCTTTGTGTCATCCGCAAACTTGCTGGTGTTGCTCCTAATTCCCTCTTCCAAATCATTAATATATATGGTAAACAGTTGCGGCCCCAACACCAAGCCTTGCGGCACTCCACTCGCCACTGCCTGCCATTCTGAAAAGGACCCGTTCACTCCTACTCTTTGCTTCCGGTCTGCCAACCAATTCTCTATCCGTGTTAACATTCCACCCCCAATACCATGTGCTATCATTTTAGTCACCAGTCTCCCGTGCGGATGGATGGGTAGGAAGGAACTGCAAATGCTGGTTTACACCGAAGATAGACACAAAATGCTGGAGTAACTCCGTGGGACAGACGGCATCTCTGGAGAGAAGGAAGGGGTGACATTTTGGGTCAGGACCCTTCTTCACACTGAGAGTCAAAGGCCTGTCCCACATAAGCGATTTTTTTTCGGCGACTGCCGGCGACCAGAAGAAGGTACGACTTTTTGGGCAAAGACTACCCATGAACCAAGCAGGCGACATGTCGCGCGCGGGGTGACGCCTGGATGGTCGTGCGTAGTCGCCCAAAGGGCCGTACCTTTTCCTGGTCGCCGCTGGATTTTCAACACGTTCAACACTGTCGGTGACCTGCTGGGACTCTGACGGGTGCCGGCATTCGCCGAAAGAAATCGAAAAAAGTGGGACAGGCCCTTCAGGGGAATGGAAAACACAGAGATATGGAAGGGTAAGGTGTGAAAATGAGACATCTGAGGAGAACTGTTGTTGGTCGGTGTGGGCAGCTGGAGGAACTGTTCTACACTGTATAATTATGCCTAGATACTGTTGATGGTCATCGCTACCATGGGCTCGACTACTTTTGACAGTTTTATTGGAGGCTGGAGTTATAAAATAAAGTTTTTTTTATTGGTCTCGGGACATTGTTTAGCAGGTTGAGCTACAGAACCAATTAAGTGGTTTATTATCCTGCTTCTATTTACAAGGCCACCCATTCCAATACAGGCAACGAAAGGGTCTACCACTGTGTTTATATGGAAGAGTGACAAACCCCTACAAAAGCTTTCTCAAAATTGATTTTTAGTCATTGACATGTCATAGCAATGGACTCCATAACTCTGTCCCATTTACAGTAGTTGAGTTTAGTTTAGATATACGCTGGGGAAACAGGCCCTTCGGCCCACCGAGTCTGTACCGACCAGCAATCCCTGTACATTAATGCCAAACTACACACATTAGGGACAATTTACATTTGTAACCTACAAACCTGCACGTCTTTGAGTGTGGGAGGAAACCGAAGATCCCAGAGAAAACTCACGGGGAGAACGTGCAAACTCCGTACAGACAGCACCCCATAGTCGGGATTAAAAATAATTCTAGCACCAAATTGGTGATCAACCCTCAATCAGAATGTTCCGTTTGGGGAGTCTGCACCCCGGGGGCATGAACATCGAATTCTCCCAATTTTGTTAGTCCTTGCTGTCTCCTCCCCTTCCTCAGCCCCCCTGCTGTCTCCTCCCATCCCCCAGCCTTCGGGCTACTCCTCCTTTTCCCTTTCTTGTCCCCACCCACCCCCGCCCCCGATCAGTCTGAAGAAGGGTTTCGGCCCGAAACGTTGCCTATTGCCTTCGCTCCATAGATGCTGCTGCACCCGCTGAGTTTCTCCAGCTTTTTTGTGTAACCTGCTAATAAATAATGTGTGGAAGAAGGAATTGCTGATGCTGGAAAATCGAAGGTACACAAAAAAGCTGGAGAAACTCAGCGGGTGCAGCAGCATCTATGGAGCGAAGGAAATAGGCAACGTTTGAAGAAGGGTTTCGGCTCGAAACGTTGCCTATTTCCTTCGATCCATAGATGCTGCTGCACCCGCTGAGTTTCTACAGCTTTTTCGTGTACCTGCTAATAAATAATAGCTAATAGGAGGCACAGTAGCACAGCTAGCAGAGCACCAGAGAACCAGGCTTGATCCTGACCATGGGGGTTTCTGTGTGGAGTTTGCACGTTCTCCCTGTGGCCGTGTGGATTTCCTCTGGGTGCTTCGGTCTCCTTCTTCATCCCTACGACGTTTGCAGGTTTGTAGGTTTATTGGCCCTCTGTAAATTGCCCCGAAACATCACATATATTCCTTTTCTCCAGAGATGCTGTCTGACCCGCTGAGCTACTCCAGTTTTTTGTGTCTATCTTCGGTTTAAACCAGCACCTGCAGTTCCTTCCTGCACATTAATGGTGGTTTGGTGAGCGTTTGATGGCACTGGGCCTGTACTTGCTGGAGCTGAGAAAGATGAGGGAGGACTTCATTAAAGCTGACTGAATAGTGAAAGTCCTGAATAGAATGGATGTGGAGAGGATGTTTCCACTGGTGGGAGAGTCTCGGACCAGAGGGCAGAGCTTCGGAATTAAAGGACGTACCTTTAGAAAGCAAATGTGGAGGAATTTCTTTAGTCAGAGGGTGGTGGAATCTGTGCAATTCATTGCCACAGACGGCTGTGGAGGCCAAGTCAGTGGATATTTTCAAGGCAGGGATTCAGATTCTTTATTAGTGCGGGTCTCAGGGGTTATGGGGAGAAGGCAGGAGAATGGAGTTGAGAGGAAGAGAAAGATCAGCCATGATTGAATGGTGGAGTAGACTTGATGGGCCGAATGGACTAATTATGCTCCCATGACTTTTGAACATATGAACAGATAAGTGTGAGCTGTTGCATTTTGGGAAGTCCAACCAGGGCAGGACATTGACAGTGAGTGGCAGGGCCTTGGGCCAATAGAGAAGAGGGATCTCAGAGTGCAGCATCACAGTTCCCTGAAAGTTGAGTCACAGTTAGATAGAATG
This sequence comes from Leucoraja erinaceus, assembly GCF_028641065.1. Lineage (NCBI taxonomy): Eukaryota > Metazoa > Chordata > Chondrichthyes > Rajiformes > Rajidae > Leucoraja > Leucoraja erinaceus. Next base: position 2,529,749 of record NC_073404.1, on the reverse strand, counting down.
GCCAAGAAACATATTCAATACATTGTCCATCATCCGTCAGGGTATTGAGTACAGAAGTTTGGACGTTAGATGCACAGCTATACAAGATATTAGTGAGGTGTTTAGTTCTGGCCACACTGCTTTGGGTGAATGGCATTAAGCTGGAGAAGTGCAGAGAAGATTTGAGAGGATATTGCCAGGACTTGAGGGACTGAGCTCTCGGGAGTGTTTGGGCAGGCTAGGATTTTATTACTTGGAGTGCAGGAGGGTGAGAGGTAATCTTATAAAGGTGTATGATATCATGAGGGGAATAGATTGGGGTGAATTGATATGTTTGTCTGTGTCTATGTGCCTGCGATACTGTTGCAAGCAGGGTAGAGTAGGGGAATCGAAAATAAGAGGACATAGGTTTAAGGTGAGAGGGGCAAGACTTAATACAAACCTAAAGGGCAACTTTATCACTCAGAAGATGGTGGGAATGTGGAAGAGCTGCCAGAGGAGGTAGTTGAGGCAGGACTTGGTCTGGTTACTGGATAATGTAGAGATACATCATGGAAACAGGCCCTTCGGCCCACGGGCGGAAGTCCTGGGGGGGGATGGGGGGGACACGTCCCCCCATGCTTTGAGAGGTGGGGGACAATCTCCCCCACCTTTTGTAATCCGGACTTTATCAGCCGCTTTGTAAGGGTTGAATCAGGCCGATCGCTGGGCCTTTCAGCGCCCGGGGAGGCTTAAAATCAAACTGCTGCGTCGAGGCGATCCCGATGTTGGCTCCCGCCGGCTGACGAAAGCCCCCGTGAACGGGCCGATTGAAGCCCCACGATTCAGGGTGGACAAAGCTGCTGTTGCTGGAGTTCGGAGTCGGTCACCAACCAGGTCAGCTCCCGATGTTACCGCACACAGGGCCCACGGCCGAAGCCTCGCGTGTGTGCGTATGCTCGCGTGCGGCCGCCAAGAAATTGTGTCCCCCTCGTGTTTTGACAGCGATTTATTTCCGTGCCTGCTTCGGCCCACCGGCCAGCAACCACCCTGTACACTAGCACCATCCCCACACACTAGAGACAATTTACAATTTTTACTGAAGTCAATAAACCTAAAAAATCTGTAGGTCTTTGGCGTGTGGGAGGAGAGTGGAGGGGAAAAAAGCGATCACAGGAAAAACGTGCAAACTCTGCACAGACAGCACCCCTAGTAAGGATCGAGCCCGGGTCTCTGACGCTGTGAGGCAGCAGCTCTACCCCTGTGCCACCGTTAAAGGTGTGGAGGCATATGGGTCCAAACGGGACAAGGCAAATGTAGACAGCGCATCTTGGACGGCACAAACGAGTTGGGTCTGTTTCTGTGCTGTGGGTCGATGACTAATTACTCACTTGCAATCTGTCTGAGTCTGTGAACAGAGAGGAGTTACTCAAATAGCAAACAAGTATCACAGTGTGATAAATATGACGGAAGTAGTCGTCAGTGAAATGGTGACAGAGATTGCATTGCTCAATGTTTGTCCTGGATATGTGTGCGCTGCTCCAGTAGGCACGTTAACCCTGCTCTCTTTGTTACTGCAAGAGGTAATGCCTTCGAATGACGAACAAACAACAAAGGTTACAATAACTGAACAACATAATGAAAGGTGTCCTCACCTTCCACCCCACCAGCCATCACATACAACAGATTATCCTTTAGAGAATGGGGGCTTCCCCTCTTCTACCATAGATGAGGCTCTCACCAGGGTCTCTTCTATACCCCGTGACTCTGCTCTCACTCCCCACCCCCCCCCACCCCCCCACTCGTCACAAGGGCAGAGTCCCCCGTGTCCTCACCGTCCACCCCACCTGCCGTCACATACAACAAATAGTCCTCCGACATTTTCGCCACCTCCAACGGGATCCCACCACTGGCCACATCTTCCCATCTCCTCCCCTGTCTGCTTTCCGCAGAGACCGCTCCCTCCGTAACTCCCTGGTCAATTCGTCCCTTCCCACCCCCTCTCCGGGCACTTTCCCCTGCAACCGCAGAAAATGCTACACTTGTCGCTTTACCTCCCCCCCTTGACTCCATTCAAGGACCCAAGCCGTCTTTCCAGGTGAGGCAGAGGTTCACCTGCACCTCCTCCAACCTCATCTATTGCATCCGCTGCTCTAGATGTCAGCTGCTCTACATCGGTGAGACCAAGCGCAGGCTTGGCGACCGCATCGCCCAACACCTCCGCTCGGTTCGCAATAACCAACCTGATCTCCCGGTGGCTCAGCACTTCAACTCCCCCTCCCATTCCCAATCCGACCTTTCTGTCCTGGGCCTCCACCATGGCCAGAGGGAGGACCACCGTAAATTGGAGGAGCAGCACCTCATGTTTCACTTGGGCAGTTTACACCCCAGCGGTATGAACATTGACTTCTCCAATTTCAGGTAGTCCTTACTTTCTCCTCCCCTTCTCAGCTCTCCCTCAGCCCACTGGCTCCTCCTCTTCCTTTCTTCCTCCTCCCCCCCCACCCCTCCACCCTCACATCAGTCTGAAGAAGAGTTTCGACCCAAAACGTTGCCTATTTCCTTCGCTCCATAGATGCTGCCGCACCCGCTGAGTTTCTCCAGCATTTTTGTCTACCTTCGATTTTCCAGCATCTGCAGTTCCTTCTTAAACATCTACATAGAGAAAATGGTTTGTAATTCAAATTGTTCCATCCTTGGAACATAAGAATTCAAATCTTCTATTTATCTCGAGTCCCGTCCTAGTGAGTCAGCTTAGTTTAGTTTCATTTAGAGATACAGGCCAGAAACAGGCCCTTCGACCCGTCATGTCCATGCCGACCATCGATCACCTGTGTACATACTAGTTCTGTGTTCTCCCACTCTCTCATCCACTCCCTACATGCCAGTGGCAATGTACACAGGGCCAATTCACCCACAAACCTGCACATCGTTGGAATGTAGGAGGAAACCGGAGCACCTGGAGGAAACAACCCACGGAGGGAGAAGGTGCAAACTCCACACAGACAGCACCCAAAGTTAGGTTTGATCCTGGCTCTGTGGCGCTGTGAGGCAGCAGCTCTACCCGCTGCGCCACTGTGCCACACTTCTTCATTAACTTCTCCCCTGCCTTTGTAAATCCATGATCCGACTGCATCTTTGCTACAACTTTGCTGATGCTGCCCCTCTTGCTGTAAGATTGCGGTTTAGTTCATTCATTACCATATTTCCTCAGTGCGGGGCTTGCCTTGGTGGGTGGGCTGTCAGTGGATTAAGCCAATGAAGCTTGATTGAGTTAAGTTTCAGTTTAGTTTATTGTCACGTGCACTGAGGTACAGGGAACAGCTTTTATTCCGTGCTATCCAGTCAGCGGAAAGACAACAATCGAGCCGCCCGCTGTGTACAGATACAGGATAAACGGAAATAACATGAATAGCATTTAGTCATAGAGTGATAAATAGGCCCTTCGGCCCAACTTGCCCACACCAGCCAACATGTCCCAGCTACACTAGTCCCAACTGCCCACATTTGGTCCATATCCCTCCAAACCTGTCCTATCCATGTACCTATCTAACTGTTTCTTAAATATTGGGATAGTCCCAGCCTCAACTAAGTTCCCTTTGTGATGAAAAAGTTACCCCTCAGATTAAATCTTTTCCCCTTCACCTGAGACCTATGTCCTCTGGTCCTTGATTCCACTACTCTGGGCAAGAGACTCTACGCATCTACCCGATCTATTCCTCTCATGATTTTATACACCTCTATAAGATACCCCTCATCCTCCTGTGCTCCAAGGAATAGAGTCCCAGCCTACTCAACCTCTCCCTATAGCTCAGACCCTCTAGTCCTGGCAACGTCCTTGTAAATCCTCTCTGTACCCTTTCCAGCTTGACAACATCTTTCCTATAACATGGTGTCCAGACCTGAATACAAGTGATAAAGTCCAGTAAAGTCTGACTAAAGATAGTCCAAGGGAATCCAATTAGGTAGATAGTAGGCCTGGACAGCTCTCTAGTTGGTGGTAGGGCGATTCAGTTGCCTGACAACAGCTGGGAAGAAACATCCCTAAATCTGGAGGTGTGCTGTCCCTCTTGCCTGATGGGAGAGGAGAGAAGAGGGAATGACTGAGTCCCATTTGTGGGGGTAAGCCATTTAGAACAGAGATGAGCAAACGCTTTTTCACACAGAGTCTGTGGAATTCTCTGCCTCAGAGATCGGTGGAGGCCAGTTCTCTGGATGCTTTCAAGAGAGAGCTAGATAGGGCTCTTAAAGATAGCGGAGTCAGGGGATATGGGGAGAAGGCAGGAACGAGGTACTGATTGGGGATGATCAGCCATGATCACAATGAATGGCGGTGCTGGCTCAAAGGGCCGAATGGCCTCCTCCAGCACCTATTGTGTATTGTTTATTGTCCATTGACTTGAACACCAAAATATCAGCTGACATTGTAGCCTGGGTTAAACTGAGGACCCATCTTGCCACAGAAGGCTGTGGAGGCCAAGTCAATGGATATGTTTAAAGCAGAGATAGATGGATTCTTCATTAGTGCGGGTGTCAGGAGTTATGGGGAGAAGGCAGGAGAATGGGGTTGAGAGGGAGAGATAGATCAGCCATGAATGAATGACGGAGTAGGCTTGATGGGCCGAATGGCCTGATTCTGCTTCTGTCATTTCCCGAGAACCTCTCTCATGGGCAAGTGACATTTGCCCTTTCCTGAAGTACGTTCCTCTCAGTTCTGGCTAATATTTACTCCTGAAGTCTAAACCAAAATGTCCAGTCGTATTGCCGTTTGTGGGATCTTGCTGTGCAATGGCAGCCGGGCTTCAGCGCTAACTCCACGAGCAGCGCTCAAAATTGTCCCGGGGACGGGGAGCGTTTTGTACCAATGTACGCTCTTTCATTCCCGCACACGGGGTTGGTGCAACGGAAATGCAGTTTTTGTTGATGCCCATCCATGTTTTTTTGTTACATTTATTTCTCTATTTTTGTTTGTCTTTCTTTTCTTCCTCCCCCATTTCCTCCCCTTTCTTCCCTCCTAGGCCACCCGCTGCCCGGCATCTTCCTTCATGAAGGAAGTCAAGGTGCTCTTGGCTATGATCATCTCCACAACCATCAGTGCCCCACCATGGCCAGCTGGCAGGAGATGCTGTTCAGTCAGGGTGAGCCAGGAGGTAGTGCTTTTATCTTCTCACGCCTCACTAACAAAACTCGCCCAGCCAGCCCGAGGCATCTCCGGGGCTAATTCTCAGCTGGGGAGCCTCTCCACCCCAACCCCCTCTCCCCCATCCTCACTGTCAACTGAGAGACTCCCCATCTACTCACATAAGCCACAGTGAAAGGCCTGGATAGAGCAGATGTGGGGAGGATGGTTCCACTAGTGGGAGAGTCTAGCACCAGAGGTCGCAGTCTCAGAATTAAAGAACGGTCCTTTAGGAAGGAGATGAGGAGGAATTTCTTTAGTCAGAGGGTGGTGAATCTGTGGAATTCATCGCCACAGGAGGTTGTGGAGGCCAAGTCAATAGATATTGTTAAAGCAGATATTCTTGATCAGTGCGGGGGTCAGGGGTTATGGGGAGAAGGCAGGAGTATGGGGTTAGGAGGGAGGGATAGATCAGCCATGATTGAATGGCGGAGTAGACTTGATGGGCCGAATGGCCTCATTCTGCTATCACTTATGAAGGAGCAGTCCTGGCTTGAACCTGTTTGTTCAGGAAGGCAGGGCTTAAAGCAACACTGAACAGGCAGAATAATGTTCTTGTGACAATTCTGCACGTTACATTAAATTACTATCAAAACACAAAGTACTAGTTTAGTTTAGTTTAGAGATACAGCATGGAAACAGGCCCTTCGACCCACCGAGTCTGCGCCAACCAGTGATCCCGCACACTAACACTCTCCTACACACACTAGGGACAATTTACAATTTTACCAAAGCCAATTAACGTTTAAACCTGCATGTCTTTGGAGTGAGGGAGGATCCCCTGGATATTCCACGCAGGTCACGGGGAGAACATACAAACCCCGTACAGACTGCACCCGTAGTCGGGATCGAACCCGGGTCCCTGGCGCAACTCTACCGCTGTGCCGCCCACATATGCTATAACACCAGGATTTTAAGCGCTCAACCGAGAAAACTAAGCCCAAAACCAAAGTAGTATCTAAATTGCTGAAACACACATGCTGCAGGACAATAACTAACTCCATATGCAATAATAAGCTGTGTACATGCTAACATCAAAACTAATCAGTGTGAATGCGTATATCATTGTGGTTATCAAGTGGGCCCCTCCCTTCACTGGTGTTGGTTGAGTTAGGCCCACCACACATCAGGAAGTCTCAACTATCCCCGAACCACCCCCTCAATACCTGCTCTCACCCCCTATGCCAACACTATCTACTAAATAACGGAAACTAGAGGCGATTAGTTCACTCCAGCAAATGCTAAACACTCACACCCTGTCTTACACTTATCCTAACCTATCACTAAATAATCATAGTGCCACATAACGGCTATCTGTTCTTAGCCCCCAGCACCAAGTTAGATCATATTACGTGGGGCTAGTTGGTACTATATGTTAGTTATATGGGGCGGCACAGTGGCGCAGGTGGTAGAGCTGCTGCCTCACTGCGGCAGAGTCCCCGGTTCGATCCTGATCTTGGGTGCTGTCTGTGTGGAGTTTGCACGTTCTCCCTGTGGCTGCATGGGTTTTCTCCTGGGCGCTCCACACATTCAAAAGATGTGCAGGTTTGTAGGTTAATTGGACCTCTGTAAATTTGCCCCCAGTGTGTAAGAGTGTAGGATAACACAGCACTAGTGTGAACGTGTGATCGATGGTCGGCATTGACTTGATGGGTCAAAGGGCCTGTTTCCAAGCTGTATCTCTATGCTATTAATGTGATGCTACAGATATATTTTAATCAGATTGCCAACTAACCCTTGAGATATCCATGCAGAATCTATTTGGCCTGGTAGGCATAACAGACTACAAAAATAATCCAAACCAATTTAAGTACTGGCTGGAAAGATACAGCGCGGAAACAGGCCCTTTGGCCCACCGAGTCCGTGCCGACCCGCACACTAACACTATCCTACACACTAGGGTCAATTTTACATTCATACCCAGCCCATTTACCTACAGACTTGTATGTCTTTGGAGTGTGGAAGGAAACCGAAGATCCCGGGGGGAAAAAAGGCATGCAGGTCACAGGGAGAAGGTACAGACAGCACCTGTAGTCAGGATTGAACCCGGGTCCCTGGTGCTGTAAGGCAGCAACTCTACCGCTGCACCACCGTGCCACACTTCCCATTTCAGCCCAGGTTATTGAGTGGGTCAAGAGAGAAGATAGCGGGGCTCTTGGGGAAGAGCGTTTGCATCTTCTCCAGCCACAGGTGAGGTCCCAGAGCACCGGGGACTAGCTCATGTTGTTCCATCATTTAAGACGGGAAGTAGAGAGGATGCAGGGAATTCTAGGCCGACAGCCGTAGGGAAGTTAATGGAGAGGATTCTCTGAGATAGTATTTACTCCCATTTGGAAGAGAATGGGCATAAGAAGGAACTGCAGATGCTGGAAAATCAAAGGTACACAAAAGTGCTGGAGAAACTCAGCGGGTGCTGCAGCATCTATGGAGCGAAGGAAATAGGCAACGTTTCGGGCCGAAACCCAGAAGGGTTTCGGCCCGAAACGTTGCCTATTTCCTTCAGGGTTTCGGCCCGAAACGTTGCCTATTTCCTTCAGGGTTTCGGCCCGAAACGTTGCCTATTTCCTTCAGGGTTTCGGCCCGAAACGTTGCCTATTTCCTTCGCTCCATAGATGCTGCTGCACCCGCTGAGTTTCTCCAGCATTTTTGTCTACCTTGGAAGAGAATGGGTTAGTTAGGGACAGTCACCATGGCTTCATACATGGCAGGTTATCCATTACTAACTTGAATTGAGATTTTTGATAAGGTGACGAAGGTGATCGATGAGGTGTTGTCTGCATGGATTTCAGTAAGGTGTTTGATAAGGTCCCTGATGCTTGGCTGATCCATAAGATGAAGCTGCACGGTATTAGTGGTACTTGCACGAATGGATTCAGAACCGGCTTACTGCTACAAGACACAGGGTTGTGGTGGAAGGACAATATTCAGGATGGAGGTCTGTGGCCAGGGGTCTGTGTTGGGACCACTGCTACTTATGATACATATAAATGATATTAATGTACAGGGGCTGGTTAGTAAGGTTGCAGATGATTCCAGGATCCCTGCCATTGCAAACTGTGAGGAATGCTGTCAAAGTATACAGCCGGGATGCAGATCAGCTACTGCAATGGGCGGCGAGATGACAGATGAGCCAGTGTGGGGTGTCGCACTTTGGGAGGTCAGCTGTAAGGGGGAAATACACAATGAATGGCATGACCTTTACAGTGTTGATGAGCAGAGGGATCTTGGGCAAAAGTTTGAAGGACATGTTAAGGGCTTGGACACACTAGAGGCAGGAAACTTGTTCCCGATGTTGGGGGAGTCCAGAACCAGGGGCCACAGTTTAAGAATAAGGAGTAAGCCATTTAGAACGGTTATTGTCTATATGTGCGGGGCAGGTTTTTACACAGAGGGTGGTGGGTGCCTGGAATGTGCTGCAGGGGTTGATAGTTGTAGCAGAAACGTCAGTGAGATTTACTTTTGGATAGGCACATGGATTTGTGGGATATGGGTTAGGTGCAGGAGTTAAGTGATGATCTTAGCTATGCTCAGCACAGGCCTTGTGGGCCAAATGGCCTGTTCTAGTGCTCTACTGCTGTCATACAAAGAGGAGCACGGGGTGTACATTAACACACAAAATCAGCATGGATGTTGTCAGGACTCGAGGGCCTGAACTATTGGGAGAGATTGGACAAGCTGGGACTTTATTCCTTGGACTGCAGGAGGCTAAGGAGTGTTCCCTTAGAGCTGTATAATATAATGAGGGGAATTGATAAGGTGAATGCTCACAGTCTTTTACCAAGGAATCAAGAACCAGAGGACATGGGAGAAGGACAAGATTTAATATGAACCCAAGGGGCAACTTTTACACTCAGAGGGTAGTGGATGTATGGAATGAGTTGCCAGAGTAGGTAGTTGAGGCAGGTACTATAACAGTATTTGAACGATACTTGGACAGATGCATGGATAGGGAAAGGTTTGGATATGGACCAAATGCAGGCAAATGGGACTGGCTTGGATGGGGCATGTTGGTCGATGTGGACAAGTTGAGTCACAGGGCCTGTTTTTGTGCTGCATGACCACTAACTGTACGGTGTGACACAGAATGCTTAAATTGACCTTGAGACCTTGAAACTTCCTACTGCTTGGCCATTGGAACCATCCATCCAATGAAGCCATGAGCCCTCAAGGATTATGTGAGGCTGAATGTTAGAGGCTCCAGGATTCTGCCCCAGTGTTGATGACGAACCAAGTAGGTTAACTATCTTCGATAGATCAGTTAGATCCAGAGTCCCTTTTGGGACGTCTGACTAAACTGGTCATGGTTAATGGGATGTGTAAGAAGAAACTGCAGATGCCGGTTCACACCGAAGATAGACACAAAAAGCTGGAGTAACTCAGGGGGTCAGGCAGCATCGCTGGGGAGAAGGAACAGGTGACGTTTGGGGTTGGGACCTTTCATCAGAGTCTGATGAAGAATCTCGACCCAAAACGTCACCCATTAGTTTTCGCTTGAGATACTGAGATGGTGGATAGTGTGGCACTGGAAATCAAAGGACCAAGTTGGACATTCTTAAGTCATCGTTTGTTGAGCAGAGCAGCTTTAATTTAGAGGTGAATGATTAAAGACTAGAAAAGAATGAAACCCTTCATTTTGCTACGTTTGATTGTTCTTGGTTTTTTCTTTTACATTTATAACATTCACTGCCTCTTTTGGCCGACATGGAATAGTTTGTGTAGGAAGGAACTGCAGATGCTGGTTTACACCGAAGATAGACACAAAACGCCGGAGTAACTCAGCGGGACAGGCAGCATCTCTGGAGAGAAGGGAATGGGTGACGTCTCGGATCTGGGGAAGTCTGAAGAAGGGTCTCGACCAGAAACCTCGCTCCATAGATGCTGCCTGTCCCGCTGAGTTACTCCAGCACTTTGTGTCCACTTGGTCATCTCATCCTGTCACATGATGGGAAGCATTGACTGACATGCTCAAACACGCCAGCGACCTCTCACCTTTGCCCCCGTCACCTTGTCAACATTTATCTCGTGTGTGTGTATTTTTAAAAGTAAAATGTTTGCTCTCAATTGGGCCTTGCCAACTCAAAGATGACGTGACAATTGGGTTTATTTCTGGGGGGCCGATTGATTTTTCGCTAATCGATTGTGTTTTCTTTTCCTCCGCGGAGCAGGAGTTCGATACGGCCAGCAAGGTGCCAACGAGGCCCCCTCTTCCACGGCAATCAGTCACCACGGCAACAGCGCCATGGTGACGAGCCAAACGGTGCTGCAGCAGGTCTCGCCGGCAAACCTGGACCCGGGCCACAATCTGCTGTCGCCCGACGGTAAGATGGTGAGTACACCTGCCCATTGTAACCGCGGAGCTGATAAGATAAGAGGGCCGAGAAGGGGAAAACAAACGGGGGCCTGTTCCACAGGCTCTGGCACCAAACAATGGGAGCTCTGTCACAAAGGCAAGCCAGGAATCCCAACGTGAGTGTGGATTGAAAGGTTTTGCAGTAACCCCTGGCCTGTGGAGCTCGGAAGGTGCAAATCCAGAGATGGAGCAATAAAACTGACAAAGAGAGCACTTTAGTTTATTGATTGGAATACATTGTAAAGTTCCAATCCGGGCACGGCACTACTCACCAGCAACTTTTAGGCTGATAATAAGGTCAATTAATTCATCACTGTTTTTACATCGCCTCGATAACTCTGGAACGGATAGAACACAGAACATTGAACATAGAATAGTTTATGACACAGGCCCTTCAGCCCATAATATCTGTGCTGGACATGATGACAAGACCAACTCTTCTCTGCCGGCACATAATCCACACCCTGCACCTATCCAAAAGCTTTTTAAACGCCATTATCATATCTGCCTCCACCACCACCACCACCCGGCAACGCGTTCCAGGCACCCACCTGTGTAAAAAAAACCTGCCCCTTTAAACTTTGCCCCTCTCACCTTAAAGCTGATAATTTGATGTCTCCATCCTGGGAGAAAGGTTCTGACTGTCTACCCTATCTATGCCTCTCAACATGTTATATACCTCTATCAGGACTCTCTGTGACCTCCAACATTACAGAGAAAACAAACTAAAGGGGCTGTCCCACTGTACGAGGTCATTCAAAAGTTCTCCCGAGTTTCCCCTGATTCGAACTCGGAGAATTACAGTAATATCCGTTCGTAGGTACTCGGGGCTCTCGTGGACATTTTTCACAGTGCTGAAAAAACGTCACGAGTTACCGCATTTCCCGAGTACCTGCCGTTAGCGTTACGAGCCGCTACGAGACGTCCACGAACTCCGACGTGGCCGCTACGTACATTCTACGTACTTACCAGGAGTTTGATTTTTTTTAAACTCGGGAGAGCTCTTGAATGACCTCGTACAGTGGGACAGGCCCTTTATTCTGTCCAACCTCTTCCTTCAGCTAATACAGACATCAATCTGATGAACTTCCCCTGCATCCTTTCCAAAGCCTCCCCATCCTTGTGTTGAGACAGCAGTTGTATACAATGGGCAAGAGACTTTTAAGGGCCTGTCCCACTTGGCGATTTTTTTCGGCGACTGCTAGCGTCATATCAGGGTCGCCAAAAGATTTTCGAAATCCAGCGGCGACAAAAAAAATGTTGCGACACTTGGGGGAAAAAAAAGCCACACGTCATACGTCACACTGTGACTTTTTCGGTGACCTGATATGTCAGTCAATGGGACTGGCCCTTAAGTCTGTAAGGGGTTTTATTTTTTTTTCATTCATCTTTCCGCATTTCTGCCTTTTGTTCTTTGAAAATATGATGGCATTGTAGTCATGTCAGTGGACATCTAAACATAGAAACATAGAAAATAGGTGCAGGATTAGGCCATTTGGCCCTTCGAGCTAGATTGTGATCATGGCTGATTATCCACAATCAGTGACCCGTGCCTGCCTTGGCCCCCCTTAATTAGTTAGTGATTTTCATTATGAATAAATGGCAGAAAATGTTAGTTTATTTCACTTCTATTTTGTGTTTAGTTTAGTTTAGAGATACAGTGTGGAAACAAGCATTCAGGACTGCACCAGCCAGACGATTACCCCGTACACTAGCACTATTGTTCCTACAGGACACTAGCTTAAGGGACAATTTACAATTGAGAAAACACAAGCCAATCCTGGAACTCTCTGCCACAGAGGGTAACCTGTACGGCTTTGGTTAGATGTGGGAGGAAGATCGGAGATGGAGAGAAGGCCCGGGATACTGAGTTGGATGATCAACCCACGCAGGTCATGGCCGACTCCTGGAGAACGTACAAACTCCTAGGGTACAATTAGACAGCGTACCCGTAGGTCGGGATCCAACAGCTGAGATCTGTGTCTCTGGCGCTGTGAGCTCTGCCAGCTATGCCACTGTGCCACCCTTTGTTTGCAGGCAGTGAGCGGGTGCCTTTGGCAATGGGGGCATTTATATCCCACCTGCTAGACTGAGGAGGCATGACCGAGTCCACCTGAACTGTGAGTCTGGACTCACCCCTGTGGTCAAGGGGGGGGGGATAGAGTAGAATACAACACTTGCCAGGACTAGAGAGTGTGAGCTATAGGGACAGGTTGAGGAGGCTCGGACGCTATTCCTTGGAGCACAGGATGAGGGGAGATCTTACGGAGATGTACAAAATCATGAGAGAAATAGATTGGGTAGATGCACAGTCTCTTGCCTAGAGTATATGAATCGAGGACCTGAGGACATAGGTTCAAGGTGAAGGGGAAAAGATTTAATAGGAACCTGAGGGGTAACTTTTTCACACAAACGGTGGTGGGTGTATGGAACGAGCTGCCACAGGAGGTAGTTGAGGCTGGGACGACCCCAACGTTTAAGAAACAGTTAAGGGCCTGTCCCACCTGCGTGCGATTGCATGCGTCTAGCGCGACCAAACGTGGTCGCTTGAGGCGTACGGCCTCGCGGGGCCGGTCCCACTTCAATCGGCGGAGGCGTCTGGAGTTGTGTGGGGCTGGTCCCGACATTGCATGGGGCTCCAAAAATCTTGCACTGTCCGAAGATCCCGCGCGACAACGGCCTGTCGGCCCGCAGCCGCATTGGGGCCGTACGCAGCGTCTCGACAGGCGTATGCAGCGTCTTGATGGCATACGCCTAGCACGTGGCGTTGCGCGATGACATCACCGCCCAGCGTGCCGTTGCGTGATGACATCACCGCTCGACGCCGTGTGACGTCCAAATTCAGTCGGCCCGCCTCCTGCTCAGCTGATTGGTGAGTATGATGTCGGGACCAGCTCCAGGCGCCTCCGCGGGTGGAAGTGGGACCGGCCCCGCGAGGCCGTACGCCTCAAGCCACCACGTTTGGTCGCTCTAGACGCATGCAATCGCATGCTGGTGGGAGGGGCCCTTTAGACAGGTACATGGATAGGACAGGTTTGACCAAATGTGGGCAGGTGGGACTAATGTAGCTGGGACATGTAGGCCAGTGTGGGCAAGTTGTGCCGTGGGGTCTGTTTCCAGGCTGTATCACTCTGTGACTCGACACTTCTATTTGTCTGTTGATGTTTGCAGATGCACTGGTGCAGCAGAGCAAACTTCACCGGTGACCTTTGGCGGCAGGACAGTGCTTTGTGTTTCTGACCCCTGTGTGTTCTTTGCCTCTCTCTCTCACTCTGCTGTAGATAACGGCTGTAGGCGGAGCCCTGCCTCCTGTGAGCACCTTGACAAACATCCACAGCCTGTCCCAGACGCAACATCACAACCACCAACAAACGCAAAACCTCATCATCAACCCGCTCTCTGGAGTCATGGCAATCGCACAGAGTAAGGCTTCTTTTTATAATAGTCATTAGAGGTACAAATACATCCTTGATCAGTGCGGGTGTCAGAGGTCACGGGGAGAAGACAGGTGAATGAGGTTAGGAGATAGAGATAGATCAGCCATGATTGAATAACAGAGTAGACTTGATGGGCCGAATGGCCTAATTCTGCTCCTGTCACTTGGGAGCGTATGAAGTTATGAACGTCTCTCATGGGCAAGTGTCATTTGCGCTTTCCTGAAGAAGCCATGGTACGTTCCTCTCAGTTCTGGCTAATGTTTTCCCCTGAAGCCTAAAACAAAATGTCGAGTAATGTATCGTATTGCTGCTTGTGGGATCTTGCTGTGCTGTCGCAGCCTATCTCTTATGATCTTATGATATAAGGGGGGGGGGGGGGGGGGGGGGGGGGGGGGGGGGGGTTGTATGTGGGAAGAAAGGAGAAGGGCCGCGTTATAGTTAAGGGGCTGTCCCACTTGGGTGACCTAATTGGTGAGTTTAGAAGAGTTTGAAAAAATGATACGTTGAAGACCTCCTTCGACTATATTGAAGACCAGCTACGATTAGCTACGACTAACTTCGGGAAAATTGGACACCGAAAAGTGTAGTGTGATGACGACCTCCTTCGACCTCCCTTCGACTATGATGAAGACTATCTATGACTACCTTCGACTACCCTCGATAATCTACGACTAACATGCCGACCTGTTACGACCTACTACAACTAAACCTACGAGTAAAAAAAGTATCGATTTTTTTCCATGGCGACCTTTTTTTACTCGCGGGCATTTTTTAACATATTGAGAAAAAAAACGCCGCGACCTAGCTGAGGCCTCGAGTACACGGAGACTGCTCTCGAGCATGAAGGAGAGTTACGAAGACCTCCTACGACCTTGTGTCGACCATGCTGAGAGTATGAGTCTGGATAGACTCGGCTTGTACTCACTAGAATTTAGGAGATTGAGGGGGGATCTTATAGAAACTTACAAAATTCTTAAGGGGTTGGACAGGCTAGATGCAGGAAGATTGTTCCCGATGTTGGGGAAGTCCAGGACAAGGGGTCACAGTTTGAGGATAGAGGGGAAATCCTTTAAAACCGAGATGAGAAAAACATTTTTCACACAGAGAGTGGCGAATCTCTGGAACTCTCTGCCACAGAAGGTAGTTGAGGCCAGTTCATTGGCTGTATTTAAGAGGGAGTTAGATGTGGCCGTTATGGCTAAAGGGATCAGGGGGTATGGAGAGAAGGCAGGTACAGGATACTGAGTTGGATGATCAGCCATGATCATATTGAATGGCCGAAGGGCCGAATGGCCTACTCCTGCACCTATTTTCTATGTTTCTATGAGTCGAGGGAAAACTCGCCAGAACTCACGGTTTAGGTCGCCCAAGATTGGAGAATTCAATGTTCATACCGTAGATAGACGCAAAAGGCTGGAGTGACTCAGTGGGACAGGCAGCATCTCTGGACAGAAGGAATGGGTGCCGTTTCAGGTCGAGTCTGAAGAAGAGTCTCGTCCTGAAACGTCATCCATCCCTTCTCTCCAGAGATGCTGCCTGTCCCGCTGAGTTACTCCAGCCTTTTGTGTCCATCTTCGGTGTAAACCAGCAACTGCAGTTCCTTCCTACACGTGATAATGAGTGATACAAACAATGAAACTCAGCAGAATGACAGTGAAACTAGTGCAACGACTCGGGTCAGCACAGGGTGAGAAGGGTTACTTGAAGTTAGAGAAATCAATATTCATACCGCTGGGTTGTAAGCTGGGAAATAAAAAGGTTCAGTTCCGGAAAAGTTATTTCAATGTTCATACCATTGGGTTTAGACTTTAGAATTTACTTTAGGCTTTAATGATACAGTTGCAGAAACAGGCCCTTCGGCCCACCAGATCCATGCCAACCATCGATCACCAGTTCACACCAGTGCCAAGTTATTCCACCTTCGCATCCACTCCCAACACATTAGGGGCAGCTTAAACCTGATTAACCTACAAACCCGCACGTCTTTGGAAACCCACGCAGGTCATGGGGAGAACGTGCAAACTCCACACAGACAGCACCTGTAGTCAGGTTCGAACCTGGCCCTCTGGCGCTGTAAGGCAGCAACTCTACCGCTGCGCCACCGTGCCTCCCTTAACAGAGACCAATTAACTTTCCAAAGCAGCCACGAGGCAAAAATGCAATATTGCCAACAAAACACTGCAGCATCATGTCAACTGCAGTTCCTTTTCATTACATTAAAATAAAATCATTTGGGGTATTAATAGGAGTAATATTTAACAGTTCAGGAAATCTGCCTCGTCCCAAGTCCCAACTTATCTGACTTTTACTGTAATGCTTTAAAGTTGGTTTGCATGGACTGGATGGGCCGAAGGGCCTGTTTCTACACTGTTTGACTGAGTTGGAGGTTTGCTGGCTTATCCGACCTTTACTGCGATTGTTTAAGGCAAAGTCCAATGACTTCTTTACCAAAAGTTTTCCTTGTTGCCTGGGATACCAACATTGTTTTCTTGGCTTGTGCTCTTGCAGGTATAAGCACATCGCAAGGGCAGAGTGTGCCTGTGATCAACAGCGTGACGGCGGGCAGCTTGGCAGCGTTGCAGCCGGTACAGTTCTCCCAGCCGCTACACAGTCCGCACCAGCAGCCCATCATGCAGCAAGCGCAGGCTCATCTGTCACAGCAACCCTTCATGGCCACCGTCACACAGCTACAAAACTCACACAGTAAGACCCTCGCGCGGCTTCGCAACACACTCTCGCCGAGGGAGATGACGTTCAGAAGGTCACAAGTGATCGCAGCAGAAGTAGGCCATTCGGCCCATCAGGTCTACTCCGCCATTCAATCATGGCTGATCTATCTCTCCCTCTCAACTCCATTGGAGTCACAGAGTCACAGAGTCATACAGTGTGGAAACAGGCCCTTCAGCCCAACTTGTCCACACCCGCCAACAATGTCCCATCTACACCAGTTTCACTTGCCTGGGTTTGGCCCATACCCCTCCAAACCCATCCCATCCATGTACCTGTCTTACTGTTTGCTAAATGCTGGGATAGTCCCAGCCTCAACTACCTCTTCTGGCAGCTCGTTCCATACACCCACCACCCTTTGTGTGAAAAAGTTACCCCTCAGATTCTTATTAAATCTTTTCCCCTTCACATTGAACCTACATCCTCTGGTCCTCGATTCACCTACTCTGGGCAAGAGACTCTGTGCATCTACCCGATCTATTCCTCTCATGATTTTATACATTCTATAGATTTATACATATATTGATTTACACGTATAATTTTTACCCATTCTCCTGCCTTCTCCCCATAACCCCTGACACCCGTACTAATCAAGAATCTATCAATGTCCACTTTAAAAATATCTACTGACTTGGCCTCTACATCCTTCTGCAGCAATGAATTTGGCAGATACACCACCCTCTGACGAAAGACATTCCTCTTCATCTCCTTTCTAAAGGAACGTCCTTTAATTCTGAGGCTATGGCCTCTGGTCCTAGAGATTTATGTTCCCCTCCATAAGCCCTACAAAGTGGGTCTTTGACCCTAGCCCGTAATGAAACCAGCATGTCCACTGCACACAAGAAGGGTCTCGAACCAAAACGTCGGCAATTCCTTCTCTCCATAGATGCTGCCTCAGCCGCTGAGTTACTCCAGCATTTTGCCCACGAGAGGTGTAGCTGGAGTAACTCAGCGGGTCAGGCAGCCCAGTCTACCAGGTGAGGGAGAGGTTCGCTTGCACCTCCTCCAACCTCATCCACTGTATCCGCTGTTCCAGGTGTGGACTCCTGTATATCGGCGAGACCAAGCGCAGGCTCGGCGATCGTTTCGCTGAACACCCCCCGCTCAGTCCGCCTGGGCCCACGGCGATCTCCCGGTTACCAAACATTTGACCTCTCCTTCCCATTCCCACACTGACCTTCCCGTCCCGGGCCTCCTCCACTGGCACGGTGGCGCAGGGGTAGAGTTGCCGCCTTACAGCGAACGCAGCGCCGGAGACCCGGGTTCGGTCCCGACTACGGGTGCTGTCTGTACGGAGTTTGTACGTTCTCCCCGTCACCTGTGTGGGTTTTCTCCGAGATCTTTGGTTTCCTCCCACACTCCAAAGACGTACAGGTTTGAAGGTTAAATGGTTTGGTAAATGTAAAAATTATCCCTGATGTGTGTAGGATAGTGTTAATGTGCGGGGATCACTGGTCGGTGCAGACCCGGTGGGCCGAAGGGCCTGTTTCCATGCTGTATCTCTAAACTAAACTAAAACACTGAGGCCAAATTGGATGAACAATACCTCATATTTTGCTTGGGCAGCTTACAACCCAGCGGTATGAAATTTGATTTCTCTAACTTCAAGTAAGCCTTGCATCCTCTCCCTCTCCATCCCACCTCCATCTAAGTCATCGTACTTGTTTCACTGTCGTCCTGCTGAGTTTCACTGTTTGTATAACTCGTTATCACCTTCCCCACAGCCAACAATGGACCATTGTGGGCTCCACCTTTCCTTGCTGGCTTTGATTTGTCCTTTTTCATACCTTTCATTCATTTGTTCAATGAACCTTTTCATATTTCTCGTTTCCCTCTCCCGTGACTCTCAGGCTGAAGAAGAGCCTCGACCTAAAACGTCACATAGAAACATAGAAACATAGAAAATAGGTACAGGAGTAGGCCATTCGGCCCTTCGAGCCTGCACCGCCATTCGATATGATCATGGCTGATCATCCAACTCAGTATCCCAGCCCTGCCTTCTCTCCATACCCACTGATCCCTTTAGCCACAAGGGCCACATCTAACTCCCTCTTAAATATAGCCAATCCTTTTCTCCGGAGATGCTGCCTGAACCCTGCTGAGTTACTCCAGCTTTTTGTGTCTACATCTGGAGGACATGAATAAGTGACGTTTCAGGTTGGGACCCTTCTTCAGACTGATTGTGGTGGAGGGGAGAAAGGGGCCTCCCTCTTGTCCCCTTCCATCTATAATCCTTCCTCTAGCTTCACAAATCACACCCCTTCTCTCCTTATCTCACGCCTTTTGTCTTTCCGTCCCTTGCCGTTGTCCAATCAATCAAAAATTAAACCCCCCTCTCCCTCTCACCTGTATCCACCCATCACTCGCCAGACTTTGTCCCACCACCACCCCTCTTCCAGCTTTCTCCCCCCCTCTGAAGAAGGGTCCCGAAACTTTAATGTCACCTATCCATGTTCTCCAGAGATGCTGCCTGACCCACTGAGTTACTCCAGCACTTTGTGTCCTTAGCCTAGTCGCTCACTGAAACCACACAGATAGATTGTAATTTCTCTTGCATGCAGGGTCTTTTATTTCCTTTTATAAGGTTCAGCATCTGGGTTTGCTCAAAGATAGACACAAAAAGCTGGAGTAATTCAGCGGGACAGGCAACATCTCTGGAGGGAAGGAATGGGTGATGTTTCGGGTCGAGACCCTTCTCCGGATGGATGGGCTTCCTCACCCGTATTATTGCGTGTTGGATGTCAACAAAGTCCCAGGCCGGTCTAGGGAAGAATTGTCCTGGTGATGGTCTTCAGATTTTCGTGGGAGGGTGGGGGGGGGCGAGGGGAGGGGTGAGCGGGCGAGGAGTGTGGTAGAGTGTGTGTGATAATGGGCGTTTGAGGCAAACATGCGGCTGGCTGGTAGGTTTCAGTTTATTATTGTCATGTGTACCGAGGTACAGTGGAAAACTTTGTTTTGCATGCGATCGAACCAGATCAGACAATAGTGGTGCAGCGGTAGAACTGCTGTCTTAGAGCGCCAGAGACCCGCATTCAATCCTGACTACGGGTGCTGTCTGTACGGAGTTTGTACGTTCTCCCTGTGACCACATTGGTTTCCTCCGGGTGCTCCGGTTTCCTCCCACACTCCAAAGACGTACAGGTTTGTAGGTCAATTGGCTTCTGTAAATTGCCCCTAGTGTGTAGGAAGTAGATGGAACTAATGTGAACGGGTGATCAGCGGTCGGTATGGACTTAGCGGGACAAAGACAGACACAACGTGCTGGAGTAACTCAGCGTTGTGGAGTCAGGCAGCATCTCTGGAGAAAAAGAATAGGTGACGTTTTGGGTCGAGGCCCTTCATTAATCTAAGGGTAAGGGACAACCAAAGGGCCTGTTTCCATGCTGCATCTCTATACTAAACTAAACTTTATACTTAGATTGACACAAAATGCTGGAGTAACTCAGCCGGACAGGCAGCATCTGTAGATAGGAATGGGCGACGTTTCGGGCCGACACCATTCTTCAGACCCGACCCAAAACGTTACCCATTCCTTCTCTCCAGAGATGCTGCCTGTCCCGCTGAGTTACTCCAACATTTTGTGTCTATTTTCGACTTAAACCTGCATCTGCAGTTCTTTCCTAAACTTTATACCTGTTGCCCTGTTTAATTAACGGGAATTTAAATCACCCATCTGCCGTGGTAGGATATGAGATTCTTGCCTCAGATTAATAGTTCAAGTTAAAAATAAAAGCAGAACATGCTGGAAAACCTCAACAGGTCAGGCTGCATCTGTGGGAAGGGAAATGGTGATAATATCTCAGGTTTGAAATATTCCTTTAGAACTGGGATGAAGAAAAGCAGTAAGAAGGTTGTGGGTGTCGTGATTCAGCCTGTGTATTTCCAGAAGTTAAAAGGCCTGGATAGAGTTGATGTGGAGAGGATGTTTCCACTAGTTAGGCCTCAGAATTAAAGGACGTTCCTTTAGGAAGGAGATGAGGAGGAATTTCTTTAGTCAGAGGGTGGTGAATCTGTGGAATTCATTGCCATAGAAGGCTGTGGAGGCCAAGTCAATGGATATTTTTAAGGCAGAGATAGATAGATTCTTAATTAGTACGGGTGTCAGAGGTTATGGGGAGAAGGCAGGAGAATGGGGTTAGGAGGGAGAGATAGATCAGCCATGAATGAATGGCGTAGACTTGATGGGCTGAATGGCCTAATTCTGCTCCTATCCCTTATGACCTTATGGCCAGTTGCTGCTTTGGTAGATGGTCAAGGTGGTCAAAGTGGTCAAAGATCCTTTGGTGCCAAGACCATCCAGATAATGTTACAGATTGCTCACCCACTAGCTAATAAAACTAGTCAAACTAAAGTAGTTAAGCTAAGTTGACTAGTCAAGCTGCTGAGCGGCACAGTGGTGCAGCGGTAGAGTTGCTGCCTTACAGCGCCGTAGGACCCTGGTTCGACCCTGACTACGGGTGCTGTCTGTACGGAGTTTGCACGTTCTCCCTGTGAACGCGGGTTTTCTCCGGGTGCTCTGGTTTCCTCCCACACTGCCCGGATGTGCAGGTTTACAGGCTAATTGGCTTCTGAATCTACAGTAGACACTGTAAACAGCTAGATTCTAATCATGTGTTGCCTTTCTGCTGACTGGTTAGCACGCAACAAAGGCTTTTCACTGTACCTCAGTACACGCAACAATAAACTGAACTGCAAGCTGTGATCATCCCTCATGTGCAGGATATGAAACTGGGATAACAGAACTAGTGTACAGGTAATCGTTTGTTGGCACGGCCTTGGTGGGCCGAAGGGCCTGTTTGCAGGCTGGATCCCTAAATTAAACTAAACTAAGTCACAAAGGTGCAGACCACCCTAAGCTGGCTGAGAGTCGTGGGGGATATTTATTTTACTGCAGGAGGTGTTGGGTTCAATGAAGCAAGTTTAAAAATAAAATACTTTTTATGACCGTAACAATGTTGTTCTGAGTAACTATTAGTCGAAGGGTGGTGAATCTGTGGAATTCTTTGCCACAGAAGGCTGTGGAGGCAAAGTCAGTGGATATATTTAAGGCAGAGATAGATAGATTCCTGATTAGTGCGGGTGTCAGAGGTTATGGGGAGAAGGCAGGAGAATGGGATTAGGAGGGAGAGATAGATCCATGATTGAATGGTGGAGTAGACTTGATGGGCCGAATGGGCTCATTCTGATCCTATCACTTATGATCTTATTAACCCTCAGTCTGCCAATGTATGTGTGCATCTAACCCAATATAGTAATAGCATTAGGTACATAGTTCCTTGTAGGAAGATGGGGTAGTTAAAAAGGCTTTTGGCACATAGGCCTTCATCAGTCAGAGTATTGCGTATAGGCCGTGTTGCAGTTATGTACAAGACGTTGGTGAGGCCACATTTAAAGTATTGTGTTCAGTTCCAGGCACCACATTATAGGAAGGATGTTGTCAAGCTGGAAAGGGTACAGTGAAGATTTCCGAGGATGTTGCCAGGACTTGGGCCTGAGCTATAGGGAGAGGTTGAGTAGGCTGGGACTCTATTCCCTGTAACGCAGGAGGATTGGGGAATCGATCTCAGGTTTAAGAGAGGCATTGAGTAGAAAATCATGAAAGGAATAGAATTCTGGAGTATGTGTCTTTTGGTCGCCTAATTATAGGAAGGGAGAATACAGAGGAGATTTACTAGAAGGCCTGGGTTTCAGCAACTTTAAGAAAGGTTGAAGGTCTTTATTCTTTGGAGCGCAGAAGGTTAAGGGGGGACTTGATAGAGGTCTTTAAAATGATGGGAGGGATAGACAGAGTTGACGTGGACAAGCTTTACTCAGAGAGTGGTAGCGTGTGTGGAATGAGCTGCCAGTGAAGGTGGTGGAGGAGGAGGTAGTTATATATGGATGGGAAGGGAGGCAGCGACTATCGCAACATTTAAGAAACATTTAGACAGGTACATGGATAGGACAGGTTTAGAGGGATATGGGCCATACACCAGTAGGTGGGACTTGTATACATGGGACATGTTGGCCGGTATGGGCTAGTTGGGCCAAAAGGCCTGTTTCCACACTGTATCACTCTATGACTCTATAATAACATGGCTTTGTTCAAAAGTCATGTTCTTAAAATACTGAGGGGCTAGTTTCTGTTTTGTTTTAAATTCTTGTGTCAGCCACACACCCATCTACATTCTTCATTCTTGTTATGATAGTTTGAGGGGGGTGATCGGTCGAGAGTCGAGGGAGTCAGGAGTGTTTAAGTGTTATACGTACCCAAAACGGAACAATGAAATTCTTACTTGCAGCAGCCTAGCAGGCCTGTAAACTCAGTGGCCACAGATAGCACAATAAACAAAAGAAAACTCAATAAATTATATTTAAAAAAACAATATCTGTCCCGCATAATTGCCAACAATAAATCACTAAGTCGAGAAGAAGTCATATGGTACGCTTGCCTTTATTGGTCAGGGCATTTGTGTTTAAGAGTCAGAAAGTCATTGGGCAACTTGGTAGGACTTGGTTTAGGCCGTATTTAGAGTATTGCGGGCAAGTGCAGGAAGGGTGTGGGGGCTTTGGAAGGGGTGCAGAAGAGGTTTACTAGGATGATGCCTGGATTAGAGGGTATAAACCACAGGGAGAGGTTGGACAGAGTTGGATCGTTTTCTCTGGAACGCCAGAGATTGAGGGGAGACCTGATAGAAGCATTTAAAATGATGAAAGGTAGAGACAGTCAGAACCTTCCGTCCTAGGATGGAAATAGTAAATATTAAACAGTGGAGCTGCTGCCTCACAGCATCAAGGGCCCATGGATCGATCCTGATCTCGGGTGCTGCCTTTGCGGAGTTTGCACGTTCTCCCTGTGACCGCGTGGGTTTCCTCTGGGCGCTCTGGTTTCCTCCCACATCCCAAAGGCGTGTGCGGTTTTCAGGTTAATAGTAAGATTAAACGAGAACTTACCAGTTTGAAGTTTGATCTGTATTTTATGAGGAGTTACGATGAGGGATTACGTGAAGAAGCCCGCCAGGACGCATGCGTGTCATTCTTCAAAGCAGCGGTGTGAAATCACAGATAACTGTAATGACTAAACATAGTAAGATTAGAGAAGAGATAGTATATTAAGTATATGATCAAGGGTGGGAGCGGAGGGCGCGTAATCCCTCATCGTAACTCCTCATAAAATACAGATCAAACTTCAAACGGGTAAGTTCTCGTTTAATCTTACTATTTTACTTCGGAGTCACGTGAGTGACTACGTGAGATTTTAAAGCTCTGTGATTTCATGCCGTGGAAACAAGTCCATGCATCACGTCTGCCTTGAGGAATTGTGTTAACATAATTTGGACATGAATTCGACATTGAGATCATAAAATTTATTAACACAAAATTATAACCCCTTTTTATGGGTTTAAATTAATTTACAGAACTTAAAATTGTTTCTGTAAACGGTCCAGGTTTCATTACTGGTTTGTTGTAAAATAGTTGGAATGTTTTTTCCCCTGACCATCCTGCTGCCTTGAGGATTTGGTCCATTGGTACATCCAACTGTATCGCTGCCGATGTAGCTGCAGCCCTGGTGGAATGAGATTTAAAAATATTAGTATCCACCCCAGCCTGTGTTAGCACCTGTTTCAGCCATCTTGACATGGTCTGGACCGTCACTCTTTTGTGTGGTTGCTTGTGGCTGTCCAAAAGTGCCTTCTCATTGCCTCTTATGATTTTTGTTTTCTCCATGTATAACGACAAATCTTTTACTATACAGAGACGGTCATCTGTTGGGTATGACCTAAATTGTATATTGAGGCCTGCTGATCCCTGTCTGTTCTGCTTTACTAATTCATAGATATGAAACGTAATATTTTCTGTTGAGGAAGTCATGTTGTCCAGTCTTAGTTTATGCAGTAACTGTACCCTCTGTGCCGTGACCAATGCCATTAGCATGACTGTTTTTAATGTCAGTCTGTGTAGGGACAGAGCTGTTGCTGGTGACCAATTCCTGAGTATCTTCAGGACAATACTTACATCCCATATTTGGGAGTACCTGGTTCTTGGGGATTAGTATTAAAAATTCCCCTCATAAGTTTTGTTACCAGTGGGTGAGTCCCAACAGTGTAACGCTCTGTCCCCTGTCATAGGTACGTCGATAGGGCACTTCTGGCGCAGTTGATGGCACTGTAACTGAGCCTCTCATCATAGTGGAGGCCTGCCAGATATTCCAGAACAGACGGGATGTTCATGTCTCTGTAGGTGATGTTGTTTTTGTGACAATACATTTCCCACTTCCTGATATAGACCAGATACTGTTTTTTGGTTGACTGTCTTTGGGCCGCCGAGATCATGTTCACTGTTCGGTCCGTCAGTCCCAGTTGTAGTAGAGGTGTTTTTAAACTCTACAAATTATAAGTTCAAATGTTTATGGCATGGGTGGCTATCCCTTGTTACGGGATGTAGCGATAAATCTGGTCTATGTGGGATGGTGATACATGGTTCTAATACCATGTTTAGTACCACTGGGAACCATGGTTGAGTAGGCCAATCAGGTACTACCAAAATACCAGACGCAGAGTCTTGTTGTATTTTCTTTAATACCCGACTGATGAGGCAGAAAGGAGGAAATGCGTAAATAAACAATTTCCACCAATGCAGCGAAAATGCATCTGTCGCCGATGCCCCTGGGTCTGGTTCCCATGAAACATAATTTGATAACTGGTGGTTAAGTCTGGATGCGAATAGATCGATATCTTGTGTTCCATATCTTGCTGTAATATCAGCAAATACTTTTTTATTCAACATCCATTTGGTGTTTTCATTAAATTTGCGTGACCTGGTGTCTGCCACTAAATTTAATCTTCCTGGTAGGTAAGTGGCTGATATCCAAATATCTCTCTGGATACACCATTGCCAAATTGTATTAGCCAGATTGTCACATGATGTCGATTTGTTTCCACCCATGTGGTTAATGTATGCTACCATGGTGGTATTGTCTATCTGTAGTCTAATATGCTGGTGATATGACCCAGTACAATATGACTTTAGGCCATGGAATGCACCCAACATTTCCAGGTAGTTTATGCCCAGTGTGAGTAATAATGATGCATCCTGAGCAGTCCATCTACTTCCACAGCTGGCTCCCCACCCAAGTGCACTGGCATCAGTTTGTAGTACCATGTTTACTGACAATGATTGGATTGGAACAAAGCCAGATGTTATCTATCCACCATTTTAGTTCCATTTTAGCTTTGATTGGTAGTTTCATAGGTCTGTCAAAGTGACCTGCATTGATTTTGAGTGCTTGTATTTTTGCTCTCTGTAAGTTTTGGTAATGTAGAGGTCCAAATTGTGTGGCTGGAAAGGCAGCCACCATTTTGCCAATTACTTTTGCTACCAATCTGATGGATGGTTTGCCGATGTCAATGAGGTTATTGCAAGCCTCTATTAAATATCTAGCCTTTCCCTTAGGCAGAGTCACCGACATGTGAACTGAGTCAATGGTGAACCCCAAATAGTCCATAGTAGTGGAAGGCGTTAGTTTAGATTTAACTGGATGGATAATAAATCCCAGTTTTTCAAATAACTGTTTTGTGGCTGTTACAGTTTGTTTGTCCAATTCCAAAGTTTTGCCCACAATGAGTATGTCATCTAAATATGCCATGACCATGTGTTTTCGTTTCCGTAGAAACGCTAGGGCTGGTTTCAAAATTTTTGTGAACAACCTGGGGGCTGATGATAATGCATTTGGCAGTGCTTTATACTGCCAGCGTTGTCCCATCCGAGTTGAATTTTAAGTAACATCTGTGGTCACCTCGTATAGGCACTGAATAGTAAGCATCTTTTTAGTCGATGCTGGCCATAAAGTAACATTTGGAAATTAATTGTTTAGCAGTAACCAAGGTTTCCATTTTGAAGTGAATATATTGTACAAATGTATTCAATTTTGTCAGACCTATGATGATGCGACAACCACCATATTTTTTGTTTTTGGTTAATATATTGGACACGAATTCTAATGGTTCGTGTTGAGTTTTCTCAATTACACCTTTTACGTAAAGCCGCTCCAGTTCAGCTTGCGCTTCTGATTTTTCGTTATCAGAAAGCACGAACATTCGGTTCGGTATATATTGAACTGGAGGGCTGTACTTGTACAATAAACTCTATTGTATATCCCTGGATACTGCTTAAGATGTAAGTATCGGTTGTTAACATGCTCCATGCATTCAGAAAAGAGTGTAATCTCCCACCAACCTCCATGCTCCCTGTATTTTGTAGGGAACCAGACCCACCTACCTCCATAGTTACCAGTGGCAGGTTTACTTCTTTTTGTAGGTTCTTCGCTGCTGTTGTTGCGCTGGTGTCTGGATTTGTGGTTTGGTTGGCGTTGGAGGTCCGCGCATCTTCCAAGAAGGCCGGCCTGGGCCATGGCCTAAAAAAGACTCATGTTTTGAGTTTAAGAGGGAACTGCAGATGCTGGAGAATCGAAGGTTACACAAAAAAGCTGGAGAAACTCAGCGGGTGCAGCAGCATCTATGGAGCGAAGGAAATAGGCAACGTTTCGGGCCGAAACCCTTCTTCAGACTGATCGGGGGCGGGGGTGGGTGGAGACAAGAAAGGGAAAAGCAGGAGGAGCCTGAAGGCTGGGGGATGGGAGGAGACAGCAGGGGGGTTGAGGAAGGGGAGGAGACAGCAAGGACTAACAAAATTGGGAGAATTCAATGTTCATGCCCCCGGGCTGTAGACTCCCCAAACGGAATATGAGGTGCTGTTGCTCCAATTTCCGGTGCTGCTCGCTGTGGCCATGGAGGAGACCCAGGACAGAGAGGTCGGAGACGGAGTGGGAGGGGGAGTTGAAGTGCTGAGCCACCGGGAGGTCAGCTTGGTTATTGCGGACCGAGCTGAGGTGTTCGGCGAAACGATCGCCCAACCTCCGCTTGGTCTCGCCGATATAGATCTGCTGACATCTAGAGCAGCGGACGCAATAGATGAGGTTGGAAGAGATGCAGGTAAACCTCTGTCGCACCTGGAACGATTGCTTGGGTCCTTGAACGGAGTCGAGGGGGGAGGTAAAGGGACAAGTGTTGCATCTCTTGCGGTTGCAAGGGAAAGTGCCCGGGGAGGGGGTGGACCGAGAGGGAAGGGAAGAATTGACAAGGGAGTTATGGAGGGAGCGGTCTTTGCGGAAGGCAGATATGGGGGGAGATGGGAAGATGTGGCGAGTGGTGGGGTCACGTTGGAGGTGGCGAAACTGACAGAGGATTACTTTTTGTATGTGACGGCTGGTGGGGTGAAAGGTGAGGACTAGGGGGACTCGGCCCTTGTTGCGAGTGCGGGGATGGGGAGAGAGAGCAGTGTTGCGGGGTATGGAAGAGACCCTGGTGCGAGCCTTATTTATGGTGGAGGAGGGGAACCCCCGTTCCCTGAATAGTGAGGACATTTCAGATGTCCTGGTGTGGAACGCCTCATCCGTGGAGCAGATGCGGCGTAGACGGAGGAATTGGGAGTAGGGGATAGAGTCCTTACAGGAAGCAGGGTGGGAAGAAGTGTAGTCCAGATAGCCATGGGAGTCAGTGGGTTTATAGTGTATGTCGGTCAGAAGTCTATCACCTGCAATGGAGATGGTGAGGTCAAGGAATGGTAGGGAAGTGTCGGAAATGGTCCAGGTGTATTTGAGTGCCGGATGGAAGTTAGTGGTGAAGTGGATGAAGTCAGTCAGTTGTGTGCGGGTGCAGGAGGTGGCACCAAAGCAGTCGTCGATGTAGCGGAGGTAGAGGTCGGGGATGGGGCCCTGGTATGTATTGAACAGGGATTGCTCGACGTAACCTACAGATCATGTTTTGGGTACCGGGCCTTCGAGCTTTCACCAGTCATTCTTGTTCTGCTGGTGGGTGCGTAGGGGTGCTGTCTTTGGCTGTAGTGGGTTTTTGATGGAGTCCCTTTTTTTTGGTCCCAGGGTTTTTGCTTCCTAATCGAGCTCCTTGACTTGCTTCGATAGGTTGCCTCCAAATAATAGTATTGGTGGTTTTGTGGTCCCAGGTTTGCACAGACCCGTGAATTTTGGGTTTAGTGTGGGTTGAATGGCACTCGTCCTGATATTGCTTATCTCATGTTGAGTGTTGCAGAGTAATGCCAGTGCATCTTGTTGGTCCTGGGACATGTCCTTGTCATCCACTGTACGGGCAAATGCTGTTATCCCTGCTGTTAGGAGTTTCAATACTTTTTGTAATTTGACGTCCATACTTCTGACTCCTATTCCAATGTGTTTCCATATACAGGTGTTTACTATTAGAACATTCAGGGATATGCAGTTGCCCGGTGCCAGGTGTCTTGTTGTGGTGTCCAGTACAGCCTGTTCTTGTAACTGGTTTAGAGACATATAGTCTATACTGGCAGCTAGCTTTGGCTCCAGATTTTGACCAGTCTGGTCTGGCTGTATGAAATTGGACACCATGTCCAGTAGGTTCTCTCGTTCCTGCACCCCTTGCACACTTGTCTTTCCTTCTGCGGACCCCTCTTCCAGGTCAGCCCAGAACTGACCCGCAGTGCTCCCCTCTGATGAGGTAGAAGCACTGTGCAGCCCTTCAAGAGGTACTGCTGTGGGTTTATCATAGGGCCCACAGTGACCCGACTCCATCTCCCGGAGCCTGTCACGTTGGAGCAAATGCTCCACACACCGCTCCATCCGGCTCCAGCGCTCTCGGTCGCTGGCCGCCCGCGGTTGTTCAAAGTCGGACTCCTCTGAGTCCACGACCTTGTTTGTTTTTTGTCTAGCCTTACCGTCCAGCCGCGTGGATCTGGCTGGTGCGGAAGCGACATCGGGCACAGCTGATCCCACTATCGGTGATCCAAGTGCCGCTGGCTGCTGCTCACTGCCCGCTGCTCCGCGGTCCTCCCTCACCAGCTTTGTCGTAGACCTTGTCTTCCTTGTTTTGTCCATGTTCCCACCTGTAGTTCGAAATGGAAACAAAAAAGACCGCAGAGTAAACTCTTACCTGCAAGTTGCGGCTTTTTGCCGCTGCGGGGGAACATCGTTCCACCGCGTCTGACGTTTCGCAATGCGTGTAGCGATATGGCACGCATGCATCCTGGCGGGCTTCTTCACGTAGTCACTCACGTGACTCCGAAGTAAAATTGGCTGCTGCCGTAAATGACTCCTGGTGTGTAGAGAGTGGATGAGAAAGTGATACAACTTAGAACGAGTGTGAACAGCTGATCGACGGTCGGGAAGGACTCCGTGGGCCGAAAGGCCTGTTTCCATGCCTGTATCTAAAAAATATTGTAGTTGCATCTAGATTGTTTAGCCGGTGGGGCTGTTTATCTTTGAGATTAGAAATGTAACTAGTTCAGAACCACAGTGCTTCTCCAAACTGTTGGGGAGAAGGGTGTCAGTTAAAATGTGCCAAAAGAACAGAAGATAGACACAAAAAGCTGGAATAACTCAGCGGGACAGGCAGCATCTCTGGAGAGAAAGAATGGGTGACATTTCGGGTCTGAAGAAGGGTCTCGACCCGAAACTTCCTACCTCTCCACCGAGTCCGCGCTGACCAGCGATCCCCGCACATTAACGCTTTCCCACACCCACGAAGGACAATTTTTACATTTACCAAGCCAATTAACCTACAAACCTGTACGTCTTTGGAGTGTGGGAGGAAACCGAAGATCCCGGAGAAAACCCACGCTGGTCACGGGGAGAACGTACAAACTCCGTACAGGCAGCACCCGTAGTGGGGATCGAACCCGGATCTCCGGCGCTGCATTCACTGTAATGCAGAAACTCTGCCAGTGTGCCACTGTGACCGCCACTCAGCTGACGAAGGAGATAGATGAAGGTAGGGTGGTGGATGTTGTCCACATGGATTTGACAAGCCGTTTGATAAGGTCCCTCATGGTAGGCTGATCCAGAAGATTAAGATGTACGGGATTCACAGTGACTTGATCGTATGGATCTGGAGATGGCTTATTCATACAAGACAGAGGGCTGTGGTGGGAGGAGGATATTCAGGCTGGAGGCTTGTGACCAGTGGAGTTCCACAGGATCTATGCTGGGACCAGCTGTTTGTGATGTATATAAATGACCCAGATGTAAACGTAGATGGGTTGGTGAGTAAGTTTGCTGACAACACTAAAATTGTTGCAGGCTCAAATTGAGGAAGGCTGCCTGAAGATAAGGTGGGATATAGATCAGCTGCAGAAACGGGTGGAGAAGTGGCAGATGGAGTTTAACCCGAGCAAGTGTGAGGCGTTGCACTTTGGGAGGTCTAATGTAAGGGGAGAGACTGCAGTTAATGGCATTGATGTGCAGAGGGAACTTGGAGCCTAAATCCATGGCTCACTGAAGGTGGCAGCACAAGTAGTAAAGAAGGCTCATGGTTTCCTTGCTTCCATTGCTGGGGGCATTGAATATCAGAGTTGAGACGTCACAGTGCAGGTCGATGGGACTTTGGTCAGGCCCCATTTGGAATTTTGCATGCAGTTCTGGGTGCCCCATTATGGAAAGATGTGGAAGGTTTGGAAGCTTTGGAGAGGGTATACAGAGGGTTTTCCAGAATGCTGTCTGGATTTGAGAGTTCCAACCACAGGGAGAGGTTGGATAGACCTGGAATGTTTTCTCCAGAACTTCAGAGGTTGAGGGGAGACTTGAAATGGTGAAATGAAGAGAGGCATAGATATGGTAGACAGTCTGAACCTTTTAGAGGGGGAGAGTTGAATGCAGATGTGCGCGGCGAGTGTTTTACAGAGGGTGGTCTGAAGAAGTGTTTCGGCCCAAAACGTTGCCTATCTCCTTCGCTCCATAGATGCGGCTGCACCCGCTGAGTTTCTTCAAAACATTGTGATATTTGCCTGAACTACCTCCTGTGGCAGCTCGTTCCACACACCCACCCACCACCCTTTGTTAAAAAAAGTTGCCCCTCAGGTTCCAATAAAATCTACCCCACCCCCCTCAACCTATGTCTGGTTCCCCCTAATCATTGGGCAAACACAATGTTAACCTGCTATTCTGACCGTGAGTGTGGGGAGGAACTGCTGATGCTGCTTTACACTGAAGATAGACACAAAAGGCAGGATCAGGTAGCGTCTCTGGAGAAAAGGAATAGGTGACGTTTCGGGTCGAGACCCTTCTTCAGACAGACAAATGTTCTCAATTCTGACTGACTCCTTGACGACTCTGGTCTTTGCCTAACTTGCCCAATCAATGAAGACTTTTGGACGCATATTTTAAAATTGCTTCAACTTAAACATAGGGTAAATACACAAAGTATTTTTCCCAGGGTAGGGGAATCGAGAACCAAAAGACATTGTTTTAAGGTGAGAGAAGCAAGGTTTAATAGGCAGCTGAGGGGCAACTTTGTGGATGTGGATGTGGATGTGGAGAGGATGTTTCCACTGGTGGGAGAGTCTAGGACCAGAGGTCACAGCCTCAGAATTAAAGGGCACTCTTGCAACGAGCTGCCAGAGAGGGTAGCTGAGGCAGATTGCAATAATGTTTAGAAGGCATTTGGACAGGTACATGGATAGGAAAGGTTTAGAGGGAAGATAAATACAAAAAGCTGGAGTAACTCAGTGGGTCAGGCAGCATCTCTGGAGACGTTTCGGGTCAAGACCCTTCTTCAGACATGGGCCAAACATGGGCAGTTGGGACTAGAGTCGATGGAGCATCTTGGCCAGCACGAGCAAGTTGGGCCGAAGGGCCTGTTTCCATGCCGTATGACTCCATGACTGTTTCATTGCTTGAGTAAGTGCGGTGATACAGTTTGCTATTCCGTTTACTGTGAAAGAGCGTTTGAGTTCTTAATGAGTTCTCCATTGAATGGTGAACGTTTCAAAGGTTTGAAGATTAAGGTCTGTCAAGCAGTGCTCTCGTGTCACTTCTATTTTGTTTTTGCTTTCCTTCCAGTGTACGCACACAAGCCCGACCCTCCTCAGTATTCCCACACCGCACGGTTCCCATCGACAATGGTGGTGGCGGACACAGGAAGTATCAGTGCGCTAGCGAGCATGTCCTCCAGCAAACAGGTAACAAAGTGTGCACGGGTACAACACCTTCCCCACAGATACACACCCCTGGCATTTAAAGACCGTGAGCAAATTTGGGCCCCGCATATGGGGAAGGATGTGCTGCCTCTGGAGAGGGTCCAGAGGAGGTTTACAAGAATGATCCCAGGAATGAGTGGGTTAGCATATGATGAACGTTTGACCACACTGGGCCTCTACTCGCTGGAGTTTAGAAGAATGAGTGTTCACCTCATTGAAACTTACAGAATAATGAAAGGCATAGATAGAGTGGATATGGAGAGGATGTTTCACACTGGTGGGAGAGTCTAGGACCAGAGGTCACAGCCTCAGAATTAAAGGGCACTCTTTTAGAAAGGAGGTGAGGAGGAACTTCTTTAGTTAGAGGGTAGTTAATCTGTGGAACTCATTGCCTCAGACAGCTGTGGAGGCCAAGTCAGTGGATATTTTTAAGGCAGACATAGACAGTTGAACAGGTGTCAAGGGTTATGGGGATATGGCAGGAAAATGGGATTAGGAGGCTGAGATCAGCCATGATTGAATGGGCCAAATGGCCTAATTCTACTTCTATAGCTTGTGTACTTGTGATATAGATTAACTGAGGACAAGACAAAGTTGACGATCTAGAATGGGGTACACAGAAGATTTACGATGATGTTGCCAGGACCCGGGGCCCTTCAGCAAAAATTATACATGATTACAATTAAGCCGTCCACAGTGTACAGATACATGTTAAAGGGAATAATGGGAATAAAGTTTCAATAGACAATAGACAATAGGTGCAGGAGTAGGCCATTCGGCCCTTTGAGCCAGTACCACCATTCACTGTGTTCAGCGAGGTAAACCAGTAAAGTCTGATCAAGGATAGTCCAAGGGTCTTCAAAGGGGTAGATAGTAGTTCAGGACTGCTCTCCGGTTGTAGGTAGGATGGTTCAATTGCCTGATAACAGCTGGGAAGAAACTGTCCTTGAATCTAGAGGTGTGCGTTTTCACACTGCCATACCTTTTGCCTGACGGGAGAGGGGATAAGAGTGAGTGGTCGGGGTGCGACTCATCCTTGATTATGCTGGTGGCCTTGCCGAGGCAGCGTGAGGTGTAAATGGAGCCAATGGAAGGGAGGTTGGTTTGTGTGATGGTCTGGGCTGCCTCCACAATTCGCTGCAATTTCTTGCAGTCTTGGATGGAGCTGTTCCCATTCCATGCTGTGATGCATCCCGATAAAATGCTTTCCATCGTGTATCTGTAGAGGAATTGTCGGAACATTGTCCCCATTCTTGTGTGGCTTCATGTCAAGTTGAACTGAAGATGTTCTACTATGTTAGAGGGACCAAACAAATGAAAGTTGATGTCAAATTTCAAAAAGATTGAAAATGAGGAATTGTTCCCGCAAATTAATGTGTCGGAAGGAACTGCAGATGCTGGTTTATACCGAAGATAGACACATAGTGCTGGAGTAACTCAGCATATCAGGTAGTGTCTCTGGAGAAAAACGGAGAGTGATGTTTCGTGTCGCAACTCGTCATCAGATTCAGAAAGGTCTTGATCGGAAACGCAAGCCATCCTTTTTCTCCAGAGGTGCTGCCTGACCCACTGTGTTACTCCAGCACTCTGCGTCTATCTTCAACCAAAGGGTGTCACTGAGTGTGCCTTGGAAAATGTCCTTTGTTAGATGACTTACGCATGGAAGATAGAGATATAAGATCAAGGATCTTCTGATTCTTGTAATCAATGCTTCCCTTTCAAATTCAATTTTAATTGTCATGCTTCCCTTTGCACTGGTCTCTTTCTTTGCACTGGAACTTGGAACATAGAGCAGTACACAACAGGAACGGCCTGTGGGGAAGTCTGAAGAAGGGTCTCGAACTGAAACATCTCCTATTCCTTTTCTCCAGAGATGCTGTCTGTCCCGCTGAGTTACTCCAGCTTTTTGTACCCATCTCCTTGCATTTTGTAGGACTGGCAAATTGCATATTGTTCCCCGTAAGTTTATAACAGAACCACACTTCAAAAGTATTTCATTGGTATTAAGTGCTTTTGGACTTTCTGAAGTTATAAAAGTTATATAGAACAGTGCCACACAAGAACAGGCCCTTCAGCCCACAATGCCTGTGTTGTCCATGGTGCCAAATCAAACTCTTATCTGTCGGCACGTAAAGCATAAATCTATGTCTCCTTCTTCTTGCGTATGACGTGCACAGCCTAAAGGTGTAGGACGACCTGTTCTATTTGATTGTGCACGCCGGGTTGATTGCATTCGTCGAAACAGGGCGGACCATGTGAAGGCTGCAATCTCCCACCCCATAAATCTATGTAAGATGGAACTGCAGATGCTGGTTTAAACCGAAGATAGATACTAAAAGCTAGAGCAACAAAAGCTGAAGTCTGGAGAAGGGTCTCGACCCGAAACGTCACCTATTCATTTTCTCCAGAGATGCTGTCTGATCCACTGAGTTACTCCAATTTTTTTGTGCCTATCTTAAGAATAAATCAATATTTGTGAAAATGGATAGACATATGGTTATGCGGGAATATGGATATTCTCTGCATCGTCAGATGCTTATCCAAACGCTGCATAAACGCCACCATCGCATCCACCTCCACTAACACACCTGGCAGCACATTCCAGGCACCCTACTCTCACTGTATAAAAAACTTTTACACTTTGCCCCTCTTAACTTACAACTAATCTCTCTAGTATTTGTATCTCTCTAGTAAGTTCTACCTACCTCTGCCTCTCAGTTCTACCCTATCTATGCCTCTCATCATTTTATACACTATTAGTTTTAGTTTAGAGACACAGCGCGGAAACAGGCCCTTCGGCCCAACAGGTCCGCGCCGACCAGTGATCCCCACACATTAACATTATCCTACACACACAAGGGACAGTTTTTACATTTACCAAGCCAATTTACCCACATAACTGTACGTCTTTGGAGTGTGGGGGGAAACCGAAGATCTCGGAGTAAAACCCACGTGTTAAGGGGGAGAAAGTACAAGCTCTGTACAGAAATGCACCCGTAGTCGGGTTCGAACTACGGGATCGGGATTGGGGATGTGCAAAGATTGGTGGTGGGATGGGGGTGTCGGTTTACCCCACGACAGAAGACGGAGGAGTTGTACAGTTTGATAGCCACATTAAAGAAGGTCTGAAGAAGGGTCTCAACCCAAAACATCACTCGTTCCATCTCTCCAGAGATGCTGCCTGTCCCGCTGAGTTACTCCAGCTTTTTGCGTGTATCTTCGGACAGAAGGATCTCCTGTGGCGTTCTGTGCTGCATCTTGGTGGAACCAGTCTGTTGCTGAAGGGGCTCCTCAGGTTGACCAGTGTGTCATGGAGCTGTATTGTCCAGGATGCTCCGCAGTTTGAGGAGCATCCCCCCCCCCCCCTCCTAGACCACCCCCCATGAATCCAACTCCACCCCCAGGATGGAGCCAGCCTTCCTGATGTGTTTGTTACCTCTAACCCAGACTCCATTCTGGTAAACCTCTGCATCCTTTCTAATGCCTCCACACCCTTCCAGTAATGGGGCGACACTATTTTGAAACAATGCATAGAGTTTCTCCCAGTGTTCCAGCCAGCTTGTAGCCCCACCCAACCAACCACAAAAGATGCATTCCTGTAAAGAACACAAAGTACTGGAGTAACTCAGCGAGCTAGGCAGCGTCTCTGGAGAACATGGATAGGTGACGATTTGCTCCCCAGGGACGCCTTCTGACCCGCTGAGTTACTCCAGTACTTTGTGTCCTTTTGGATAAACCGGTATCTGCAGTTCTTTATTTCTACAAATGCACTCCCGTCTTGATTTTTGTCTGAAGAAGGGTCTCGACCCGAAACGTCACCCATTCAATCTCTCCAGAGATGCTGCCTGGCCCGCTGAGTTACTCCAGCATTTTATTTCCATCTTTGCTTTTTGCAGTATTTGCTGTATGAGAATTGGCTATTGTGTTCCCTCGTTCAATGATGTCACAGTATTTTATAGTCACGTATACCCAAGAACAGTGGAAGTCTTCTTTTGCATTTGGTTCAATAACATTCCTGCTGCAAAATTAGGCACAAATATAGTTTAATTTAGTTGCTTACTATTGTCTGGTGTACCGAGGTACAGTGAAAAGCTTTTTTGTTGCGTGCTAACCAGTCAGCGAAAAGACTACACATGATTACAATCCAGTGCCATCCACTGTGTACAGATACAGGGTAAAGGAAATAACATTCAGGGTAAGATACACTTCAGGAAAATCTGATGAAGGATAGTCCGAAGATCTCCAATGAGGTAGATGAGAGGTCAGGACTGGTCTCTTGTTGGTGATAGGATGGTTCAGTTGATAAAACAGCTGGGAAGAAACTGTCCCTGAATCTAGAGGTACCTGTGTGCGTTTTCGCACTTCTGTACCTTTTGCCTGATGAGAGAGGGGGGAAGAGGGAGTTGAGACTGGTCCTCGATTGTGCTGCTGGCCTTGCCGAGGCAGCGTGAAGTGCGGATGGAGTCAATGGAAGGGTGGTTGGTTTGTGTGATGGTCTGGGCAACGTCCACAACTCCGCAATTTCTTGCAGACTCCAAAACCTTGCTGTGATGCATTCCCAATAAAATGCTTCCTGTGGTGCATCTGTAGAAGTTGATGAGAGTTATTGGGGTCATGCCAAGCTTCCTACGCCTTCTAAGGAAGTAGAGGCGTTGCTGTGCTTTCTTGGCTATTGTTTCGGTATGGCTGTTCCAGGACAAGTTACTTGTCGTTTTTACTCCTTCTAAGAACTTGAAGCGTCTCTACTTTGAAGCCATCAATGTATAATGTGCCTGACCCGCTGAGTTACTCCAGCACTGTGCCGCTTTGCTTCCTAAAGACGATCACAATGATTGTAAAAACAAAAAAGTACCTTACTACAAAACTACACTTCAAAAGTATTGCATTGGTGTAGGGTCCTTTTGAACATTGTGTTGCTGCAATAAGGGACTAGTCTGATCTGAGTATTGTAGTGTCAATGACGTTACTTTTGAATTGGAAAGTGTGAAGTGTAAATGAGTGTGAAAGAGTTTAGTGTAAATGGAGCAGCTGGGCTTGTACACTCTGGCGTGTAAAAGGATGAGAGGGAATCTCATTGAAACATATAAGATTGTTAAGGGCTTGGACACGCTAGAGACAGGAAACATGTTCCCGATGTTGCGGGAGTCCAGAACCAGGGGCCACAGTTTAAGAATAAGGAGTAAGCCATTTAGAACGGAGACGAGGAAACACCTTTTCACACAGTGAGTGGTGAGTCTGTGGAATTCTCTGCCTCAGAGGGCGGTGGAGGCAAGTTCTCTGGATGCTTTCAAGAGAGAACTAGATAGGGCTCTTAAAAATAGCGGACTCAGGGGATATGGGGAGATGGCAGGAACGGGGTACTGATTGGGGATGATCAGCCATGATCACATTGAATGGCTGTGCTGGCTCGAGGGGCCAAATGGCCTACTCCTACACCTATTGTCTATTGTCTATTGTCATAAAATCAGCTTGATCACGTCCCTTCAATAAGGCTTTACTGCTCATGGGAAGCAATGTATTCATACATGCATCAGCTACATGGTTTTACCCAGCAGTAAGGATGCAATAAAAGTGAAGCCATGTGGAAAGAGATTGTACACGGAGCAGCTAGCAAGGGTCACATCTCCGTCCACCATTAATGGAGCCGCACCCAACTGTCATAAAACACAGGGCTGCCTTGTTTGTTGAAGTATTGCTCAGAGTGCAGTCGGTAACTGTCAGCGCTGTAATTTATGACAGCTTTTGCAATCTCGTGTTCATTTGCTTTTTCTATTAACCAACCCGTTACCTGCCATGCTGCTTTGTGGCCTGATTGCTTAGCGCACTCTTCACCTCTTCAGCCGCTTGGCATACAATAACTTCTCCCCTTGCATTGGATTACGTGGGAGATACAGCACAACAAAAACAGGCCTTTCGGCCCATCTGCTCCATGCTGGTGTCTATGCTACACTGAAGTTTCCTCCTTCCTTTCCAGTCTAAACCCATCAGCAGATCCTTCCATTCCACTCTCCCTCTCTTGGTCGCCCATACATTGCGTTTAAGAAGGAACTGCAGATGCTGGAAAATCGAAGGTAGACAAAAATGCTGGAGAAACTCAGTGGGTGCAGCAGCATCTATGGAGCGAAGGAAATAGGCAACGTTTCGGGATGGCGGTGCAGGCTCGAAGGGCCGAATGGCCTACTCCTGCACCTATGTTCTATGTTTCTATTCTCTCAGCATTAGACAGTCCCGCCATCTCGAGAATTAACTTTGTAAACCTACGCTGCACTCCGTCAATAGCAAGAATGTCCTTCCTCAAATTAGGTGACCAAAACTGTACACAATACTCCAGGTGTGGTCTCACCAGGGCCCTGTACAACAGCAGAAGGACCTATTAGCTCCTATATTCGATTCCTCTTGTTATAAAGGCCAACATGCCATTCGCTTTCTTCACTGCCTGGTGTACCTGCATGCTTACTTTCATGACGCTTTCAATCCCATGACCAGGGAGTCATAGCAAAAGCTCTGCGATTCGCTTGCACGTAACGTATTTGCCACCTTTTAGTTTAGTTTAGTTTAGTTTAGTTTAGACCAGTGGTTCCCAACGTGGGGCGTACGCCCCACAGGGGGGCAATTGAGCGTGACTGAGGAGGTCTGGGTCCAAATTTTCAATTTTTAATTTTTAGGATTTTCCATCAGGTAAACATATGTAGTTTATGTTTCAGATGTTATTTTAAGTAAATAATTTTTTTGGGGTAAAAAAAGGTCTTTATTGTGTAGTTATTACATGATCACCGCGCCATCGCTCTTCAGCTGAAACGGAGTTCACTTTTTAAATGATAAGAATTATATACCACCACATGGGGGGGGGGGCATCAGGATTTTAGAGGTGATTAGGTGGGGCATGGCCAAAAAAAAGGTTGGGAACCACTGGCTTAGAGAGATACAGTGCAGAAGCAGGCCCTTCGGCCCACCGAGTCCGTGCCGACCAGCGATCCCCGTACATTGGCAATATCCTACACACACTAGGGACAATTTACAATTGTACCAAGCTAATTTAACCTACAAACCTGCGCGTCTTTGGAGTGTGGGAGGAAACCGGAGGTCCCACGCAGGTCACAGGGATAACGTACAAACACCGTACAGACAGCGCCTGTAGTCAGGATCGACTCCAGGTCTCTGGTGCTGTGAGGCAGCAACTCTACCGCTGCGCCACCGTGCCGCCCATTAATCTAAAACCATAAGCAACAACATTAAAAGTAATTTAGACAGGTACATGGATGGGAGGGGTTTCAATAGATATGGGCCAAACTCAGATAGGTGGGACTAGTGTAGATGGGACATCTTAGTCAGCGTGGTCTGGTTGGGCAGAAGGGCCTGTTTCCATGCTGTGTGACTAATGAAAAGCACAATTGTTGGAGTAACTCAACGAATCAGGCATCATCTCTGGAGAACATGGACAGGTCTTGGGTCAGGACCCTTTGTCAGGTCCTCCCGAGATGTTGCCTGGCACAGCGGTAGAGTTGCTGCCTCACAGCACCAGAGACCAGGGTTTGATACTGACTATGGGTGCTGTCTGTACGGAGTTTGTACATTCTCCTGGTGACCGCGTGGGTTTTCTCTGGGTGCTCCAGTTTCCTCCCACATGCCAGATATTGTAAATTGTACCTAGTGTTGAGGATAGTGCTAGTGGACGGAGTGATCTCTGGACAGAACGGGCTTGGTGGGCCGAAGGGCCTGGTACCGCACTGTATCTCTATAGTCTAAAGATGAACAAATAGTAGTTGGAATCGTAAAATTAACTGTTCTCTGAGAAGAAAACCTAGTGCAAATAATTATAACAATGTTTTATTCTTAACTCTTAACATACTGATGAGAATTTGGTCGGATCAATGTTACAAGTTACAAAATGATTGGGCTGGAACAGGCTGGGAAGCGTAGCCCAATGGATGGCAGTCATATACATTGCGGAAACAGACACTTTGGCCCGCCGAGTCCGCGCCGACCAGCGATCACCTCGTACACAAACACTATCCTACGCACACTAGGGCCAATTTGCAATTTTTACCAATGCCGATTATCCTAGCACCCACCACTCTCTGTGTAAAACTAAACTTGTCCTGCATATCTCATTTAAACTTTGCCCCTCTCACCCGGAGAAAACCCACACGGTCACGGGGAGAACATACAAACTCAATACAAACAGCACCCGTAGCCAGGATCGAACCCGGGTCTCTGGCGCTGTGAGGCAGCAACTCTACTGCTCTGCAAGGGTCAGTGGAGTCAGCGAAGCAAAGGTCCCGGGTTTGGCAGCAAGGATCCAAAGAGGAGGTGACCAAGGTGATCGATGAGGGGAGCGCATTGTCCCATTGTCTCCATGGGATTTGAAACAGTCTCTGTTAGGCTGATCAAGATGCATGGGATCTCCAGTGACTTGGTTGTTTAGATTCAGGACTGGCTTACTCATAAAAGGCAGAGGATTGTGGTGGAAGAGTGTCATTCTTGCTGGAGGTCCTGTGACTAGTGGACTTCCGCAGCAGAACAGATATCAGCTGTCGGACTTGGGTCAGGCTGCATTTAGAGTATTCTGTGCAGTTCCGGTAGCCCCATTACTGGAGATAGTGCACGAGGTTGAACCAGAATGAATGCTTGGACTAGAGGCCATTAGCTACAACACCATATCTTGCACTAAAAACTTACCGAATAGTGAAAGTCCTGGATAGAGTGAACGTGGAGGGGACGTTTCCACTTGTGGGAGAGTTTAGGACCAGAGACCATAACCTCAGAATAGAAGGACGTGCCTTTAGAAAGGAGATGAGGAGGAATTTCTTTAGCCAGAGGGTGGTGAATCTGTGGAATCCATTGCCACAAACGGCTGTGGAGGCCAAGTGAATGGATATTTTTAAGGTGGAGATTGACGGATTCTTGGTTGGTACGGGTATCAGGGGTTGTGGGGAGAAGGTAGGAGAATGGAGTAAAGAGGGAAAGATGGCTCAGCCATGATAGAATCGCTGAGTAGACTTGATGGACTGAATGGCATTATTCTGCTTCTAGAACTTATGAACTTATAAATGTTGTGCATGTTCTTCATCATCCGTGCACTGTGGATGACATGACTGTATTCATGTATAGTCTTTTCTTCAACTAAATCAACTAAATCTTCCACTTCACCTGGGTACACGTGACAATAATACTACACAAAATTAAACCAAACTAAACTGAAAGAGATGATAGGCACTAAATGCTGGAGTAACTCAGCGGGACAGGCAGCATCACTGGAGAGAAGGAATGGGCGACATTTCGGGTCGAGACTCTTCTTCAGACAATAGAAGAGGTGGGAAACATTTGGATTGTTTTCCCTGGAGCGTCCAAAATTGAGTGGAGACGAAACTGAAGTAAATAAAATGATGAGAGGCGAAGATAGGGGAGACAGTGGGAACTTTAATCCCAGGGACAAATACCAGAGGGCATTGCTTTAAGGTGAGAGGGGCAAAGTTTAAATGAGATATGCAGGACAAGTTTAGTTTTACACAGAGAATAGTGGGTGCTTGGAACTCGC
Organism: Leucoraja erinaceus; assembly: GCF_028641065.1. Classification (NCBI taxonomy): domain Eukaryota; kingdom Metazoa; phylum Chordata; class Chondrichthyes; order Rajiformes; family Rajidae; genus Leucoraja; species Leucoraja erinaceus. The sequence goes on along the minus strand of NC_073404.1, from coordinate 2,487,564 downwards.
TGTTAGGGGTGGTGGTGGAGGCAGATATGATAGTGGCGTTTAAGAGACTTTTGGATAGGCCCATGGATGTGCAGGGAATGGAGGGATATGGATCATGTGCAGGCAGAGGTGACTTCATGTTTGGCACAGACATTGTGGGCCGAAGGGCCTGTTCCTGTGTTGTTCTGGTCTATGTATACTCCGTATACGCTGTATACTATGTATACTATACGCTCTATGTGTATATCAAGAGCCTTCTCCAGGGCAGCTCCCAGGCTCTGGAACGCCCTCTTCCAACTGATCCGCAATTCTGTGTCCCTCACCATCTTCCAGTCCCGCCTCAAGACCCATCTCATCACCTCTGCCTATCCTTAGCCCCACGTCCCCCTCCCTTTTCATCTGTGCATTAATTGCCTCATATTGTGTTTTGTATTGAATTCTGTCTTTACTTTGTGTACTAGTCATGTCTCTACTATTAATTTCATTCCCCTTACATGTTTTTCCTCTACCTGCTAAATTTTTGTAAGGTGTCCTTGAGACTCTTGAAAGGCGGCCATAAATAAAATTTATTATTATTATTATTATTATGTATACGCTGGGGCAGCGGTAGAGTTACTGCCTTACAGCGCTTGCAGCACCGGAGACACGGGTTCGATCTCGACTACGGGCGCTGTCTGTACGGAATTTGTACGTTCTCCCCGTGGCCTGCGTGGGTTTTCTCCGGGATTTTCGGTTTCCTCCCACACTCCAAAGACGTGCAGGTAGATAGGTAAATTGGCTTGGTAAATGTAAAAATGTATGTGTCGGACCGTGTTAATATGTGGGGATTGCTGGTCGGCACGGACTCGGTGGGCCGAAGGGCCTGTTTCCGCGCTGTGTCTCTAAACTAAACTAAACTAACCTCCGATGTTAGATACCCCCATGGAGTAGAGAGGCAAAGCTTTAAGTTGCTGAATTTCCTGGTACGTTTGCTGAGGTACCTGTCACTGATCTGATGCCAGTTGAGACTTGGCACATGAACAGCGAGTTTATTCACTGGCATGAAACAGGAAAGGCAGTGGGACAAGGGATACTCGTTGTGTTTAAAGCTGTGTTTGCTTTAATGATTTTAGTTATTTAAATGTTTTCATTCTGAACAATTTTTAATTTTTTAAATACGTCTTATTGATTGTAAAATGTTTCTGAGTGTCAGACACTGTGAAGTGCTAACAGCAGCCAAGACTTGAAGGCTGTGGTTTAACTTGTTGTTAGATCTCCAGCAAGTGCGGGAAGAACCCAGTGGGTCAGGCAGCATGTGTGGAGCGAATGGACAGATAATGTTTCGGGTCGGGCCTGGTGGGGGAGTGGGTGGGGAGAAAGCTGGAAAGGAGTGGTGGGGGGTAGGGCAAAGCCTGGTAAGTGATAGGGTGAAGAAGGGTCTCGACCCGAAACGTCACCAATTCCACTTCTCCAGAGATGACCCGCTGAGTTACCCGTTCCTTCTCTCCAGAGATGCTGCCGGTCCCGCTGAGTTAGGACAATAGGTGCAGGAGTGGGCCATTTGACCCTTCGAGCCAGCACCGCCATTCAATGTGATCATGGCTGATCATCCCCAATCAGTTCCCCGTTCCTGCCTTCTCCCCATATCCCCTGACTTTGCTATGTTTAAGAGCCCCATCTAGCTCTCTCTGGAAAGCATCCAGAGAACCTGCCTCCACCTCCCTCTTAGGCAGAGAATTCCACAGACTCAAGAGCCTGTCCCACCAGCATGCGATTGCATGCATCTAGTGCGGCCAAGCGTGGTCGCTTGAGGCGTACATCCTCGCGGGGCCGGTCCCACTTCCAAGAGGGGTATGGAGTTGTGTGGGGCTAGTCCCGACATCATACTCACCAATCAACTGGGCAGGAGGCGGGCCGACTGAATTTGGAAATCGCACGCCGTCGGGCGGTGACGTCATCGCGCAATGCCACGCGCTATGCGTACGCCGTCAAGACACTGCGTACGCCCGTCGAGACGCTGTGTACGCCCTTAATGCGCCTGCGGAGCCGACAGGTCGTTGGCGTGCGAAGAATTCAGACAGTGCGGGAGTCCCGCGCAATGTCGGGACCAGCCCCGCACAACTACATACGCCACCTGGGTACGCACAGATTTCTCCCATTACACATCCCCATAAGGTCATACGATAACGTGATAGGAGCAGAATTAGGCTATTCAGCCCATCAAGTCTACTCTGCCCTTCAATCGTGGCTGATCTATCTCTCCCTCCCAAGCCCATTCTCCTGCCTTCTCCCCATTACCCCTTCCACCTATAGCCCTTGCAATGACTTCACGTTACACGCTATTTAGTTTAGTTTAGTTTAGTTTAAAATAACCTAAAACCGTTAACCCAAAATCGTAATCCCGCCCGAATCACTCAAATGGAAGATTATTAATTCTTTTTTTTTTTTTTTTTAAATTTTATTTTTATTAGAAGTACGGTAAATTACAATACTACACAACACATATATCTTAATACATTTTTTGTACCGCATCATTTTTTTTTGAGCTTTAAGAAAAAGATAGAAGTAAGGAAAGTAAAGAAAGTGCGCAAGAGTCGTGAAGTGCAAGAGTGTTGGGAAAAGAAAGCCCCTTAGAAAAGAAGTTAGAGAAGGAAGTAAAGTGAGAAAGTAGACCCTAGAGAAGAAAGAAAAAGAAAATAGAGGAACAATCGCTCTATTATAACATTAAACTCCGCAGAAAGGGGACTACCAACCAAGTCTGTTTTTGTTGTTTTACCTCCCGTTACCAGGTCCTGATACCATTTATTTATTTATTTATTTTTAAAATTACTATTGCACCTCATACATAGACCACGTCTTTTGGAATTGGTCTGCTTTACCTGCTAAGAGGAATCTCATCTCTTCCAGATGTAATGTTTCAAACATATTTGATATCCACAAAGATTATTAAAGGGCAGCACAGTGGTGCATCTGGTAGAGCTGCTGTCTCACAGCTCCAGAGACTTGTGTTGGATCCTGGCTGGTTACGTTGCATTTGGAGTATTGCATGCTGTTCTGGTCCCCCCAACGTGGGAAGGATTTGAGGGCTTTGGAAAGAGTGCAGGCGAGGTTTGACGGAATGGTAGACAAAAATGCTGGAGAAACTCAGCTGGGTGCAGCAGCATCTATGGAGCGAAGGAAATAGGCAACGTTTCGTCCCGAAACGTTGCCTATTTCCTTTGCTCCATAGATGCTGCTGCACCCGCCGAGTGTCTCCAGCATTTTTGTCTACCTTCGATTTTCCAGCATCTGCAGTTCCTTCTTTAACGGAATGGTGCCTGGATCAGAGGGTGTTGCCCACAAGGAAGCGTTGGAGAGACTTGGAAGTTATCTCTGAAACGCTGGAGGTTGAAGGGGGACCTGATAGAAGCATTGATCGGCAGAGGCAGTGAGAATATTTATCCCAGGATTGAAATATTAAATATTAAAGCAGTGGTAGAGTTGCTGCCTCACAGCGTTGGGGACCGAGGATCGATACGGACCCCGCGCACTTCCTGTGACCGTGTGGGTTTCCTCCGGGTGCCCCGGTTTCCTCCCACATCCCAAAGACGTGCAGGTTTGTAGGTTAGTTGGCCCTCTGTAAATTGCCCCGTAATGTGCAGGCAATGGATTAGAAAGTGGGATAATATAGAACTAGTGTGAACGGGTGATCGATGGTCGATGAGGACCTGGTGGGGGCGAAGGGTCTTGGTTCCATGCTGCATCACTAAACTAAACTAAATGATCAGAGTAAAAATGACCTCTTATAGAGTGGTCTTAAACCACAGTGTTAACCCATTATTATTTAAAAGAGATCATACAAACATAGAAACATAGAAAATAGGTGCAGGAGTAGGCCATTCGGCCCTTCGAGCCTGCACCGCCATTCAATATGATCATGGCTGATCATCCAACTCAGTATCCCGTACCTGCCTTCTCTCCATACCCTCTGATCCCCTTGGCCACAAGGGTCACATCTAACTCCCTCTTAAATATAGCCAATGAACTGGCCTCAACTACCCTCTGTGGCAGAGAGTTCCAGAGATCCACCACTTTCTGTGTGAAAAAAGTTCTTCTCGTCTCGGTTTTAAAGGATTTCCCCCTTATCCTTAAGCTGTGACCCCTTGTCCTGGACTTCCCCAACATCGGGAATAATCTTCCTGCATCTAGCCTGTCCAACCCCTTAAGAATTTTGTAAGTTTCTATAAGATCCCCTCTCAATCTCCTAAATTCTAGAGACAAACATAGAAACATAGAAATTAGGTGCAGGAGTAGGCCATTCGGCCCTTCGAGCCTGCACCGCCATTCAATATGATCATGGCTGATCATCCAACTCAGTATCCTGTACCTGCCTTCTCTCCATACCCCCTGATCCCTTTAGCCACATCTAACTCCCTCTTAAATATAGCCAATGAACTGGCCTCAACTACCTTCTGTGGCAGAGAATTCCAGAGATTCACCACTATCTGTGTGAAAAATGTTTTTCTCATCTCGGTCCTAAAAGATTTCCCCCTTATCCTTAAACTGTGACACCTTGTTCTGGACTTCCCCAACATCGGGAACAATCTCCCTGCATCTAGCCTGTCCAACCCCTTAAGTAGTTATAGACTCGTAGAGTCATGGAATCAGCATGGAATTCAGTGTGAACAGGCGATCGATGGTCAGCATGAACTCAGTGGGCGGAAGGGCCCGTTTCTGTGGTGCATTTCTAAACTAAACTAAGCTCTTACAGAAACCTCCTGTCATTTTACCCTTGTAATGAAGGTCGGGAACTCGGTTGATAAGGTCGGATGAGGGAGGGATCTCATTGAAACTTACAGAATAGTGAAAGATCTGGAGAGAGTGGATGTGGAGAGGATGTTTCCACTAGTGGGAGAGTCTAGGACCAGAGGTCACGGCCTCAAAATTAAAGGGCGTACCTTTAGAAAGGAGATGGGGAGGAATTTCTTTATTCAGAGGGTGGTGAATCTGTGGAATTCATCGCCACAGACGGCTGTGGAGGTCAAGTCAGTGGATTTTTTGAAGGCAGGGACTGACAGATTCTTGATTAGTACGGGTGTCAGGGGTTATGGGGAGAAGGCAGGAGATTGGGGTTGAGAGGAAAAGATAGATCAGCCATGATCGAATGGCAGAGTGGACTTAATGGGCCGAATGGCCTGATTCAGCTCCTAGTACTTATGAACTTAGGTAGACAAAAGTGCTGGAGAAACTCAGCGGGTGCAGCAGCATCTATGGAGTGAAGGAAATAGGCAACGTTTCGGGCCGAAACCCGAGGGTTTCGGCCCGAAATGTTGCCTATTTCCTTCGGAGTCTGAAGAAGGGTTTCGGCCCGAACCGTTGCCTATTTCCTTCGCTCCATAGATGCTGCTGCACCCGCTGAGTTTCTCCAGCGCTTTTGTCTACCTTCGATTTTCCTGCATCTGCAGTTTCTTCTTAAACACTGATGAACTTATCCCAATAAACAGAGCCACACCAGATATAACAGTCGTGACTGCCCAAAGTTGTGGGCCTGACGTGAAGCGCAATCGCACGATGACACAGCGATAAGAGTTGCTGCCTCACAGCTCCAGACACACGGGTTCAACACTGACCGCAGACACTTGTCTGTACGAAGTTTGTACCTTTTTCCCGTGAGTTTACTCTGCGATCTCCGGGTTCTTCCCACACAAGTTAATTGGCTTTGGTAAAATTGTAAATTGTCCCTAGTGTGTAGGATAGTGTTAATATGCGAGGATCACTGGTCGGCATGGACTCGGAGGGGCCGAAGGGCCTGTTTCTGCACTGCGTCTCCACATCAAACTAAACAGCTGCCCCCCTCACCTCAGTCCAGACAGGAGGAGACCATGGGCCCCAGTGCTATTGTTACTTCCATGCTGAAGTACAGAGGCATGGTGTTCAATGACATGCTGACTTGTAGAAGGTCATAGCTGGCAGTTCCCATATAACCTGCTGGTGAATGTAAAGGGACAATCTGCCTCTATTTGTTTCAATTCACACCAAAGTGTTTAGTTTAGTTTAGAGATACATCGCGGAAACACCCTCAGCCCACCGAGTCCGCGCCGACCAGCGACCCCCCCCCCCCCCCCCACCCCCCCCCCCCCCCCCCCCCCCCCCCCACACTAACACTATCCTACACACACTCGGGACAATTTACAATTTTTACCAAAGCCAGTGAACCCACAAACCCGTAGGCCTTTGGAGTGTAGGAGGAAACCGGAGCACCCGGAGAAAACCCACGCAGGTCACAGGGTGAACGTACAAACTCCGTACAGACAGCACCCATAGTCAGGATCGAACCCGGGTCTCTGGCGCTGTGAGGCAGCAACTCTACCTCTGCGCCACCGTGCCGCCCTGAGTCTTTGCCAACAAACAAACAAATAGTTTGTCAAAAGTGCATTAAGACTGTTAGAAGCAAGTCAGGCTTTCATTTCTGGATGCTGACGTTATTTACCATTGTATTTCAAGTATTACAATGCTTCCATCTATCCAAATACTTCACGAGCCCTTAGAAATTACACAATGAAATGTGACTTGTGAAGTGAATTAGCCCCAAATCCCCTGGTCCTTTCAAAGCATGTCTAAAGTACAAAAGCAGGTTCTGCCTTCCTTCCTTCCATTTCTTCTGTGTTAAGAAATCAAATTTACCACCTCCTCGCTTAAATCTAGTTCAACAACTAATTTATTTTTATTGCCCTAAGGTGAAAAGGGTTAGTATACATCAAAATAGAAATTGAATTTTAATGCTAGCTGAGGTTCTGATAAACAAATCTCAATCAGATCATTGGAGCGGAGCAGTACTCCTGAGCAAACGTGATTTCCTTTGAAAATGGCCATCAATCATACGCCAAGAGTTCAGCCTTAAACTGACGATTAATAATGCCTTTCTACTCCACTAGCCTCCGATGAGCTGCTTATTGGAGCCAGCCTTCAGAGTCCAGGAAACATCCTTGATGAAAATATGACTCGATGCTGCCTGTTGGTTTAATGTGCATCCTGATAATTGCCTGCCTTTCCATTAGGGATCATCGCCACTCTTTGCTAACTGCAACTAGTGCCTGTGTTTTGCGCCTGAGATGGCACATAAGTAGAGACAAATTCCAGATCAAATGGATCTCACTCACTGCCCCTTATGTTCAGAGGAGCAGAATTAAGCCATTCGGCCCATCAGGTCTGCTCTGCCATTCAATCATGGCTGATCTATCTCTCCCTCCTAACCCCATTCTACTGCCAGAACAGCTTCAGGAACGGCTTCTTCCCTGTGGCTGTTACATTACTCAACACTGTACCTCGGTGACTGCCAATCACCCCCCCCCCCTCCAGACACTCGTTCCACCAGGAAAATAATAATAATTGCATTACTATGACTGTATGCACGTAAATATATTTATTTACTGCTCATATTCTATGTCGCTCTTCTAGGGAGATGCTAACTGCATTCCGTTGTCTCTGTACTGTACACTGCACAATGACAATAAAGTTTGAGTCTGAATCTGATACACAGTCAATCTCCATCTTAAAAATATCCATTGACTCAGCCTCCACAGCCATCGGTGGCAATGAATTCCACAGATTCACCAACCTTTCACCAAAAAAAATTCCTCCTCCCTTCGAAAGGTACATCCTTTTATTCCGAGGCTATGGCCTCTGGTCCTAGACTCTCCCAATCATGGAAACATCCTCTCCACATCCAGTCCATCCAAGCCTTTCACTATTCGGTAAGTTTCAGTGAGACCCCCCCCCTCATCCAGCGAGTTCAGGCCCAGGCCGTCAAAAAACCCATTCACTCTAGTAAATTAACTTAATGCATTTCGTTGTCTCTGTACTGTACACTGACAATGACAATTAAAATTGAATCTGAATCTGAATCTGAATCTAAATCTCCTCTGGACCCTCTCCAAAGCCAGCACATCCTTCCTCAGATGTATAAACATAGAAACATAGAGAAGGTGCAGGAATAGGCCATTTGGCCCATTTGAGCCAGCACCGCCATTCAATGCGATCATGGCTGATCATCTAAAATCAGTACCTCGATCCTGCTTTCTCCCCATATCCCTTGATTCTGCTGGCCAAAAATGGGGCCCAAAACTGCTTACAATACTCCAAATGCAGTCTGCCCAATATTCTACAAAGCCTCAGCATTACACCCCTGCTTTATATTCTTGAAATAAATGCTAGCATTGCATTTGTCTTGGTGTTAGTGAAACAGCATCATGCTCCTTGCTTTTCCAGCCAGATGCTTCTAATATCATGGCTCTAGTCAAGGGTTCCAATGCCATAGAACTGCAGCTGCAGACTTGAAATGATGGAAATGTGTCGCCATTCTAGTAAACAGGAAAGATACAGGAAGCCTCTTTCTTCTCAGTTATCAATGGACAACAGCAGGAAGTTAGCAGGAGGGGGTGGGTGTCGTAGAGATCATAGAACGGTACAGCGCATGATCAGGCCCTTCGGCCCACAATGTCTCTGCTGAATATGATGCCTAAACCAACTCTTATGGTTGGCACGGTGGCGCAGGGGTAGAGTTGCTGCCTCACAGCTCCAGAGGCCCTTTGTCCAGAGAGTCCCCTCAAAGCTGGGTTCCAACCTGACTACGGGTGCTGTCTGTATGGAGTCTGTACGTTCTCCCCATGACCTGCGTGGGTTTTCTCCAGGATCTCAGGTTTCCTCCCACACTCCAAAGTCGCGCATGTTTGTAGGTTAATTGGCTTTGGTAAAATTGTAAATTGTCCCAGTGTGTGTAGGACGGTGGTAGTGTGTGGTGGCTACTGGTTGAAGCGGTCTCGGTGGGCCGAAGGGCCTGTTTCAATGCTGTTTCAATCTCTAAACTCCAACTACATTTCCGTATATAGGGCTATGAAGGAGATTGCTGGCAATGTCAGCAGCTGCCCTGTTGAATGTATGGGGCATTCTAAATGTGTCGGAGTGAACTGCAGATGCTGGTTTACACCGAAGATGGACACAAAATGCTGGACTAACTCAGAGGGACAGGCAGCAACTCTGGAGAGAAGGAATGGGTGACGTTTCGGGTCGAGACCCTTCTTCAGACTGAGCCTTCTTTAGTCTGAAGAAGGGTCTCAACCCGAAACGTCACCTATTCCTTTTTCCCCAGAGATGCCGCCTGTCCCGCTGAGTTACTCCAGCGGTTTGTGTCTATGCATGGGGTAGACCCCCTGGATTAAAGTCGCTGAGCTGAGAGTAGGTTGCATGAGTCATTGTACAGTCCATGTGACTTAGGGCTGTGATATGAATCTTCATTTCACACAGTGTAACTGAAGAAAGGCGGATGTTGAAAGCTAACAGCACACCCCTGCGTACATTAGAAATTGCAGGAAGCGTCTACATTTTATGCAGAGTAAGATAAGTTTGCAGATGCGTAGAATGCCATGCCTTGTGTTCATTATGCAGAACAGAGGCCTTTTGGCCCATCATGTCCCTGCCAACTCCCAACAACGCAATAGATGGATAGCTAAGCGCATGCAATGAACATGTTGGACAATAACGTATAATCTGTATGCAGAAGTTAGGCACAAAGTGCTGGAGCAACTCAGCGGGTCAGGCAGCATCTCTGGAGATGGAATAGGTGACGTTTCGGGTCGAAACCCTTCTTTAGTATGAAAGCTTTCAATGGGATGAAGGGTTCCAACCCCAAACGGGTTCCTTGACCCACTGAGTTGCTCCAGTACTTTGTGTTTAACTTCAGTATAAACCAGCATCTGCACTTCACATACTCTGTCTGCATATTGGAGGGGAATTTTACAGAGAAAATAGGTGCAGGAGTAGGCCATTCAATATTATAATAATGGCCACCGCCATTCAATATTTTCATGGCTGATCATCCAAAATCAGTACCCGTTCCTGTTCTTTCCCCACATCCCTTGATTCCTTTAGCCCTAAAAGCTAAACCTAACTCCATCTTGAAAACATCCGGTGAATTGGCCTCCACTGCCTTCCGTGGCAGAGAATTCCACACATTCACAACTCTCTGGGTGAAAATGTTTTTCCTCATCTCAGTCCTAAATGGCCTACCCCATATTCTTAAACTGTGACCCCTTGGTTCTGGTCTCCCCCAACATCGGGAACATTTTTCCTGCATCTGGCCAGTCTATTCCTTTAAGAATTTTATATGTTTCTGTAAGATCCTTATATGTTTCTGTCAGGGTTTTGTGTGAAAATGAGAACGTTTTGATGTGAGGAAAATGCGATGCATTTGTTTATGTGTCAGGGAAGATCATACCTTACACACTTTACCGAAGAAAGAGGATTCTGAGTGTGTGTCCATCATGTTTATCATTGGGAACAGTAGATTCTCCTTGAATCATTGGGGCACTTCACACTCTGACGTTACATTAACACAATCTCAGGTGATTTTGGAAATCTCACATGTCCTGAAGATTTTGTTAACTTTTCAATACTCTCCTGTCCTTTTAAAGAGCCACAAATCGTAACATTTAAGAAACAGTTAAAGCCCTGTACCACGGTACGAGTTCATTCCAAGAGCTCTCCCGAGTTTGCCCTGATTCGAACTCGGAGATTTACGGTAATGGCCACTCGTCGGTACTCGGGGCTCTCGTGGACATTTTTCATCATGTTGAAAAATCTTCACGAGCCTTCCCGTGCTTACCTGCCGTTAGCGAGTCTTCCCGAGTACCTGCCGTTAGCGCTAAGAGACGTCCCCGAGCTCCGACATACCCGCTACGTTCATTCTCCGTGCTTACCACGAGTTTGATTTTTTTAAAACTCGGGAGAGCTCTTGGAATGAACTCGCACCGTGGGACAGGGCTATTAGGCAGGTACGTGGATAGGACAGGTTTTGAGGGATATGGAGCATACGCGGGCAGGTTGGACGAGTGTAGATGGGACATGTTGGTCAGTGTGGGCAAACAGGGCAGAAGGGCCTGTTTCCACACTGTGTCACTCTATGAACTGCGGATAGAACATGTAGGCTATATTCAGGGCTGCTGTTCTTCTCCACCACCCCCCCCCCCCCCCCCCCCCTCCCCCTCCCGCTGCATGTGGCTGTTCAGCAATGCAAAGTGCCCCAGATAATTACGGCATTGGTGTTTGGGATTAATTATTTTGGAGTCACCCCAGGTATTTATGTGAATACATTGGTCGTAGAGTCATTCAGTCACACAGCAGGCCCTTCAGGAACTTGCCTATGCTGACCAAGATGCCCCATCTGCACTCATCCAAGGAGCTGAATTAGGCCATTCGGCCCATCGAGTCTACTCCGCCATTCAATCATGGCTGATCAATCTTGACCTCTCAACCCCATTCTCCCGCCTTCTCCTCATTAACCTTTGACACCCTGACTAATCAAGAACCTGTCAATCGCCACTTAAAATATTCCCAGTGACTTGGCCTCCACAACCATCTGTAGTATTTGTCCCATATCCCTCTAAACCTTGCCCATCCATATACCTGTCCAAGTGTCGTTTAAACATTGTTATAATACCTGCCTCAACTACTTTCTCCGGCAGCTCATTCCGTACACCCACCACCTTCCGAATGAAAACGTTCCTATTAAATCTTTCCCCTCTCACCCACAATAAATCTTTTATTTCAATGTTTCTAACCACACACTCTCAGATAGGACAAATTTACCCAGGTGAGCCAACTGATAGGACTTACATAGGATTGGCTTAGTTGAAGGACTATCGGTGCCACTTTAAAGGATCAGTAATGTTTGTATTACCAATGCCTGTGTCACAGGGGTCTGATCTTAATGACATCCCGTGGCGTCTCCTTATCTTGGAGTTATTATGTTTGCTGATCCAATAAATTATACCGGTCCCCAAAGGCTATCTTTGGCACCAACCATCCCCGCTGATAAAAGATCACCCAACGCATATTATTATCATTCCCTCATACAGGATTCCACACACCAACTTGTTGTCATGGTCGATAAATAAAAGAGGCTATCATTAATTATAGATGATTCTGCTGCTAAGGAAAGATATTATTGCCTATCTTCCTTCATGACCATTGTGGGGGGTGAGGTCAGGAGTTTGGTTGAGGAGGGAAAGAAAAGATTTATTTCAAGAACTTTATTATTTAATGCCTCCGCTCAACACCTCTGCTCAGTCCGCCTAAACGCACTTGATCTCCCGGTTGCTAAACACTTTAACTCCCCCTCCCATTCCCACACTGACCGGGGCCCCCTCCTCCATTGCCAGAATGAGGCCTAGCACAAATTGGAGAAACAGCACCTCATATTTCACTTGGGCAGCTTACACCCCAGCGGTGTGACTTTTGATTTCTCTAACTTCAAGTAACCCTTGCTTTCCCTCTCTCTCCATCCCTCCCCTTCCCAGTTCTCCCACCAGTTTGACTGTCCCCGTGATTACATTGTATCTCTGTTTGCTTTGTTGTCACCTTCTTCTAGCCACCTTGAGCTTCATCCCTTTTGATCTCTTAGAAACATAGAAACATAGAAATTAGGTGCATGAGTAGGCCATTCGGCCCTTCGAGCCTGCACCGCCATTCAATATGATCATGGCTGATCATCCAACTCAGTATCCCGTACCTGCCTTCTCTCCATACCCCCTGATCCCCTTAGCCACAAGGGCCACATCTAACTCCCTCTTAAATATAGCCAATGAACTAGCCTCAACTTCCCTCTGTGGCAGAGAGTTCCAGAGATTCACCACTCTCTGTGTGAAAAAAGTTCTTCTCATCTCGGTTTTAAAGGATTTCCCCCTTATCCTTAAGCTGTGACCCCTTGTCCTGGACTTCCCCAACATCGGGAACAATCTTCCTGCATCTAGCCTGTCCCCCCTTAAGAATTTTGTAAGTTTCTATAAGATCCCCTCTCAATCTCCTAAATTCTAGAGAGTATAAACCAAGTCTATCCAGTCTTTCTTCATAAGACAGTCCTGACATCCCAGGAATCAGTCTGGTGAACCTTCTCTGCACTCCCTCTATGGCAATAATGTCCTTCCTCAGATTTGGAGACCCAAACTGAACACAATACTCCAGGTGTGGTCTCACCAAGACCCTGTACAACTGCAGTAGAACCTCCCTGCTCCTATACTCAAATCCTTTTGCAATGAAAGCTAACATACCATTCGCTTTCTTTACTGCCTGCTGCACCTGCATGCCTACCTTCAATGACTGGTGTACCATGACACCCAGGCCTAGTCTCGCTGCATCTCCCCCTTTCCCAATCGGCCACCATTTAGATAATAGTCTGCTTTCCCGTTTTTTGCCACCAAAATGGATAACCTCACATTTATCCACATTATACTGCATCTGCCAAACATTTGCCCACTCACCCAGCCTATCCAAGTCACCTTGCAGTCTCCTAGCATCCTCACATTTCCTTATCTCTGTGACTCCCTCTCCACTCACTCTCTGTCTGAAGAATAGTCTGGACCTGAAACGTCACCCATTCCTTCTATCCAGAGATGCTGCCTGCCTCGCTGAGTTACTCCAGCATTTTACCTCTATCTTCAGTGTAAACCAGCATATAACCATATAACCATATAACAATTACAGCACGGAAACAGGCCATCTCGGCCCTACAAGTCCGTGCCGAATAACTTTTTTCCCTTAGTCCCACCTGCCTGCACTCATACCATAACCCTCCATTCCCTTCTCATCCATATGCCTATCCAATTTATTTTTAAATGATACCAACGAACCTGCCGCCACCACTTCCACTGGAAGCTCATTCCACACCGCTACCACTCTCTGAGTAAAGAAGTTCCCCCTCATGTTACCCCTAAACTTCTGTCCCTTAATTCTGAAGGCATGTCCTCTTGTTTGAATCTTCCCTATTCTCAAAGGGAAAAGCTTGTCCACATCAACTCTGTCTATCCCTCTCATCATTTTAAAGACCTCTATCAAGTCCCCCCTTAACCTTCTGCGCTCCAGAGAATAAAGACCTAACTTATTCAACCTATCTCTGTAACTTAGTTGCTGAAACCCAGGCAACATTCTAGTAAATCTCCTCTGTACTCTCTTTATTTTGTTGACATCCTTCCTATAATTGGGCGACATCTGCAGTTCCTTCCTACACAAACTATATTTTTGAATATTGTATTCTGCTGTGTGTTCAGTCTCCTTGAAGATTACTGTGTTTCACTGATGATCTAATGGTCAGCATTGGACACTTGAATTTGCCTAGTTATTTATAATGAGTACCGGATCTAAGGCTTGGTTATATTGTAAAATAATAGACTTCTCACATTCCTGTCTGATTTCCCCCCCAAATTTATAAAGATGGTTTTGAATAGACAAACAATGAAAGGTTGTTCACATTAGTTGGTGAATTGCTAACCAGAACTAGTATAGTCGAGATTCTTGTTGAAAGAATGCAAATTGAAATGATATGCAGGTTTGCAGGCTACATGGCTTGGTATAATTGTAAATTGGCACTAGTGTGGGTAGGATAGTGTTACTGCACTGGGATCACTGGTCGGCACGGACTCAGTGGGTCGAAGGGCCTGTTTCATCACTGTATCTGTAAACAAAACGAAACTAAAATAAACTAAAAGACAAGGGCAGTGGTGCTGCACAGTGCACAGCGGTAGAGTTGCTGCTGCCTTGCAGCGCCAGAGACCTGGGTTTGATCCTGACTATGGGTGCTGTCTGTATGGAGTTTGCACGTTCTCCCTGTGACTGCATGTGTTTTCTCCCGGTGCTCCATTTTCCTCCAGCATTCAGCAAAGACATGCAGGTTTGTAGGTTAATTGGCCTCTGAACAAAAAGTCCTGAGTGTGTAGGATAGAACTAGTGTGAACGGGTGCTCATTGGTCGGCACGGACTTGGTGGGCCGAATGGCCTGTTTCCACGCTGCGTCTCTAACCTAAACTAAACTCATTATTTTCATTCCGAAGATTTTTTAATTTTGAATATTGAATATTTTGCCACAATTAGGATTCAGCGACTGAATTGACATGAGAGTGAGATGAGTATTTGAAAAGAAAGATTAAAGTGAAATAGGAATATGGGCATTGTGTAGTTGTAAAACAGAAGTTAACGCCGTTTTTTTGAGCTGTCTTTATATTTTTACTGTCTCCACCTTCAATTCATTTAGTTTAGTTTATTGTCACATGTACCGAGGTACAGTGAAAAGATTTTGTTGTGTGCTAACCAGTCAGCAGAAAGACAACACATGATTACAATCGAGCCGTCCTCAGTTTGCAGATACAGGATAAAGGGAATAACATTTAGTGCAAGATAAAGTCCAGTAAAGTCCGATTAAAGATAGTCCAGGAGTCTCCAATGAGGTAAATAGTAGCTCAGGATCGCTCCCTAGTTGGTGGTAGGATGGTTCAGTTGCCTGATAACAGCCGGGAAGAAACTGTCCCTGTAGCTAGACACAAAATGCTGGAGTAACTCAGCGGGACAGGCAGCAACTCTGGAGAGAAGGAATGGGTGATGTTTCAGGTCGAGACCCTTCTTTAGACTGATGTCAGGGGAGAGGGAGATACAGAGATAAGGAAGGGTAAGGTGTGAAAATTAGAAAAAGGGGATGAAGATCTAGGACAATGTAGAATAGATCATTGTTAGCTGGGAGAAGGTAATAACAAAGCAAACAGAGATAAAATGTAAACAAACAGTTAGAATAGTCAGAGAACTGGGAAGAGGGGAGGGATGGAGAGAGAGGGAAGGCAAAGGTTACTTGGAAGTTAGAGAAGTCAGTATCTCTGGAGAAAAAGTATGGGTGACGTTTCAGGTCAGGGCTGGGGGAGTGGGAGGAGATTAAAAGTTGGAGGCGAGAAAAAACCAGGACCTATCCGGGCCGTCCGCAAATGATCTCAGGCAGGGCAGTGCCTGGTAGGTCCATTGTTGGCCGGGGAAGCAGTCATCTCAAGAGAAACAATGTGGAGAACTTGTGGAGCTGGTAAAACAACTAGGATGGAGGATGGAGGGAGGGGAGGGGAGTATGAGATGAATTTACTTAAAATTAGATGAATTCAATGTTCGTACTGTTGGGGTGTAAGCTGCCCAAGTGAAATATGAGGAGCTGTTCCTCCAATTTGCATGTGCCCTCACTCCGACAGTGGAGGAGGCCCAGGACAGAAAGGTCAGTGTGGGAATAGTAAGGGGAGTTAAATTGGTCGGCAACTGCGAGATCCAGGAAGATCGAGTGTTATAAGTGTTCGGCAAAATGGTCCACTGCAATGTTTCTGTGAAGCTATGATTGGTACCTGGAGTATTGTGTGCAGTTTTGGTCCCCTAATTTGAGGAAGGACATTCATGCTATTGAGGGAGTGCAGCGTAGGTTTTCAAGGTTAATTCCCGAGATGGCGGGACTGTCATATGCTGAGAGATTGGAGCAGCTGGGCTTGTACACTCTGGAGTTTAGAAGGATGAGAGGGTATCTTATTGAAACATATAAGATTGTTAAGGGCTTGGACACGCTAGAGGCAGGAAACATGTTCCCGATGTTGGGGGAGTCCAGAACCAGGGGCCACAGTTTAAGAATAAGGAGTAAGCTATTTAGAACGGAGACGAGGAAACACTTTTTCTCACAGAGAGTGGTGAGTCTGTGGAATTCTCTGCCTCAGAGGGCGGTGGAGGCCAGTTCTCTGGATACTTTCAAGAGAGAGCTAGATAGGGCTGTTAAAAATAGCGGAGTCAGGGGATATGGGGAGAAGGCAGGAACAGGGTACTGATTGGGGATGATCAGCCATGATCACATTGAATGGCTCGAAGGGCCTACTCCTGCACCTATTGTCTATTGTCAATAGTCACTGTTTGTTTTAACGAGTCATTTATTTATTTCTCTCTGTTTATTCTTTGTCCCCCTCAGTGCCCGCTACAAGCCTGGTGAGTCTCCGCACCCTCCCAGTCCGCTAATCGGGAGAAAAAAACAACAACAACGTTCAAAAAAACAAAACGGTTTTTCACAACAGCTCTCTGGAATCCACGGCGACCCGGAGAGATACTCACCGAGAGAGCCAGTAGACAGAGCACAGCAAGCCCAGCCTCCGCAGTGACTCATCCCTCCGCACACTGACGGAGAACAAGGCGACACAAACTAGAGTTTAAAGTACCTTCTAGGGCAGCCTTGTCCCGTCGACCAAAAAGCACCCTGTTTCAGATCAGGACACGGTTTGCACAGGTCAACCATGAGAACAAAAAAGTTTCAAAAGTTTCAACAACAAAAAAAATTTGATTTCTCTTTTGTCAAATGAAAGGATACAAAAAAATTTGCAGAGAAACACTGTTTATCTGTTACTGGAAGATTGTAGGACTAAGTCAAAAACTTTGGTTAAATCAGAAACTGTGAACTTTAAATGAAGACGGATCACAGTGAAATGCTAAAGGTGGAAGTGTGCAGAAGAATCTTCATTGTTCTGATCAACATTCCAAGTTTCCAAGATTGCCAATGAGGAAAACAGAATCAACCAACTGGATCTCAAATGTGTGAACTGTACCGACACCTTCTGAAGTTTTGGAGAGTCAGACTGACGTACCTGGGACCACAGTTCAATGTAATACCCGCGTCTCAGTTTGGTCGCAATGAATTGACTCAAAGAGGAATCCATTTGACCGGGGACTTGGTGGCATCGAACTTCACCATTTGAATTCTTTAGGGCGATGCAATGCCCGTTGAGGATTTGCAATGAAAGCAATCAATTAGAGATTGTAGCTTCATCCTGACTTGATTATTCCAGATTACGTTTCTTCATAAATGGCGAGTGTTTCCAATTTTAATATATGTGAAATTTGGATGGGGAGGTGGACAGTGTTGAGGGCAGTGCAGTGTTGGGAAGTGTAGATTTCCACACCTGGAGGTCAGTCCCTGCCTGCGTGATATGTAGTGTCCAAGCCTCGACTCCAATGCATTTCCATTCACCAGTGGTCGAGAATTACATCAGTTGCTTGCGCCGCCCCTAATGGTGTGGCTCTTAACATTTCATTATGTTCCAAGTGTACTTGCATCTCCTTGCCTTGACTCCCAACATCAGCCAGCGTAAAGTCCAACCCAGACGGATGGATCGAGTCACCTCTATGTGCTTCCAAAGCCATTTAAATGCATTTTAATCTGACATTTGCCAGGTCATGGACACAAAATGCTGGAGTAACTCCACGGGACAGGCAGCTTCATCTGGAGAGAAGGAATGGGTGACGATTCGGGTCGAGACCCTTCTTTGGACTCCCCTTCAGACTCCCTTCAGACTCTGAAGAAGGGTCTTGACCCGAAACGTCACCCCTTCATTCTATCCAGAGATGCTGCCTGTCCCGCTGAGTTACTCCAGCATTTTGCGTCTCTCTTCGGTGTAAACCAGCATCTGCAGTTCCTTCCGAGGGTCATACATTGGTGGGATTGGTGGGACTTTTTCTCTCTGAAAAGGGGCGGCACGGTGGCCCTGGCGGTAGAGTCACTGCCTTTCCGCCACAGAGACCCGGGTTTGATCCTGACTACAAACATTGTCTGTATGGAGTTTATACTTTCTCCCTGTGACCACGTGGGTTTTCTCCTGGTGCTCCGGTTTCCTTCCACACTCTTAAGACGTATAGGTTTGTAAGTTATTGGCTTTGATAAACATTGTAGAACTGTCTCTAGTGTGTAGAGTAGTACTGGTGTACGGTGTGATTACTGGTCGGCACGGACTCCAGGGGACAAACGGCCTGGATCTATAAAGTCTAAAGTCTAAAAGTCTAAATGATTCTCGATTCAATCAACTATTTTTTCTCCAGTATCATCGATGCTGTTAAACATAATTGCCCAGCCTTTATTTAAATCAATTTCAACATCTGTGGGGTGGCTGTCAAGTGAATCAAAGCAGTGGCTGATCCTTGAATCCAGATGTTGTAATGCAGATGTGGCAGGACTTGGTGGTATTGAGGTTGGACCCAGCCTGAAATTTCCTTTCAATCTATGAAGTAATTAGTGGTGCAATGTAGTGGAATCAGTGCTCCAGACTTTATTTCCAAAATCTGGTTTAGTGGGCTCCAACGGAAGTGGAGGACGGTGTAAATAATTGCCTTTTTATTGCCTTTTATCCTTCTATCAGCCCGACCTCCTCCAGTTACATTCAGCTTGAAAACTGCACAAAGAAGATGATTTAGTTTAGTTTAGACATACAAGGTGGCAACAAACCCATCAGCCCACCGGGTCCACGTCGACCAGCGATCCCCGCACATCAACACTATCTCACACACACTAGGGACAAATACATTTTTTTTACCAAAGCCAATTGATCTACAAACCCACGGGACTTCGGGATGTGGGAGGAAACCAGAGCACCCGGACAAAACCCACGCAGGTCACGGGGAGAACGTACACACTCCATACAGACAGCACCCGTAGTCAGGATCGAACCCTGAACGGGTCGAAGGCAGCAACTTTGATGCACAGAGTCTCTTGCCCAGAGTAGGGAAATCGGGAACCAGAGGACATAGGTTCAAGGAGAAGGGGAAAAGATTGAATAGGAATCCAATGGGTAGCCCTTTCACACAAAGGGTGGTGGGACAAGCTGCCAGAGGAGGTAGTTGAGGTTGGGACTATCCCATCATTAAAGAAACAGTTCGACAGGTACAGCGATAGGACAGGTTTGGACAGACATGGACCAGGCGCAGGCAGGTGGGACTAGTGTAGCTGGGACATTGTTGGCCAAGTATGGGCAAGTTGGGCCGAAGGGCCTGTTTCCACGCTGTATCACTCTGTGACTACGATTCTACCGCCGCACCACCGTGCTGCCCCATGATTCATAATTGTCCATGTGTAATCTTCTCACCAATATATAAACAGTAAACAAGTACTGTCAATCCTTCACTGGCATGCCTAGCATTCCTTCCAATTCACAACTCTCTAGTACACTCTACCGTTTCCATCAGGCAGCTTTGTTGAGCTGTGTTGTGCTGGCTCTGTGCGTTTAATGGCCTATGGGGAAACATCCCATGCTACCGAACGGAGAAATTAAGAGTATAGATTAAGCGCAAGGGTATCTCCTATTGTATGAATAGATGAGCCGGGAGAGGGACTGCACACATACTCAGTAATATTTGAAATCTATTGCCTGTGGCCTGAAGAAGTCTCGACCCGAAACATCACCCATTCCATCTCTCCAGGGATGCTGCCTGTCCCGCTGAGTTACTCCAGCGTTTTGTGCCTATCTATTGAGTGATACAATTTCCCCTGAGATTAAACTTTCACCGTAAGAGATGTAACAGTTTAGGGCAGTGAAGTGTTGAGTGTTTAGAGTTTAGAGATATAGCATGGGAACAGGCCCTTCAGCCCACCGAATCCATGCCGACCATCGATCGCCCGTTCTCACTAGTTCTATGTTATCCCTCTTCTTCGTACACTCCCTACACACTAGGGGCAATTAACCTACAAACCTGCATGTCTTTGGGAAGTGGGAAGAAACCGGAGCACCCGAAGAAAACCCATGTGAACTCCATACAGACAATACCCGGGGTCAGTATCGAACCTGGGTCTCTGGCACTGTGAGATAGCAGCTCAAACAGATTGAGGCACCTTTGGGGAACAAGCATGAGGCAATTACACAACACAGAGATGATATATATAGTTACATTAGATACTGCCTGACCCGTTGAGTTACTCCAGCATTTTGTGTCTATCTTTGGGATAAACCTGCATCTGCAGTTCCTTTTTATTACATTGATGATGATAGAATGTTTATAGGATATAAGCTTCCAATTACCAAATAACTCTGATCGTCTAATTCTATTCCAGTTATTTGGAATGATTGGGTCTGTGGATTATGCATCTTGAATAAATCAGATTCTATTTTAAATGCAAAAAATGGATTCTCCATAATTTTAACTGGCTTTTTGTGATCATATATTGTGCATATTTTCCATCAAGATCAGTTGCATTGCACATCTCTGACAAATAATGGTTACAGGACGACAGTTGTTTAAATAATATGACTGAAAAGATTAGCTTCTTCAGACTGGAACTGACTAGTTAGATTAAATATAGCTAGTTAATCAAATGTAATGCCCCGACTGTGCAATGTTATTTGCAGAAAGGGAGCAAATGTTCTTTGCACTATGTTCATCTTCATTCCTGTACTCACTACATTCCAAGAGCAATCTATCCAGCATCTCCAAGTGCTTTAAATGCTTTAAACATACACATACTGTTGTATTGATCTTCTCTTTCAGGTGTATTGATCATAACAAGAATTCATTGGCGATGGTCAGAGTTGAGTTTAATTTAGTTTAGAGATACAGCGCGGAAACAGGCCCTTCGGCCCAGCGGGCCCGCACCGGCCAGCGATCCCCGAACATTAACTCTATCCTACACACACCAAGGACCAGAGATGCTGCCTGACCCGCTGAGTTACTCCAGCATCTCGGGTCTATCTTCGGTGTAAACCAGCATCTGCAGTCCCTTCCTACACATTTCACTGTCATCTTGATTGAGAAGTTGTATTGTGCCAGAAGGGAAACAAAAAGGATAATTGCACTTCCTACAGTTATCGGGAGGATATACCTTTGACGATCCAATACTCTGGAGTCCATAATGAGTTCCTGTTCACAATCCATTGCTCTCTATAATGCACCAGATTGTTCGGCAGTTCATTGGGTTGAACGATGTTATGACGACCCTGCATTTCTGTAGCACCTTTCGCAACCTTAGGACATCCCAAAATGCTTCACAGCCAATGAGGTATCTTGGGATCCAATTTGCATCCAGTTTTCAGATTAAGCAGCAAATGCACCTATTTCAAGCACTGTATGATCCCATAGTAACCTGGGACCAAGTGACTTGTTCAGTCGGACACGAGGTGATGACAATGGCACCGCTAGTCATGTTTTATCCTGTGGCCTAAGATGCCCAACAAATTACTCCGCTAATTCGATCCAGTCGCACGTTGACATTTGTTATTAGTTTAGTTCAGTTTGGTTTAGAGGTACAGTGCAGAAACAGGCCCTTTGGCGATTTTTACATTTACCGCCAACTAACCTACAAACCTGTACATTTTTGGAGTGTGGGAGGAAACCGAAGATCTCGGAGAAAACTCACGCAGGTCACGGAGAATACCCGCGCATACGTACAAACTGCGTACAGACAGCACATGTAGACGGGATGGAACCCGGGTCTCCGGCGCTGCACCACCGTGCTTCATATTTTTTGCCCCCAAAGATTACAAATTGCTTGATCTCCTATTCGTTTTTTTTTTTACAATTTACATTATTATTCCAAGTCATTTGGATATTGACATTGCCATGACCAAAATATGTATTCTGCTAATTGAAATGAATTGCATAGATTTATTTGAGATGCCATTTGTAGATTGGTTGTTTAAATGGCAAACGATTGTGTCTGTACACAACCGGAAACATACGGATGAGAAAATGTAGGGACCAAAATTGCAGGTTTTATTTCAAAGGAATAAGTAAAGCAGAACATAGAAGAGTGCAGCAGAGGAACAGGCTCTTCAGCCCACTATGTCTGCCCTGAACATGATGCCAAGACCAACTGGCACCTGTCTGCACATAATCCAATAGGTTTAGTTATTCTTTAGTTGTCCTGACTATTATCATATCTGTCCGATTATGATACCAACTATTGATTTAGACTAAAACGTTTAGACTTTAGAGAGACACGGTGGTGCAGCGGTAGAATTTCCAGAGACCAGGGTTCAATCCTGACTACTTTCTACAGTGCTGTCTGTAGAATGTTTGTTCGTTCTCCCTGGGACCGCGTGGGTTTTCCCCGGGTGCTCCGGTTTCCTCCCACATCCCAAACACGTACAGGTTTGAAGGTTAATATCCTTCGGTAAAAATTGTAAATTGTCCGTGAAGTGCAGGGTAGTGTTGGTGACAAATGAGTCATGGACACTTGGTGTCGCACGCCGTGGAAACAGGCCCTACGTCCCAAGGTGCCCACACCGACCAACATGCCCCAGCTACACTAGTCCCACCTGCCTGCGTTTGGCCCGTTTCCCTCTAAGCCTGGCCTATCCATGTACCTGTCCAAGTGTATGGGGTGATCGCTGGTCAGTGCGGACCCGGTTGGGCCATAGGACTTATTTCCCCTCTGTATCTCCA
Organism: Leucoraja erinaceus; assembly: GCF_028641065.1. NCBI lineage: Eukaryota > Metazoa > Chordata > Chondrichthyes > Rajiformes > Rajidae > Leucoraja > Leucoraja erinaceus. The sequence goes on along the minus strand of NC_073404.1, from coordinate 2,464,602 downwards.
AAGTCCAACGTCTATTGATGGGGCTTAATGAACAGCAACAAAACATCACCCTTTTTCATTTACTTTCCTCTTCTCTCTCAGTCTCTCTCTTTCACCTCAATTCTCCTTATTTTCTCTTCAGTTCCCCCAGACTTGTTTTCTTTCCCCTTCCCATTTTCTGCCTTGATCTTCCCTTCACCCGCCACCTCTCTTCGTTCTGTTCCGTTACTCTCTGAGATCCGAATCCCTGCCTCTTGACTTCACTGCATCTGATGTAACAGTGTTACTTCAACTTTCCAGATATTTAGATTCAAAAAAAGTGTACAACTATTTTTAAAAAAGGATGACATTTATCTCACAAAACGGATGTATTTTAGTGCTTTGTAGCTTTTCTATTGTACAATATGCAGCAGTATTAATTTCCAATTTTCGCTGGAGAAATTCATGGTCGAAGCTGTATTTTTCAAAAGAAAATGTACAAAATTTTTTTTTTTTGCAATGTGCGAAAATTGTTCCCTCAAGAGAGTGTAACCTTTTAGTAATCTCAGTTTCAGCTAACTTTCTATAGACCTTGTTATTTTATGTATATTGCAACAGCTCAGAAAAAAACCCATGGTGTGGACTTGAGTGTATTTTAGTCTGACAACATTTGGCGATTTTGTTACTGCCCAGGATTTGGAAGGATTCTGACCTTTTTAACTAGAGGGAAAAATGCCATTAGAGTTGATTCGTTTCAATGTATTATTTTTGTAAAAATGCAAATCCAGTCTTTAAAAAAAATCATATTTATACTTAATGTGTAAAGTGAGTATTGGGGAGTAAATAATGTTGATGAATGCTGGCGTCTGCGGGAATCTTCTTTTATTTCACGGTTAGACCAATTCGCGAGGTGGTGCAGAGCCTGCGGCTGAAAGATGTCTTGATGAACGGCGGTGCAGCGGTAGAGTTGCTGCCTTACAGCGCCAGAGACCCAGGTTCGATCCTGATTAAAAGCCCTGTCCCACAGTACGAGTTCATTCCGAGTTTGCCCCGATTCGAACTCGGAGATTGATGGTAATGGCCGCTCGTCGGTACTCGGGGCTCTCGTGGACATTTTTCATCATGTTGAAAAATCTTCACGAGTCTTCCCGTGCTTACCTGCCGTTAGCGAGTTTTCCCGAGTACCTGCCGTTAGCGTTACGAGCCGCTAAGAGACTTCCCCGAGCTCCGACGTACCCGCTACGTTCATTCTCCGTGCTTACTCCGTGGTAGTTGAGGCCAGTTCATTGGCTATACTTAAGAGGGAGTTAGATGTGGCCCTTGTGGCTAAAGGGATCAGGGGGTATGGGGAGAAGGCAGGTACAGGATACTGAGTTGGATGATCAGCCATGATCATATTGAATGGCGGTGCAGGCTCGAATGGCCGAATGACCTACTCCTGCACCTAATTTCTATGTTTCTATGTTTTTATTACCATGAGTGATTTTTTTTAAACTCGGGAGAGCTCTTGGAATGAACTCGCACCGTGGGACAGGACTATTACAGCGCCAGAGACCTGGGTTCGATCCTGACTAAGGGTGCTGTCTGTACGGAGTTTGTACATTCTCCCAGTGACCACCATGGGTTTTCTCCAGGTGCTCCGGTTTCCTCCCGCACTCCAAAGACGTGCAGGTTTGTAGGTTAATTGGCTTCTGTAAACATTTTAAATTATCCCTAATGTGTAGGATAGTGTTAGTGTGCAGGGGCCGTTGGTCGGCGCGCACTCAATGTGTTGAAGGGCCAGTTTGCATGCGGTATTTCTAGAGTCTAAAGTCTAAAGAGCAACTACTTGCTGTTATATCGTACCACTAAACTCAAAACGTCACTTCAGATACGAAATGGAGAAAGAATTCCTCATTTTGGATTTCTTGGATTTTTAGACAGTGCAGTTGCTACACCAAGCTGTGATGCACCCTAATGCCATATACAGTGTCCCTTGGTCAATGGTTCAGTGGGTCGATGGTGCTTTACATGTCATGTACGCAACTGCATAGTGGAATTAAATTTGCATGTATTGCACATAGAAACATAGAAACATAGAAATTAGGTGCAGGAGTAGGCCATTCGGCCCTTCGAGCCTGCACCGCCATTCAATATGATCATGGCTAATCATCCAACTCAGTATCCCGTACCTGCCTTCTCTCCATACCCCCTGACCCCCTTAGCCACAAGGGCCACATCTAACTCCCTCTTAAATATAGCCAATGAACTGGCCTCAACTACCCTCTGTGGCAGAGAGTTCCAGAGATTCACCACTCTCTGTGTGAAAAAAGTTCTTCTCATCTCGGTTTTAAAGGATTTTCCCCCTTATCCTTAAGCTGTGACCCCTTGTCCTGGACTTCCCTAACATCGGGAAAAATCTTCCTGCATCTAGCCTGTCCAACCCCTTAAGAATTTTGTAAGTTTCTATAAGATCCCCTCTCAATCTCCTAAATTCTAGAGAGTATAAACCAAGTCTATCCAGTCTTTCTTCATAAGACAGTCCTGACATCCCAGGAATCAGTCTGGTGAACCGTCTCTGCACTCCCTCTATGGCAATAATGTCCTTCCTCAGATTAGGAGACCAAAACTGTACGCAATACTCCAGGTGTGGTCTCACCAAGACCCTGTACAATTGCAAGGGTCGCCATGTTTGACGCCATTATTCAACGTCCACAGTCTGGTCGGCCCGCGCGCTCAATGTACTGGAGCAGTTCCCACGAACAGACGCCCCTCTCCTCTCCTGGCCCGGCCATCTTTGTGTCCCGGTGATGCCTCCTGCAGCCGACGTTGATGGCGCTGGAGGCGTTACCCCGGTTCACCGTCCTACCAGCCGACGAGCATTCGGGCAAGCCGACCGATGAGCCTTCGTCAAAGTGCCGCTGACCAACAAGGCTATGGGAACGCACCTCGAGATTGATCCAATCAATTGTAGAAATCGATAAGAGTTACTGGCAACATGCCAAATTTCCTGAGACTTCTGAGAAAGTAGAGCCATTGGGCTGTTTTCTTGACCTTAGCGCCAATGTGGTTGGAGTGGGGCAAGTTGCTGGGGATATTTACGTCAAAGGTCCATATCTTGGAGGGGAGGATGCTCCTCAAACTGCGGGGCATCCTGGACAACACAGCTCACCCCCTCCATGACACACTGGTCATCCTGAGGAGCACCTTCAGCAACAGCCTGGTTCCACCAAGATGCAGCACAGAACGCCACAGGAGATCCTTCTTCCCTGTGGCTATCAAACTGTACAACTCCTCCCCCTTCTGTCGTGGGGTAGACCGACTCCCCTCTCCCCCCCCCCCCCCCCAAATCTTTACCCATCTCCAATCCTTTCCACTCGTCACTTTAATTTAATGTTTGATGTATCTTGTGGGTTGTGACTGATGGCAGACCAGTTTCAAATACAGTTCTATCGTATCGATCATCTCAGGTGAAGGTTGAACATTTCACAAGGCTGTTGGAGTAGGGAAAAGCTTATTGTGTCCTGAAGAATATTCATTTACTCAATATGCATCCCATATTTATCTGGCTTGTCACCAGTATACCTCCCGGATGCAGCGAGCCGATCAAGCAGCTCTCCGCACATTCGAAGGTCGTTTGGGGGGGGAGGCAAGAGATGGTGGGGGGAGACAGTTGGCAACCAATCAAGGTGTTGTACCAGTCAGCGTCCGTATCAGGCAAATAAATATCACCGACTAAGCGGCACGGTGGCGCAGAGGAGGAGTTGCTGCCTTACCGGAGACCTGGGTTAAAACTAAACAAGTCGGCACTCTTCTTCTTTTTTAATTTCAAAATAGACTTTATTCAATTGATAAATATATACAATTCCTGAACCATTCAAACAAACAAAATTCATCCGACATTTTCGGAGACTATACAAATTTTTCCAGTACAATTTTTTTACATTTGTCAAATTTCACCAAACAGTCCCCCGCCCGTGCCACTCTGTGGCCCCTGTCCAAGTAATAAATATATACAGTGTTTACACAGTGCGATAATTCCATCTGACATTTTCATTTCCACAAAAGTGTCCCCCACCCGTGCCACTCATGTGGCCCCCTGTGGTGGGATACCTTCCCTTAATTTAATTTGAGGGGCGTCTCCACCATACCGTGCCCCCCATGTCCAGCAGCGGAAGGAACCTAGACTGTGGCCCTCCCCCACCGAGCCTTGGCGTTGGCTGCACCAAGCTTCAGCGAGTCCCTTAGCACGTACTCCTGCAGTCTGCAGTGGGCCAGTCGGCAACATTCCCTGACGGACATCTCGCTCTGCTGGGTGGTGAGCAACGCTCGGGCAGACCAAAGAGCGTCTTTCACCGAGTTTTCTCCTTGTCCAGTCCACACACAAGATTGGAAGGAAGTTGTTCAGCCAGAGCTGACCGCACTTCTCGACATCTGCACGCGATGGTGTCTGTCTTGCCGCTTCTTGTACGTGGCGGTGGAGACTGGGCCGTGATGTGAACGCTCTTTCCTTGACCCCAACAAGTCAGCCAATGTTAGTGTACAGAAGGTGATTGTGTCTCTAGTGTAGAAATACGGCATAGAGACAGGTCCTTAGGCCCATTGAGTCCACGCCAACTATCGATCACCCGTTCACACTAGTTAGAAACTCGAAACATAGACAATAGGTGCAGGAGTAGGCATATTTGGCCCTTCAAGCCAGCACCGCCATTCAATATGATCATGGCTGATCATCCACCATCAGTACCCCGTTCCTGCTTTTCCCCCCTTGATTCCCTTAGCCCTAAGAGCTAAACCTAACTCTCTCTTGAAACCAAGTTGTAAGTATTCCTACATTATCTACTTGACACATTACAGACAATTTTGCAGAGGGCCAATTAACCTACAAACATGCACGGCTCTGGGATGCAGGAGGTAACCCAACGCGGTCACAGTGAGAACTTGCAAACTCCACAGAGGCAGCACCGGAGGTCAGGATTGAACTTGCCTCTCTGTGAGAGCTTTACCAGCTGCACCACTGTTGTTAGCCACAAGTGTTTAGTTTAGTTTAGAGATACAGCATGGAAACAAACAGGCCCTTCAGCCCACCGAGTCTGCACCGACTAGTGATCCCCGCACACTAACACCAACCTACACACACTAGGGACAATTTACATTCATACTAATCCAATTAACCTACAAGGCTGTACGTCTGTGGAGTGCAGAAGGAAACCGAAGATCTCAGAGAAAGCCCACGCAGGTCACGGGAAGAACGTGCAAACTCCGTACAGACAGTGCCCGTAATCCCGGATCTCTGGCGCTGTGAGCAACATCTCCACTGCTGCGCCACCGTGCCGCCCCTGCTGCCGTCTGTTCCTGCATGAACCTTCCTGGCGTGGTCATGTGGATCAGTAACTGAGATCACAGGGATGTGATGGGCTGAAGGGCCTATATTTGTGCCATTTGTGCAACCAAAGAGAAGAAGGTCATGGGGAGATTTGGGATGAGCAATAAATATCCAGTGTACATAAAGAGAAGGGCCAGGGAGGGAACCACCTTGGGTCAAGCAGCGTATGGGAATAGGGGATCACTCAGTCTAAGTGGCGTGTGGGACAGACTCCCTGAAGTGGAGACAGACTATAAGCTTCAAATATCCATGTATTTGTTTACAGGACCTGGGAAACACGATGGAGCAGAATTTATGTTATGTTTCTGCGCTGTATATTCAATTTAAGCGTGGCCCCGTGGCACAGCGGTAGAGTTGCTGCCTTACAGCGCCAGAGACCCGGGTTCAATCCTGGCTAGGGGTGCTGTCTGTACGGAGTTTGTACATTCTCCCTGGGACCTCGTGGGTTTTCCCCGGGTGCTCCGGTTTCCTCCCACACTCCAAAGATTTGTAAGTTGATTGGCATCGGTAAGTTGTAACATTGTCCCTAGTGTGTGTGTAGGATCGAGCTAGTGTATGGGGGTGATCACTGGGCAACGCGGAATCCTTGTTTTTCCTGGTCGACATTCTGGTCCCAACACATGGATTGGAACCAATGGTTGATGCATGATGCAGGATTGCCTTCTTAAAAAAGAAGGATATTGGAAATGTTAATGCTATGAATAAAGTTTCACTTCAGGCCCAGCATTAACCTGATACACTGTGTTCAGCAGCTTCTGAGATCATTTTCATTGGCAGTAATAAAATTCAATATTACTCACTTTTGAGGGAGTGCAGCGTAGGTTCACCAAGTTAATTCCCGGGATGGCGGGACCGACATATCATGAAAGAATGGGTCGACTGGGCTTATATTCACTGGAATTTAGAAGGATGAGAGGATATCTTATAGAAACATATAAAATTCTTAAGTAATTGGACAGGCTTGAAGCAGGAACAATGTTCCCAGTGTTGGGGGAGTCCAGAACCAGGGGCCATAGTTTAAGAACAAGGGGAAGGCCATTTAGGACTGAGATGAGGAAAAACTTTTCCACCCAGAGAGTTGTGAATCTGAGGAATTCTCAGCAGTGGAGGCCAATTCACTGGATGTATTCAAGAGAGAGTAATAGATTTAGCTCTTAGAGCTAACGGAATCAAGGAATATGGGGAGGAAGCAGTAACAGAGTACTGATTTTGGATGATCAGCCAAGATCATATTGAATGGCAGTGCTGGCTAAAAGGGCCTCATGGCCTATTCCTGTACCTATTTTCTATGTTTCTATGTTTCTAATATCAAACGTGGAATTGCACCTCACACACCTCTCATAATGTTTTCTGTAAATGTGTCACCTTAGAGCCATATTCATCCAGCATAGAAATAGATACCTGAGCCAACTTGCCCATGACGATCAACATGTCCCTTAGACATACACTTGGCCCATATTACTCTAAGCTTTTCCCATCCATGTACCTGCCTGTGTCTTTTAAATGCTGTTGTTGTACCTAAGCTCATAAATGACAGGTGGAGAATTAGGCCATTCGGCCCATCAAGACCACTCCCCCATTCAATCATGGCTGATCTATCATTCCCTCTTAACCCCATTCTCCTGCCTCCTACAAGTTCATAAGTGATAGGAGCAGAATTAAGCCATTCGGCCCATTGTCTAATCTGGCCCACCTGCCTCAACTACCTCCTCTGGCAGCTTGTTCCATATACCCACCTGTGTGATAAGGTCGCCCCTCAGGTTCCTATTAAATCTCCTTGTCTTCAACCCCTGTCCTCCAGTTCGTTGTTCCCCCACCCCGGGTAAAAGAGTGTGTGTTCACCCTATCTATTCCCCTCATGATATTATACACCTCTACAAGACCACCCCACAGTCTGTTCCAAATCGGGCAACAATGAGTCTAGCAATCAGTGGCTTTGCTCCAGATTCTGTGCTGGGATTTTTCCAAACTATTTGACTTGAGCAGAGATACAGATTGGGAACAAATTTAAGCCTCCTTAAAATAAACATTGCTGCCCTCCAGTGAGTCTTTATTAAACATTCTTCCTTGGCTAATCATGGCTTTTTTATTGCTTTTTTGCTGGGTCTGTGCCACACAGTGTGTGCCCGTCCCCGATGCTGGGAATCCCAGTTCTGATCAAATTCAAGTCTAGGTTTGTTTGCAGCTTATTTACAGCCCAGCTAACGTTTTGGAAACATCGACACAGAAAGATAGAAAATAGGTGCAGGAGTAGGACATTCGGCCCTTCGAGCCAGCACCGCCATTCAATATGATCATGGCTGATCATCCAAAATCAGCACCCCGTTCCTGCCTTCTCCCAAAATGCCTTGATGCTGTTAGATCTAAGAGCTCCATCTAACTCTTTTCTATATCTAACGCGGATATATCCCTAACTCTATATCTAACTATTTTCTGTCCCGTTCATTGCAAGGATTAGCTAGATTCTAGACAAATGATGTATGAATTAGAAAACAGGAGTCCTAAAATTAGCCGTGGGTATTAGAGAATTGTGAGGTTTAGTTTAGTTTAGTTTAGTTTAGAGATACAGCGCGGAAACAGCATGGATGTTTGGCCCACCGGTTCTATGCCGACCAGCGATCTCCACACACTAATACTATCCTACACACCCTAGCATGGTAGCATAGTGATAGAGCTACTGCTTGCCAGCACCAGAGACCCGGGTTCGATCCTGACTACAGGTGCTGTCTGTACGGAGTTTGTACGTTCTCCCTGTGACCTGCGGGGGTTTTCTCCGAGATCTTCGGTTTCCTCCCGCACTCCAAAGACGTACAGATTTGTAGGTTCATTGGCCTGGTATAAGTGTAAAATTGTCCCTTGTGTGTGTAGGGTAGTATTAATGTGTGGGGGTCGCTGGGCGGTGCAGACTTGGTGGGCCGAAGGGCCTGTTTCTCTGCTACATATCTAAACTAAACATTTACAATTTTACCAAAGCCAATCATCCTCCAACCTTTATGTCTCTGGAGTGTGGGAGGAAACCGGAGCTCCCAGAGAAAACCCACGCAGGTCACGGGGAGAACGTACAAACTCCTAAGGTGAGTAATTGCAGTACATTTTGCAGGTGATACACACTGCAGCCACAGTGCATCCTAGACTGCAGGTATAAATGTGTCAGGTGGTGAACGGGGTATTGAAAGATACAAAATATAGACTCCGTGCTGGAGTAACTCAGCAGGTCAGGCAGCATCGTTGAGGGGGGCATCTTATAGAGGTGTACAAGATCATGAGAGGAATAGGTAGGAAATAAGAGGAAAATACATTCCCTCCGAGTTTTACCCAGAGTAGGGGAAATCAAGAACCAGAGGACAGGTTTAAGATGAGGGGGGAAAGATTTAATAGGAACCTGAGGGGCAACTATTTTATGCAAAGGGTGGTGGGTGTATGGAATGAGCTGCCGGAGGATGCAGTTGAGAAAGCTACTATTACAATGTTTAAAAAATATTTGGACAGGTACATGGATACAAACGTTTAGGGATGATATGAGACAAATGCAGGTAGACAATAGACAATAAACAATAGGTGCAGGATTAGGCCATTCGGCCCTTCGAGCCAACACTGCCATTCAATGTGATCATGGCTGATCATTCCCAATCAGTGCCCCGTTCCTGCCTTCTCCCCATATCCCCTGACTGTGGCTATTTTTAAGAGCCCTATCTAGCTCTCTCTTGAAAGCATCCAGAGAACCGGCCTCCACCGCGCTCTGAGGCAGAGAATTCCACAGGATGGTGGGACTTGAGGAGCTGAGGCATGAGCCAGTTGGGCCAAAGGGCCCGTTTCCACTCTGTGTGACTCTATGATCACCCCCCTCAGCTTGGTTCATTTGGTGGAATTCCAAACATTTGAGTTCAAATAGTTGTAGGTTCATTGCACACTCCAAACTTCAGCATTCCATCTGCACTAGAATTCTGAAAATGTGAGCCAGTCTAAATACGATAGACTCAGAACCAATCTTGCAGTTCAAAGGTCGCATCTGTAAATCACCATGGAGAGCAAAGCCAAGATGGCGCCCAGACCAGGCGACTCTCTGCATGCTGGTCCCAGAAGTGGATCTGCAATCACGTGTTATAATCGCTTCACTCTTTCAAACCTCTACACCAACAGCAGCATTTCCTACTTAAACTGTGCTATTCCCTTTACCATGTGTCTGTACATTGTGGGCGGCTCGATTGTAATCATGTATAGTCTTTCCACTGACTGGTTAGCATGCAACAAAAGCTTTTCACTGCACCTCGGTACACGTGACAATGAACTAAACTAAACTAAACATCAGCAGCCTCAGATCCAGTGGTTGGGGAGAGAGTAGGATTAAAATATTGAGATGGAAGATGGTGGAGTGGTTGAGTGGTGGAGCAGGGTCAAGTTGCCAAATTATCTACTCCCGCTCCGATTCAGTTTAGTTCATGCGTGATAGGATCAGAATCGGGCCATTCGGCCCATCAAGTCTACTCCGCCATTCAATCATGGCGGATCTATCTTTCCCCTTAACCCCATTCCCCTGCCTTCTGACACCCACGTTAATCAATAATCCAACTATCTCTGCTTTAAAAATATCCATTGACGGCCTCCACAACCTTTTGTGGCAAAGAATTCCACAGATTCACCACCCTCTGACTAAAAGAATTCCTCCTCATCTCCCTCCTAAATGAAAGTTGTTTAATTCTGAGGCTGTGACCTCAGGTCCTAGACTCTCCTATTCGATAAGTTTTACTGAGGTCCCCCCTCATCCAGTGAGTACAGGCCCAGTGCGGTCAAACGCTCCTCATGTGTTAACCCACTCATTCCTGGGACCATTCTCATAAACCTTGACTCTCTCCAGAGCCAGCACATCCTTGTTCAGATATGGAGCCCAGAATTGCTCACAATGCTCCAAATGTGGTCTGGCCATTATAGAGCATCAGCATTACATCCCTGATGCTCCTCTGGCAACTCGTTCCATATACCCACCACCTTTGGAGTGTGGATAAAGGGCGGTACAGTGGCTTACAGCGCCAGAGACCCAGGTTCAATCATGACCACGGCTGTCTGTACGGAGTTTGTACATTCTCCCCGTGACCACGTGGGTTTTCTCCGGGTGCTCCGGTTTCCTTCCACACTCCAAAGAAGTAGGTTAATTTAATTTAGTTAAGATTGGTTTAGAGATACAGCGTGGAAACAGGCCCTTTGGCCCACCGAGTCCGCGCCGACCAGTGATTCCCGCACATTAACGCTATCCTACACGTGCGGGGGCAATTGACATTTATACCAAGCCAATTAACCATCTAGTGTGGGAGGAAACCGAAGATCTCGGAGAAAACCCACGTGGTCGCGGGGAGAACATACAAACTCCATACAGACAGGCCCTGTAGTCAGGATTGAGCCCGGATCTCTCGTGCTGAAATCTCTGTAACGCAGCAACTCTACTGCTGCGCCACCGCCGTGCCACCCATTGGCTTTGGTAAAATTGTCAATTGTCCCTAATGTGCTGGATGGTGCTCGTGTGCGGGGATCGCTGGTCCGCGTGAACTCGGAGGGTGACGGGCCTGTTTCTGCGCTGTATCTCTAAAATCTAAAGTTTAAATCTTCCCATCAAATCTTTCCCCACTCATCATATAAGTCCTTCCAAAACTAGCTGGAATATTCCAAGAACTAAACCCTCCCCCCAGCTCCACAGGCTAAAATATAACCTGTTGCACTCTTCCTGCTCCCAGGCCCCATTCACATGACTCCAACATGCTGCTGCCAATGTTAGACCGTTCCTGTAATAAATCCCACCTCGTTATTTTCATTTTATCTTTGTCCTTGTTTCTGTAATGATGGCAAGATTGGGGAACACCCAGCTGTAAAAAGCAACAGCCATGAAAATGAACCTGACTGATGCTGGCAAAGAAGTTTCCAATGAGCAGTCCGCAGATTCCAGCATTCAAAAACCCGGATGTAAACACCATCTTAACATTGAGGCCAGACTGCAAATAAAACCACCAGGACGGAAATATCAAATAATAAAGGAAAAACTCTGAGGTGAGAGGCGCAAAATTTAGAGGAGAGCCTAGGATCAGAGACCACAGCCTCAAAATAAAAGGACGTACCTTTAGAAAGGAGATGAGGAGGAATTTATGTAGTGAGAGGGTGTTGAATCTGTGAATTCATTGCCACAGATGGCTGTGGAGGCCGTCAATGGGTATTTTAAGGCAGAGATTCACAGATTCCTGATTAGTGCGGGTGTCAGGGGTTATGTGGAGAAGGCAGGAGAATGGGAGAGATAGATCAGCCATGATTGAATGGCGGAGTAGAATTGATGGGCCGAATGGGCTAATGCCGCTCCAAGAACTTACGAATTTATGAAATGTGCGGGGCATGTTATTTGCTGAGAGGGTGGTGAGTGCCTGGAATGTGTTGCGCTGCTGGAGGCTTTAACGATAGTTTAGTTTAGTTCAGATTAGTTTGGTTAGTTTATTGTCACGTGTACCGAGGTGCAGTGAAACATTTTTGTTATGTGTTAACCGGCCAGCAGAAAGACAATACATGATTACAATCAATGCGTTTACAGGGTATAGATACAGTACAAGTACAAGTTCAAGTTTGCGTTTATTCTCACTTAACCAATTGAGGTACAGTGATATTTGAGTTGCCATACAGCCATAGTAAGTGACAAGCAACAACACAAGCTGTGATGCCTCCTATTAAACTGGTTCCTATGGCGCATCTGTAGAAGTTGGTGAGAGTTGTTGGGGCCACTCCAACTTCCTCAGCCTTCTAAGGAAGTTGAGGCGTTGGTGAGCTTTGTTGGTCGTTGCTTCAATACGGGTGGGTGGTCCAGGAGAAGTTGATGGTGATATTGACTCCGAGGAATTTTAAGTTTTCGACCATCTCTACTTTGGCTCCGTCAATGCAAAAAATGAAGGATAGTCCGAGGGTCTCCAATGAAGTGGCGTTTAAGGGGCTTTTGGATAGACACAGGGAATGGAGGGATATGGATTATGTGCAGACATGGTCTGTTCCTATCCTCTAATGTTCTTTGTTCTATGACTCTGCTCAAAGCTTCTTCTCAAATCTATAATCTCAGCATCTATAATCTGCATAAAACTGCAATTATTAGATCAATTGTCTATTTCTTCAGCTGTTGTGAGATTCCCTTTGTCAAGGTGACCTACTCCCTAACAGGTGGTTAAACCAATTGCTGTTGGGGTTTACGATGGTGTGGCACGGTGGCACAGCGGTAGAGTTGCTGCCTTACAGCACCAGAGACCTGGGTTCTATCCTGACCACAGGTGCTGTCTGTACGGAGTTTGCACGTTCTCCCCTTGACCACGAGGGGTTTACTCTGGGTGCTCCGGTTTCCTCCCACACTCCAAAGTCGCACAGGTTTGTAGGTTAATTGGCTTTGGTAAAAATTGGACATTGTCCCTAGTGTGTGTAGGGTAATGTTAGTGGGCAGGGTGATCGAAGATCGACAGACTCAGAGGGCAGAAGGGCCCGTTTCCACACTGCATCTCTAAAGTCTAACAAAGATGAATGCATTACACATACAATTCCTCAATTTACATTTACCTAATCCCTGATTATAAATCATCCTAGATTAGTTTGACCTTTGAACACACCGGGTGGAAAATTCAGCAACCAATATACACACTTCAAAGTGACACACATTGAAGATTCCTGACCCAGTCTGAAGAAGTCTCGAATCGAAACGTCACCCATTCCTTTTCTCCAGAGATGCTGCCTGTCCCGCTGAGTTACTCCAGGTTTTTATGTCTATCTTCGGTTGAAACCAGCATCTGCAGTTCCTTCCTACACGTAGAAGATCCATGTATGGCCCGCAAATCCATTTTGGTGCTAGAAACATTCATTCAGCGCAGAAACAGGCCCTTCAGCCCAACTTGGAACAGGTCTAGGACCAGAGGTCACAGCCTCAGAATTAAATGGCGTTCTTTTAGGAAGGAGATAAGGAAGAATTTCATTAGTCAGGGGGTGGTGAATGTGGAATTCTTTGCCACAGAAGGCTGAGGAGGCCAAGTCAGTGGGTATATTTAAGGCAGAGATAGATAGATTCTCAATTAGCACAGGTGTCAGAGGTTATGGGAAGAAGGCAGAAGAATGGGGTGAGGAGGGAGAGATAGATCAGCCATGGTTGAATGACGGAGTAGTCTTGATGGGCCGAATGGCCTAATTCTACTCCTATCGCTTATGAACTTGTCCGTGTCGACCAAGCTGCCCCATCAACGTTAGTCACAATTGACTGTGGAAACAGGCCCTTCGGCCCACCGAGTCCACACCGACCAGCGATCCCCGCACACTAACACTATCCTACACACACTAGGGACAATTTACACATACACCAAGCCAATTAACCTACAAACCTGTACGTCTTTGAAGTGTGGGCGAACACCGAAGATCTCGGAGAAAACCCACGCAGATCACGGGGAAAACGTACAAACTCCGTGCAGACAGCACCCGTAGTCAGGATCGAACCCGGGTCGCTGGCGCTGCAAGCACTGTAAGGCAGCAACTCTATCACTGCGCCACTGTGGCCACCCTTGGCCAATATCTTCATGCAAACCAACCTCTCTTCCAATGACTCCATGACACTTCACGCTGCCTCGGCAAGGCCACCAGCCTAACTAAGGACCCGTCTCATTCCAAACATTCCCTCTTCTCCCATCAGGTCCAGAAGTGTGAAAACGCACACCTCCAGATTCAAGGACAATTTCTTCCCAGCTGCTATCAGGCAACTGAACCAACCTCTCACCAACTAGAGAGTGGCCCTAACCCATCTACCACATTGGGGACCCTCGGACTATCTTTAATTGGACTTTACTGGACATTATATTGGACTAAACATTATTCCCTTTATCCTGCGTCTATACACTGTGGACGGGTTGATTGTAATCATGTAAAGCACATCATTAAAAAAAAGCTTTTCACTGTACCTCAGTACAGGTGACAATAGCCTAAACTAAATTAAATGATATCCCTTGAACCCTTTCATATCTGTGTTCGTGGAAATATCTTGTGTCAGCTAGAGCGTTGATATTATTAGCGTTGGTCTCAGTAAAATTATATAGCCTTGGTATAAGACTCTCCAATTCACCTCTACCCCATTGCGGACATTGGACTTTGTCTATGGAACTGGTGCGCTACAATGCTGCGAACTATATTCTGAACTCTATATCTCCCCCTTTGCTCTATCTATTGGTGTTTTATCATTAATCTCTTATTATTATTAATGTTTAGTGCTTTCTGAGTCATTCGTAACTGTCACTGTATGTCATGCTGTTACTTGTGGACGGAGCATCAAGGCAAATTCCTTGTATGTGAATACTTGGCCAATAAACTTCCTTACTTACTTGAGTTAGACTTGGTTGTATTTATGTATGGTATTATCTGATCTGCTTGGATAGCTTGCAGAACTGAGCTTTTCACTGCACCTTGGTACACGTTACAATAACAAAACCTAAAGCTAAGGTGTAACAAAACCTATTGTGCCTGCGTTTGACTTGATTGCATTTGAATGTACTGTTACCTGATTGGAATGGATAGCACGGGCTAAGACAAATATTTTCACTGTGTCTCACAGATGACCATAATAAACACAAATATGCATCCGACCACAAGTTACATTCAGTGACTTTCAAAACAAAACATCTCTTCTTAAGAGTTATTTTTGCGATTTTTATTTGTCATGGCTGGTGCGTAGCATCATATTGAGGTGTTCAGATCAAAGTGGCTTCTCTCTGTGAGGGGCGGTTGTATGGGATTCCAAGACAGTCATTCCAAATCTTTATTGACCTGTACATAACCCCATTATATTCAATGGAGACAGTTGAAGTTGCTGCTTCAAAACAGGCCAGAATAGTTTAATGGGCCAGTAAATGTCACGGCTCAGGACAGATATTTCTTCTTTTTTTTTTTTGTAAGTGATTTTTTTTTTTAACTTTCTTGCAGGCTTTAGTCTCTGCGAATCCTCCTTTCATTTATGGGGTCAGGTTGGTGAGTGAGCTGCAGTCTCCTCCTTGGCTGGCTTTTCGAAAGCAGAGTTGCCAAGTTGCACAAACAAAACAATGATTATGAAGCGTGGTGAACTGAACGGGTTTGGCAACACGATTCACCAAAGCGGACAGGAGTCCAATTAAAGGGATATCGCAGAAAGACAAAATAAAAACCGCTGGAGTAAATCAGTGGGACAGTCAGCATCTGAAGAAGGGTCTCGACCTGAAACTTATATTCACTGGAATTTAGAGGGATGAGAGGGAATCTTATAGAAATATATTTCCACTAGTGGGAGAGTCTAGGAGTAGAGGTTATAGCCTCAGATTTAAAGGACTTTCTTTTCGAAAGGAGGGAAGGAGAAATGTCTTTAGTCGGAGGGGGGTGAATCTGTGGAATTAGTTGCCGCAGAGATAGATAGATTCTTGATTAGCACAGGTTATATGGATGGGAAGATAGTTATATGGATGGGAAGGGAATGGAGGGTTATGGTCTGAGCGCAGGTATATGGGACTAGGGGAGATTATGTGTTCGGCACGGACTAGAAGGGTCGAGATAGCCTGTTTCCGTGCTGTAATTGTTATATGGTTATATGGTTATAGGTGTCAGGGGTTATGGGGAGAAGACAGGAGAATTGGGTTAGGAGGGACAGATAGATCAGCCATGATTGAATGGCAGAGTAGACTTGATGGGCTGAATGGCCTAATTCTGCTGCTATTCCTTATGACCTGATGACACAAAATCCTGATAGAAACATATAAGGATCTTATAGAAACATATAAAATTCTTAAAAGACTCGACAGGCCAAATGCAGGAAAAATGTTCCCAATGTTGGGGCAGTCCAGAACCAGGATCACAGTTTAAGAATACGGGATAGGTCATTTAGGACTGAGATGTGGCAAACCTTTTTCACCCAGAGAGTTGTGAATCTGTGGAATTCTCCACCACAGAAGGCAGTGGAGGCCAATTCACTGGATGTATTCAAGAGAGAGTTAGATCTAGTTATAACGGGCAAATGGAATTAAGAGATATGGGGGGGAAGCAGGAACTGGGTCCTGATTTTGTATGATCAGCCATGACCATATTGAATGGCTCGAATGGCCGAATGGGCTACACCTGCACCGATTTCTATGTTTCTACGTTTCTATGAAACGTCACCCATTCTTTCTATCCAGAGATGCTGCTTGTCCCACTTAGTTACTCCAGCATTTTGAGTCTTTCTTCAGTGTAAGCAGCATCTGCAGTTCCTTCCTGCACATAAAGGAATATCGCTGCATAATTCGGTGCAGGGTACTCCATGCTACACCCTTAACAGTGACAAAAGTTTACCCTGTAATCATTTAATCATGTATTGTCTTTCTGCTGACTGGTTAGCACGCTACAAAAGTTTTTCACTGTACATCGGTACACGGGACAATAAACTAAACTAAACCAAACAAAACTAAACTTACAGAATTCACAAAGCATTGTCCATTAACGTGAGATACAGAATAATGTTTGCATTTCCTGGGATGGCGGGACTGTCCTATGTCCTAAACTTTCTTGGATCTAATGAAAAGAAGACAGAGGTGATTTTATTTGATCCCAATGGCTGCCGTGAACCTCCATTTGTTGATTTAGGTCCATTGTCAAGGTACGTGAAGCCAACAGTTGTGAACCTGGGTTTTAGGATGGACAGTGACTTTAAATTAGATCGCCAAATATGCGCGGTGGTTAAGTCCAGCTTCTTTCACCTAAGGAAGCTGGCGAAGGTGAAGCCCATTCTCGAGCGGCAGCATTTTGAGACAGTAATCCATGCCTTTATTACATCTAGGCTGGATTACTGTAACGCGCTCTATTTTGGTGTTGCTCGTTCTTCACTGGCTCGTCTCCAGTTGGTTCAGAATGCTGCTGCTCGCCTTTTAACAGGGACTCGAAAGAGGGAGCACATATCGCCAATTCTGGCCTCCCTACACTGGCTCCCGGTGCACTTTCGAGTTCATTTTAAGATACTGTTATTTGTTTTTAAATCTCTGAATGGGCTCGCCCCGCCTTACCTCTCTGAGCTGCTCCACCCATACGCTCCTGCCCGGTCCCTCAGGTCAGCTGGTCAGCTGCTCCTGGAGGTACCGAGGTCTAGTCGGAGGCTCAGAGGGGATAGAGCCTTCTCTGTTGCTGCTCCGGCACTCTGGAACACCCTGCCATTGCACATCAGACAGGCCCCCTCACTGTCCATCTTCAAATCCAGTGTTAAAACACATTTGTACTCCCTGGCTTTTGACCATGCCTGAGGCTTTGCTTCTGTTTGTGGTGTTTTTGATGTTTCTTTATTTTACATGTCTTTTCCTACTATTTCTTTTGATTGTTATTTTTGGTGTGTATTAACTTTTTTGTCAATGATTAATGATG
The DNA here is from genome assembly GCF_028641065.1 of Leucoraja erinaceus. NCBI lineage: Eukaryota > Metazoa > Chordata > Chondrichthyes > Rajiformes > Rajidae > Leucoraja > Leucoraja erinaceus. The sequence goes on along the minus strand of NC_073404.1, from coordinate 2,446,889 downwards.
TACAGCACTTTGTTGCAGCTATGTTTGTTTTTAAAGTGCTCTATAAATAAAATTATTATTATTATTATTATTATTATTATTATTATTATTATGTTGACTCTGGAATTTACAAGGATGAGAGGGCATCTTATTGAAACATATAAGATTATTCAGGGTTTGGACACGCTAGAGGCAGGAAACATGTTCCCGATGTTGGGGGAGTCCAGAACCAGGGGCCACAGTTGAAGAATAAGGGGTAAGCTATTTAGAACGGAGATGAGGAAAAACCTTTTCACACAGAGAGTTGTGAGTCTGTGGAATTCTCTGCCTCAGAAGACATTGGAGGCCGGTTCTCTGGGTACTTTCAAGAGAAGCTAGGTAGGGCTCTTAAAGATAGGGGATTTGGGGAGAAGGCAGGAACGGGGTACTGATTGTGGATGATGAGCCATGATCACATTGAATGATGTTGCTAGCTCGAAGGGCTGAATGGCCTACTCCTGCACCTATTGTCTATTGTCTATTTTTGGTATTTATTGGTTAATTGAAAGATACAACACACAATTGCATACAGCTCCTCTTGAGCTAAATCTGATTTAAATAATAATGGTTTGGCACTGTGCTTAAAACACACTATATAGGAGAACATTTTACTCTGATCTTTTAGTTTAGTTTAGTTTAGAGATATAATGTGGAAACAGGGTTTTTGAATGCTGGAATAGAAACATAGAAACATAGAAACATAGAAATTAGGTGCAGGAGTAGGCCATTCGGCCCTTCGAGCCTGCACCACCATTCAATATGATCATGGCTGATCATCCAACTCAGTATCCCGTACCTGCCTTCTCTCCATACCCTCTGATCCCCTTAGCCACAAGGGCCACATCTAACTCCCTCTTAAATATAGCCAATGAACTAGCCTCGACTACCCTCTGTGGCAGAGAGTTCCAGAGATTCACCACTCTCTGTGTGAAAAAAGTTCTTCTCATCTCAGTTTTAAAGGATTTCCCCCTTATCCTTAAGCTGTGACCCCTTGTCCTGGACTTCCCCAACATCGGGAACAATCTTCCTGCATCTAGCCTGTCCAACCCCTTAAGAATTTTGTAAGTTTCTATAAGATCCCCTCTCAATCTCCTAAATTCCAGAGAGTATAAACCAAGTCTATCCAGTCTTTCTTCATAAGACAGTCCTGACATCCCAGGAATCAGTCTGGTGAACCTTCTCTGCACTCCCTCTATGGCAATAATGTCCTTCCTCAGATTTGGAGACCAAAACTGTACGCAATTCACATCTCAGTGTTCTGAATTAACAATGTCACCCTCCATCCTAATGAAGAACTCAACCATATTATGGTCACTCTTGCCCAAGGGGGCACGTACAACAAGACTGCTAACTAACCCTTCCTCATTACTCAATACCTAGTCTAAAATAGCCTGCTCTCTCGTTGGTTCCTCTACATGTTGATTTAGATAACTATCCCGCATACATTCCAAGAAATCCTCTTCCTCAGCACCCCTGCCAATTTGATTCACCCAATCTATATGCAGATTGAAGTCACCCATTATAACTGTTTTGCCTTTGTCGCACGCATTTCTAATTTCCTGTTTGATACCATCTCCAACTTCATACTGTTAGGTGGCCTGTACACAACACCCACCAGCGTTTTCTGTCCCTTAGTGTTTTGCAGCTCTACCCATATCGATTCCACATCCTCCAAGCTAATGTCCTTCCTTTCTATTGCGTTAATCTGCTCTCTAACCAGCAACGCTACCCCACCTCCTTTTCCTTTCTGTCTATCCCTCCTGAATATTGAATATAGAGGCCGACTCATCTACAAACCCGCACGCCTTTGGGATTTGGGAGGAAACTGGAGAAAACTCACCTGGTTACAGGGCAAACGTGCAAACTCCACACAGACAACGCCCAAGGTCAGGATCGAACTCGGGTTGCTTATGCCATGAGGCAGCAGCACTACAGGGCATGGTGGTGCAGTGGTAGAGATGCTGCCTCACAGCGCCAGAGACCCGGGTTCAATCCTAACTATGGGTGCTGTCTTTACGGAGTTTGCACGTTCTCCCCCTTGACCTGCGTGGGTTTTCTCCGGGTGCTAAGGTTTCCTCCCATGTTCCGAAGATGTACAGGTTTGCAGGCTAATTGGCTTGGTATAATTGTAAATTGTCCCTAGTGTGTGTAGGATAGTGTTAGTGTGCGGGGATCAATCGCTGGTTGGAGTGGACTCGCTGTATCTCCAAACTAAACTAATTCGCCACGTATTTTTTTTGTTAAAGTTTCTGATATTTCCTGCAGGGGTTAGCCATGGGTGATGCACAATGTACAGTAAACCAGAACAGCACTGCAGGAGGGAGAAAACAAGCCAACGTTGCTAGTCAATTACCTTTAGTCAGTTTTATTGAGAGGCCGTGGTTGGAATATTAAGTCGAGTCAAGCCATGTCACTGCCAGTTCATGTCATAAATTCTAGGAGCAGAATGAGGCCATTTGGCCCATCAAATCTACTCCACCATTCTATCATGGCTGATCTATCTTTCCCTCTCAACCGCATTCTCCTGCTTTCGCCCCTTAACCCCCGACACCCGTACCAATCAAGAATCTATCTATCTCGGCCTTACAAATATCCATTGACTTGGCCTCCACAGCCGCCTGTGGCAGTGAATTCCACAGATTCACCATCTACTGACTGAAGAAATTCCTCTTCATCTCCTTCCTAAAAGAAAGTCCTTTATTTCTGAGCCGATGACCTCTGGTGCTGGACTGTCCCACTAGTGGAAACATCCTCTCCACATCCACTTGTCCCAAAGGGCATGTCTGAAGGTCAGATGCATTTGCAACTCACCGCTCACACCATGTTGCTTCCCAGCACAGAGAACGATGTAAGAATCGCAACCCTGTGGTAACATTATGTGCTGATCAGTACTTGAATTATGTTTCAATAACGTTTAACATTATTTATTAAGATATGCGATGTTACAATAGAACATAGAGGTGTACAACGCAGGAACGGAGGGGGGTGGGATGCACAGTGGCGCTGCGGTAGAGTTGCTGCTTCTCGTGCCAGAGACCCGGGTTCGATCCTGACTACGGATGCTGTCTGTGTGGAGTCGGCAGGTCCACCCTGTGACCACGTGGTTTTTCTCCAGGTTCTCCCAGTTTCCTCCCACGTCCCAAAGACGTGCAGGTTTGTAGGTTAATTGCCTTCCGTAAATTGCTCCTAGATTTAACTAGTGTAGGGGGTGATCGCTGGTCGGTGCGGACTCTGTGGGTCGAAGGGCCTGTTTCCACGCTGTATCTCTTTAAAGAAAACAGGAGCTTTGGCCTGCAATGTGTGTGCAAACAAGATGCCAAGACCAACTTATCTGCCTGCATATTACTTTTTTGCATATCTTTCTCTACATCATCGTCTAGTCAAGTCAAGTCAAGTTTATTCGTCACATACGCATATGTGTAGTGAAATGAAAAGTGGCAATGCTTGCGGATCGTAGCAGCTGGAACAGTCTGTTGCAGGGGTGGAAGGGGTCCCCCATGATCTTGTTGGCTCTGGATATGCACCTTCTGATGTATAGTTCCTGCAGGGGGGCGAGTGTAGTTCCCATACTGCGTTCGGCCGAACGCACTACTCTCTGCAGAGCCTTCTTGTCCTGGGCAGAGCAGTTCCCAAACCAAATTGTGATGTTTCCGGACAAGATGACACCGCCGATGAGTAGAAGCACTGGAGGATCCTCAGAGACACTCTGAATTTCCTCAGCTGCCTGATGTGGTAAAGCCGCTGCCTTGCCTTACTCACCAGTGCTGCGGCGTGTGATGTCCATGTCAGATCCTCAAAGATGTGGACTCCCAGGTATTTAATGCGGCTCACCCTATCTACAATATCCCCATTTATCTTCAATGGTGTGTGCGTCCTCGGATGTTGTGCCCTCCACGATCAGCTCCTTAGTTTTTTTGACATTCAAGAGAAGGCTGTTGTCCTGACACCAGAGTGCCAGATCAGCCACCTCCTCCCGGTAGGCCTTCTCATCATTATCGGAGATCAGGCCCACCATCACAGTGTCATCAGCAAACTTGATTATAGAGTTGGAGCTGAACCTAGCCACACAGTTATGTGTGTACAGGGAGTACAGTAGGGGGCTGAGGACCCAATCCTGGGGGTTGCGTTTTCCTCTCGTTTTCCTTTCCCCTGACTAGTCTGAAAGGTCTCAACCCGGAATGTCACCCATTTCTTTTCTCCAGAGATGCTGCCTGTCCTGCTGAGTTACTCCAGCATTTTGTGCCTATCGTTATTATTTAGAATATTTGGTATTTTTTATATTTTGTGGTGGGTGTGTGGGTATTGTTTGTTTTGTAAATATAATTGTTGTAAATAATTGAATAGATTTATTTTTGGGTGAGAAAAATGCGGAGACCAGCTGGAAGTGGCTTGTTACTGCTGATTCACTTGCCACAGAGAGAGAGTATAGTATTCTTCTGTGAGGAAGACGACTTTTATCATCAAGCATTCGCACCTTCCAGGCATGCTCTCTTAATTAATTGTCATTTAGTTTAGTTTATTATTGTTCCCAGTGCCCAGGTACAGTGAACAGCTTTTTATTGCATAGAGTCATAGAGTGATACAGCGTGGAAACAGGCCCTTGAATCCATCTTGCCCACACCGCCAACATGTCCCATCTGCATTAGTCCCACCTGCCTGCATTTGGCCCATACCCCTCCAAACCTGTCCTATCCATTTACCTGTCTGAGTGGTTTTTAAATGTTGAGATAGTCCCTGCCTCAACTGCCTCCTCCTGCAGCTCATTCCATACACCCACCGCCCTTTGGGTGAAAGGTTAAGGGCCTGTCCCACTTGGCCGTCATTTGTGTGTAATTTACGCTACATCATTTACGCGTCACGACGGATGCCGCACGCGTTGTGACACACACGTGATGCGCGCATGGTGCGTGATGACATAGGCAGTGACGTGCGGCTGCGCGCGGCGTTGATGTACAAAATCTTCCGCGCCATCTGCGTGACGCCCAAATGGGAGAGGCCCTTTACCCTTCAGGTTTCTATTAAATCTTACCCCCCTCCCCTTAAACCAATGTCCTTTGGTTCTCAATTCCTCTACTTTGGGCAAAAGACTCTGTGCATCTACCCGATCTATTCCTCTCGTGATTGTTTTTACACCTCTATAAAATCACCCCTCATCCTCCTGCGCTCAAACTCTCCCTGTAGCTCAGGCCGTCGAGTCCTGGGAACATCCTTAAAAATCTTCTCTGTATCCTTTCTTGGTTCTTGGTTCCAGCTTGACGACATCTTTCCTAATACAGAACTTAACACAATGCTCTAAATGCGGCCTCACCAACATCTTATATTACACTTAAATGACCTCCCAACTTCAATATTTTGTTTTCTTTTAATTCAGTTGCCATCCCTAGGTTAACTGTATACATGATTACAATCAAGTCGTCCATAGTGTATTGATAAAGGGGAAAGGGAATAACATTTAGTGCAAGGAAAGTCTAAAATGTCTGGTTACAGACTGGTCAAAGGTCTCCCATGAGGTAGATGGGAAGTCAGGGCCACTCTCTATGGTGAGAAGACGGTTCAGTTGCCTGACAACAGCTGGGAAGAAACTGTCCCTGAATCTGAAAGTGCGCGTTTCCACACTTCTGTACCTCTTGCCTGATTGGAGAGGGGAGAAGAGGGAGTGGGACTGGTTCTTGATTATGCCGCTGGTGGCCTTGCTGAGGCAGCGTGAAGCGTAGACAGTCAATGGAAGGGAGGCTGGTTCATGCGATGGTCTGGGCAGCGTCCACATTTCTCTTCAATTTCTTGCGCTCTTCGATGGAGCTGTTCTCAAATCACGCTGAGATGCATTCTGATCAAATGTGTTCAGAGAATGCTACTTGCAATCCCCAGTGCTAGATAAGGTGCTAAACATTTTTATTTATTTATTTATTTGTTTATTTATTTGCCACACAACCAGGGTCGGTGGAATTTGGGTTGTCAGCAGCGATACAATAATAAAGAACACACAACCACAATAAAAATGCAACACAAGCATCCACCACAGCATTCATCACTGTGGTGGAAGGCACAACATTTGTCCAATCCTCCTCCATTTCCCCCCCCCCCCCGTGTACAGGACCAGAGTCCAGAGTCAGTCCAGGGTCGGCTCTTCCTCACCGGAGACCGCGGCTTTAAGTTGGTGTAGGCCGCAGGCCGGCGGTCAAGATTTAAAGTCTCCGCCGCAGCCAGAAGTACCGTAGACTGCAGGGCCGGTAGTCAAAGCTCCCCTCCAGAGGTGATGGTAAGTTCACGCCGGGCCCGCGGTAGAAGTTGGCCGCGGGCCGGCAGTGATGGCTTCTTCTTCCCCCGGGTCCCCCACGAGGGATCCCGGGCTGTAGACGCCGCACCAGCTGGAACTCTGCAGACCGCGACTTCAGGCTGTGACTTCAGGCTGCCGGCTGCCCCGGGCTAGCGAAACAGAGCGCTCCCCTCCAGCGAGCCCCAGCGAGGGCTCACCCGCTCCACGCCGAGAGTCCACGCTGCGCCTGCCGCTGAAGCCCCGGGCACGTCTCCGGGAAAGGCCGCGCCGATCCTTAATGTTAGGCCACGGGGGAGGCGACCTGGAAAAAGTCGCCTCTCCATGGAGGAGGCGACCGAAGCGGTTTCCCCCTTACCCCCACCACACCACCCCCCACACAAAACACACAAACAAACACCAAATACACACTTTAAAACATACTAAAAAAAAAACAAAGTTGAAAAAACTAACGCGCTGATGACCTAGCTGAGGCCACGAGTATTCAGGAACTTCCCTCGAGCATGAAGGAGAGCTCTAGCTACCTCATAGGACCTCCTAGGACCACGTGTTGACCATGCTGCCAGTTTGAGTCGAGGGCAAACTCTTCTAAACTCGCAGATTAGGTCGCCACAGTGGGACAGCCCTTGCAAACAGCCTCAACTACTTTTTCTGGCAGCTCGTTCCACCGTGAAAATGTTCTCAGGTTCTCATTACTGCAGCAACTCTACCGCTGCGCCACCGCGTCACCCCTCATACCTATTGTCCTTGAAGTTGACTTGCTTGCATTTACGTGTGGTATATCGGATCTGATTAGATAGCATGCAATACAAAGCTTTTCACTGTACCTCATTACATGTGCAAAAATACAACTGAAGCTCAGGTTCGGGTTCCTGTTAAATCTCTCCCCCCTCACTTTAAATCTATGTCCTCTGGTCCTCGATTCACCTACTCTAGGCAAAAGATTCTGTGCATCTACCCGATCTATTCCTCTCATGATTTTGTACACCTCTATAAGATCTCCACTCATCCTCCTGGTCTCACCAGTTCAGCTTGTCCCTCTCGTTTCTCTTTAACGGAGAGGGAAAAGACCCTCTGGGGTGAACGTTGAACTGGTGGCAATTTTTCTAGTATAAATTGTATTTTGTATTCACTAATGCTATTGAGTATATACTTGTCACTCGTGATAGACTCCCATGCTTCCTTAAACAGGTGTAACTTCCCCCCTGTTAGTATTGCGCCCCTATTTTCTATATGCTGGTAGGAACCAGACCCACCTACCTCCATGGTTATGGATGTTTCTTCTGTCTCTACCCAGATCAGCGAGTCTTGCGCGTTGTCTGACGTGGCGGTGATGTTGGGGGGTGGCGCATTTTCCATGGGGTCCGCTCTGGGCCCTGGTCTAAAGAAGACTTTGGGTGATAAAATGCGGACCCCGAGCTTTCACCAGTCCCATATGGTAGACGTCGGCTGATGGACGCGATGGGGTGCTGCCGCTTGGGTATTGTTGTTTTGGGTTTGCTCGTCCCGGGGCCTGCCCGCATGAGACCAAACGTAGATCTTATGATTTATTTACGGAGGTTAGTTATCTCGAACTGCGTGTTTGTACAACAGTGCGAGAGTGTCTTGTTGTTTGTGGTCATCTCCGTATTGTCGACAGAACGAGCAATGATGTGATGGCTGACGTCAGGAGCCTGAGGATCCGCTGCAGTATCAGCTCCTGGTTCTGAATATTTGTCCCGACGTGCCCCCAGATTTGGCTGTTGACAGCCGGCACTTTGAGGGACTCACAATTTTCTGGAGCTGTGTTAATTTTTAAGGCCTCATTAACCACCTGCCCTGTAGGGGCCTGTAGTTGTGGTTGATGCTGGCCGCTAGTTTAGGCTCTAATGGCCTTCGTGCACGTGGGGCTGCCACGTAGCGGTCCACCACATTCAGCAGCTCTTCCTGGTCCTGCACCCCTTGTATAATCCCGACTTCTTCAGCCAGCTTTCTGACCAGCCCAATCCTGGTCACCAAATCTACCCTCGGGTAAGGAGGAAGCGATGGACAGTGCACAAGGCACTGTGGAGGGAGTGCCTGAACTCCCCCTGCGAGAGCGCCCCTCACGCAGCTCGTCTCGCTGGAGCACCTGCGCCAGGAGTCGCTCCATGCGGCTCAGGCGGCTGTCTCTCCCCCGTGCGGGTGGAGAGACGTTCCCGCCCGACAAGTCGGAAGCCACTGGCCGGACGTTTCTTCGGGTAGCTTTACATCCAGCCCGCTGCTCAGGCGCTAGCGGGACTGGGCTCGGCACGGTGTCGGGGATGGCGGAGCACCCGGTAAGCGGTCCTACCGCCTGTTGCTGCCCCCCCCCAGATGGAATGCTCCTCCGTTGGAGTCGAGCGGGGGACAGGTTTGTTCAAGAGCCTTTGTTTTCTGCCTGTGAAACAAAGCAGTAGGCTCTCCTGTGAAAGAATCCCGACCTCAGGGTACTTACCTGACGGTCCGTTCTTTCACCCTGTAGCGGGAGCGCCTGACTCCCGATGCGGCCGCTGTTGCACTGCTGAACGCAATGCCGCGCATGCGTGCTGAGCGGGCTCTTCACGTAGTCACTCACGTGACTCCAAAGTAAAATCCGGCGTTTTGTGTCTATCTTCAGCATGAACCAGCATCTGCAGTTCCTTCTTCCACAAAACAGATTGTGCAGCACAGTGTCTTGTTGAGAGTTTGTTTACCTGTGTATTGTGCTCAGTCAGTGTGAAGAAGCACCGTGTCCTCGGCAATTGTACCATGCGTGCTGCCGCACAGTTGTGTGAAGATTGCCAGTAGCGCAATTGAACGAAGCTTTCAGCACACGAGTGGGGAACACAATGCTTCTTCACTCTGACCGATCAGACTGACCTCTCTCCCACACTCTCCCATGGAGTTTAACCGTTGTACTAGGCCAAACATCCGTGCAGGATGAGACTGCCGCAGGTCCACAGATTGGGGGGGGGGGGAGAGCAATGGAGGACCCGGCGTGTGGGGGGGACCGCCATGAAGGGGGGGGGGAGAACAAAGGAGGACATGATGAGAGGGTACTTTATAACATACTCAGCGCCCTTTATAAGTGACTATTTGCATACCTTGGATACGCAAGCCAAGAATGTCACGGTGACAATTCAAGAGATTCAAGATTCAAGAGAGTTTATTGTCATGTGTCCCTGATAGGACAATGAAATTCTTGCTTTGCTTCAGCACAACAGAACATAGCAGGCATTGACTACAAAACAGATCAGTGTGTCCATATACCATTATATAAATATATATAATAAAGTAATATATACTTTATTAAAGCATATATATAATTTTATTTTATATATATTTTACGTATTTATAAATATTTATATATATTATATTATATTATATTTAATTTATATATATTATATTAATATATATTTTAATAGAGTATGTGTATATTTATATATTTATATATAGAAAATTATATATACACTTTATTAATATAAAAAGTAATATAGACAATAAAGTATACTGTACATTCATTCATTCACAATACATTTAGCTTCAGATTTATTATTATCATATGTACTGAGGTACAGTGAAAAGCTTTGTATTACATGCTGTCTAATCAAGTCCAGATATACCCCACATAAATACAATCAAGTCAACTTCAAGTACAATAGGTATGAGGGGTGGCACGGTGGTGTAGCGGTAGGGTTGCTGCTTACAGCGCTTACAGCACCAGAGACCCGAGTTCGATCCTGACTACAGGTGCTGACTGTTCTCCCCGGGACCTCGTGGGTTTTCTCCGAGATCTTCGGTTTCCTCCCACACACCAAAGATCCACAGGTATGTAGGTTAATTGGCTTGGTGTAAATGTAAACACTGTGGGCTGACGGGCTTGTCTCCGCGCTGTATCTCTAAACTAAACTAAACTAAACTAAACTAAATAATACCATACATAAATACAATCAAGTCAAACTCACGGACAATAGGTAGAGCAAAGGGGGAAGATACAGAGTGCAGAATATAGTTCTCAGCATTGTAGTGCACCAGTTCCAGAGACAAAGTCCAATGTCCGCAATGGGGTCGAGGTGAATCGGACAGTGCCCTAGCTATAGACAGAAGCAGAATAACAGGAGGGAAGAAGCTGCTCCTGAGTCTGGTGGTGCACGCCTTCACGCTGCTGTACCTTCTGCCTGATGTAAGCAGGGAGAATGAGGAATAATTACCACAATGTTTTTGATTCTGCTTCGCTGTATTTCTGAGGCAGCGTGTAGATGGAGTGTGATTTGTCACGTGATAGGGGCAGAATTAGGCCATTTGGCCCATCGTTAACTCCACCATTCAATCATGGCTGGTCTACCTCTCCCTCCTAACCCTTTTCTCCTGCCTTCTCCCCATAGCCCCTGACACCCATACTAACCAAGAATCTATCAATCTCTGCTTAAAAATATCTATTGAGCTGGCCTTCACAACCTTCTGTGGCAAAGAATTCCACATTCACCACCCTCTGACTAAAGAAATTCCTCCTCATCTCCTTCCTAAAGCAACTTCCTTTAATTCTGAGGCTGTGCCCTCTAGTCCTAGACCCTCCCACTAGTGGAAGCTAGTACGATGGAACTGACTCCAGGCTTCCAATGCAATATTTCACCTCTCCACCAATTCCAACACAGACTTACACACACACGCTCACTTACACACACACTCACTCACACACACACTCACTCACACACACACTCACACACACACACACACACACTCACACACACACAGACTCACACATACACACACACTCACACACACATACACATACACACACCCTCCACCTCACACATACACGCACACACATACACTCACTCACACACACACACTCACACACACACACATACACGCACACACACACATACACTCACACTCACACATACACACACACTCACACACACACACACTCACACACACACACACACACACACACACACACACACACTCACACACACACACACACACACCCACACATACACTCACACGAACACACACACACACATACACACTCACATACACACTCACACACATACACCATCACACTCACATACACACTCACTCACACACACACTCACACTCACACTCACTTTCACACTCACGCACACTGACTCACACACCATATATATGACAGTAAACTTTCTTGAATCTACTCACACGGGTGAGCGCGATCTTTCCACTGTGGGGCTTCCACCATCAACGACACTTCCGCAATCAGTGTGATATCTGCACTCACCGGAAATTACGCAATCAGCGCGACCTGTCCACTAAGCAGAAGTCACAAAATGAGCGGGACTTTTGGACTAAACACAGTCGGAACTAATAAAGCATTTATTCCTTCCAAACACAGTCGAACCTAATTAAGCATTGTATTTTCAAGCACAGGCAGGATGGCAGGACAGCAGGCCAAACAACTCATGGCATTGTCATTTCATTTCATTTCATTTCCAATTAAGCACTGCACTTTCAAGCACAGACAGGGCAGCAGGCTAAACAACTCATGGCATTGTCATTAAGGGCTAACAAATCATTTATTGCAAGTACATTGCAGACTCATAGTTCAGTTGATTCACAGCTTAGAATGACAGTCGTGGCCTCTCCTTCGCGATCTTGCAGAGTGACTGACTTACGTCCAGGCATCCGAGGTTTTATAGTTTTGCCCCCCCCCCCGGAAGGGGCGTTACCTTCATCATGGTGATTAACAGGCGAGAGGACCAATCAGCTGAACTCAAGTTTTTTAAACACTCATAACTTTTTTGTTTTTCATCGATGGGAAAAATCCTGGGACCTGCTCAGCAGAGGAGGCCAGATGAGTAAGATGGCCAGATATTACAGCTATACAGGGTAGCGTTTTTTCCTCTAAAATCAATATACAGCGCAGACAGGAAGTCGTCAAGATGAGACTTTTAGTTATATAGATGTTTCTATCCTGGGATAAAGATTCTGTCTTCTACCGTATCCACGCCTCTTATAATTCTATATATCTCTGTCAGGTCTCCCTGCAACCTCCAACATTCAAGAGACCACAACCCAAGTCTGTGCAACCTATGTCTGTAGCTAATGCCCCATAATCCAGGCCTCATTATGGTAAACCCCCACACCTCTCTCTGTAAGTCTTCACATCTTTCCTGTAATGGGGGTGACCAGAACTGCATGTAATGCTTCAAATGCGGCCAAACCAAAGTCCTATAGAGCAGCATCATGAGTTCCTGACTCTTATACTCAATGCCCCATACAATGAAGGCAAGCACACCATATGCCTTAATTCCCTCTCTATATACTTGTGTTGCTGTTTTCAGGGAATTACGAACTTGGACCCCTCTGTAACATTGGACAACCCCAGTCATGCCTCATCTCCTCTGCTGTTGAAACCCTCCTCCATGTTTTTGTCTCCCCCATATTTGACTACTTCACTACATTACAACAGAGATGTAATTCTGAGGCTCAATAAGGCGCTGGTCAGGCCACACTTGGAGTACTGTGAGCATATTTGGGCCCCATATCTGAGGAAGGATGTGCTGGCTCTGGAGAGGGTCCAGAGGAGATTTACAAGAATGATTCCAGGAATGAGTGGGTTAATCTATGATGAGCATTTGAAGGCACTGGGCTTGTACTCGCTGGAGTTTAGAAGTTCGAGGGGGGACCTCGTTGAAACTTACAGAATAATGAAAGGCAGAGATAGAGTGGGCGTGGAAAGGATGTTTCCACTGGTGGGAGAGTCTAGGACCAGAGGTCACAGCCTCAGAATTAAAGGGCGCTCTTTTAGAAAGGAGGTGAGGAGGAACTTCTTTCGTCAAAGGGTAGTTAATCTGTGGAACTCATGGCCACCGAAGGCTGTGGAGGCCAAGTCAGTGGATATGTTTAAGGCAGAGATAGACAAATTCTTGATTAGAACGGGTGTCAATGGTTACAAGGGAGATGACAGAAAAATTGGATTGGGAGACAGAGATAGATCAGCCATGATTGAATGGCGGAGTGGGATCAATGGGCCGAATGGCCTAATTCTACTCCTCTCTCTAACTTGTGAACTCTTAAAGTAGACTGCATCTCTCAGCCTACACCCCCCTCAGACGCAGTGCCAGGCCCACCATAAAATCTGTTACAACCTGGCCTGAAAATGCACTCTCCAATCTACAGGACTGCTTTACCCAGACAAACTGGGACATATTCGAACACCAGGACCTGGAAACTCTCACAGAAACGGTGCTGGACTATATCAAGTTCTGCATCGGAAATGTGACTGTAGACAAAAACATACGGGTTTTCCCAAACCAGAAACCCTGGATGTCCAGTCAGGTCCGCACACTCCTCAGAGCCCGCGATGCTGCCTTCAGGTCAGGTGACAGAGCTCTGTACAGGGCTGCTCGAGCCGACCTGAAAAGTGGTATTTAAAAAGGCCAAGGCGGATCACAAGAGGAGCATAGAGTCCCACTTGTCCAGCAATAATACACGGGAGGTATGGCGGGGCATACAAGACATTACCAACTACAGAGGCTGTGCCACAAAGTCAGAAGACCTGAGTGCGCCGCTGGCAGAAAAGCTAAATTGCTTCTTCTCCCGCTTTGAGACATCACAACAGCAGCACTCACCTGCTACAGCCCTGTTCCCACCCTCACCTGGCTCCTGTACTACCCCACTCACTGTCGGGGAACACGATGTCAGACGGGTGCTCCTGGCAGTGAACCCCAAGAAGGCTACCGGCCCAGATGGAGTCCCTGGTAAGGTGCTCAAAGCGTGCGCCCACCAGCTCACTGCCATCTTCACCAGAATTTTCAATCTCTCCCTGGCCCAGGCAGTTATTCCGTCCTGCCTAAAATCAGCCACAATCGTCCCTGTGCCGAAGAAGTCTCCCATCACCAGCCTTAATGACTACCGTCCTGTTGCCCTCACTCCGGTAATCACGAAGTGCTTCGAGAGATTGGTCCTCCAGCACATCAAGGACTATCTACCACCAGACTTCGACCCCCACCAATTCGCTTATCGCCAAAACAGATCCACAGAAGACGCCATCACCGTAGCTCTCCACTCTGTGCTGAGCCATCTGGAGCAGGGGCAGAGCTACGTCCGGATGCTCTTTGTGGATTTTAGTTCAGCCTTTAACACAATCATCCCGGACATCCTCATTGGTAAACTGGTCACTCTCGGCCTCCCCACTGTCACATGTGCCTGGATTAAGGATTTCCTCACAAACCGGCCCCAGACTGTGAGACTTGGCCCCCACCTCTCCTCCACTCGCAGGTTGAGTACCGGTTCCCCACAGGGCTGTGTGCTAAGCCCCCTCTTATACTGTCTCTACACCTACGACTGTAGTCCGGCCCACAACAACAACCGCATCGTCAAATTTGCTGACGACACTACTGTGGTCGGACTTATTTCAAAGGGAGACGAGGCAGCCTACAGAGAGGAAGTCCTGAAGTTGACAACCTGGTGCTCAGAAAACAATCTGGCTCTGAACACCAGGAAAACAAAAGAGCTCATTGTCGACTTCAGGAGGCACAGCACCGACTTAGCCCCCCTACACATCAACGGCGAGTGTGTGGAGAGGGTCAACACCTTCCGGTTTCTCGGCGTCCATATCGCGGCTGACATCTCCTGGACGGACAACACGACAGCGGTCATCAAGAAGGCTCAGCAGCGGCTGCACTTCCTGAGGGTCCTCAGGAAGCACAACCTAGACTCTAACCTGCTGTTGACCTTCTACCGCTCGTCCATCGAGAGCCTGCTGACATACTGCATTACAGCATGGTATGGCAGCTGCACCATGGCAGACAGGGAGAGGCTTCAGAGGGTAACCAGGACAGCGCAGAGGATCATTGGTTGCCCTCTCCCCTCCCTGATGGACATCTACACCTCCCGCTGCCTTAGCAGGGCAAAGAAGATCACCAAAGACAGCTCCCATCCTGCGTTTGGACTGTTCGACCTGCTGCCCTCTGGAAGGCGCTATAGGTGCATCAAATCCAGGACAAACAGACTCAGGAATAGCTGCTTCCCGAGATTATATCTACCATGAATTCAAATCCACACATTCACTGACTACACCGCCCAACACGGACTTCCATCTGTATATATGTATATATGTATGTAGCGCCGTAGAATTTGTGCACCTACCCCCCCCCCCCCCATCTCCCTTCTGTTTTGTTTTCTGTTTCTTGTTTTTTGTGTAAAATTGTATGTATGCACTGAGTACGAGCAGCTTTCAGTTTCACTGTACATGTATAGTGACAATAAATGGCATATCTATATCTATCACTCTCCCCACCATCAGTCTGGATCCTCCAAAGCAACTTGTGTTTATCCACTATCCTTAGTGATCAACCCAAGCTCTTAAATGAAATAACTAAAAATTAATTTTCTCATCCTTATTTTTAAATTTCACCACAGCTCCCTGTGCTCTCTGTCTGTAAGATGCTTCAATGGTTCAATGGCATTTTATTGTCACCTGCCGAGGTACAGTGAAATTCTTTTATGCAGTCAGTTCAGTACGTGTCACTAGACATAGGCACATCTTAGATTCAGTACATGTGTGTAGACATAATGCACTGAGATGCCATACAAGAGGAGCCAGGTTTGGTTAGATTTAGCTCTTAGAGTGAAAGGAAACGAGGGATATGGGGAAAAACCAGGAACGGGGTACTGATTTTAGATGATCTGCCATGATCATATTGAATGGCAGTGCTGGCTCAAAGGGCCGAATGGCCTACTCCTGCACTATTGTCTATTGTCTATTGACTATGCTTGGCCAGGCCAACCCTGCCATGCTGCCAGGACAATGGGCCTTCATGGTCAGGTTAGAACTTACATCTGCGACCATAGAAACATGGACAGGAGTCGGCCATTCGACCCTTCGAGCCAGCACCGCCATTCAATGTGATCATGGCTGATCATCCCCAATCAGTACCCCGTTCCTGCCTTCTCCCCATATCCCCTGACTCCGCTATTTTTAAGAGCCCTATCTAGCTCTCTCTTGAAAGCATCCAGGGAACCTGCCTCCACTGCCCTCTGAGGCAGAGAATTCCACAGACTCACCACTCTCTGTGTGAAAAAGTGTTTCCTCATTTCCGTTCTAAATGGCTTACTCCTTATTCGTAAACTGTGGTCCCTGGTTCTGGACTCCCCCAACATCAGGAACATGTTTCCTGCCTCTAGTGTGTCCAAGCCCTTAACAATCTTATATGTTTCAATGAGATTTTCTCATCCTTCTAACCTCCAGAGTGTACAAGCCCAGCTGCTCCATTCTCCCAGCATATGACAGTCCTGCCATCGCGGGAATTAACCTTGTAAACAGCCGTTGGTGTCCTCCACAGCCCCGTGCATCTGCAAGTCGGGCCCAGTCCACGTGCTGGGCCTCTCAGAGCGGTGGCCGATCCAGCCGAACCCCAGGCCTCTGCAGGACCTCCAGCGGCCCACTTCCCCCGTCGAGGCACTGCACTGCCTCCCGCTGTGTACGCCCAGGGGCAAAGACGACTGCAAAAAATAGTGAACACTGCCCAGTGCATCACAGGCACTGACCTCCCCACCATCGAAGGGATTTCCAGGATAAAAGGCAGCCGGCATCATCAGAGACCCCACAACACCCTGGCCACGCTCCCGTTTCACCCCTGCCATCGGGAAGAAGGTACAGGAGCCTGAAAACTGTAACGTTCAGGCTCAGGAACAGTTTTGTCCCTTCAGCCATCAGGCTGTTAAACACTAGAACCTTCCAGAACAACAACGACTATTATTGTTGTTATTGTACTATTATTGTTTGTTTTATATGTGTTCGTGTGTGTAAAAAAATATAGGAAAAAACTGCAGGTGTTGGTTTAAATCAAAGATAGACAACAAATTTTGTAGTAACTCAGTGGAACAGGCAGTAACTCTGGAGAGAAGGAACGTTACGTCGCCCATTACTTCTCTACAGAGATGCTGCCTGGCCCGCTGAGTTACTCCAGCATTTTGTGTCTATCTTCTATATACTGTGTATATATATCTTGTATATATTTATATATGTGCGTGTGTGTGAGTATGTGTATATATACAGTACATACACTGAACTTTCCCTTGTTTATTATATTGTTTACAGTGTACAGTTTTCTGGAAGTGGCGGCGCTGTGAAACGGCTGCGGGCTCGTCTGTTTTTACTTTTTTTGTGTTGTTTTTTTTGTCTTGTTCAGTTAAACTTTTGGTTATTAGGTTGTGGGGGGGGCTGAAACAGGGGTTTCTGTCTCTCCCTTCGGGGGAATGCGACTTTCTTGTTGTATCCCCCTTCTCTTCCCCCGTCTGAGCTGAGGCCTAATGGCGGAGCTGGCGGCCTCCAACCTGCGACCGACCTCGAGGCTCCGGAGGTAGAGCCAGCCAGGACCTACCAACACGAGGCTGGCCATCTTCGAGCTGCGGCGGTGTTCGGGCAGCGGCTTATTATTACATGTATGGCTGCAGCAACGACATTTCGTTCAGACCGAAAGGTCTGAATGACAAATAAAGGATTCAATTCAATTCTATTGTGCTGCTGCAAGTAAGAATGTCATTGTTCTATCTGGGACACATGACACTGAAAGGCTCTTGTCTCTTGACTCTTAAGAAGGGTCTCGACCAGAAACATCACCCATTCCTTCTCTCCAGAGATGCTGCCTGTCCCGCTGAGTTACTCCAGCACTTTGTGTCTACCTTCGGTTTTTAAAGCAGCACCTGCAGTTCCTTCCGACACTTAATGTAAATGAGGCTGTATTGTGGAGAGGACGTAATGTGATTCAGTTCAGTCAGCGCCCCCTCCAGGGCTGGCAAGTGACTACAGCCTCTACCACACTGAGTCAACAGGGCTCTCTGTGGATTAGCACCTGCTAAATTAACATCACTTTCATCTGGGAGTCAAAGGCAGGTCACAGCCTCTTCTCATTGTTTCCTTGGGAGTTAACTATCTTGTACAGCACTAGTGACAGCACTGCTTGGCAAACAGCAAGAGCTACTTGCATAAGGTACACACCTTCTCCGACATGGGGATTAGGCACCCTGATCCCTCTCCAGGTTCTTCAAGGCTGAAGCAAGTAAATGCCTGAAACTCAAACAAACACAACACTGATAGTTTGATGTTCTGTCTTGTTTGTTTTTGGAAGAGGGATGGATTTACGTACGTGCAGCTCTGCAGCGGCACGTTAGTTTGCTTTAGTTTACATTTGGGCTGCAGATGAAGACAGGAGGGTATGGAACTGAGGGGGGGCGGGGGGGTACCTGGGACCCCAGGTATCATCATTGAGCCCTCTGGAGACGTTGTGGGCTTATCAATGAAACGTCATAGAAGGAGGGTGCCCATCTGAAGACCCCAATGACATCTCTACCCGACCCCGACCTTTCACCACTACAATCCCACTGGCAATATCAAGAGTGCTGACTTACTACAGGGATTGAAACTTCAAGTCCTATTAGCTCTAATGATCACGTGTACTGAGGTGTAGGGGAAAGCTTGTTGTTGCGGGCAGGTGTGTGGTGGGGACACGCCTCAAACGAGGGAAGGGATATCACCCCAGGAGGCCACGTGGGTGGCAAGGGTGCTGGGTATAATGATATTTCGGTAAACAACACCAAATATAACACTAATGGATTATGTCAAACTTGTCCATGTTGACCAAGATGCCCCATCAACGTTTGTCACAATTGACTGCCTATTTTAGATTAGTTTAGCGTAGTTTAGTTTGGAGATGCAGTGCGGAAACTGGCCCTTCGGCCCACCGAGTCTACACCGACCAGCGATCTCCACACACTAACGCAACCCTACGCACAAGGGATAATTTACGCATACACCAAGCCAATTAACCTACAAACCTGTTCGTCTTTGGAGTGTGGGAGGAGACCGGAGATCTCAGAGAAATCCCACGGGGAGAACGTGCAAACTCCGTACAGACAGCACCCATAGGCGGGATTGTACCCGAATAGTCAGTCTTCGGTGTAAACTAGCATTTGCAGTCCCTTCCTACATATCTTGTTTTATTTATATTTTTATTCTGAATAAAGTTTATTTGAATTTTTTTTAATAGTTATGTGCTATCCAGTGAGCAAAAAGACTGTATATGATTACAATGTCCACAGTTTACAGATACAGGATAAAGGGAATAACATTTAGTGCAAGATAGTCCAGTAAAGTCCGATTAAAGATAATACGAAGGTCCCTGAATCTGGAGATATTTTAGATAAGTAATCTTCCCTTATTTCTATAGGAATGCAACATGCTGGTTTAGTTTAGTTTAGTTTATTGTCACGTGTACTGAGGTACAGTGAAAAGCTTTTTGTTGCGTGCTATCCAGTCAGCGGAAAGACTATATTTGATTACAATCAAGCCGTCCACTGTGTACAGATACAGGATGAAGGGAATAGCGTTTCCTGCAACATCTTGTTCAAGTTCAGTAAAGTCAATAGACAATAGACAATAGGTGCAGGAGTAGGCCATTCGGCCCTTCGAGCCAGCACCACCATTCAATGTGATCATGGCTGATCATCCCCAATCACTACCCCGTTCCTGCCTTCTCCCCACATCCCCTGACTCCACTATTTTTAAGAGCCCTATCTAGCTCTCTCTTGAAAGTATCCAGAGAACCGGCCTCCACCGCCCTCTGAGGCAGAGAATTCCACAGACTCACCACTCTGTGAGAAAAAGTGTTTCGTCGTCTCCAGTCTAAGTTCGATTAGAGATAGTCCGAGGGTCTCCAATGAGGTAGATGGGAGGTCAGGACTGCTTTCTAGTTGGTGATAGGATGGTTCAGTTGCCTAATAACAGCTGGAAGAAGCAGTGCCTGAACCTGGTGGTGTAGGTTTTCAAACTTTTGTAACCTCTGCCATGGGTTTGTGCTGATTTTAACATTATCAGGGGAATATGTGAATTAAAACTAATTAGGAGTTGCATCTTCATTCTGAGTGGAAGCCTGGTCCATGAAATAAGGACAGACTGCTCATGAGGTGTCTAGTATCAGGATCGGAAGTCTCAGGGTGTGGGGAAGACATTTGGATCTGAAGTAAGGATAAACTCCTCTGAGATGACCCTATCTATGGAAACCTTGTACTACAGGATATTGTGAACATCACTGAATATATTTAAGAAGGAAATTCATCTTGGGTGATAAAAATATTGGGCAGTACAGACAGAGGGTGGAAAGAGAATACGGAGATGGAGGCTCAGCCTTAATTACATTGAATACCAGAACTGACCCAAAGGCTGAATGGCCTTCTCATGCTAGTATTTTTTATCACAAGCAATGGTTTAGGCATAAATTTTAGATGAAATTCACATGGCTTTGTCTGTGGAACTGGTGCGCTACAATGCTGAGAACTACTGAATATTCTGCACTCTGTATCTTCCCCTTTGCTCCACCTATTGTAGCTGAGTTTGACTTGATTGTATTTATGTTTAATATTATCTGATCTGTATGGACAGCGTGCAAAACGAAGCTTTTCACCGTATCTCGGTCCACGTGACAATAATAAACCTAAACCTCAGGTGTAATCAAACCTTTAGGAGTCGTGGGATGAGCTAAACCTCAAAGCGTTGTGTTTCAATGCAAAAGCAAATGAAAACTCCCACCTGCTCCAAAGTCTCCCTCCCCCTCTCCCACTGACCCCGGCCCCATCCTGCAGTGGATGTGACCCTGATGTAAAAAGGTGGGTCAGGCCGAATGGATCGCACGTTGAATACAGTTGCTATGGAGAAATATTTGGTGAAGCAAATGCCTCAGCTGGCTGTGTAAACTGGCCCGTAAACTGGACCTTACTATTCCTGTCATCTTATCGAGGTGTACAAATCCATCAGAGGAATACATCGGGTAGACTGAGCACAAGAGTCTCTTGCCCATAGGTTTAGTTTAGTTTAGAGATACAGCACGGAAACAGGCCCTTCGGCCCGCAGAGTGTGGGTTTGCAAAGCGAGTCTGGAGCAGATCGCAAGGTTCCCTGTCGCGGTTCATCCCGGACAGTTCCGTAACAGAGGACTCTGTGATTTACGGACTGTTCCCAGGGACACATTCAGAGACGGACGCCAAGTGCTGCTGGAAGGTTACACAAAAAAGCTGGAGAAACTCAGCGAGTTTCTCCAGCTTTTTTGTGTAACCTTCGATTCTCCAGCATCTGCAGTTCCCTCTTAAACGCTGCTGGAAGGTCATTGACTCGGTGAGAGAATCTCTTTGGTCTGCCCACGGGATGGTGCAGCCAACGCCAAGGCTCTGTGGGGGAGGACCACAGCGAAAAGTCCTTCTACTGTTGTGCTTTAGAGATACAGCGTGAAAACAGGCCCATCGGCTCACTGAGTCTGCGCCGACCAGCGATCCCCGCACACTGACACTATCCTACACTCTAGGGACAATTTACATTTTGTACCAAGCCAATTACAAAATTTTACCAAACCCATTTGACCTACAAACTTGTACGTCATTGGAGTGTGGAAGGAAACTGGAGCACCCGGAGAAAACCCATGTGGTCACAGGGAGAACATACAAACTCCGTACAGACAGCACCCGTAGTCAGGATTGAACCTGTGTCTCTGGCGCTGAAAGGCAGCAACTCTACCGCTGCGACACCGTGCTGCCCTAAAGTGTCAAGACTGATACCATGACTAGTAACTTACATTTATACAGCATCTTACTATGTGATAAACCTTCCCCTGAGACTTAAAGCCCTGTTCCTCGGTTCCAGAGCTCTCCCGAGTTTAAAAAAAATCAAACTCATGGGAAGCACGGAGAATGAATGTAGCGGGTACGTCGGAGCTCGGGGACGTATCTTAGTGCTAACGGCAGGTACTCGCAAGACTCGCTAACGGCAGGTAAGCACGGGAAGACGCGTGAAAATATTTTCAACATGATGAAAAATGTCCACAAGAGCCCAGAGTACCGACGAGTGGCCATTACCATAAATCTCCGAGTTTATCCATGTTTTCCAAGGTTGCTGCCTGACCCGCTGAGTCACTCCAGCATTTTGCATCTTTTTTTGTAAATGAGCATCTGCAGCTCCTTGTTTCTGCTGCTTCGACCAGGCGAGTGCTGGTGGAAAAATAAATACAAACTGCTGGAGTAATTCAGGTTAGGCAACATCCCTGGAGAACATGGATAGCTGACATTTTGGGTCGGGATGGATAGAGATGTGGAACTGCCTGACATGGTCTGAAGAAGGGTTTCGGCACAAAACGTCGCCTATTTCCTTCGCTCCATAGATGCTGCTGCACCCGCTGAGTTTCTCCAGCAATTTTGTCTACCTTGGAACTGCCTGACAGTTGGGTGGACAAAGGCCATAGATTTAAAAAAAACATGTCACGGTGGATGAACTAAATTGTAAATTGTCCCTAGTGTGTGGGATCGTGCGAGTGTACAGGGTGATCGCGGGTCATCGTGGACTCGGTGGGCCGAAGGGCCTGTTGTCTCTAAAATCGAAAGTGCAACAGCGGAAGGACCCTAGACTGTGGTCCTCCCCCACCGAGCCTTGGCGTTGGCTGCACCGAGCTTCAGCGTGTCCCTCAGCGCCTAGTCCTGCAGTCTGCAGCGGGCCAGTCGGCAACATTCCCCGATGGACATCTCGCTCCGCCTGCACAACAACAAGCATCGGGCCGGCCAACGAGCTTCTTTCACCGAGTCAATGACCTTCCAGCAGCACTTGACGTCAGTCTCTGAATGTGTCCCTGGGAACAGTCCGTAAATCACAGAGTCCTCTGTGACGGAACTGTTTGGGATGAACCGTGAGGGGGAACTTCTTTACTCAGAGAGTGGTGGCTGTGTGGAATGAGCTTCCAGTGAAGGTGGTGGAGGCAGGTTCGTTTTTATCATTTAAAAATAAATTGGATAGTTATATGGATGGGGAAGGGAATGGAGGGTTATGGTCTGAGCGCAGGTATATGGGACTAGGGGAGAATACGTGTTCGGCATGGACTAGAAGGGTCGAGATGGCCTGTTTCCGTGCTGTAATTGTTATATGGTTACATGGTGATGGGGACCCTTGCGTCATTCTCCAGAGTTTTGCTCTGGGCAGCCAAACTCTGGGAAGAGGTGGGCAACCGTCTCCTCTCCATAGCAGCCATTACTAGGACAGCCTGAGCCCATCCTCAATGCATCCATACTCTGGGACCACTCCAATGGTTCTTTACTGTCACGTATACACAGCATGGTGAGATACTAGTGCACAGCCCACAGATGTACAGTCACCATTTTGTGACGTTGTTTACAAAGAAAAAGAAAAAGTCCCAAGTCCCTAGTCCAAGGCCCACCAGCTGGAAGCCCAGATAAGCCTCAGGCTCCTGCAGGCTCCGCCAAGCTGTGCTTTATATAAATCTGTGCGGTATATCATTGTCCATGTGTCTCCTTCCTCTCTCCCCTCTGAGACTCTCAAGAAGGAACTGCAGATGCTGGAGGAAATCGAAGGTAGACAAAATTGCCGGAGAAACTCAGCGGGTGCGACAGCATCTATGGAGCGAAGGAAATAGGCAACGTTTCGGGACGAAACGTTGCCTATTTCCTTCGCTCCATAGATGCTGCCACACCTGCTGAGTTTCTCCAGCAATTCTGACTCCCCTGACTCTCAGCCTGAAGAAGGGTCTCGACTCAAAACCTCACCCATACCTTTCCTCCACAGATGCCGCCTGTCCCGCTGTGAGTTACTCCAGATTTTGTGTGTCCAGCTACCTTATATTAAGTAGCTGCTAGGGTTAACAGCTTCCCGACCTCTGATTCAAAGGGTAGACCAGTCGAGTGGAGGCTCGGCCATTGTACTGAGGCATTGTATGGTAAACGGCCCAGGTGCCTCGAAGCAGGCGGCCAGCAACAAAAACAAACTTGCTGATGAATCGGCTTGGACGGGAAAGCATTGTTGTGCCGAGAGCTTGCAGCAAATATACACGGCCTTTGAACTGACTGAGGAGATTAGGCCAAGTGATGTCAAGACCAGGCTGATACAAGAATGGAGATAAACTGTCTGCACAGACTGATAGGCCTGACTGATAGGCATTCTTACCAGTTTGTTGATCCCAAGGGTGAGGCATTTACCTTGTGTAAAAGAAGCTAGGATGTGTACAACCATTTGGTTGCTGTTTATCACTGCACAGAATATATGCCACTGGTTGGTAAGGTGCAGTACAGAGCATTAACTAATGTGATTAGCATTAGCTTAGTTTAACTCAGTTCAGATCAGTTCAGTTCAGTTTAGTTTAGTTCCGTTTAGTTCAGTTTAGTTAGTTTAGTTCAGTTCATTTTCGTTCAGTTTAGTCTAGTTTAGTTCAGTTTAGTTTAGTTTAGTTTAGTTTAGTTTAGTTTAGTTTAGTTTAGTTCAGTTTAGTTCAGTTTAGTTTAGTTTAGTTTAGTTTAGTTTAGTTTAGTTTCATTTAGTTTGGAGATGCAGTGCAGAAATAGGACCTTCGGCCCACCGAGTCCACACTGATCCCCGCACACTAACACTATCCTACACACGCTAAGCACAATTGACCATTTTTACCAAAGCTAATGAAACCTGCTAACCTGTACGCCTTTGGAGTGCGGAAGGAAACGGGAGCACCCGGTCACGGGGAGAACGGATAAACTCCGCAGACATCACCCCGTAGTCAGGATGGAACCCGTGTCTCTGGCGCCGTGAGGCAGCAACTCTACCGCTGGCGCCACCGTGCCGATTTTTAAACACCAGTTCCCGACCCATCTCAGTCAGGTTGTCATTAAGACAGTGGGCTTGGAAACAACGTTCCTCGTGCAGGAGATGAACGTTAATACAGGTTACACCTATACAAGAAGGGTCCCGACCTGTAACATCACCAATCCAATGGTTCTATGGTGCTTTTATTGTTCTTGTCTTACATACAGTCCAGTGTCTTACTGAAACACATCCCCGATTAGTCACGTGGACAGAAATAGTTCACTAATCCCACCTGCAGGAGGTGCCATTTATATTCCACCATTTGCAAAGTCCATCCAAAGACTGAAGAAGGGTCTCGACCCAAAACGTCACCTATTCCTTATCTCCAGAGATGCAGCGATGACCCACTGAGCAACTCCAGCTTTTTGTGCTGCTGCTAGTAAGAATTTAATTATTCTTAGTTTAGTTTAGTTTAGAGATACAGCGCGGAAACAGGCCCTTTGGCCCACCGGGTCCACGCCGACCAGCGATCCCCGCACGTTAACACTATCCTACACCAGCTAGGGACAATTTTTACATTCGCCAGGCCAATTAACCTACAAACCTGCGCTTCTTTGGAGTGTGGGAGGAAACTGAAGACCTTGGAGAAAACCTACGCAGTTCACGGGGAGAACGTACAAACTCCGTACAGACAGCACCCGTAGTCGGGATTGAACCCGGGTCTCCGGTGCTGCATTTGCTGAGAAGGGCGTGTCCCACTTGGTCGTCATTTGCGCCTCATTTACGCGTCATATGTAAAATAGGTCGTCGAGTTATGACGCGGGTAGCGTGTGGGTGTGCGGGACGGGCGCATGGAGAGGCGTGGAGGAGCGTGGAGTTGTCCGCGGTATCGCGCGGTGCTCCAGGATGTCGTCCTGAACGAAATCCATGTGCGCCACCTGCTTGACGTATCGTATACGCTCGCTGACGCATTGGCATCGCATGCTGCATCTCTTAACTCTTGCCCTTGGTGGGAGGCAGATTGCCACACTGGCCTGACTTGAGCTCTTGTGGGACAGGAATGAAATAATGTCATTCATGCTTAGCAATCTTTTCAGTTCAGGGACAGTTAGTTACGCAATGAAAGAAATGCTGGCATCACCAGTGACGTCCTGATCCTGCGTACAAGTAAATAAATAAAACATATCCCGGATGTCAGTGATTAGTTGGAGATTGGGTGGAAAGCAAGTATGACATGCAGGAACTAACATTATCTTACAGCTCAGTCTGAAGAGACAAGGGTCTTTATCTTAAGTTCTGTTGCTGTCAGGTGAACTTTACATTGGAGCCGATGGAAACATAGAAACATAGAAACATAAAAATTAGGTGCAGGAGTAGGCCATTCGGCCCTTCGAGCCTGCACCGCCATTCAATATGATCATCCAACTCAGTATCCCGTACCTGCCTTCTGTCCATACCCTCTGATCCCCTTAGCCACAAGGGCCTACAAGGGAACAGGGCAGCTTTAAAAAATAAATTATAGCTTGACTCATAGGGTCATATACAGTGTGGAAACAGGCCCTTCAGCCCAACTTTCCCGTACTGACCAACATGTCCCATCTACACTAGTCCCACCTGCCTGCGTTTGGCCCATATCCCTCCAAACCTGTCCTATCCATGTGCCTGTCTAAAACTTTCTTAAATGTTGGGATAGTCCCAGCCTCAACTACCACCTCCAGCAGCTCGTTCCATACACCCACTATACTTTGTGTGAAAAAGTTGCCACTCGGGTTCTTGTTAAATCCTTCTCCCCTCACATTAAATCTATGTCCTCTGGTTCTCGATTCCCATACTCTGGGCGTCTACATTGTTCACATGATTTTATACACTTCTATAAGATCACCCCACATCCTCCTGCGCTCCAAGCAATAGAGTCCCAGCCTGCTCAACCTCTCCCTACAGCTCAAGCCCTCGAGACCAGGCAACATCCTCATAAATCTCTGTGCCCCTTCCAACTTGAGATATGGGATTGTTTTGGGAAGAGTCCACCATCTGCAGAGTCTCCATTATCAGTGGAGAAAAGACTTGCCCAACACCATGTACACAGAGGAGATCCCAGAACCAGAAACAAAATAAATCAACACGTCATCCTGCTGGCAATGTTGGTTCAGGATTAGACTTTGGCCAGGACACCAAGAGAACGGTTTACATGATTTCACGTAAAGGCATATGACCTTTGAGTGAGATTGCAAAACACAACTCAGTTTGCAGGTAGATTTTGATTAGTTTAGTTTAGAGATACAGCATGTAAACAGGCCCTTCGGCCCACCTTGCCCACACCGCCCAGCGATCCCCGCACACTAACACTACACACTTGGGACAATTTTACATTTATACCATGCCAATTAACCTACAAACCTGCACGTCTTCAGAGTGTGGGAGGAACCCAAAGGTCTCATAGAAAACCCACGCAGGTCACGGGGAGAACCTACAGACTCCGTACAGACCCTACAGCCCGTACGAAGCTTTTTAAAAAGGGGGGTGGCATGACAGGGTTACAAAAAACTTAATGTGAAATAATGTGCGCACTGCGCACATCACGAGCGCGAAGCGTGAAGTCCCTCGATGCCAGGGTCCAGGGCCCGCTTAAGGGGTTTTAGATGCTTTCTGATGCATTCTGAGCCTTATTTTGGAGCATTTTTGCACCAGATTTATGACCAATATTTCAGATATTAACAGGAATCTGAGAGGTAGTTTTTTCACACAAAGGGTGCTGGGTGTATGGAACGAGCTGCCAGAGGAGGTAGTTAAGGCTGGGACTATCCTAATGTTTAAGAGACATTTGGACACGTACATGGATAGGACAGATTTAGATGGATATGGGCCAAACGCGTGTGAGTGGGACTAGTTTAGATGGGACATGTTGGTCGGTGTGGGCAAGTTGGGCTGAAGGGCCTGTTTCCACACTGCATCATTCTATGACTAAAAAGTTAAGAAGAAAAATGAATGTAGATAAGTAGAGCAGATTTGAAAGAGGAGTGAAATGTAAAGGCAGAGAGAGGTTTATGGGTGGAAAGGAACATAGGAAAGGAGGGGGGAGAGTGGGCTTGGGCAGATGGGTGAAGGGAAAATAGACACAGAGTGCTGGAGTAACTCAGTGGGTCAGGTGGCATCTGCGGAGAATATGAATAGGCGACGTTTCACAGAGTGCTGGAGTAACTCAGTGGGTCACGCAGCATCTCTGGAGAAAAGGTATAGGTTATATTTCGGGTCAAGACCGTTCTTCAGTAATATTCATGATGTGGCATGCATAGACATTCCTGAATGTTACCCAAACCATCGTGAGCTACTTTGTTACGGTGCTTGCCCTCTCCTATAATGTCTCTGCTGCCTTGGGTGATGCAGGACAGGACACAAGTTTTGGGACACGGTGTGAAGCTGTTGCCGTCTGTCCCAGCCTGGTAAAAACCTGGATGGAGTGGATTTGGAGATTGGATTTGGGGGTCAGTGGGGGTGGCGTGGGCCCAGCGGGGGTGGCGTGGGCCCAGCGGAGGTGGCGTGGGCCCACTGGGGGTCAGCGGGGGTGGCGTGGGATGCTTCCACTAGTGGGAGAGTCTAGGACCAGTGGCCACAGCCTCAGAATTAAAATACATTCCTTTAGGAAGTAGATGAGCAGGAATTTCTTAAGTCAGAGGGTGGTGAACTGTGGAATTCATTGCCACAGACAGCTGTGGAGGTCAAGTTAATGGACATTTTTCAGGAGGAGATTGATAAATTCTTGATTGATACGGGTGTCGGAGGTAATGGGGAGAAGGCAGGAGAATGGGTTTGAGAGGGAAAGATAGATAGAGACATAGAGTGATACAGTTTGGAAACAGGCCCTTCGGCCCAACATGTCCCATCTACACTAGTCCCAACTGCCCACGTTTGATCCATATCCCACCGAATCTGTCCTATCTATGTACCTGTCTAACTGTTTCTTAAATGTTGTGATAGTCCCCGCCTCAACTACCTCCTCTGGCAGCTTGTTCCATACACACACCACCCTTTGTGTGAAAAACATACCCCTCAGATTCCTATTAAATCTTTTGCCCTTCACTTTAAACTCTGCTCCTCGATTCACTTACTCTGGGCAAAAGACTCAACCATATCTATCGAAATCATGATTTTATACACCTCTATTAGATCATCCCTCATCCTCCTGTGCTCCATGAAATAGAGTCCCAGCCTACTCAACCTCTCCCTATAGCTCTGGCCCTCTAGTCCTGGCAACATCCTCATAAATCTTCACTGTACCCTTTCCAGTTTGATGGCATCTTTCGTATAACATGGCTCCCAGAACTGAATACAATACTTTGAATGCGGCCTCACCACCTTCTTATGCAACTGCAACATGACCTCCCAACTTCTATACTCAGCCTGACCCGCTGAGTTACTCCAGCACTCTGTGAAACGTCACAGAACAGGGCAAGTTTAGCAAGTTTGCTGATGATACAGAAGTGAGTGGTTTTGCAGATAGTGAAGATGGTTGTGAAAGATTGCAGCAGGATCTGGATCAGAGGAATGGTTGATAGTTGCATGGTTCCTTGAAGGTCGTGTTGCAGGTATATCAGGTGGTCAAAAAGTATTTTGGCACTTTGGTCTTCATCAGTCAGAGTATTGAGTATAGAAGTTGGGAGATCTTTCCCTCTCAAACCCATTCTCCTGCCATCTCCTCATTACCTCCGACACCCGTATAAATCAAGAATCTACCAATCTCCTCCCAGTGGGGGTGGTGGTGTGGGCCCAGCGGGGGTGGTGTGGGCCCAGTGGGGGTGGTGTGGGCCCAGTGGGGGTGCGTGGTAGCGGCCCAGTGTGGGTGGTGTGGGCCCAGCGGGGGTGGTGTAGGCCCAGCAGGGGTGGCGTGGGCCCAGCGGGGGTGGCTTGGGCCCAGGGTGGCGTGGAGCCCGCGTGGGGGCAGTGGGGGTGGCGTGGGCCCAGCAGGGGTGGCGTGGGCCCAGTGGGGGTGGTGTGGGCCCAGGGGGGGTGGCGTGGGCCCAGCGGGGGTGGCGTGGGCCCAGCGGGGGTGGTGTGGGCCCAGTGGGGGTGGCGTGGGCCCAGTGGGGGTGGCGTGGGCCCAGGGGGGTGGCGTGGGCCCAGGGGGGGTGGCGTGGGCCCAGCGGGGGGGTCAGTGAGGGTGGCGTGGGCCCAGCGGGGGTGGCGTGGGCGTGTGATGGCTTGGGCCCCGGCAGTGCGAGGAGGCGAGGGGAGCGGCCCCGCCGCAGCGGCGTCTGGTGTTGGGTTTACAGCCGCTGGGTTCAGATTCAGCCACTCCCGCCCGGCGACGAGAGAACGGAGAACTGGCCGTTTCCAAAGTGGAAACGCTGATTTTTTCTTCTTTTTTTTGTGTGATTTTTTCTTACTCTGGGGGGACAAAAGGGGGGGGGGCGGTCGCACCCAATGCACCCCCCCCTTCGGACGGCCATGGACAAGCACATCTGAAGGACGGAGTTTTGTCACTGAACTCCCCAGTGTTACACAGTGGCAGCATTGTAGCATTCTGCTCAACTCTTTGAAGCTGAAGTTATTGTAGTGGTAGAGTTGCTGCCTCACAGCTCCAGAGTCCCGGCTTTGACACTGACCACGGGTGTGGTCTGTACGGAGTTGGTACCTTCTCCTCGTGACCACGTGGATTTTCTCCTGGTGTTCCAGTTTCCTCAACACTGCCCGATTCAAATGGCGACAAGTGGTGCAGCGGGTGGAGCAACTGCCTCGTGCCACTAAAGACCTGCGTTCGATTCCGACCTCGGTGTGGAGTTAGCACGCTCTCCCTGTGACCGCATGGGATTCCTGCGGGTGCTCTGGCTCCCTCCCGCATCCCAGTGAAATTCCTGGTGAATTAATCCCAGGTTCATTGGCCTCTGTAAACTGTCCGCTAGGATACATGTCAGGAATGGATTCAAACATTGGGATAATGCAGAACCAGGGTGAATGGGTGATCAGTGGTCGGCGTGGACTCGGTGGGCCAAAGGGCCTGGTTCCATGTTGTGTCTATAAATTAAAATTAAACCTAAACCTGAATTGTAGACTCTCAGCCTCCAGCCCTGCTTCTGTTTAAATAGTCAATGGCGACAGGGGACTGCCCCTAAAACCTTCTTCTCACTATTGTCCGTCATTGGAAATAGACCACATGATGTTACAAATAGACCACATTCCTGCCATCGTGTCAGTGTTGACCTGGCATGAATATTGATTTCTCTAACTCCAACTCACCCCTGCATTCCCTCTCCCTCCATCCCTCCCCCACCCAAGTCACACCAGCGTCTCATTCTCACCTAGCAAACAGCGAGCAATGGCCTGTTTCCTTTATCATCGTTACATTTTTGCACATCTTTCATTCATTTGTTCTATATCCCTCCACATCACCGTCGATATCTCTCGTTTCCCTCTCCCCTGACACTCAGTCTGAAGAAGGGTCTCGACCCAAAACATTACGCATCCCTTCTCTCCAGAGATGCTGCCTGTCCCGCTGAGTTACTCCAGCTTTTTGTGTCCATCTCTTGTAGATTATTTGTCTGATGCTCTTGAGAGGAGATGGCAGAAGACCAGGACATGGTGGGATCTGCTCTGTAGTTACCTCCTGTGGTTCAGAAGCTTGAGGGCAAGCACAACTAGATGTGATTGCACTAACTAGATGCTTTATTTTTGTCATAGAGGCATAGAGTCTTACACCATGGAAATGGGCCATTCGGCCCAACTTGTCCACACCGGCCAACATGCCCCATCTACACTCGTCCCACCTGCATGCATTTGGCCCATAATCCCTCTAAACCTGCCCTATCCATGGACATGTCTAACTGGTTTTTAACCATTGTGTTAGTACCTGTCTCAACTACCTCCTCCGGCAGCTCGTTCCATACACCCACCTCCCAGGGCAGGGCATCAGAAAACCTAGATAGACACAAAGACACGAGAGTAAATCAGCGGGTCAGACCGCATCTCGGGAGGAAAACAAGGGTCCCGACCTGAAACATCACCTATTATTTTTCTCCAGAGATGCTGCTTGACCCTCTGAGTTACTCCAGCACTTTGTGTCTATCTCCAGTGTAAACTAGCACCTTCTCCATTGTCAGGGTGAGGCCCAATGCAAGTTGGAGGAGCACCATCTCATATTTTGTTTGGGTAGTTTACAGCCCAGTGGATGAATATTGACATCTCTAACTTCAATCCTTAGCCTTGCATCCCCTCTAGATACAAATTGCTGGAGTAACTCAGTGGGACAAGCAGCATCTTTGGATAGGAGGAATGAGTGACGTTTCGGGTCGAGACCCTTCTTCAGACATCTTTGGATAGGAGGAATGAGTGACGTTTCGGGTCGAGACACTTCCTCAGAACTAGCATTTGCCGTTCCTTCCTACTCATTTAGTCCACTCTGTATCTCTGAACTAAACTAAACTAACAGTGTGTGAATGATGATGTGGATGAGGCCAGCATCAATACACAGCACAGGCAAGTGGGCTGCACCTGGTCAGTTCAGGGCTTGCTTCTACTGGGGCTTTCCTTTGTCCTCAGAAATTGATACATTGATTTAGCTGATGGCCAGAACAATGAAGTTACCTCACAATCACTGAGTCACAAATCACCATCGCATTGTTCCAAGCAGAACACTTACGGACTGAAATACATCACGTCACACATGATGTTGTAAGAATACGGCTCATTGCCCACACTGCTAATGAGATGGCAGAGCATGAGGATATTAATTGCGTTATATCGGCCCGGATTTCATTCATTATTATTTTTATTATTATTATTACTGTGATTGCTCACGGTTTGCTCACACTCATCATCAATTCGAAAGAGAACACAGAAAGATAATGGGCGGCACGGTGGCGCAGCGGTAGAGTCACTGCCTTCCAGCGCCAGAGACCCAGGTTCCATCCTGACCACTGGTCAAGTGTCAAGAGTGTTTTATTCTCATTATGTCCCAGATAGAACAATTAAATCCTTACTTGCAGCAGCACAACAGAGTATGTGAACTTGTGTAGGAAGGAACTGCAGATGTTGGTTTAACCCAAAGATAGACACAAAATGCTGGAGTAACTCAGCGGGACAGGCAGCATCTCTGGGGAGAAGGAATGGGTGACGTTTCGGGTCGAGTCCCTTCTTCAGACTAGTCAGGGATAAGGGGAAACGAGAGATATAGAGGGTGATGTGGAGAGATAAAGAACAATGAATGAAAGATATGCAAAAAAGTAACGATGATGAGGGAGTTGGGCCGTTGTGAACTGTTTGTTGGGTGAAAACGAGAAGCTGGTGCGACTTGGGTGGGGGAGTGCGTTCGGTCTCGCCGATGTAGAAGAGTCCACATCTTGAACAACGGATACAGTAGATGAGGTTGGAGGAGGTGCAAGTGAACCTCTGCCTCACCTGAAAGGACTGTCGGGGTCCCTGGACAGAGTCAACGGAGGAGGTATAGCGACAGGTGTTGCATCTTCTGCACTTGCAGGGGAAGGTACCCGGGAGAGGGTGGTTTGGGTGGGAAGGGATGAGTTAAGCAGGGAGTTGCGGAGGGAACGGTCTCTGCGGAAAGGGGTGGAGATGGGAACATGTGGCTGGTGGTGGGATCCCATTGGAGGTGGCAAGAATTTTGGAGGATTATGAGTTGTATGCGATGGCTGATGGGGTGGAAGGGAAGGACTAAGGGGACTCTATCTCTGTTGCGACTAGGGGGAGGGGAAGCAAGGGCAGAGCTGCGGGGCACAGAGGAGACACGAGTGAGGGCCTCATCGATGATGGGAGAGAGGGGAGCCCCAGTTCCCTAAAGAATGAGGACATCCGGATGTAAACAAGAATATGTAAACATAGCACACTGTAAACAATATATTAAATGAGGAAATAAAGATCACTATATACCTACGCACATAAACATATATATTATATGTGTATATATATGTGTGTGTGTGTGTGTGTGTGTGTGTGTGTGTATGTGTGTGTGTGTGTGGGAGTGTTTGGGTGTGGGTGTGTGTGTGCGGGTGTGAGTGTGTGTGCGGGTGAGTGTGTGCGTGCGTGTGTGCGTGTGTGTGTGTGTGTGTGTGTGTGTGTGTGTGTGTGTGTGTGTGTGTGTGTGTGTGTGTGTGTGTGTGTGTGTGTGTGTGTGTGTGTGTGTGTAAATCTTCTGGAATATTTTGATGATGTAACAAGTAAAATAGACAAGGGAGAGCCAGTGGATGTGGTGTACCTGGAATTTCAGAAAGCCTTTGATAAGGTCCCACATAGGAGATTAAAGCACATGGTATTGGGGGTAGGGTACTGACATGGATAGAAAATTGTTTGGCAGACAGGAAACAAAGAGTAGGGATTAATGGGTCCCTTTCGGAATGGCAGGCAATGACTAGGGGGGTACCGCAAGGCTTGGTGCTGGGACCGCAGCTATTTACAATATACATTAATGATTTAGATGAAGGAATTAAAAGTAACATTAGCAAATTTGCAGATGACACAAAGCTGGGTGGCAGTGTGAACTGTGAAGAGGATGCTATGAGGATGCAGGGTGACTTGGACAGGTTGGGTGAGTGGGCAGATGCCTGGCAGATGCAGTATAATGTGTATTAATGTGAGGTTATCCACTTTGGTGGCAAAAACACGAAGGCAGATTATTATCTGAATGGTGTCAGATTAGAAAAAGGGGAAGTACAACGGGATCTGGGGGGTCCTTGTACATCAGTCACTGAAAGCATGCAGGTACAGCAGGTTCTTGCAGGTACAGTTCTTGGTTCTTGGTTTCTTGTCCTCCAAAATATTCCAAGAATGGAATTTAAACTGGAGGTGGTGAAGGGAGGGCTTAAGCCAGAAAGGGTTATTGGGAAGAAAGAGCTACTTTAAATTTGGTTGCATCTGGTTGGGTAACTATAGTTTGGTGGAGATTATTCCATGCTTTAATTGTGCGGGGGAAGAACGAATTGCTGTACACATCTGTCTTTGTAGCTGGGATCACAAATTGGATCGAATGCCCTCGTCTGCTCCTAATTGGTTTGGGTTTGGTGTAGGTCTTGTAGTCTATGTCGAGCTGACCATTTAACATTTTGTAAAAACAGGTCAAACGGTGAGCTTCACGTCTGTCTTGGAGAGGGTTCCACCCCAGAGAATTCAGAAGTTTGGTGACACTCGCTTCTCTCTCATAGGTGTTAGTAACAAATCGAGCTGCCTGTCTTTGGACACGTTCGATGGAAGAAATGTTTTTATTTGTGTATGGGTCCCATGCTGCAACTGCGTAGTCCAAATGAGGTCTAACGAGGGTGAAGTATAGCTTCTCCTTGACAGAAGCTGAACAATGATGAAAGTTGTGCCTCAGAAAGTTTAGGACACCTGTTGCTTTCACCGTTGCAAGATGAGTCTGACCATTCCAACGTAGATCATTCTGCAATTTGATGCCAAGATACTTGGTTTGTTTGGATTCTTCAAGTATATTGTAAGATGTTTCGCCTGGATTACTCTTTCTGGTAACACGCATAGTTTCACATTTGGAAGGGTTGCACTGCATGCCCCATTGTTGTGACCACTCAACCATAGTATCGAGATCCAGTGAAGAAAGTGAATGGCATGTTGGCCTTCATAACAAGAGGAGTTGAGGAGAGAAGCAAAGAGTTCTTTCTGCAGTTGTACAGGGCCCTAGTGACACCACACCTGGAGTATTGTGTGCAGTTTTGGTCTCCAAATTTGAGGAAGGACATTCTTGCTATTGAGGGAGTGCAGCGTAGGTTTCCAAGGTTAATTTCCAGGAAGGCGGGTCTGTCATATGATGGACATTCTTTAATGGAGCAACTGGGCTTGTATACACTGGAATTTAGAAGAACGAGAGGGGATCTTATAGAAACATATAAAATTATTGAAGGATTGGACACGCTAGATGCAGGAAACATATTCCCGATGTTGGGGGAGTCCAGAACCAGGGGACACAGTTTAAGAATAAGGGGTAGGACATTTAGAATTGAGTTGAGAAAAAACCTTTTCAAGAGAGTTGTGAATTTGTAGAATTCTCTGCCTCAGAAGGCAATGGAGGCCGATTCACTGGATGCATTCAAAAGAGAGTTAGATAGAGCTCTTAGGGCTAGCAGAATCAAGGGATATGGGGAGAAGGCAAGAACGGGGTACTGATTGTGGATGATCTGTCATTGAATCGCGCTGCTGGCTCAAAGGGCCGAATGGCCTCCTCCAGCACCTTTTGTCTATGTATCTACAGTATGTATCTATGTACTGTCTATATATATATACACACACACACATATACGTCACCCATTCCTGCTCTCCAGGGATGCTGCCTGTCCCATTGAGTTACTCCAGCTTTTTGTGCTATCTTCGGTTTAAACCAGCATCTGCAGTTCCTTCCTCTACATGTACAGACACAAAAGCCGGAGTAACTCAATGGGACAGGCAGCATCTCTAGAGAGAATATATATTCATATAATCACACATAAAAAACAAACTAACAATAATAGTGCAATAATAACAATAATAGTCTATGTAGTTCAGAGTTTAATAGCCTGATGGCTGTAGGGAAGAAGCTGTTCCTGAACCTGGACGTTTTGAGGCTCCTGTACCTACTTCCCGATGGCACGGCTGAAATGTGGGTGTGGGTCTCTGATGATGCTGGCGGCCATTTTGAGGCAGCGACTCCAGTAAATCTCTTCGGTGGTGGGGAGTTCAGAGCCGGTGATGGACTGGGCAGTGGTCACCACTTGTTCCAGACTTTACCGCTCCTGGGCGTTGAGGTTGCTGAACCACGATGCAACCAGTCACTACGCTCTCTACTGTACACCTGTAGAAGTTCAAGACAATGGACAATAGACAATAGGTGCAGGAGTAGGCCATTTGGCCCTTCGAGCTAGCACCGCCATTCAATGTGATCATGGCTGATCATCCCCAATCTGTACCCCGTTCCTGCCTTCTCCCCATATCCCCTGACTCCGCTATTTTTAAGAGCCCTATCTAGCTCTCTCTTGAAAGTATCCAGAGAACCGGCCTCCAACGCCCTCTGAGGCAGAGAATTCCACAGACTCACCACTCTCTGTGAGAAAAAGTGTTTCCTCTTCTCCGTTCTAAATGGCTTACTCCTTATTCTTAAACTGTGGCCCCTGGTTCTGGACTCCCCCAATATCGGGAACATGTTTCCTGCCTCTAGTGTGTCCAAGCCCTTAACAATCTTATATGTTTCAATGAGATACCCTCTCATCCTTCTAAACTCCAGAGTGTACAAGCCGAGCTGCTCCATTCTCTCAGCATATGACAGTATCGCCATCCCGGGAATTAACCTTGTAAACCTACGCTGCGCTCCCTCAATAGCAAGAATGCCCTTCCTCAAATTAGGTCCTCTCTGACATGCCGAATCTCTGCAATCTTCTCAGGAAGTAGAGGCGTTGTCATTTGTGCTGAGTTTGTACGTTCTCCCCGTGACCTGCGTGGGTTTTCTCCAGGTGCTCTGGTTTCCCCCACAGTCCAAAGACTGTACAGGTTTGTAAAGTGCCTATTCGGGCCCTCCAAACCACGGAGTGTGTTCGACCATTTATGGCCCCGACCACGGGTGAATAAAGGAGGAGGACTGACTGAACTTTGTTGCCTTCCACCACAGTGAAGAACGCTGTGGTGGATGTTTGTGTTAAATCTTATTGTGTATTGTGTGTTCTTTTTTACATGTATCGCTGCTGGCAAATTCATTTCACTGCACCTTCAGGTGTATGTGACGAATAAAATTGACTTTGACTTTGACAGGAGAGGGGCAAAGCTTTGGGAAGAGCAAGCCCATGGACAAACCTTTTGTGACCAGTGATCATAGAAACATAGAAACAGGAAAATAGGTGCAGGAGTAGTCCATTCGGCCCTTCAAGCCAGCACTGCCATTCAATATGATCATGACTGACCATCCAAAATCAGTACCTCGTTCCGTTAACCCTAAGAGCTAAATCTACCTGTCTCTTGAAAAGATAGTTATCTTTATAATAAATATGTATTAGCATTAAAATACTTGTGGATGAGGACAGGGCAGGCCCACAAGTTAAAGTTCTGAGTTGGGGCAAGACCAACTTTGATGGTATTAGACAGGAACTTGCTGAGGTTGATCGGAGTAGATTGTTTGTGGGCAAAGAGACTTTGGAAAGTGAGATGCAAAGGAAAAGTCTGGGAACTTTGTGAGTTTAAAGTCTGTGGAATGTAGGTAATTAGTGGAGATTATTCGGGGGGATAAGATAAATATGCATTTAGATAGACAATGATGCTAAAGGATAGTCAGCTTGGTTTTGTATGTGGAAAATCTTGGCTTACAAATTTAATTCAGATTTTTTAAGGAGCAGCCAAAAAGATTGACTGAGGGGTAACGTTTTCCACACAAAGAGTGGTGGGGGCATGGAACAAGCTGACAGAGGAGGTAGTTGAGGCTGGGGTTATCCCAAAGTTTAAGAAACAGTTAGACAGGTACATGGATAGGACAGGTTTGGAGGGATATGGGCCAAACACAAGCAGGTGGGACTAGTGTAGCTGGGACATGTTGGCCGGTGTGGGCAAGTTGTGCTGAAGGGCCTGTTTCCACGCTGTATCACTCTATGACTCTGACTCTATGAGAGCAAGGCCCTAGAGGTTGTCAATGTGGAATTCAACAAGACCTTTAATAAGGTTTTTCATGGTAGGCTGCTCAGGATAGTTAGATTGCATAGCATTTAAAAGGCCCTTCTATCCATGCACCTGTCTAAATGCCTTTTAAATGCCCTAAATGAAAGGTTTAAAGGGATATGGTCTAAATGTGGGCCAAAGGAACGAGCTTAGGTGAGGTAGGAGTTTCTCTACTAACATAGGCAACTCATTCTCCTCCCCAGCTAGACTCTGCTGTGGGGTTCCACAAGGTTTCATCCTTGGCCCCATCCTCTTCTCCCTGTATATCCTCCTCTTAGGTTAAGTCATTCAAAGGCACGGCATTTCCTTCCATTGCTATGCAGACAATACACAACTCTATCTCCCCCTGAAGCCCAAAAACCAATATAATCTACTCAGCCTTATCCACTGCCTCGAGGATATAAAGTGTTGGATGGCCCAGAACTTCCTCCAACTAAACGA
This sequence comes from Leucoraja erinaceus, assembly GCF_028641065.1. Classification (NCBI taxonomy): domain Eukaryota; kingdom Metazoa; phylum Chordata; class Chondrichthyes; order Rajiformes; family Rajidae; genus Leucoraja; species Leucoraja erinaceus. The sequence continues at coordinate 2,407,975 of NC_073404.1, read as the reverse complement.
GAGTAAGTCTGAGGTCATCCTTCTCGGCCATCACTCAATCAAAATGATAGCAGGCAGCCTTGGAAGCCTTACCCCATTACTCAAACCTCACTTCAAAAACCTAGGCGTGATATTTGACTCAGTTTTGAAATTTGACAAACAAGTCAATGCCGTGGTAAAAGCTAGCTTCTTCCAGCTTCGGACAATAGCTAAAATAAAACAATTCTTCCAGTTTGATGACCTTGAAAAGATCATCCACACATTTATCTCCTCCCGCCTCGATTACTGCAACTCCATTTACACTGGCATCAGCCAATCTTCCCTGTCCCGCCTGCAACTGGTCCAAAACGCCGCAGCGAAACTCCTGACGGGCACCCGAAAAAGGGACCACATCACCCCGATCCTGGCCTCTCTCCACTGGCTCCCTGTGCGGTTCCAAATCAATTTCAAGATCCTCCTCTATCTCTACAAAGCCCTTAACGGGCTTGCCCCCACCTACATCAAAAATCTGCTCACCCACCAACACCAGCTCCAGGTCCCTCAGATCGGCCGACTTGGGGTTACTGAACATCCTGCGGTCTAGGCATAAGCTCAGGGGCGACCGTGCCTTTGCGGTTGCAGCTCCTAGACTGTGGAACAGCATCCCCCTTCCCATCAGAACTGCCCCCTCCATCGACTCCTTTAAGTCGAGACTTAAAACTCATCTGTACTCTCAAGCCTTTCTTGACGTCCTCTGAGTGAGGGCTATATGTATGTATTTATGTATGTACTTAATCTATGAACCAATGTTGTATAACGTTAGTACCTCCACCAATGTAAAGCACTTTGGCCAATGAGAGATGTTTTTTAAATGTGTTATAGAAATAAAAGTGACTTGACTTGACTTGACTTGACTTGGCATCTATGGGGTTGGCATGGATGACTTGGGCTGAAACCGGAGCGCCTGGAGAAAACCCACGTGGTCCCAGGGAGAATGTGCCAACTCCGTAGTCTGGATGGAACCCGGGTCTCTGGCGCTGTAAGGCAGCAACTCTACCCCTGCGCCACCGTGCCACCCCAAAGAAGCATTTCATTAGCAACCCTGCAGTCTTTTGACACCTCACCCTTGTCTGATGTTGACTCACAAGTTCCTTGTGTCCACTTTTTAATCATCGGTAGATGTCAGTTGTGTTTGTGTTTCTAGTGCCTAACATTCTACAGCAGACTGTGTGTTCAAACCTTACCTGCTGAGGTTTGAGTTTAAAGGCTGCTGTAGCAGTAAAGCATTAAGTTAATGAAATGCTGGAGTAACTCAGTGGGACAGGCAGCATCTCTGGAGAGAAGGAATGGGTGACGTTTCGGGTCGAGACCCTTTGGGCTGAGAGTCAGTGGAGATTGTAAGCTGCGTTGTCACCTTCCCCTCAACTAACAATGAAACATTCTATATTTACTTATCATTGTCTGCTTTGATCTACCGTTTTCACACCTTACCATTCCATATCTCTGGACTCCCTCTCCCCTGACTCTCAGACTGAAGAAAGGTCTCGACCTGAAACGTCACCTATTCCTTCTCTCCGGAGATGCTGCCTGACCTGCTGAGTTACTCCAGCATTCCGTGTCTATCTTCGGTGTAAACCAGCACATGCTGTTCCTTCCTATGCACCTAAGCATTAAGTACATGTTGTCTGAAGAAGGGTTTCAGCCCAAAACGTTGCCTATTTCCTTCGCTCCAGAGATGCTGCCTCACCCGCTGAGTTTCTCCAGCATTTCTGTTCTACCTTCGATTTTCCAGCATCTGCAGTTCTTTCTTAAACAAGTACATGTTGTAGTTGGTTTAATTTGACTGAAATATAAAGATGAAACCCTATCTACCTTCCCTGGTGTAAAATAGTCGACCTGGATGAGCAGAGCATCAATCCCTACTGTCCTGGACCAATATTTATCACTTACTAAGATAGACACAAAGTGCTGGAGTAGCTCAGCGGGTCAGGCAGCATCTCTGGAGGAAAAGGAAGGTGATGTTTCGGGTCAGCACCCTTCTTCAGTCTGACGAAAAACGTCACCCATCCATTTTCTCCAGAGATGCAGCCTGACCCGCTGAGTTACTCCAGCACTTTGTGTCTATAAACCAGCATCTGCAGTTCCTTCCTACACACTTTATCCCTTACTCTTCGTACAAATGTTTTCATATTGGGCACAGTTACATTGGCACAATGAACTGCAGATACTGGTTTACAAAAAAAGCAGGAGTAACTCAGCAGGTCAGGCAGCATCTCTGGAGGACATGGGTGGATGACGTTGTGTTTGAGCCCCTTCTTCTGCTCGGTTTGTTGGATGTTGGTGTTGGTACATTTAAGGATCTCGACCGGAAACATCGCCCATTCCTTCTCTCCAGAGATGCTGCCTGTCCCGCTGAGTTCCTCCAGTATTTTGTGTCTATCTTCGGTTTAAACCAGCACCTGCAGCTCCTTCCTACAAATTTATTATCATGTTTAGTTTAATTTAGTTTAGAGATACAGCATGGAAACAGGCCCTTTGGTCCACCGAGTCTGCGCCGACCATCGATCACCTGTTCACACACTAATTCTATGTGATCCCATTTCCCTACATACTAGGGGCAACTTACAGAGGGCCAATTAACCTACAAACACGCACATCTTCTGGATGTCGATGAAAACCGGAGCACCCGGAGGAAACCCACCTGGTCATAGGGAAAACGTGCAAACTCCACACAGATAGCACCCGAGTTCAGCATCAAACCCAGGTCACTGGTGCTGTGAGGCAGCAGCTCTACCCGCCGCCCCATGGTGCCGCCCATACATGTCTTGTATGATGCTACTTTGATTAACCTTCATCAAAGTTGGATGTTTCGCAAGTTTCACAAGTACTTTATGGGGTGAACACTGTTTAAGGCACCTTACTGTGGAATGTGAAGGGTGCCACATTCATGGGAATCTTTCTTTCCCATTTTATCTAATGGGCTTATCGTGGCCTCATTACCCTGACTTTATTGGTCTGCTTATGTTTCAGTTTCCCTGGTAACCTTGGATAAACGGGCCCATTACTTTTATCACACCTGTGTCGGCTCATATTCCCGGCAGTGTGCAGACAGAATTTATGAAATTAAAGAATGTAACCTGATTGATATGAGAATGTCTACCAAGATTAGTTTTGTTTAGTTTAGACTGGATGGAAACAGGCCCTTCAGCTCATCCAGTCTGTGCCGACCAGCGATCACAGTAGCACTAGCCTACACACCAGGACAAGGACAAAGGACAAAGGGCATTTATTGTCACATACACCAAATGGTTTAGTGAAATTTGTCTTGCCGTGCAGCACACAGATAAAGATTAGACACAACCTTAAAGAAATTTAACAATAAACATAAAAACATCCCCCCACAATGGTTTCCACTGTGGGGGAAGGGTCAAAGTCCAGTCCCCATCCCCAGTTCACCCATAGTTGAGCCTATTGAGGCCTCCGCAGTCGCCTTTACGGAGGCCCGATGTTCCAGGCCGTTCTCGCCGGGTGATGTAGCTCCGGCGTCGGGAGAATCCTCACAGCGGCCTGGAAAACCTGGAACAGCCGCTTCCGTACTGGAGACCGCGGCTTCCGAAGCCGACAGGCCGCGCTGGATGAAGCTCCACCACTGGCGATCTCAGCGAGAGATCCCAGGCTCCCAATGTTAAAGTCAGCGGCGCCGCCCGCAGCTGGCCGCTCCACAGACCCGCAGCTCCGCGATGTTTCATCGGCGGTCTTTAGCTTCCAGCGGGGCGACCCGGGCAAGGCATCGCCCGCTCCACTTTGCGATAGCGCTCCAGCGCTGTGCCGCCGTCGAAGCCGGGGTTCTGGGCGGTCCCCTCAGGAAACGCCGCTCCAGACCCAAAGATAGGCCGCGAGGACGGGTCGAATATGCTGCCCGGAGAAAAGCTGCCTCTCCGACCAGGTAGGGACCCTAGAAAGTAGTTTCCCCCCCCCCCCTCCCCACCCCCCACATTAAAAAGACTAGAACTCCTAAAAACAAAACACTCAACTAACTAAAAATTTAAAAAAAGATGAAAAATGGACAACTGCAGGCTGGGCAGCCATACCACACAGGACGGTGCCCCCCAGTGACTAGGGACTATTTACAATTGTACAGAAGCCAATTAATCTACATCCCTGCACACGGAGAAAGTCTACTCAGTCACAAGGAGAACATGCAAACTCCGTACAGACAGCACCTGTCGTCAGGATTGAACCGGGTCTCTGGCGCTGTAAGGCAGCAACACTACCGTTGTGCCACCGTGCCACCCTTCTTTGTAGCCAGACTTGGCAAATATATTTCATAAACCAGCACTTTGAGAACTTAATGTTTCTTAATAAGCATTTAGACAGGTACATGGATAGGACGGGTTTAGAGGGATATGGGCCAAACGCAGGCAGGTGGGACTAGTGTAAATGGGGCATGTTGGCTGGTGGGAAGTTGGGCTGAAGGGCCTGTTTTCACACAGTAAGACTCTAGGACTCTATAACTGTGCCTTAAACAAAATGGGTCAGTCGTAAGTTCTCTTTCTCTGCTGCCAGAAAGAGATTGTTTTCCTGCCTGCATTCTCGACAGATTTCCATTCTTGACACCAAGAGAAAGAAAGTGGCCTGGATTTATATGGCACCCGTCCATCGTGACCGGGAATCTTTCATGTTCACCTACAAGGCTTTACGAGGCCTTGCTTAGAAGATGCAATGAACTAAAAGTGTGCAGCCACAGTAGCTTTTAAAACACTTTTATGTGAAGTTCTCCCAAGGATTTTGGAAGGGAAAAGAATGGCTTCATGTCAAGATGCGGTGGAAGATTTATGTTTCATTTTATTTTACTGGCACACGAAAGGCGGGTCTTGATGGCAAGGTCAGCATTTAACGGCCAGACGTAGTCGCCCTTGTGGAGTTGATGGTGAGTCATGGAGTGATACGACGTGCAAACAGGCCCTTCAGCCCAGCTTGCCCACACCGGCCAACATGTCCCAGATACACTAGTCCCACCTGCCTGCATTTAGAAACATAGAAACATAGAAATTAGGTGCAGGAGTAGGCCATTCGGCCCTTCGAGCCTGCACCGCCATTCAATATGATCATGGCTGATCATCCAACTCAGTATCCCGTACCTGCCCTTCTCTCCATACCCCCTGATCCCCTTAGCCACAAGGGCCACATCTAACTCCCTCTTAAATATAGCCAATGAACTGGCCTCAACTACCCTCTGTGGCAGAGAGTTCCAGAGATTCACCACTCTCTGCGTGAAAAAAAGTTCTTCTCATCTCGGTTTTAAAGGATTTCCCCTTTATCCTTAAGCTGTGACCCCTTGTCCTGGACTTCCCTAACATCGGGAACAATCTTCCTGCATCTAGCCTGTCCAACCCCTTAAGAATTTTGTAAGTTTCTATAAGATCCCCTCTCAATCTTCTAAATTCTAGAGAGTATAAACCAAGTCTATCCAGACTTTCTTCATAAGACAGTCCTGACATCCCAGGAATCAGTCTGGTGAACCGTCTCTGCACTCCCTCTATGGCAATAATGTCCTTCCTCAGATTTGGAGACCAAAACTGTACGCAATACTCCAGGTGTGGTCTCACCAAGACCCTGTACAACTGCAGTAGAACCTCTCTGCTCCTATACTCAAATCCTTTTGCAATGAAAGCTAACATACCATTCGCTTTCTTTACTGCCTGCTGCACCTGCATGCCTACCTTCAATGACTGGTGTACCATGACACCCAGGTCTCGCTGCATCTCCCCCTTTCCCAATCGGCCACCATTTAGATAATAGTCTGCTTTCCTGTTTTTGCCACCAAAATGGATAACCTCACATTTATCCACATTATACTGCATCTGCCAAACATTTGCCCACTCACCCAGCCTATCCAAGTCACCCTGCAGTCTCCTAGCATCCTCCTCACAGCTAACACTGCCCCCCAGCTTAGTGTCATCCGCAAACTTGGAGATATTGCCTTCAATTCCCTCATCCAGATCATTAATATATATTGTAAATAGCTGGGGTCCCAGTACTGAGCCTTGGGGTACCCCACTAGTCACTACCTGCCATTGTGAAAAGGACCCGTTTACTCCTACTCTTTGCTTCCTGTTTGCCAGCCAGTTCTCTATCCACATCAATACTGAACCCCCAATGCCTTGTGCTTTAAGTTTGTATACTAATCTCTTATGTGGGACCTTGTCGAAAGCCTTCTGGAAGTCCAGATACACCACATCCACTGGTTCTCCCCTATCCACGCTACTAGTTACATCCTCGAAAAATTCTATAAGATTCGTCAGACATGATTTACCTTTCGTAAATCCATGCTGACTTTGTCCAATGATTTCACCACTTTCCAAATGTGCTGCTATCCCATCTTTAATAACTGACTCTAGCAGTTTCCCCACTGCCGATGTTAGACTAACTGGTCTGTAATTCCCCATTTTCTCTCTCCCTCCCTTCTTAAAAAGTGGGGTTACGTTTGCTACCCGCCAATCTTCAGGAACTACTCCAGAATCTAAAGAGTTTTGAAAGATTATTACTAATGCATCCACTATTTCTGGAGCTACTTCCTTAAGTACTCAGGGATGCAGCCTATCTGGCCCTGGGGATTTATCGGCCTTTAATCCATTCAATTTACCCAACACCACTTCCCGGCTAACCTGGATTTCACTCAATTACTCCAACTCCTTTGACCCGCGGTCCCCTGCTATTTCCGGCAAATTATTTATGTCTTCCTTAGTGAAGACGGAACCAAAGTAGTTATTCAATTGGTCCGCCATATCCTGGTTCCCCATGATCAACTCCCCTGTTTCTGACTGCAAGGGACCTACATTTGTTTTAACTAATCTCTTTCTTTTCACATATCTTTGGACTATATTTCACATATATTTGGACTATATCCTTCCAAATTTATCCTATCCATGTACCTGTCTAACTGTTTCTTAAACGTTGGGGTCATCCCAACCTCAACTATCTCCTCCGGCAGCTCGTTCCATACACCCACCACCCTTTGTGTGAAAAAGTTACCTCTCAGATTCCCATTAAATAATCTTTCCCCCCCTCACCTTATAACTATGTTCTCTGGTTCTTGTTTCTCGTACTCTGGGCAAGAGACTCTGTGCATCTACCCAATCTATTCCTCTCATGATTTTGTACACCTCTGTAAGATCACCCCTCATCCTCCTGCGCTCCAAGGAAAAGAGTCCCAGCCTGCTCAACCTCTCCCGATAGCTCAGACCCTGTAGCCATGGCAACATCCTCGTAAATCTTCCCTGCACCCTTTCCAGCTTGACAACATCTTTCCTATAACACAATGCCCAAAACTGAATACAGTACTTTAAATGCGGGCTCACCAGCACCTTATACAACTGTAGAATGACCTTCCAACCTCTATACTCAATCTTCAGAGAGTCAGAGGGCAAGGAAACAAATCTGGTCCAAACCCTTAGGCCCAACTGTTCCAAGATGTCCTATCAAAGTTAGTCCCATTTGCCCACGTTTGGCCCATATCCAATTCAAACCTTTCCTACTCATGTATCCCTCCATGTTGTTATAGTACATGCCACAGGGCGGCACGGTGGCGCAGCAGTAGAGTTGCTGCCTTACAGCACCAGAGTCCCGGGTACGATCCTGACTATGACTGTCTGCATGGAGTTTGCACGTTCTCCCTGTGACCGTGTGGGTTTTCTCCGGGCGCTCCGGTTTCCTCCCACATCCCAAAGAAAAAGACGTGCAGGTTTGTAGGTTAATTGGTTTCTGTAAAATGATCCCTAGTGTGTAGGATAGTGCTAGTATACGGGTGATCATTGGTCGGCCCGGATTCGGTGGGCCGAAGGGCCTGTTTCTATGCTGTATCCTTCAATCAATCAAACAAAACCATGGTGTGTGGGAAGGAACTGCAGATGCTGGTTTACACCGAAGATAGACACAAAATGATGGAGTAACTCAGCGGGACAGGCAGCATCTCTGGAGGGATGGAATAGGTGACGTTTCGGGTCGAGACCCTTCTTCAGACTTGTGTCTTCTGGGCGTGGAACATTGAACAGTGAGACTGCTTGAATGATGGCTGAAAGTGCTGAGTGTAACGCTGTAGCAGGGAGACCTGTTAGAGATCATATTATGAGAGGCACAGATAGGGTAGACAGTCAGAGCCGTTTTTCCCCCAGGGTGGAAGTGTCAAATATTAGAGGGCATGGCTTTAAGGTGAGTGAGGCAAAGCTTAAAGGAGATGTGCGGGGCAAGTTTTCTTTTCACTCAGAGGGTTGGGAGTGCTTTGAACGCCCTGCTGGGGGTGATAAATGCAGAAGTGATTGGAGCAGAATTAGGTTATTCGGCCCAATCAAGTGGCGCAGCGGTAGAGTTGCTGCCTTGCAGCGAATGCAGCATCGGAGACCCGGGTTCGATCCTGACTACGGGTGCTGTCTGTAGGGAGTTTGTACGTTCTCCGCGTGACCCGCGTGGGTTTTCTCCAAGATCTTCGATTTCCTCCCACACTCCAAAGACGTACAGGTATGTAGGTTAATTGTTCAAGTTCAAGTTCAAGTGAGTTATTGTCATGTGTCCCTGATAGGACAATGAAATTCTTGCTTTGCTTCAGCACACAGAACATAGTAGGCATTTACTACAAAACAGATCAGCGTGTCCATATACCACAATATAAATATATACACACATGAATAAATAAACTGGTAAAGTGCAAATATCAGATAATGGGTTATTAATAATCAGAGTTTTGTCCGAGCCAGGTTTAATAGCCTGATGGCTGTGGGGAAGTAGCTATTCCTGATCCTGGTTGTTGCAGTCTTCAGGCTCCTATACCTTCTACTGAAGTTAGCAGGGAGATGATGGTGTGGGTCTTTGACGATACTGCCAGCCTTTTTGAGGCAGCGACTGAGATAAATCCCCTCGATGGAAGGAAGGTCAGAGCCGATGATGGACTGGGCAGTGTTTACTACTTTTTGAAGTCTTTTCCTCTCCAGGGCGCTCAAGTTGCCGAACCAAGCCACGATGCAACCGGTCAGCATGCTCTCTACTGTGCACCTGTAGAAGTTAGAGAGAGTCTTCCTTGACAAACCGACTCTCCGTAATCTTCTCAGGAAGAAGAGGCGCTGATGAGCTTTCTTGATAATTGCGTTCGTGTTCTCGGCTTGGTAAATGCAAAGATTGTTTAGTGTTAATGTGCGGGGATCGCTGGTCGGCGCGGACCTGGTGGGCCGAAAGGGCCTGTTTCCGCGCTGTATCTCTAAAACTAAAACTAAGTCTACTCCACCATTCAATCGTGGCTGATCTATCTTTCCCTCTGAACCCCATTCTCCCATCTCCTCCCCATAAACCCTGACACCCTTACTAATCAAGAATCTGTCAATCAACTCCTTACAAATACCCAATGACTTGGCCTGCACAGCCCTGGTGATCGAGGCAGATTAGATAGAGACATTTAATAGACCTTTGGCCATGCAGTGGGATGGAGGCATGTAGACCATGTGCAGGCTTGGACCAGTCTGTCTTGGCATGATGGTCGGCACAGACATTGTGGGCTGAAGGCCCTTTTGCTGTGCTGTACGGTTCTAGGCTCTAAAACTGCGCAAAGGCACCATGCTTTGGAAAATTCCCCATGTTCTCAAACTAATAGAGGGCATTTGTGGATAATACGTAGATTGTGTTATGAATTGATTCATCCACCTCAGAGAAGCATTCATTATGTATGGAGGAGTTTCCCAGTTGGTCAAGTGGTCTATTGCTGTAACTTTGGAAAAGCTTATTGAATGGTCATGTCAGCCTTAAATGGTGCAAAGTTTCCACTACGCTCTTGTCACACGACAATTCTGTAACACTATATATTATGCACTTTGCACATTTTTCTCTTGGCACTACTTGTTGCACTTGTATGTGTCTTGATTGAACTCATGCACCGGCATGGACTCGGTGGGCCGAAGGGCCTGTTTCCACGCTGTATCTCTAAACAAGACTAAACAAAACTAGTGTGCATGGAATGATCATGTGAATGGGTGATCGATAGTCGGCATGGACCTGTGGGCCGAAGGGCCTGTTATCATGCTGTATCTCCAAACTATACTAGTTTGTACACTAATTGGCTCTGGGAAAGATGGCAAACTGTCCCCGGTGCGAGTGCACGGGATGGTCGCTGGTCTGCGTGGACTCGGTGTACCGAACCACTTACCTTTAACCAAAAGTAACTAATGTAACTGGAATCAGGAAACGTTAGTTTGACCTCAGTCAAAGCTGCCGGGTCACAGGCAACATTCTGGCCTCCCGCTGACTGGTGACACTCCCTCCAAGCTTCTCGAAATAAATACCTTCTCCAGAACTGAACCTTTTTATTTCCCAGCTTACAACCCAGCGGTATGAATATTGATTTCTCTAACTTCAAGTAACCCTTGCACCCCCGTCTCACCCTGTGCTGACCCGAGTCGTTGTACTAGTTTCACTGTCGTCCTGCTGAGTTTCATTGTTTGTATCACTCATTATCACGTGTTGGAAGGAACTGCAGTTGCTGGTTTACAGCAAAGATAGACACAAAATGCTGGAGTAACTCAGCGGGACAGGCAGCATCTCTGGAGAGAAGGGATGGGTGATGTTTCGGGTCGAGACCCTTCATCAGTCATGACCCAGAACGTCACTCATTCCTTCTCTCCAGAGATGCTGCCTGTCCCGCTGAGTTACTCCAGCATTTTGTGTCTATCTTCATTCATTATCACCTTCCCCACTGCCAACAATGGACCATTGTGGGCTCCACCTTTCCTTGATCATCGTTGCTTTTTGCCTGTCTTTCGTTCATTTGTTACTCTTTGTTCTCTTTTCATACTTCTAGTTTCCCTCTCCCCTGATGCTAAGTCTGAAGAAGGGTCGACCCGAAACGTCATCCATTCCTTTTCACCAGAGATGCTGCCTGACCTGTTGAGTTACTCCAGCTTTTTGAGTCGCTGTCAACAATGGCAGCCTCGCCAACAGTCTGTCTGTCTTTTTGTCTTTTTTGTTATTTTAGGTGTTTAAAGAGTTTGTGTTCATGTTCTCTGGTTTGTTTTATGTGGGGGAGGGAGTGTCGGGGAAACATCTTTTCAATCTCTTACCTTGCCGGAGATGCGATTGTTTTCCGGATCGTATCTCCGGTCGCTCTGCGGCCTAACATCATGGAGCTGGCGGCCTTGCTCGAGACTGACTTTGAGCCCCACCGCGGGCGGGGCCGTGGAATTACCATTGGAGCCTGTGATCCCTCGTAGTCACGGGTGGAGACCGATGTCGGGAAGCTCCAAAAGTCGCAGAAGGTTTGACCAGCCTTGACCCCGGGGTCAGATCACATGGCGCGGGGGAGCTGAGATCCATCCGATGCTGGAGTTTGATCGCCCCGACGCAGAGGGCCTGACCGCCAGTTGCGGGAGCCGAGATCGCCCCGTCAGCGGAAGGTTCGAGGCCCTGACAGTGGGAGAAGAAAGAAGGGAAGAAGATTGAACTATTTTTGTGAGGAGTGTGGGGGAGTCGCTGAGGTGGGTGTTCATATTAAACATTTATTTGTGTGTCTTGTTACTCTTTATATGGCAAATCAAATTCCTCATTTGTTGCAAAACACACTCAGCTTATAAATTACTATTGTGATGCTTATGATTATGATCTTTGCTTTCACTTCCAAACCCGGCGGGAGAGCAAAGCTGAGGGAGATGGAGACCGCCTGGGGAAGCAAGGCTGAACGTGCAAACTCCACACAGACAGCGACCGAGGTCAGGATCAAACCTGGGCCTCTGGCGCGGTGAGGCAGCGGCTCGACCAGCTGCACTGCCGTATGTTTTGTGGACGCATCAAGGTTGAAGCAAAGGCAGCCGAGGTGAAATACCACACACACGTTTGAATGAATGCCAAGATACACAGGAGGTTGTGTGATCTCTCGGTTGAAATATATTTAACATGAGACTTGCCCAACCCTAGGCTCGACAAAGTGGAAGTATTGATCAGGTGATAACAGTCCGCATATCAGTGCAAATCAAAATGGACAAGGCTATCTATTTTTTAAGTTTTAATGTGTCTGTGGAAGATTGAGTGAGTTACACATTTTTTGGTTCTTCAATTTGAGAGGGAGTTTGTTCGTTCTCCCCGTGACCTGCGTGGGTTTTCTCCGGGTGCTCCAGTTTCCTCCCACACTCCAAAGACGTTCAGGTTTGTAGGTTACACAAAATTGCTGGAGAAACTCAGCGGGTGCAGCAGCATCTATGGAGCGAAGGAAATAGGCAACGTTTCGGGCCGAAACCCTTCCGGGTTTCGGCCCGAAACGTTACCTATTTCCTTTGGGTTTTCGGGCCGAAACGTTGCCTATTTCCTTCGCTCCATAGATGCTGCTGCACCCGCTGAGTTTCTCCAGCTTTTTTGTGTAACCTTCGATTCTCCAGCATCTGCAGTTCCTTCTTAAACGCAGGTTTGTAGGTTAATTGGCTTGGTAATCATTGGAAGTTGTCCTTGGTGTGTAGGATAGTGTTGGTGTGCGGGGATCGCTGGTCGGCGCGGGCTCGATGGGCCAATGGGGCTGCGCTGTTCCGCGCTGTGTCTCTAAAACTAAACTAAAATAAGGCGTAGTTCAGTCACGTGTAGCTCTGCTTCCCAGCTGGGTTTCAGGTCCCTCTCCACATTCCTCAACACCTTTCATCAGTGGTGGGAACGTTTATGGAAACAAATCCGAGAGATGGGATTTATTTGCATTTGTATTGTGGGCAGAGCTTGAGTTGCTGCCTTACAGTGACAGAGACGTGGGTTCGATCCTGACTAACGGTGCTGTGTGTACGCACTTTGTACATTCTCCCTGTCTCTGTGTGGGTTTTATTCGGGTGCTCCAGTTTCCACCCACTCTCCAAAGGCTTGTAAGTTAAATGGCTTCTGTAAATTGCCCTTCAGGGGCTGTCCCACTTGGGCCACCTAATTGGTGATTTTAGAAGAGTTTCAACAAATGACATGTTGAAGACCTCCTTCGACCTCCCTTCGACATTGATACTGAGTTGGATGATCAGCCATGATCATATTGAATGGCGGTGCTGGCTCGAAGGGCCGAATGGCCTACTCCTGCACCTATTTTCTATGTTTCCATGTTTCTATGATGAAGACTGCCTTCGACTCCCCTCGCTTATCTACGACTAACATGTCGACCTGTTACAAACTATTACGACTAAACCTACGAGTAAAAAAAAGTATCGATTTTTTTCCATGGCGACCTTTTTTTACTCGCGGGCAGTTTTTAACATATTGAAAAAAACGCCGTGACCTAGCTGAGGCCTCGAGTACACGGAGACCACTCTCGAGCATGAAGGAGAGTTACGAAGACCTCCTACGACCTCGTGTCGACCATGCTGCGAGTATGAGTCGAGGGCAAACTCGCCAGAACTCGTGGATTAGGTCGCCCAAGTGGGACAGGCCCTTCAAGTATGTAGGATAGAACTAGTGTGCGTGGCGCGGTGGGCTGAAGGGCCTGTTTCCACGCTGTATCTCTAAAACTACTGTAACACTAAAAACTAACCATCCATGCTGGGTGTCCAGTGTGCTACAGCAGGGGAGCTGCACAGAGAGGGGGGGGGTGGTGTTCAGACAAGATGTTAAAGAGGAATTCCATCCGTTCTTTCAGTTAGACAGGCACAAAGAGCTGGAGTAACTCAGCGGGTCAGGAGGATTCACTGGAGAAAAGGAATAGGTGGCACGTCGGGTTGAGACCCTTGTTCACACTGAGAGACAGTGGAGAGGGAAATGAGAGATGCAGGAGTTACATTGAACAGATGAATGAAAGATATGCAAAAAGCAACGATGAAGCCCACAATGGTCCATTGTTGACCATGTGGAAGGTGATAACGAGTTGTACAGACAATGAAACTTAGCAGCACGACAGTGAAACTAGTACGACGACTAGGGTGGTGTTGGGGCGGAGAGAGAGGGGTCATTAAAATATTACGTGACACTGGTGGGGGTAATATAGTGAGGGCTAATAACTGACAAATAGTGATGTGGATTGCGTCACCGTATCTAAACTAAACCTAACTCAGCAGGTCGGGCAACATCCCTGGAAAACACGAGCAGGTGATGCTTTGGGTCGGGACCCTTCTTCAGTCTGAAGAAGGTCATCCATGTCCCACCCACTGAGTTACTCCAGCACTTTGTGTTCAATGCAAGGTTCCAGCGCTTGTCATGATTCAGTGTTTTATTGTCTTAAGTCCCGAAACGGGACGATGGAATTCTTACTTGCAGCAGCACAACAGAAGAAGTAAAGATGGTACTCTGTGAACAATGTGATAAGCTACAACAGAACGTTCAATATATATAGTGTTTAAGAGGGAACTGCAGATGCTGGAGAATCGAAGGTTACACAAAAAAGCTGGAGAAACTCAGCGGGTGCAGCAGCATCTATGGAGCGAAGGAAATAGGCAACGTTTCGGGCCGAAACCAACCCTCGTTGCCTATTTCCTTCGCTCCATAGATGCTGCTGCACCCGCTGAGTTTCTCCAGCTTTTTTGTGTAACGTTCAATATATATATATCATTTTTTTTAAAGCATATGCACTAATAGTACTAAACCACAAATTGGTTACAGAGTTCTGACATAGCTTCAATTTTTAATGTTTTTTTTTTAAAGAAAAGAAAGAAAGAAAGAAAGAAAGAGAGAGAGGAGAAATAATAAACTAATAGAAAGAAAGAAAGCAAGAAAGAAGGGGATTACAAATATAAAGATTGTGGAGATAGATCTGGGGGACGTTGCGTATAGTTGTTCATCCAACACAAAACTCAACTTTTAACTTTCATTTTGTGTTAAACCAGTTTACTTTTTTAAAAAATTCAATGAATGGAGACTATATATATTTAAAAAACAGACAAATACGTAGACAATGATCGTGCAAAGTCCAAAAATAATGTCCCCAGATCTTTATACCTTGGAGCTTATTTGGAGGCTGTTGTGTTTAATAGCCTGATGGCTGTAGGGAAGAAGCTGTTCCTGAACCTGGATGTTACAGTTTTCAGGCTCCTGTACCTTCTTCCCCATGGCAGGGGTGCAATTAGTGTATGGCCAGGGTGGTGTGGGTCTCTGATGATGCCGGCTGCCTTGTTGAGGCAGCAACTCCTGTAGATCACTAGATGGTGGGGAGGTCAGTACCAGTGATGGATGTTCATGCTAACTTTTATGTAGTTGTGTGTCTTGTTGCTTTTTTTTAGTATGGGTGTACGGCGATACCTTAGTTGGTACACGTGACAATAAAAGACCTCTGCGACTGTTGTTGGACTGGGCAGCGCTCACTACATTATGCAGTCTCCTTCATTCCTGGGCGATCAAGTAGCCGAACCAGGGCATGATGCAACCAGTCGATTTGCTGTCAAATTGCAGTTCCCACTGTCAAATAATGACTTGTAATATTTATCTCCATGCAACCCAACATAATCGCAGAATACTGTTAAACACCTTCAGTGCATTATCGTTACTGTATTGGTCCACACAAATAGTTCTATTGTGTGGGCCATAATCTTTCTGCACCTATTTAAAGCGCATGAAAAGAATGCCAGTGGAACTCCCCACCATGTGAGTACAGTGATTGACCCCAGTTCACTTGCTGCTCCTTCTTTTCTATTGATGACAAATGGTTATTGAGAGCTCTGCAGAATGCGAGGGAAATTGTTTAACAATGGACAATAAATCAAATTTACACCAAATATCACAATGGACCTGTCTCTGCAGCATGAAATGTTTCCAGTGTGTTACCAACACCATTATGTTGCCAGCTAGCCAGCATTTAGATCATCTTGCTTACACCAGCAAATTACAAACATCCCTATGTGATGAGAAGGCACTCAGATGTGATTCGGGTTCAGAGATTGCTCTCTCTCTCTCTCTCTCTCTCTCTCTCTCTCCTCTCTCTCTCTCTCTCTCTCTCTCTCTCTCTCTCTCTCTCTCTCTCTCTCTCTCTCTCTCTCTCTTTCTTGGATTTAAGAGAGAGTTAGATAGAGCTCTAGGGGCTAGTGGAATCAAGGGATATGGGGAGAAGGCAGACACGGGTTATTGATAGGGGATGATCAGTCATGATCACAATGAATGGTGGTGCTGGCTCGAAGGACCATATGGCCTCCTCCTGCACCTATTTTCTATGTTCCTATGTTTCTCTCTCTCTCTTCCTCTCTCTCTCTCTCTCTTTTTTTCTCTCTCTCTCTCTCTTTTTCTTTTTTTTTTTCTTTTTCAAAGACTATTCAACACATCAAATAATCCAACAGATCAAGTCATACACAAAACGGACTTACATTATATCGTGTCATTATAGTACAACATTACAATCATTATTCACAATACTCTCAACCCCACGCGGTGACCAGCGCCCACGGAATACCTCCAAAGTCCCCGTGAGCACCGCATGTTCCCTCTCCAGGGACACATGTGCACGGACGTAGGCCTGAAAGAGGGGCAAGCAGCCGACTCTTGCCTGACCATCCATCGCCTGCTGCCTGGACCCGCGTATGGCCATCTTGGCCAGGCCCAGGAGTAGACCGACAGGTAGGTCCCACCCTCCCACTTGGCTCTCCCCACACCCTGCCTTGTGTCCAAACACAAGAATCGTAGGACTAAAATGTAACCAGAACTTTAGGAACAACCCCTTCAGATATTGATACAGGGGGAGTAGCCTCTCACACTCCATATAAATGTGGAACACGGTCTCTTCCTCGCCACAAAAAATACAGGCAGCGGACGAGTCCGTGAACCGACTCAAAAGTTTGTTACACGCCACCGCTCTGTGCAGCACTCTCCACCCCAGGTCCCCCACGTATAGGGGGACAACTCCCTTGTAGAGGGACCCCCACTGGGGACCTTCCCCTGCTTCAGGTGGTAACACCATCCGCCATGGTGTGTCGGGACGGGAGATGAAGGCAAGGAGGTGCAGAATGTGCAGGATCATTCTATACAGTGAGCGTCTCTTCGCATCACGAAACGGCACGCTGGTCATCTCCGAAAGGCGGCTCAGGTTGTGTGGAACCGGTGCCCGGGATATATCCCGGAACCGAGGCCCAATGAGCAGATCTGACGGAGCGGGTAAGAGCTCATTTAAAACCACTCTAGGCGCACGCCTCTCCTCGACACCCGCCATGATTTTTTCTCTCTCTCTGGGTTTATTCTCTCTCTCTCTCTCTCTCTCTCTCTCTCTCTCTCTCTCTCTCTCTCTCTCTCTCTCTCTCTCTCTCTCTCTCTCTCTCTCTCTCTCTCTCTCTCGACGAGATATTTTCGGTTTACGATGGGTTTATCAGAACATAACTCTATCGTAGATCGAGGAGCAGCTGTAAATATATATATATCCATATAACTGTATATATATAATACACATATATGTAAAAGGTTGCCCTTCAGGTTCCTATTAAATCTTTCCTCTCACACCTGAAACCTATGTCCTCTGGTTCTTGATTCTCCTACACTAGATAAAAGATTCTGCATTCACACAATCTATTCCCCTCATGTTCTCTATAAGATCAGCCCTCGGCCTTCTATGCTTCAAGGAATAATGTCCTAGCCTGCTCAATCTGTAACGTAGGCTCCTGAGTCCTGGCGACATCCTAGTAAATCTTCTCTGCCATGTGACCAATACTGAACACAACACTTCAATGGCCTCACCCACGTGCTGTACAACTGTAACTGCAAGAACAGGAAGGCAGGTTATTATCTGAATTATGTCAGATTAGGAAAAGGGGAGGTGCAACGAGACCTGGGGTGTGTTTGTACATCAGTCACTGAAAGTAAGGATGCAGGTACAACGGGCAGTGAAGAAATGTAATGGCATGCCGGCCTTCATCGTGAGAGGATTTGAGTTTAGGAGCAAGGAGGCCCTACTGCAGTTATACTGGGCCCTGGCGAGACCACACCTGGAGTATTGTGTGCAATTTTAGTTTCCTAATTTGAGGAAGGACATTCTTGCTATTGAGGGAGTGCAGGGTAGGTTCACCAGGTTAATTCCCGGGATGGCGGGACTGATATATGATGAAAGAATGGGTCGACTGGGCTTGTATTCACTGGAATTTAGAAGAATGAGAGGAGATCTTATAGAAACATACAAAATTCTTAAAGCATTGGACAGACTAGATGCAGGAAAAATGGTCCCGATGTTGGCGGAGTCCAGAACCAGGGGTCACAGTTTAAGAATAATATAATAATAATAATAATTTTATTTATAGAGCACTTTAAAAACAAACATAGCTGCAACAAAGTGCTGTACATCACTAATCATTGACAAAAAAGTTAATACACACCAAAAATAACAATCAAAAGAAATAGTAGGAAAAGACATGTAAAATAAAGAAACATCAAAAACACCACAAACAGAAGCAAAGCCTCAGGCATGGTCAAAAGCCAGGGAGTACAAATGCTTTTTAACACTGGATTTGAAGATGGACAGTGAGGGGGCCTGTCTGATGTGCAGCGGCAGGGTGTTCCAGAGTGCCGGAGCAGCAACAGAGAAGGCTCTATCCCCTCTGAGCCTCCGACTAGACCTCGGTACCTCCAGGAGCAGCTGACCAGCTGACCTGAGGGACCGGGCAGGAGTGTATGGGTGGAGCAGCTCAGAGAGGTAAGGCGGGGCGAGCCCATTCAGAGATTTAAAAACAAATAACAGTAACTTAAAATGAACCCGAAAGTGCACCGGGAGCCAGTGTAGGGAGGCCAGAATTGGCGATATGTGCTCCCTCTTTCGAGTCCCTGTTAAAAGGCGAGCAGCAGCATTCTGAACCAACTGGAGACGAGCCAGTGAAGAACGAGCAACACCAAAATAGAGCGCGTTACAGTAATCCAGCCTAGATGTAATAAAGGCATGGATTACTGTCTCAAAATGCTGCCGCTCGAGAATGGGCTTCACCTTCGCCAGCTTCCTTAGGTGAAAGAAGCTGGACTTAACCACCGCGCATATTTGGCGATCTAATTTAAAGTCACTGTCCATCCTAAAACCCAGGTTCACAACTGTTGGCTTCACGTACCTTGACAATGGACCTAAATCAACAAATGGAGGTTCACGGCACCCATTGGGATCAACTAAAATCACCTCTGTCTTCTTTTCATTAAATCCAAGAAAGTTTAGGGCCAACCAGGACTTAATGTCATCAAAACAAGACAGAAGCGATTTTACAGAAAAGGCATCTTCCCCCCTCAGCGGCAAATAAAGCTGGGTATCATCTGCATAACAGTGGAAGGAGATGCCATGCTTTCTAAGGATGGAACCCAGAGGAAGTATGTACAGCGAGAAAAGCAGGGGCCCCAGAATCGAACCCTGTGGAACCCCATATGACAGGGGAGCGGAAGAGGATTCAAACCCAGCAAGGCTAACACACATGGTTCTGTCTGCCAGATAGGACCTGAACCATCCCAGGGCACTGTCGCAGATGCCCACTAACTGCTGTAGCCGAGATAATAAGATATTATGGTCCACCGTATCAAAGGCGGCAGACAAGTCCAGCAGGACAAGAACCACACAATCCCCAGAATCATTAGCCAGGAGGATATCGTTAAAAACCCTTAGCAATGCTGACTCCGTGCTGTGCATGGTTTTAAATCCAGACTGGAAGATCTCCCGAATATCATGCTCCTCCAGGAATAGTTTTAGCTGAGCATAAACAACTCTCTCCAGTAATTTAGAAATAAAAGGCAATTTCGAGATGGGTCTAAAATTGGCCAGAACAGATTGATCCAGGCCAGGTTTCTTAAGCAGTGGTTGCACTACCGCATGCTTAAAACTCACGGGGACAACCCCAGAACACAAGCTGCTGTTAATAATGGTAAGAACCGACTGCCCTATACTAGAGAAAACCTCCTTAAAAAGATGTGGAGGGACCGCATCACAAGGAGAACCCGATGGCTTAATATGGGAAACCACATCCTTTAAATACGATATAGTCACAGGCTCAAACTTGTTGAATACCACCAGGCAAGGGACCGAAATAGAAGGGTCAGAGGCAGGTGCTGAAATGTTAGCCCTTAAGGAAACAACCTTATCAATAAAAAAGTGCAGGAAGTCATGAATAAGAGGTAGGCCATTTAGGACTGAGATGATGAAAATCTTTTTCAGCCAGAGAGTTGTGAATCTGTGGAATTCTCTGCCACAGAAAGCAGAGGAGGCCAATTCACTGGATGTTTTCAAGAGAGAGTTAGATATAGCTCTTAGTGCTAAAAGAATCAAATGATATGGGGAAAAAGCAGGAACGGGGTACTGATTTTAGATGATCAGCCATGCTCATATTGGATGGTAGTGCTGGCTCGAAGGGCTGAATGGCCTACAGCGGCATCTATTTTCTATGTTTTGTATGTTTCTACAACATCCCAACTTCTATGATACAAAATGTAGGATTAACTCAGCGGGCAGGCAATATCTCTGGAGAAATTGAATAGATGTTATTTCAGGTCAATGTCCTTCATTCTCGAGGGTTCAGTCTGAAGAAGGGTCTTGCCCCGAAAGGTCACCCATTGCTTCTCTCCAGAGATGCTGCCGGTCCCGCTGAGTTACTCCAGCATTTTGTGTCTATCTCCAATCATCTTGGCCTCGCTCTGGGAGTAGGAGTGGGGGCGGATCCGGGTCCACAACGGCCGTGAGCCCCAGGCCGAGCTCAGCGATCGTTTGCCCGCTGCTGCTGCTGTTGGAGATGAGACGTTGCGCGGCGCCAGGGTCTTGGGCCTGTCCCACTTTGGCCGTCAGTTACGCGACAAGCCGGTGGCGCGTGAAGATTTCGTTCAGGAAGAAGTCCACACTCCTCCACACCGCTCCATGTGCCCGTCACGGGCTACCCACATGCTACCCACACACCACCCACACGCTACCCACACGCTACCCACACGCTACCCATACGCTACCCACACACCACCCACACGCTACCCACACGCTACCCACACGCCACCCACACACCACCCACACACCACCCACACACTACCCACACGCTACCCACACACTACCCTCACGCTACCCACACGCTACCCACACGCTACCCACATGCTACCCACACGCTACCCATATGCTACCCACACACCACCCACACACTACCCACATGCTACCCACACACCACCCACACGCTACCCACACGCTAGCAGGCCGTGTAAATGGCGCGCAAATGATGGCCAAGTGGGACAGGCCCTTTGGACTAAATTTTCTTTTGGACTCTTTAAACACAGTGGCACAGCGGTAGAGTTGCTGCCCCACAGCGCCAGAGACCCGGGTTTGATCCTGACTACGGGTGCTGTCTGTACGGAGTTTTACGTTCTCCCCGTGACATGCGTAGGTTTTCTCCGAGATCTTCGGCTTCCTCACACACTGCAAGGACGTGCAGGTTTGTAGGTTAATTGGCTTGGTGTAAATGTAAAATAGTCCCCACCATGTGTGAGGGAGTGTTCATGTGCGGGGATCGCTGGTTGGTGCCAATGGGCCTGATCCGTGCTCTATCACTAAACTAAACTAAACTATAGAAATACAGTGCGGAAACAGGCCCTTCGGCCCACCGAGTCCGCACCGACCAGCAATCACCCCGTACACTAACACTATCCTACACACTCTAGGGACAATTTACATTTATACCAAGACAATTATCCTACAAACTTGTACGTCTTTGGAATGTGGGAGTAAACCGAAGATCTCATAGAAAACCCACGTGGTCACGGGGAGAACGTACAAACTCCCGTACAGACGGCACCCGTAGTCGGGAGTGAACCCGGGTCTCTGGCGCTGTAAGTGCTGTAAGGCAGCAACCCTACCACTGCGCCACACAGTGCCACCCAGTGGACTATTTCCATAGAGACACCCTCTCTTCCATCACCACCCTCCTGCTCAAACACAAAAGGATCATAAGGACCACGAGGAAAGGAATTGCCTTCGTGAAAACACTGTAAGGTAGCAGGTTTTTCCGTGCTTTAACCGGCCATTATCAACAACAGAGGATTTAAAATTCTTCGGCCAACAGAGACATTTGTTAATCTTCCCTATCTATTGCCTTCAGGCATTTAAAAGAGACTTTACAAATGTGCTGGAAGGAAATGCAGATGCTGATTTAAATCAAAGGTAGACACAAAATACTGGAGTAACTCAGCGGGTCAGGCAGCATCTCTGGAGAGAAGGAATCAATAATGTTTTGTGTCGAGACCTTTCTTCAGTCCGAAGAAGGGTCTTGGCCCAAAACGTCACCTATTCCTTTTCTCCAGAGATGCTGCCTGACCCACTGAGTTACTCCAGTATTTTTAATCTGTTTTCAGAAGTGTTGTCAGGAATGAGAGGCCCTTGGTCTGATGAGGCCTGCCTTGTAATTTATCGATAAAACCAATGAAAACCCTAGTGGTGCTCCTTAAAACACAGGACAGTACAGCACAGGAACAGGCCCTTCGGTCCACAATGTCTGTGCTGAGCATGATGCTGAAACCAATTCTTATCTGTCTGCCCATAACCTACATCCCTCCATTCCCTGCGTATCCATGGGCCTACCCAAAGGTCCCTTAAACGCCACTATCGTATCTGCCTCCACCCCCACCCCCGGCAGCACATTCCAGGACCCACCACCCTCTGCCTGAAGATGGGTCTCAACCCAAAACGTCACCTATTCCTATTCGTGAGTTACTCCAGCATTTTGTTTCTATCTTCAGTTTAAACCAGCATCCACTGTTCCTTCCTACACATTATTGTGCTAGACCTCCTCTACATCCTTTATCCCCACTCACTGCATTTAGAGTAATAGTTATAGATTTATACAGCGTGGAAACAAGCCCTTCGGCCCATCTTGCCCATGCCAATGACCAACAGGCCCCATCTTTGCAAGCCCCACCAGCCAGCATTTGGCCCATATTCCGCTAAACCTATCCTATCCATGTAACTGTCTAAATGTTTCTGAAACATTGCGATAGTACCTACCTCAACTACCTCCTCCAGCAGCTCGTTACATAAACCTACAAGCCTTAGTGTAAAAAAGTTGCCCTTCTAGTTCCTATTAAATCTTTCCCCCCTCACCTTAAACTAATTCCTCTGGTTCTTGATTCCCCTACCCTGGGTAAAAGACTGTGCATTTAGCCCGTCTATTCCTCATGATCTTGTAACCTTCTGTAAGATCACCCCTCATCCTCCTGCGCTCCAAGGAATAAAGTCCTAGCCTGCTCAACCTCTCCTTATAGCTCAGGCCCTCTGGCAACATCCTGGTAAATATTCTCTGCTCTCTTTCCGACTTAACAACATCCTTCCTATAACAGGGTGACCAAAACTGAATGCAACACTCCAAATGTGGCCTCACCAATGTTTAGCTTAGTTTAGAGATACAGCGTGGAAACAGGCCCTTCGGCCCACCTAGTCCATGCCGACCAGCACACTGACACTATCCTACACACACTAGGGACAATTATATAATTCTACCAAGCCAATTAATCTACACACCTGTATGTCCTTGGAGTGTGTGACGAGACTGGAGATTGCAGAGAAAACCCACGCCGGTCACGGGGAGAAGGTACAAGCTCCGTACAGACAGCACCCGTTGTCAGCATCCAACCCGGGTCTCTGGCGCTATTAGGCAACAACTCTACAGCTGCGCCCATGATTATGTACAAATGTGTGCGGTGTTTAATAGCCCGGCTAAATATGCTTTATAGAGCGATTAGGCCACGAGGGAGCAAACTCATGATCCAGTTGAACTTTCAGACTTTTATTTAACAGAGAAATCCCAATAAAAATTGTCAGCAAGGGTAGAGAGGTCATCAGCCCCAGTGTAGAGGTGTCATTTAATCCCCCAATGGGCCGACTGCATCTATTACGATTGTGCGGAGAAGTGGAAATCATGGATTAAAGGTGACGCACAGCAGTAGAGTTGCTGCCTCACAGCGCCAGAGACCCGGGTTGGATGCTGACAACGGGTGCTGTCTGTACGGAGTTTGTACCTTCTCCCCGTGACCTGCGTGGGTTTTCTCCAGGTGCTCCAGTTTCCTCCCACACTCTAAAGTCAACAGGTTTGTAGGCTAATTGGGTTTGGTATGATTGTAAATTGTACGTAGTGTGTGTAGGACGTAGTGTGTAGTGTAAGTGTGCGGGGATCGCTGGTCGGCGTGGACTCGGTGGGCCGAAGCAGGGGCGGTAAACCCGGGGGGTGCCAGAGGGGACACGTCCCCCCCATGTTTTGAGAGGTGGGCGACATCCCCGCCAGGTGAACCTGCCTGGGCTTGCGGGAAATATGGCCAGCGCTGGTATCCCATCAGTCCAGACAGGGCTGTTAGTTAACCGGGTGAGACAGGCATTTGAGCCGCATTTAGCGCTGGATTGAGCCTCCGAAGCCTCGCGCACGTGTGTGAGCGTGCGCATGCGCGCACGGCCGCCAAAAGATTGTGTCCCCCGTCCCCTCCATGTTTTGATAGTGAGTTCCGTTCTTGGGCCGAAGAGTCTGTTTCCACGTTGTGTCTCAAAACGAAAGGAACGCCGCAACCTCCACCCCCTCCGTCTCCCCACCAACATACACAATTGGCAACTGCTTGCCACGGTCTGTTCCTGAATGCCAGTGGTTATGCGGTTAGAAATATTAAACAGAGTCGGGTTTTGTTTAATTTGTTAATACCTGTAAAATCCGACTCCAAACTTGAAATCAATTTATTTTTATGAGGCAGTTCAAGCTTGAGGCCTGCCTGCCTGCCCCAACACGGAATGTCTGGAGAACAGAATCCCTTTGTTGACTTCTATGTGGGAGTCCAAGACTGTGTTGCAGTCACCACTCCCCTTCCGCCACCACAACCTGAAGTAAAATCATCACCTGCATCTGGCCGGCTCTTGGTCGATCGAGTCCAGGTAATTTTCCATGGAAAGGCAGGGTATAATCAGTACGGTTTATGGGGAGAAGGCAGGAGAATGGGGTTGAGTGGGAAAGATAGATCAGCTGTGATTGAATGGTGGAGTAGACTTGATGGGCCGAATGGCCTGATTCTTCTCCTAGAAATTATCAACAGCTTGAATCGGGGTGATCGCATGTCAGCGCGGACGCGATGGGCCGAAGGGCCTGTTTCTGTGCTGTATCTCTAAACTAAACTAAATTAAACTAGACTAAACCACTTGAAAAGGCAACAAACAGACACAGGTGTGTAGAATGGAGCTGCAGATGTTGGTTTATACCGAATGTTTAAGAGGGAACTGCAGATGCTGGAGAATCGAAGGTTACACAGAAAAGCTGGAGAAACTCAGCGGGTGCAGCAGCATCTATGGAGCGAAGGAAATAGGCAACGTTTCGGGCCGAAACCCTTTGGGTTTCGGCCCGAAACGTTGCCTATTTCCTTCGCTCCATAGATGCTGCTGCAGCCGCTGAGTTTCTCCAGCTTTTCTGTGTAACCTTGGTTTATACCAAAGTTGGACTCAAAGTGCTGGAGTAGCTCAGCGGGTCAGGCAGCATCTCTGGAGAAAAAGGATGGGTGACATTTCAGGTCAGGTCTCTACTTCTGACTGACAGTAGAGGGGAGAACTGGAGGTAAGAAAAGGCCAGAACAAAGCAGGGCCGGCAACAGATGACCAAGGAAGGGTGGAGCCCACAATGGCCCATTGTTGGCTGGGGAAGAGGTGATAATGAAGAGGTACAGGGATGAGAACAGTGGAACTAGTAGGATGAATGAGGGGGGGGGGGGGAGGCAAAAACACAAAATAAGACAGGGCATCGCATTAAGCTGGGTGGGGCCAAGTTTAGAGCCCGTTATATAGACAAGGAGTGGTGAGTGCTTGGGTCACATTGCCAGGGGTGGTGGTGGGGGCAGATACAACAGTGTGTTTAGTGGACTTTTAGTTCCCAACTATCTCACTCCCAAATAAAGGACAAAAGGTCAAATACGGGACAAATTCCCGACGGCAATTCGTTGACCGACTGGGCCGTGGCTGGGTGAATGATGAGTTGGCCCGGGTGCTGGACTGCACACAAAGCCCAGCCGGCGGGCCAGCTGAGGAGTTTTGGCCCGTGCGATGTCGCGCGCAAAGTCCGGCGCCCCGTCCAACTCACGAACTGATGATCGGCCATGAGAATGAGGGGTGGTGGTGGTGTTGGCGCTAAGTAAAGGTCCGAAGGTCGCTAGGTGGCCTGGGCTGCCGACCGACGGGGC
Organism: Leucoraja erinaceus; assembly: GCF_028641065.1. Taxonomy (NCBI): domain Eukaryota; kingdom Metazoa; phylum Chordata; class Chondrichthyes; order Rajiformes; family Rajidae; genus Leucoraja; species Leucoraja erinaceus. Next base: position 2,381,941 of record NC_073404.1, on the reverse strand, counting down.
CACGGGCGAGGCGCTGCTGCTGCTGCTGCTGCACTCCATGGGCTGCACTACGTCGGGATGGGTGAGGTGGGGACGGACACAGCGCTCCAACCCGACAGTCCCTTCAACCCGAGTAGTAGCGGTCAAATACGGGACACGGGCGGTCCCGTACGGGACAAACCAATTTAGCTCAATGTAAGGGATGTCCCGGCTAATACGGGACAGTTGGCAACCATAGCACTTGGATATGCAGGGAATGGAGGAATATGGATTGTACACAGGCAAGTAAGAGTTATGTTCAGCACGGATATACGGGACTGAAGATACACACAAAATGTTGGAGTAACACAGCGGGGCAGGCAGCATCTCTGCAGAGAAGGAATGGGTGACATTTCAGAGTCCAAAGATGTACAGGTTTGTAGGTTAATTGGTTGGTGTAATTGAAAATTGTCCCTGGTGTGTGTAGGACAGCGTTAGTGGACGTACGGGGTGATCGCTGGTCGGCACGGACTCTGTGGGTGGAACGGCCTGTTTCCATGCTTTATCTCTAAACTAAACTAATCTTAGATGCTTCTGTGTGAGTGTGCCACATAAACAAATTATCTAACCCCAACAAGATAAGCTTCAATATCATTTCCCTCTTCTGTGTAACTTTATTAATCATTTCAGTGATCTGAGTATCAGATTTCAAGAGTAATTGCTGTTATAATGTAGAAACTCAGCAAGTCCCAATCAACATCTGAGAGCATTACAGGCACTCACCACCCTGTATAAAAAAAATCATGCCCCACACATCTCTTAAAGGAATCATCCTAAGGCTATGCCCTTTATTATTTGATATTTCCATCCTGGGAGAATGGTTCTGACTGTGATAACAATAAGTTATTGTTTTAAATCAGACGCTGGTAAATATTATCCACACTCAACTCAGTAGACATTAGAGATACAGCATGGAAACAGGCCCTTCAGCCCGCCATGTCCACGCCGACCAGCAATCACACCGTACACTAACACCATTCTACACACTAGGGACAATTTACAATTTTTATAGAAGCCAAACCTGTGCATCTTTGGAGTGTGAGAGGAAACCGGAGTATCCGGAGAAATCCCACGCGGTCACAGGGAGAACGTACACACTCCGTACAGACAGCACCCGTGGTCAGGGTTGAACCCGGGTCTCTGGCGCTGTGAGGCAGCAACTCTACCGCTGTCGAGAGAGACCTTCCACTGAACAACGACTGCTGGCTTCTTGGTTTTATAGTTTTAGATATACAGCGTGGAAACAAGCCCTTCGGCCCACCGAGGCCGTGCCGGCCAGCGATCCCTGCACACTAACGCTATTCTACACACTACAAATTCTACAAATCTGTACGTCTTTGGAGTGTGGGGGGAAACAGGAGATCCTGGAGAAAACCCACTTGGTCACGGGGAACACATACAAACTCCACAGGTCAGGATCGACCCCGGGTGTCTGGCGATGTAAGGCAGCAACTCTACCGCTGCGCCATCTGATCTAAACAAAAATAAAGAGGAATATAGATAAAGGGGAAACATTTCTGAGGCAAAATGTTAGCGTCCTTGTTTAAAATTTGTCAAGGACTTTGCAGAGAAGCTGCCAGCGTGTAGGACGTGCACCTGATCAGTAGGGAGACAGGCACAAGCAAAAACAATTCTCCGCCACTTAAAACAGTTTTTGCTGACTCCACTTGATGGGGAAAGAACAAAAGGTACTTTCATTTGCAAAGTGATCTAACAACACCCACAGGAGTAGCAGGAACATGAGGTCAAAAAGTTGTGACCAGGTTAACCATGCAGGGAACAGAGGCGGTGGACAAAAGAACAGAATGTGGAAACGCTGGAGTGAATAACGGGGCATGTTTCTTTGCTGAAAGATAATGGAAGCTACATCACAAGCACACTGTGATGTGAGACCAAGTGCCCTGTTGAATAGATTGGGTGTCACAGTGGGGAAGAGGTCACAAGTCCACTTAGGCAGGCTAATTGGCAATTATGTGCATATTAAGCATGATAGCCTAAGCACAAATAATGCCCTCAGTAGTGGCTGCTCCATTATTTTCCCCTTTGCCTGGTTCAAAGAGGTGACGGCATGTCCGAACCCTTGTGCTGCCGTTCTTGGAAAGCATCGAGATGCGGGGGGGGGCAGGTTCAGCGTGATTGATTCCCGGAGAGAGTTGCTCATCACTGCCTCGAAACGGAAAATCCCCCCGTTGTAAATCTTAAAGACAGACAGCGGTTAACAAAAGAGGGGAAAGCAGCAGTGAAGGATGTGATTTGTCTGTTGAAACATAGGCCAAGTCGCATTCCTCATCAATTAAAAATGTAATTATTAATTTTGGGCGGCACGGTGGCGCAGTGCCAGAGTTGCTGCCTTGCAACAACTCAGACCCGGGTTCGATCCTGACCACGGGTGCTGTCTGCATGGTGTTTGTACGTTCTCCCCGCGACCTCGTGGGTTTTCTCCAGGTGCTTTGGTTTTCGGCCACAATACAAATACATGCAGATTTGTAGATTAATTGTCTCCGGTAAAACGTCCCCAGCTTGTAGGATAGAACTAGTGTATGGCTGAGTGCTGGTTAGCATGGACCCCGTGGGCCAAAGGGACTGTTTCCTCCCAGTATCTCTAAACTAAATTCCTTTCATGTCAGTATCGTATCTGCCTCAACCACCACCACTGGCAGTGAGTTCCAGGCACTCACCACCCTCTGTGTAAAAATAAAGTTGCCCCACACATGTAAACTTTTCCCATCTCACCTTAAAGCTATGCCCTCTAGTATAGTTTATCTAACACTATTTCCTGACTAATGTGGATTCCCTTCAGTTCCTCCCGCCTGCTAGATCCTCAGTCCACCAGTATTTCTTACTGCACCAGAGACCCGGGTTTGATCTTGTACAGGTGCTGCCCGTGCAGCGTTTGTATATTCTCCTCACGACCGCATAGGTTTTGTCCGGGTGCTCCAAAGACGTGTGGGTTTGTAGGTTAATTGGCTTTTGTAAATTGTCCCTAGTGTGTGGGATAGAACTGGGTACTGGTTGGCGTGGGCTAAAGAACCTGTTGCCACACTGTATTTTTAGTCTCATTGAAACTAAAGGACCTTTTAGTTCAACATTTCGTCCAAGGCATCACATTTTTTTAAATGGAGCATCTTTTGATTGAACTGCCCAACTTAAACAGATCTTCAGGAGTAAAAAGTAATATTAAGTGAGCCCAGCCAATAACGTCCGAGAGGATTAACTCTCTTTTCAAATTAATTTCATAGGATAACCATATATAACCATATAACCATATAACAATTACAGCACAGAAACAGGCCATCTCGACCCTTCTAGTCCGTGCCGAACACGTATTCTCCCCTAGTCCCATACACCTGCGCTCAGACCATAACCCTCCATTCCTTTCTCGTCCATATAACTATCCAATTTATTTTTAAATGATAAAAAAGAACCTGCCTCCACCACCTTCACTGGAAGCTCATTCCACACAGCCACCACTCTCTGAGTAAAGAAGTTCCCCCTCATGTTACCCCTAAACTTCTGTCCCTTAATTCTCAAGTCATGTCCCCTTGTTTGCATCTACCCTCCTCTCAGTGGGAAAAGCTTATCCATGACAACTCTGTCTATCCCTCTCATCATTTTAAAGACCTCTATCAAGTCCCCCCTTAACCTTCTGCGCTCCAAAGAATAAAGCCCTAACTTGTTCAACCTTTCTCTGTAACTTAGTCGCTGGAACCCAGGCAACATTCTAGTAAATCTCCTCTGTACGCTCTCTATTTTGTTGACATCCTTCCTATAATTAGGCGACCAAAATTGTACACCATACTCCAGAATTGGCCTCACCAATGCCTTGTACAATTTTAACATTACATCCCAACTTCTATACTCATAGATGTGGCGATGCCAAAATTAATTCCGTTTACTTTATTGCCACGTGTACCGAGGTATACCAATGCTGTTAATGTAGTCAAACCAAAGTCCTATAAAGTTGCATCGTGGCTTCCTTACTCTTATATCCAATTCCCTGACAAATGAGGGCAGGCACACCACATGCCTTCTTCACCAATACATTGCCACTTCAGAGTGTTATGGACTTGGATCCCAAAATACTTCTTTTTATTGACTTTAAGCTGGGCTTTGGCATAGTGTTGATAGGGATTCACTCCAATGTATGGAGCTTTATGTTGTACAGGCATTTGAATATGACTTTGAAGACATTAAAAGAAAACGATTTACACGTGAGGCAAGAGAGACTGCAGGAGACCGCTGGAATCTGGAGCAAAATACTGGACGAGCTCAGCAGGTCAAGGAGCAAGTGTGGAAGCAAAGGAATGGTCGACATTTAGGGCCATGAACTAGGGTGGCACGGTGGCGTAGTGCCAGACCTACTGCCTTACAGCGGCAGAGTTCTGGGTTCGATCCTGACCACGGGTGCTTATATGTAGGGAGTTTGTACGTTCTCCCCATTGGTTTTCTCCGAGATCAGCAGTTTCCTCCCACACTCCAAAGACATGCAGGTTTGTAGGTTAAATGGCTTGGTGTAAATGTACAAATTGCCCCTAGTGTGTGTGTAGGGTAGTGTTAATGTGCGGGGATCGCTGGTCGGCGCGGACTCGGTGGGCCATGCTGTATCTCTGAACTAAACTAAAGGGATACATCAACTATCCACCCGCCCCCACAGATGCTGCTCGACACACTGAGTTCCGACAAACGTCAGTTTCTCACAGAAGGAAATTGCTAACTGAGATCACAACTGATGAAAAAACCAGGTGAGAACATTCATTCATTGATCCTCTTGCCAGTTTAAATGTTACACAGAGCTAAATCTGGTGCAGATCCACCAGCCATTTACCGGCAACTGGTGTTCTGGCACCTCCTTTAATGTGGACAAGATGACAAGAGTGCACTTGAAATCCCCCCGAAGATGTGCCCCCTAGTCCGGGTGTGGCGGCCGATCTCGACCTCATCGGGACCTCTGCGGCCGATCAGCGGGTTGAGTTTGCCCCCTGCGGCCCCTCGGCAGCCTAGGTGGAACGTTCCGGTTCCGTTGGACTCCTCTTGGAGGCCGTGACCTCTGTTGGTCCGGCAAAACGGAGAATCCGGAAAGGCTCTGGAACCAAGGGTGCCGGGAAATCAGTGGTTCAATTCAAGTAAATGATTCCATGATACTTCATTGTCACATCACGGTAACATCATACAGCAGACCTCACCTGGGCAGTACACAAGAGTCGACATGTTTTGGCACCGACAAACTTGTAAATGTTCACCAAACAGACCTATCTACTGCCTGCCCCCGCACCTGGCAGCAAAACCCTCCCCTCCCCTCCCCCCCCCCCCCCCCCCCCCCCCTCGTCCCATCCCGACAGGTCCCCCTCCGTTCTCAATGCCCCCCACCCGTCGCCTCCCCCTTCCTTTTTGGCAGCCCTGTTTACACTCTGACGGCCCCCCTCATTCTCCAACCGACTGACGGGCCCACGGGCGAGGCGCTGCTGCTGCACTCCATGGGCTGCACTACGTCGGGACGGTGAGGTGGGGCCGGACACAGCGCTCCGACCCGACAGTCCCCTCGACCCGAGTAGTAGCGGTCAAATACAGGACAAGTGCGGTCCTGTATGGGACAAACCAACTTAGCCCAATATACGGGATGTCCTGGCCAATAGGGGACAGTTGGCAACCCTACTGCATGGACTGAAAGCTCACAATGATACCCTCAGATTCTCTTCTCTTTTTGGATAGGTTTAGCTCAGTGATTTTTGGGAGTCAAGACAACTTTGAGCCCATATACCCAGATGCAGACCGAATGTAGGTCCCTTGCAGTCAGAAACAGGTGAGTTGATCATGGGGAACAAGGATATGGCGGACCAATTGAATAGCTACTTTGGTTCCGTCTTCACTAAGGAAGACATAAATAATTTGCCGGAAATAGCAGGGGACCGCGGGTCAAAGGAGTTGGAGGAATTGAGTGAAATCCAGGTTAGCTGGGAAGTGGTGTTGGGTAAATTGAATGGATTAAAGGCCGATAAATCCCCAGGGCCAGATAGGCTGCATCCCAGAGTACTTAAGCAAGTAGCTCCAGAAATAGTGGATGCATTAGTAATAATCTTTCAAAACTCTTTAGATTCTGGAGTAGTTCCTGAAGATTGGCGGGTAGCAATCGTAACCCCACTTTTTAAGAAGGGAGGGAGAGAGAAAATGGGGAATTACAGACCAGTTAGTCTAACATCGGTAGTGGGGAAACTGCTAGAGTCAGTTATTAATGATGGGATAGCAGCACATTTGGAAAGTGGTGAAATCATTGGACAAAGTCAGCATGGATTTACGAAAGGTAAATCATGTCTGACGAATCTTATAGAATTTTTCGAGGATGTAACTAGTAGCGTGGATAGGGGAGAACCAGTGGATGTGGTGTATCTGGCCTTCCAGAAGGCTTTCGACAAGGTCCCACATAAGAGATTAGTATACAAACTTAAAGCACAAGGCATTGGGGGTTCAGTATTGATGTGGATAGAGAACTGGCTGGCAAACAGGAAGCAAAGAGTAGGAGTAAACGGGTCCTTTTCACAATGGCAGGCAGTGACTAGTGGGGTACCGCAAGGCTCAGTGCTGGGACCCCAGCTATTTACAATATATATTCATGATCTGGATGAGGGAATTGAAGGCAATATCAACAAGTTTGCGGATGACACTAAGCTGGGGGGCAGTGTTAGCTGTGAGGAGGATGCTAGGAGACTGCAAGGTGACTTGGATAGGCTGGATGAGTGGGCAAATGTTTGGCAGATGCAGTATAATGTGGATAAATGTGAGGTTATCCATTTTGGTGGCAAAAACGGGAAAGCAGACTATTATCTAAATGGTGGCCGATTGGGAAAGGGGGAGATGCAGCGAGACCTGGGTGTCATGGTACACCAGTCATTGAAGGTAGGCATGCAGGTGCAGCAGGCAGTAAAGAAAGCGAATGGTATGTTAGCTTTCATTGCAAAAGGATTTGAGTATAGGAGCAGGGAGGTTCTACTGCAGTTGTACAGGGTCTTGGTGAGACCACACCTGGAGTATTGCGTACAGTTTTTGGTCTCCAAATCTGAGGAAGGACATTATTGCCATAGAGGGAGTGCAGAGACGGTTCACCAGACTGATTCCTGGGATGTCAGGACTGTCTTATGAAGAAAGACTGGATAGACTTGGTTTATACTCTCTAGAATTTAGGAGATTGAGAGGGGATCTTATAGAAACTTACAAAATTCTTAACGGGTTGGACAGGCTAGATGCAGGAAGATTGTTCCCAATGTTAGGGAAGTCCAGGACAAGGGGTCACAGCTTAAGGATAAGGGGGAAATCCTTTAAAACCGAGATGAGAAGAACTTTTTTCACACAGAGAGTGGTGAATCTCTGGAACTCTCTGCCACAGAGGGTAGTTGAGGCCAGTTCATTGGCTATATTTAAGAGGGAGTTAGATGTGGCCCTTGTGGCTAAGGGGATCAAGGGGGTATGGAGAGAAGGCAGGTACGGGATACTGAGTTGGATGATCAGCCATGATCATATTGAATGGCGGTGCAGGCTCGAAGGGCCGAATGGCCTACTGCTGCACCTAATTTCTATGTTTCTATGTTTTTATGAAATCAACAATAGGTACATTGCCAGGAATAGTCCATTAACCTTCACCCACACAGAACATGTATCATTTATACCAACCCTTGCCATGTGGTTTATTGTAAGGTTTATTGATATTCCCTGAAACCTGAGCCTTGGACAAGCCTAAATGAGTCTTTAGACTTTAAACTTTAGAGAGATGCAGCATGGAAACAGGCCTTTCGGCCCACCGAGTCATAGAAGCAGAGAAATTAGGTGCAGGAGTAGGCCATTCGGCCCCTTCGAGCCTGCACCGCCATTCAATATGGTCATGGCTGATCATCCAAATCAATATCCCATACCTGCCTTCTCTCCATACCCCCTGATCCCTTTAGCCACAAGGGCCACATCTAACTCCCTCTTAAATCCAGCCAATGAACTGGTCTCAACTACCTTCTGTGGCAGAGAATTCCACAGATTCGCCACTCTCTGAGTCCACACCAACCAGCGATCACCCGTACAATAGCACCGTCTCACACACAAGGGACAATTTAAAAATGTACCAAATCCAATTAACCTACAAACCTGCATGTCTTTGGAGTGTGGGAGGAAACCGGGGCACCCGGAGAAAACCCACGCAGTCACAGGGAGAATATACAAACTCCGTACACACAGCACCCGTAGTAGGGCTCTAACCCGGGTCTCTGGCGCTGTAAGGCAGCAACTCTGCCCCACTGTGTCACCTGTGTCTTACTGCTGAATAACTCATTTTACTGGAAGACGTTACATAATTCAAGTTGACACAGTCCTCTTGCAAAAATCCTATACTTACAGAGGTGGTAAAGAGGCCAGAAGGTGACTGTCAGTCCTGAGTTTTTCCATTAATGATCAAAATCGCACCAAGGCAGATGTGCAATTTAAATTCACTTAAATGAAATAAATTTTAGATTTAAAAAACTCTTTAAAAGGTTGGCATGGTGGCGCTGCTGCCTTACAGCGCCAGAGACCCGGGTTTGATCCTGACTATATGGGTGCTATCTGTACAGACTTTGTACATTCTCCCCGTGACCTGCGTAATGTGCAGGGATCGCTGGTCAGCACGGACTCGGTGGGCTGAAGGGCCTGTTTCTGCACTGTATCTCAAAGGTAAAGCTAAAAATCTAAAAGAAGGTGGCTCATTCATGTCCCTTAATGGGAGAAACTATCTTCCTTCCTTGGTCTGGGTTATATGGGACTTCAGATATCTCTGTTGACTTTGTCATTCAAAGTGCCCCAGAAAACTATTCATTTCAAGGGAAAATGTGGAGGAAAGTAAATGCTGGCTTTATCCTACGAATTTAAAAAATATCGAAATCTTTGCTTGCTAACGCATTCGGATTAAACCTCGTGAAGGATTTGTCAGATTAGAAGAAGGATATTATAATCGCCACACAGTTTTCACGTGGTTTTTGTTTACTTTTAGAGATACAGCGTGGAAACAGACCCTTTAGCCCACCGCATCCGCGCTGAACTGTGATCACCCGTAGACGAGTTCTATCCTGCACATCAGGGATCATTTATAGAAGCCAGTCAACCTATAAACATGCACGTCTTTGGGATGTGGGAGGAAAACAGAGCACCCGGAGAAAACCCACGCAGGTCACAGGGAGAAGGTGCAAACATCGTACAGACAGCGCCCGTCGTCAGGTCTCTGGCGCTGTAAGGCAGCAACTCTACTGCTGCCCCACTCTGCCACTTCTTTGGATTAGGATTGAATTTCTGGAAGGGATTAACAGTTTAGAAGATGGGTAGAATATGGATATTATAAACACCACACAGTTTCCACATCGTCTTTCAGAATGGATTTGGAACGAATGTACAGGGCTAGTTGGAGCTTCACTGCATATTCACACCCATATCACTTGGTGCAAAACATGACGTTGGACGGTCAGATGTTGAGGCAGAACAAGGATACCTTGAGCAACATTGCTTTATGTTGTCATTGGGGATGTATCCGTAGAGTTACACTGCCCTCTTGTGTCTCGAAGGTCCAGATTTATGAGAGTTTGCCAGTGCTTTTTTTGTTTCTTCAAGTCCATGTGTCCATGTCATGTCAAGTTGGTGTTGCCATGGAAGTGCGACATTTGCAAGATATGAATGTGCTTGATGTTAGTGCTGAAGTAAATGACCACTGGTTATAATCTCACTCCCTCTTCTCCCCCCTCCCATCAGGCAAAAGGTACAGAAGTGTGAAAACGCACACCGCCAGATTCAGGGACAGTTTCTTCCCAGCTGTTATCAGGCAACGGAACCATCCTATCAACAACTAGACTATGGAACTGATGCACTACAATGATGAGAACAATATTCTGCACTCTGTGTCTCCATTTTTGCCTCTATCTATTGTACTTGGGTTAGACTTGATTTTATTATTGTGTAGTATTTTCAGTAGTATTTCCACTTGTTCTTCTGCACTTTCTCTGTAGCTGGAGCACTATAATTTGCACTCTGTTTATTTTCTCTTTTGAGTGATGCCTGGTGGCGCAACAGTAGAGTTGCCGCTTTACAGTGTTTGCAGCGCCGAGACCCGGGTTCGATCCCGACTATGGGTGCTGTCTGTATGGAGTTTGTACGTTCTCCACGTGAATTGCGTGGGTTTTCTCCGAGATCTTCGGATTCATCTCACACTCCCAAGAGTATCTCAGCAGGAGCTGCTGCCTGTCCCACTGAGTTACTCCAGCATTTTTGTGTCTATCTTTGGTTGAAACTAGCATCTGCAGTTCCTTCCTAAACACAATCTCTCTGATGTACTCATGTATTGGATGATTTAACTGAATAGCAAAACAATTCTTCACTGTATCTCACAAGTTCATAAGCTCATAAGTGATAGATGCAGAATTAAGCCAACCGGCCCAGCAAGTCTACTCTGCCATTCAATCATGTCCGATCGATCTCTCCCTCCTAACCCAATTCTCCTGCCTTCTCCCCATAACCCTTAACACCTGTACTAATCAAGAATAGTAAGATTAAACGAGTACTTACCAGTATGAAGTTTGATCTGTATTTTATGAGGAGTTACGGTGAGGTATTACGTGAAGATCCCAGCGCAGTGCGCATGTGCGGCATACTTCGAAGCAGCGGTGTGAAATCACAGGATAGACACAATATTTGAAGTAAGATAGTAAAGATCATGAGACATCAGTTTATTAGTTTGATCTATATATTGAGGGTGGGAGCGGCGGGCACGTAATACCTCACCGTAACTCCTCATAAAATACAGATCAAACTTCATACTGGTAAGTACTCGTTTAATCTTACTATTTTACTTCGGAGTCACGTGAGTGATTCCGTGAAGACTTCAAAGGTCTGTGATTTCAAACCGTGTAACAGTTTTTTATTTCACTCACTGCCGAAGTTTTTGAGGGAGGAAGTGTTATCGTAATCAACCAGTGGATCTGCTTTCACAAGAAACAGAAAGGTATTTGTTAACAATAACAACATAAAGAGCTCCCCTGAGCTTAAATTAATATTGCAGTTTGTAATATTCTTCCTGCAATTAAATCAGGTTGTTCAACGGTTTATAATAAAAAATGTTCTGAACGTCGTTCCCTTGACCATTCTGCCGTATTGAGAATGTGGTCAACCGGGATGTCCATTCGTTCAGCCGCTGATACCAATGCTGCCCTAGTGGAATGGGATTAAAATGTATTATTATCTATTCCGGCAGCTTTCAGTACCTGTTTGAGCCACCTTGGAGTGGTTTGGCTCGTACCCCGTCTTGGGGTTTCTGTGGTTGACCCATAGGCTTTCCTCTCCCTCTAAGATTGTGGGTTGTGTCTATATATAGTAGTAGATGGGTCACCACACTCAACCTGGACTCTGGTGGGTAGGCCCGGAATCCCACCAGTGAATTGGGCGTTCCTGGTCCATATAGCCATATAACGATTACAGCACGGAAAACACAGGCGATCTCGACCCTACTAGTCCGTGCCGAACTCATAATCTCGCCTAGTCCCATATACCTGCGAGTTAGATTTTACCAGACCTAGAATATGAACGTGATGCGTCTGGGGTAATCACCATGTTATCCAGTCTAGTCTTATGGAGTGACTGGACTCTGTGAGCGTGTACGAGAGCCATAAGTATGAGCGTTTTTAACATAGATTGAGCAAGCTGAGGGATCTGGCTGGTGCCATTCTCTGAGATATGGGATCCCATGCTCTGCTGACATGCTGTTTTAGATAAGCAGATAAGGCGCTCCATGCTGTATTTACGGCACTGTAACTCACCTTTTAGTCATGGTGTAGATGTTCCAGGAACTCCAATACGTCAGTGGTTGAATAATTCGTTGTCCCCTGCGTCGTGGCAGTATTTTACCCATGTTAGCTTTTAGTGACTGTTCGCAGGGATGCCGACATGGTGGTAATGGTTCCTTTGGATAATCCCAGTCCCTGGTAAGGTCTATTCAAAACCTGCACCCAGGAGTTTGATGTTTCCCTGGCATGGGTGGCTTGTGCCTGATACTGGGTTGAGTCAGCAACCATGGTCCACTAGGGAAATCCATAGGTGACTCGCCCACCGTGTCGTGATGAACTGGGAACCATGGCTGTGTAGGCCGGTCGGGCACGTTCAATATCTCGGAGACAGATCCCATCTGTATTGCGAAGTGCCCGTCTGATGAGGCAGAAGGGAGGAAGGCAAAGCAGAAATTCCCCCTTCCAGCGTGTAGGCATCTATCGCTGCTGCCTCTAATCTGGTTCCTAAGTCACATACATAGGTTACTGGTGATTCCGTCTTGTGCAACCAAATTGATATCTGGCTTTCAAACTGCTTAATACCTTTAGCAGATATTTTGGGTTTGACATCTATTCAATGTAATCATAAATTTTACCCCGTGACATGGTGTCTCCCACTTTGTTCTAGCTTCCTAGGACATAGGCAGCTGATAGTTAAAATGTCTTTTGACACACCATTGCCAGATTTGTTTGACCAATTTGTTGCACAATAATGATTATTATGCTCCCCATATGGTTGATATAAGCCACCACCATAGTATTATCAATCCGTAACCACATATGTACGTGCTGCATTTGAAATGCATATGCTTTTTAGCCCAATAGGCGATCACCAATCCCAAGTAGTTGATGCCCGGTATGTGTAGTAACGATGTTTGTGAATTGGTCCATCTGTTACCTGTGCTGGATATGGAGTTTAGTTGCTCCCCAGCCTAAAGTACTGGCATCGGTTTTTAATAACCAAGTTGGGATTGGTGATGATAATAGGGCTGAAAACTATGCCAAATATATGTCTGCCCACCACCTTAATTGTGATATAGCTTCAGTGGGTACATTCATGATTTGATTATAGTGACCCAAGTACCTTGGCAAAGTAACAGTCATATGGACGGAATTATTATTGAAGCCCAGATAATCCTTGGTAGTTAACGCTTCAATTCTGGTTTATCTGGGCGTGGGATAAACCTCAGAGCTTTAGGGAGCTGTTTCGTAGCTAGAACTGCTGCCACAGCTAATTCCTTTGTTTCCCCTAATATGAGGATATCATCCAATATATGCCATGATTATGCTTGTTTTCTTAATATTTTCATGGCCATTTTTTTAATATTTATAATAGTTTAGGGCTGAGGTTAGACCATAGGGAATGCTCTATGCTCCCATGGTTGCCCTAACCGGGATATCCATTATCCAGGTAAAAATTTTTAGGTATCTATAATGATCCTAGTGTATGGGTATAAGATAGTTAGCATCTTCCATATCAATGCTCCCCATAGGTATCCTTGGGAGATCAGATGTCTGGCAGTGACAAAAACCCGTCTCCATCTTAAAGTGTATATATACTCAACAGATTTATTTAGTGATATTAGATCAATGATGATGCTACATTCACCATCTTTTGTAGTTTTGGTGAATATATTCGATACAAATTCCAATGGTTCATGTTTACTCCCATGATCCGTTTAGTAATGAGCCTTTCTAGTTCAGCTTGACCTTCTCACTTCTCTTTTCTTAGAGGGAGAAAATGCCCTTTGGGCGCATTGCTGAACTGGCGGTAATATGCCCAATTTGAATTCGTTTTTATCCTCTAATACTGTTGAGTATATTTTAGTTATTTGTGACAGCATCCCATGCTTTATCAACAAGTGTAATGCCCCCCCCCCCCCCCCCCCCCCCCCCGCAGTTAGTAGAACACCCTTATTTAGTGTAAACTGGGAGGAACCAGACTACCTACCTCCATGTTTATTGTTTTTTCATGAAGGCCTAGTTTGCTGGTATGCTGGTGCTGTCGGTGGGGCGGCGCATTTTCCCACGGCTCCGCTCTGGGCCCCTGTCTAAAAAGAACTTTGGGGGTAATGTGAAGCGGTCGCCAGGCTTTCACCAGTCCTTGTTTGATATTGCTGGTGGATGCCGAGGGGTGCTGCCAGCTGGGTGTTGGATGCGATGTCCTGCTCGTTCCATGGCCTGCCCTCATGAGGCGCACAGGTTTAGCTGCCTCTCTTCCCGCAGCAGCGGTTTGCATAGCCCCGTATATTTGGGGTTGCGGGCAGGTCTATATGCACCATTGTTCAGTCGAGTATCCCAAATTTGGGAACATCTTAGGCGTCAGCACCCTGGTAGTGCAACGGGATAGTCTCATCCTGGGAGAACCACCTTGGTGATCATGGCGTCTCGCCTGCCAGGTGAGTATGATCCGTGGAAAAACGAGCAAAGGCGGTAACATCTTGACCCTTCTGTTAGGAGCTTCAGAATTCGCTGCTTGTCTGCGAGTCTGCTGACCCAGCTGCCTGCGGATTTGCCTCTAGAAAGGCCTGCTCCTGCAGGGCTTTGTTGGGAAGATGGTCGCGTGGAGGAGCCATGTAGTGGCCCACGACACCCAGTAGCTCTTCCTGATCCTGCTCCCCTGGCATACTGCTGTTCTCGTCCGCCTGCCCAGCGTTTAAGCCAGCCCAGCCCTGGCCTCCTTAGCTAGCCTCAAAAGAGGGAGCAAAAGGGTGTGCTATAAATTGGAGGAGGCATAGCTCAAACTCCGCTGTTGCATCAATCCCTCGTCAAGGGAGATGGCTAGTGCAATAGCACTGGGGTAGGAGTGTCAGCTCCCTTGGCATTCAGCCAGTGCCCCTTTTTTCCTGGAGGTGTTGAACTCCATGACCTCCTCTGGCTTGGGGAGACAGACATACTTATTTTTGCTGTCTCCAACCTGTTCCAGTTTTGGAGGAAGTTGGCTCCTGTAGAACCTGTTAAATTGGGAAGATTTTTGTCTTACCTGTATGTAGAGGCTGCCTGCCGTTTTTCAGGCGGCATTGTAGCGGTTCCCGGGCGGCGATTCTCCTTGTCAGGAGTCTGCAGGGCTGCCGGTCGGGTTTTTAAACTTCCCGCCGGTCCGCTGCTGTTCACCAAACAGCTGTTCAGCGGACCGGCATCAGCGCAGCTCCCTGCAGCGGTCCGCAGCGTGTGCGGTCCCGTTAGCGCCTTTCCCCCTCCACTGTCGGCTCCTTCGCTGGAGTCGAAACGGGGGCCGCTGCCTCTCTACTTTGCTCCCCCTGGAGCAAAAAAACCACAAGGCCCGATTAAGGTAAGTACTTACCTCACGTCCTTGGATGCGGGAGCTGCCGACTCCCGCTGGCCGCGTTCTGCACAGCTGTGCGATTATGCCGCACATGCGCACTGCGCTGGGATCTTCACGGAATCACTCACGTGACTCCGAAGTAAAATCTATCAATCTCTGCCTTAAAAATATGCGTTGACTTGGAAATAGACAGAATATGCTGGAGTAACTCAGTGGGACAGGCAGCATCTGTGGCAATGAATTCCACAGATTCACCTCCCTCTGACTAAAAGATATTCCTCCTCATCTCCTTCCTAAAGGAAAGTTCTTTAATTCTCTGGTCCTAGACTCTCCCAGTGGTGGAAACATCCTCTCCTCATCCATATCTCAGTATACATACGTGACAATAACAGACCAATGACGATACCTTTCACAAAATCCTGGATCTGGTGAAAAATTGCCTGTGGCTTTATCATTGTGACATCTGCAGCAATTACACTTGTTGCGTTACCACACGAAAGATTAATCAATACAAAATACATTACATTCCGTTAAAAAATATTTCCTCTGAATGAATCGCTATTTACAGAAAATTATTCCATCATCATTCCAAAAGTCTGAAGAAGGGCCTCGACTCGAAACTTCACCTATTCCTTCACTCCATAGATGCTGCCTCACCCGCTGAGTTTTTCCAGCATTTTTGTCTACCTTCCATCATTTTAATTGTTCACTCTTCTTTCTCCTCAATCTTGTCCTTGTAACTTCGTTTGAAAAAGCCACACTGCTCAGCAAGAGAATGGAAGAAATTAGACAATGTCAGCATGGATGGGAGATGACAATTTGAAGGCTGAGTCAAAATATGTTTCAAACTAGATAGCAGTACAAGTAGCAGTCAGCAGTGGGCGACTGATTGATCACATTGGCCACGACAGCACCAAGCACCCAGCGGAGAAATGACAAATCAGCATCATGTCATTTTTAACACAGGAATATTAACTTACCAGATAAAAGTGCAAAATACCTGCAATTCATCTTAGTTTAGTTTAGTTTCGTTTATAGTCACAGCTACCGAGGTACAGTGAAAAGCTTTTGTTGCGTGCTAACCAGTCAGTGGAAAGACAATACATGATTACAATCGAGCCATTTACAGTGTGTAAATACATGATAAGGGAACCACGTTTAGTGCAAGGTAAACCAGCAAAATCCATGGTTAATCTTCCCTTGCCTCTAATTTCTCTTCTGCGTCGGTTTCATACAACCCTAACTTCCAGTGATCTTCCAAAATAAGGATTTACCTTCACTTTAAATATATCCAGTGCCCCTGCCTCCACACCCTCTGCTAGAAAATCCCAGAGACACACCATGCCCTGTGTGAAGAAATTTCTAACACCGCTCAGTTTTGTGTTTGCCTCCTTATCTTGTAAATATGTCCCCTTGTTCACAAATCTCCAACTAATAGAAATATCTCAATATCTATCCTCACAGGCCCCACTGTGATCTTATATGTTTCAATAAGATCACCTTTCACTTTTGCAGATGTTATATTTTTGTGAATATTATATTTACAAAATGTTGTATTTATATTTTTTGAATTGTACTTTTGTAATGATTATGGGTTTATCATTTTTTAATTGTTTGTAGTTGCACCAAACATTGCATCCTAGGAATTACCCTGATGAATCTCCTTGGAACTGTTTCTAATGCAGGAACAATTGATGGAGGCACAGTGGCTCAATGGTAGAGTTGCTGCTTTACAGTGCCAGAGACCCGGGTTCCATCATACGGGTACTGTCTGTCTGCAGTTTATACAGCTCTATAAAAATTATTTTGCAGTGGAATTTATGATTTGGAACTTACAATCTGGAAGAGTATTGGTTACATGTAAGTCACTTTCCAAAGGGAATTTAATAGATACTCAAGGAAGAAAAATTGCAAGAATATAAAGGGAAGGACAGGAGGAAATGGAAATGGATGGATGCTTTGGTCTTGTGACAAGGCAGAGTTGCTGAGGTGAACAGTCAGCTCCTACAGTTCATTCTTTATACAACTGTTTTCCATTCTCTCTGTAGGAGTTTTACCTGGCTGTTCATTCCATATTCCAATCCTCATATCAGAGTAAATATCTTTCAGCCTTCATTTTTTTTAATAGTTTAGAGATGTAGCGTGGAAACAGGCCCTTCGGCCCTCCGAGTCCACGCCGACCAGCGACCCGCGCACATTAACACTACCCTACACTTGCTAAGGACAATTTTACATTTTATATTTACACTAAGCCAATTAACCTACAAACCTGTACATCTTTGGAGTGTGGGGGGAAACCGAAGATCTCGGAGAAAACCCACGCAGGTCACAGGGAGAAGGTACAAACTCCGTGCAGACAGCACCCGTAGTCAGGATGGAAGCTGGGTCTCTGGCGCTGTAAGGCAGTAGCTCTACCCATACGCCACCGTGCCAAGCGGTTAGCACCTTGAATCTCTCAGCTATTCATCTTCCTGGACCTTCCGAATAAATGGTATTTTGTGACATAGATGTTAAAACAAAGATCTTTGACTAAAGTTTTCTTTGACTGGATAGCACGCAAACTGTACCTGGGGACACGTGACATTAATAAACTAAGTGAAGTTTGTCTCTGCTCCTGCACAGGTGAATATCAATAGTTGTACTTACTTTGTAGAGGATGAAAATCACCAGAAGAAGGAGCAGGATTCCACCAACTGTGCTCCCAGCAACCAACGGGATAGCATTAAAAACTGGAACATTTACAACGTTCACGTATATCTGAATGGAGAAGAACCAACATGAGTCAGTGACTGGTAGACAAATATGCTGGAGAAACTCAGCGGGTGAGGCAGCATCGATGGAGCGAAGGAATTGGCCATGTTTCGGGTCGAGACCCAAAACGTCGCCAATTACTTCTCTCCATAGATGCTGCTTCACCCGCTGAGTTTCTCCAGCATATTTGTCTACCTTCGATTTTTCCAGCATCAGGAGTTCTTTCCTAAACACGAGTCAGTAACTGCTGGCTATGTTTTTAAGGCAAATGAAACTTTAAACTGATTGGCTGTTTTGAAAACAAAAAGAGACCAAGATCAAGGTTTCCCAGGATTTGTTGTGTTCCCCTTCAGAGTCTCTGGATAAGGGTCTGTTCTGATGTTCCCTGGCCTCTTGCCCAGTTCTACATTGTAACACTGGAGAGGTCCTTCATAAATATCACGCTCAACATGACCTAATGTCTACACACTTGCCCGAAGATAGACACGAACTGCTCAGCAG
Organism: Leucoraja erinaceus; assembly: GCF_028641065.1. Classification (NCBI taxonomy): domain Eukaryota; kingdom Metazoa; phylum Chordata; class Chondrichthyes; order Rajiformes; family Rajidae; genus Leucoraja; species Leucoraja erinaceus. Next base: position 2,363,572 of record NC_073404.1, on the reverse strand, counting down.
GTCAGGCACCATCTCTGGAGAAAACGGATGGGCGATGTTTCCGGTCGGGACCTTTCTTCAGACCTTCTTGAATCTCAAGAAGGGTCCCGACCAGAAATGTCATCCATCCTTTTTCTCCAGAGATGCTGCCTGGCCCGCTGAGTTACTCCAGCTGTTTGTGTTTATCTTCAGTATAAACCAGCATCTGCAGTTCCTTTCTACATACACATCTACATTTGCCCTGCAGCCTCACCAATCATTTGTTCTTGTGTGCCTGCCAAGAAAACGGAGGCCTTTGTTCTGAAACTATTCTATAGACAATCCAGCTGTAACTGGCAGCCCGACCTGAGACCGTATTACTCATATTCAAAGAAGTTTAAAAAGGAGTAGATGTTGATTTAAATAAAACTTCAAAAATGATTTAACAAAATATATATTTAACTATAAAACTAAATTAAACATTTGCCCAACATGAACCTCCTCCAACGGGATCCCACCAACTAGGCCTATCTTCCCTTCTATACCCCGTTCCCCCCACTCCCCCCCCCCCACCCCCCAACCACCTAATCAGTCTGTAGAAGGGTCACGACCCCAAATGTCATCTAAATATATTTTCCGGATTTGCTGCCTGATCTGCTTGGTTACTCCAGCATTTTGTATCTTTTTTGGAGTGTGGGAGGAAACCGAAGATCTCGGAGAAAACCCACGCAAGTCACGGGGAGAATGTACAAACTCCGTACAGACAGCACCCGTAGTCGGCATTGCTCCCGGGTCTCCAGCGCTGCATTCGCTTCAAGGCAGCAACTCTACCGCTGCGCCACCATGACTGCCCTTGTTTCTGCTTCTGAAAACTCTAAACCCTGGATATATTGAGCTGCCAGCCCTGCCTTCCTTCAACCATGTCTTATTGTTGGGAATTGTATCATAGAACTCTATTAATTAAAGCTTTGAATTATACACGTGGCATATAAATAGATCACTGGATGCACGGTGGCGCAGCGGTAGAGTTGCTGCCTTACAGCGCCAGAGACCCGGGTTCGATCCTGACCAAGGGTGCTGTCTATATGGAGTTTTTACATTTTCCCTGTGTGGGTTTTCTCCGGGTGCTCCAGTTTCCTCCCACACTCCAAAGACGTGCAGGCTCGTCGGTCAATTGGCTTTGGTAAAATTGTAATTTGCCTCTAGTGTATAGGATAGTGCTAGTGTACGGGGTGATTGCTGGTCGGCGTAGACTCGCTGGGCCGAAAAGCCTGTTTCAGTGCTGTTTTGCTCAACTTAGCTATAAATTCCACTGTTCTGCTTGTTCTGTTTACTCGGCTTACAAACCATTTCTCTCTAGGCAGAATGCAAGTAATTTCAGAATTTTGATCCAAAGACAATAAAGCTATGAACACATGGACAAAATTATGTACGAACTAGTTAATTTGCAGTTATCTTTGACTCGTGATTTTATGTTTTTGGTGGCAGTGACAAGTGAGTCCGTGGAATTGATCCATTGCCCCGTATACATCATAGCTTCATATGCTTCGTTGTTTCCTTCTTCTAGCTAACAATGGTCTATTTTATATTTTCCTTGATCTCCATCCCCTTTGATTTCTCATTTTCACACTTTACACTTCCTTATCTCTGTCTCCCTCTTCCTTGACTCTCAGTCTGAAGAAGGGTCTCGACCCGAAACGTCACCCATTCCTTCTATCCAGATTGAGGTTGGTTAGGGTGAAGAAGTATGACCTCATCCTCAACAAGACATCTGAATGAATGACTACTCACAATGATATTCTTTGTTTTGTGGACCCAAGGTATGTAAAGTTGCAAAGTATCCCATACCATGTCCTCCTTTGTTCCCCCACCCCCCACGGCAGTCCCCCCATGCTGGGTCCTCTATCATCAGCATCATCTGTTGCTATATTAGCGTGGAATTGAACACAATATTATGGAGAGTAGATTTTGTGCTTTACCTCGACATTATGACCTTGGTCTTCAGCATCATGCGATTGTTGATAGAGGTTTCTATCAAATACGACACTTCCTGAGACAACAATATCAGCCTTCTCCTGGATGAGCTTTTAAGGGAAAGATAACGTTATTAAAAAGTCAATCTACTGAGAATTCAAATAAAGTCTTCCAGAATTTAAACAATTTGGGGACTACAAGCTGATTTGCATATTGGATAGCTTGCAACCCAATGGTATGAAGATTGAATTTTCTTTGAAGTAATTACCAAACCCACTGCGGATATAGATCAGCTACAGAAATGGACAGAGAAATGGCAGATGGACGTTAATCTGAGCAAGTGTGAGGTCTTGCACTTTGGGGGGGATGAAAGTTAAGGGCCGGTCCCACGAGCATGCGACCTGCAAGCGGCAAGCGCGACCTAAAGGGTCGGTCCCACGAGCATGCGACCTGCAAGCACGACCTAAAGGGCCGGTCCCACGAGCATGCGACCTGCAAGCGGCAAGCGCGACCTAAAGGGTCGGTCCCACGAGCATGCGACCTGCAAGCACGACCTAAAGGGCCGGTCCCACGAGCATGCGACCTGCATGCGGCAAGCGCGACCTAACCAGAAGCGGGAGCCGCGCGGAGGTCAAGTGAGTGACACGGCGTTGAGGCGGCTGCAGGCCGGCAGGCCGTTGCCGCGCGGAATTTTTAAGCACGGTCAGTTTTTCGGATCCCCGCGCGATATCGGGACAAGCTCCACACAACTCCATACGGCTCTGGCGATCAGCCCCGTGAGAGCGACGAGAGAGGTCAGTGAGCAAGAGGGACGCCGGTGAAACACCCGGCAAGCTGCATGGATGAAGGTTACCTCCTGGTGAGCCGTGGCTCACTGGCCCCGGCAACAAGTACAGGCCTGGAGAGGTTTCCGCCAAGCTCGGCCTGGGCTCACACTGGAGAGGAGGAAGGCGGGAAGCAGGGCTGGAGCCCGATGATGGACAGGGCCGCTGGTGGCCCTGCTGCCGCCTGAGGCCCGGTCGGCTCGGTGGGGGTCGGCCGCTGAGCCCGGCCTCCGCTCGCTCGCCCCGTAGACCGGGATTCAGGGATGGGGTGGACAGAGTGGGAAACTCTGGCGGACGCTGGACAAAGGGCCCAGTGAGGGGAAGCGGAGGGTCTTACCTTCCGCGCCCTCGAGGTCGGCTGCGGGAGGCTCTGCCCGGGGAACGAGGGCTGAAGAGGTCCGTGCGTGGAGAGGGACGACGGTTCACGGGACCAGCTGCAGCTGGGACTGTAAAGTAGGGGAAAAATGCCACCTCTTGCATATGGACTTGGTGGGCTGCTGTGTGCCACACTGCACTAACTAGGGTGATTGTGCTTACACTATGTACACAGATAGTCTTGCAGATCTGAATGCAAAAATATACATCACTGTACCAGGTACACGTGACAATAAGGAGACCATTGGCCATTGATGCTAGAGGGCCCAACATTGGGTCCAATATGAGAGGGCCAAAGGCTCCACACTTCGCATGATATTAAAAGCCGTGATGAAGCTGGTGAGGAAATATGGGACTAAGTACTTGTTATTGTTAAAAATTAAACAATTACCTTTTTTAGATTGTCCTTTATTAAGTTTGCCGTTACAATGATATCTTGTTTTGAGGCAGTAAGCATACACTCAAAATACAGGCATTCACATTCTTCCATGTCACAGTCCTAAGAAAAGTCAAAGTATTAAGATGTAATTCATAAATTCACATGACCTGACCTCGGGTGCTGTCTGTGCAGGGTTTGTACATTTTCCCTGTGCCCGTGTGGGTTTCCTCCGCGTGCTCCAGTTTCCTTCCACATCCCAAAGACATGCAGGTTTGCAGGTGAATTGGCCTATCCAAATTGTCCCTAGTGTGTAGAAAGCCAGGAAATTGGGATAACATGGGACTAGTGTGAATGGGTGATGGATGATTGGAGTGGACTCCGTGGACTGAAGGGTCTGTTTCCATGTTGTATCTCTAAACTAACCATCTTTTCCTAACCGACCATCAACAGAGGTCCACCTCTACACTGTGTGCTTCTTCTTCTTGTGTATGGCATGCACAGCCTAAAGTTGTAGGACAACTTGTTCTATTTGATCTTATTTGATTGTGCACTCCAGGTTGATTGTATCCGTTGAAACGGGGCAGACCACGTGAAGGTTGCAATCTCCCATCCCACACTGTGTGCTTAGCCCCCTGTTCTGCACTCCTTGCACCCACAACTGTGTGGCTAAGTACAGCTCCAAAACCATCTATACGTTTGCTCTCAACATCACTGTTGTTGGCCAAATCACGTGCGATCAACGTACAGAACATAGGTGGGACACCCCTGATTGAAGAGTGCTGCAAAAACAATCTACACTCAATGTCAACAAAACCAAGTAACTCATTGTGTGGGAAGGAACTGCAGGTGCTGATTTACACCAAAGATAGACAACAAATGCTGGAGTAGCACAGCGGGTCAGGCAGCATCTCTAGAGAAAAGGAATAGGTAGCGTATTGGGTCTGAAGAAGGGTCTCGTCGCGAAACATCACCTATTCCTTTTCGCCAGAGATACTCTGAGTTACTCCAGCATTTTGTGTCTATCTTCCAAGTAACTAACAGAAGGAAGTTGGGTTTGTTCGACCCTGACAACGGGTGCTGTCCGTACGGAGTTTGTACGTTCTCCCCGTGGCTTGCGTTGGGTTTTCTCCAAGATCTTCGGTTTCCTCCCACCCTCCAAAGATGTACAGGTTTGTGGGTTAATTGGCTTTGGTAAAATTGTAAATAGTCCCTAAAGTGTACGATAGTGCTAGTATACGGTGATTGCTGTTTGGCATGGGTTCGGTGGGCCGAAGGGCCTGTTTCCATGCTGTATCTCTAAGGTCTAAAAAATAGCACAGGTGCAATCCTAACATAGGAATGCAAAACAAGTTTCCTGTTGCCCCCAAATATGTTTGGTTACATTGCCAACCTTAAGGGCCTGTCCCACTTATGCGTTTTTTTCGCCGACTTACTGGCACCCGTCATAGTCACGGGGTGACGCCTGTTTGGTGGTGAGTAGTCGCCCAAAGAGTCGTACCAATTTCTGGTCGTAGCTGGATGTTCAACATGTTGAAAATTTTCGACAACCTGCTGCGACCATGACGGTTGCCGGCAAGTTGCCGAAAAAATTGCGTAAGTGTGACAGGCCCTTTACTCTGTTAGTTGGATTGTGAATACAACATGTAAGCAATTCAACAAATAAAGTTACCCATTTATCTTTTCCTTTCTGTGAATTTTTATGTTTTTTGATATTCCGTACTTCCAAACAATCTTTCAAATTTTTCTGCGCTCTCAAACGTTCCTGTGGAAAGAACAGATAGTTTGAGTTCCAGGTATTCAGCCAACCAGGTATTTGACATCAGACAATAAACTCTGAGAGAAAATTCTTGACATAATAAAATAATATTCATTTCCAGGATCTTGAGGGGGTGGCAGAGAGATGTTTTATTCAACTGATGCAGTCCTTCTGATGAGGGTACTCTCACAGTCCTAAACTACTATCTACCTCATTGGTGACCCATGGACTATCTTTGACTAGTCTTTGCTTGCACTAAACGTTATTCCCTTATCATGTATCTATACATTGTCAATGACTCCATTGTAATCATGTATTGTCTTTCTGCTCACTGGTTAGCACGCAACAATAAACGACACACGACAATAAACTAAACTGAACAAAACAGTGCTGTTGGATAAGGAATTAGAGGATTTTGATCCGCAGCAGAGTTCTTCATCTAAAAACTCTTCCTCTCAATCGTTGCAATAGGGCGGCACAGTTTTTTGATTTATTTTTAATCAAAATATTTATTCAAATATTAAAATAATATATACAAGAAAATAAAAAACCCAGAACCCACCACAAGCCAAACAATAAACTACTATACAACTATGTTCCACTACTTGTCAAGGATGCATTCAACCCCCGCGGTGCCCAGCGATCCCGGAAATCCCCCAGGGTGCCCGTAGACAGCGCGTAATCCCTCTCTAACACCACCCGGGCGTGGACATAACCCTGGATTAGGGGCAGGCAGCTGGCTCGGGCAGAGCCCTCTTCCAACTGGTGCCGTGAGTCATGGATGGCCAGCTTGGCCAGGCCCAGGAGCAACCCAACCACGACATCTTCAGCCCTACCACCCCCCCCCCCCCCCCCCCATGCACAGGGTGTCCAAAGATGAGGATGATAGAAACATAGAAATTAGGTGCAGGAGTAGGCCATTCGGCCCTTCGAGCCTGCACCGCCATTCAATATGATCATGGCTGATCATCCAACTCAGTATCCCGTACCTGCCTTCTCTCCATACCCCCTGATCCCCATAGCCACAAGGGCCACATCTAACTCCCTCTTTAATATAGCCAATGAACTGGCCTCAACTACCCTCTGTGGCAGAGAGTTCCAGAGAGTGAAGTGCAGCCAGAAGGCAAGGAGCAGCCCCTTTAGATAATGAAACAGGGGCTGCAACTTCACACACTCCATGTACACATGGAACACAGAAGTTTTCTGAGAATGCTAAGAAAAATTAGAATTAGAAAAATTGGAAAGCAATTGACCAGAACTGATCACAGAATTGTGGATTAGGAGCTATTGTGAGAGGCCATTGTGACAATTACATTTTGAAACCATTACTACATGAGATAAGGCAAACATAGAAACATAGAAAATAGGTGCAGGAGTAGGCCATTGGCCCTTAACGCCAGCACCGTCATTCAATATGATCATGGCTGATCACCCATTCCTGCTTTTTCCCCATATCCTTTGATTCTGTTAGCCCTAAGAGCTAAAGCTAACTCTCTCTTGAAAACATCCAGTGAATTGGCCTCCACTGCCTTCTGTGGCAGAGTATTCCACAGATTCACAACTCTCAAAGGAGTTGTTAAAAAGTCTTTCCATCATATATCTGTTCTTCCGGTGAATAGTTTACTCCTTACTTTAAACATTCCCTCTATTACCTTCAAGCTGTGCCCTCTTAAACACTTAAAGCTTAAACACCTTTACTATAGCAACCGCACTCTGGCTATCTACCCTGTCTATGCATCTCGCAATTTTATATGCCTCTCTCATCTTATCGCTCAGCTTTCTTTGCTCTTGGAAGAACAGGTCCATTCTATCCAATCGTTCCTTACAGCCGACACCCTCCAATCTGGGCAACACCCTTATGAAGAAGGCAAAGTGCTGGAGTAGCTCAGTGGGTCAGACGGCATCTCAGCAGGACATGGATAGGCAACTTCTCGAGCAGAACTCTTCCTCAGACTTATCTGCTTGAAGAAGGGTCCTAACCCGAAATGTCATCTATCCATATTCTCCATATTCTCCAGAGATGCTGCCTGACCTACTGAGTTACTGCAGCACTTTGAGTTTTACTGAAATTTGTATCAAATTAGAACTGAAACATTATCCCAGTGTGGGCTATCCAAACTTTTGAACAAATGCAACATGTTATTCCAACTTTTGGACTCAATCCTTGGCCAATGAAGTTAAGCAGGCCACATCCCTTCTTCGTCATCCTGTCTATCTGTGTTGCCATTTTCAGGGAACTAGGTATTTGCACTATTAATGGACTGTTCCACAATAATCCCCATGACCCTGTCATGCATTGTTTATGCACAAGGAACTACAGATGCTGGTTTACCAAAAATACACAAAGGGCTGGAGTAACTCAGTGGATCAGGCAGCATCTCTGGAGAACAAGGATGGGTGATATTCAAAATATCACCTATCCATTTCCTCCACAGATGCTGCCTGACCCGCTGAGTTACTCCAGCACTTTGTATTTTACTCAAATTTGTGTCCAGTTGGCTATTATTCTAACCTTCCGGGTAAACCTACCAGATGTGGAATCTTTTCAAAGGCCTTGCTAAAGTCCATGTATACAAAGTCTCCTGCCCTGCCCTGCCCTTGTCAATCCTCTTGTTCATCTCTTCAAATAACCCAATCAAATTTGTGACATACAGTTTTCTATGCACAAAGACACGCTGACTACCTCTAATCCAGTGGTTCCCAACCTTTTTTTTGGCCATGCCCCACCTAATCACCTCTAAAATCCTGATGCCCCCCCCCCCACATGTGGTGATATATAATTCTTATCATTTAAAAAGTGAACTCCGTTTCAGCTGAAGAAGCTTAAAACGCCAATACCTTGGTTTAAACGAGCTTCAAAAGAACATGGCATCCATGAAAAAGAAAAATGAAATAAACAAAAGACAGTTAAAGTTCTGAGCAAGAAATTACTAAAATATTGTTAAAAAAAATGAAAATTTGGACCCAGACCTCCTCAGTCGCGCTCAATTGCCCCCCTTAAAAATCAAATTGCCCCCCTGTGGGGCGTACGCCCCATGTTGGGAACCACTGCTCTAATCTGTCCTTTCCTTTCAAAATTTATTTTAGTTTAATAAACAGGGAAACAGGCCATTCGGCCCACTGGGTCCACTCCGACCAGCGCTCCCCGCACTTTAACTATCATACACACACATTAGGGACAATTTACAATGTTATCAAGCCAATTAAACTACAAATCTGTATGTCTTTGGAGTGTGGGAGGAAATCGGAGAAAACGTATGCAGTCAAGGGAAGAACGTACAAACTCTGTACAGACAGCACCTGTAGTCAGGATGGAACCGGGATCTCTGGTGCTGTAAGGCAGCAACTTTACCGCTGTGCCACCGTGCCGCCAGCAATGCCAATACAAGTAAATCCTATCTCTCAGAATCATTTCCATTAACTTTCCCACCACTGATGGAAGGCTCACCGATCCGTAGTTCCATGACATGTCCTGCAGCAAATGAAGCTACAAAAGTCTCTGCCAGGGAACCTACAATCTCATGGAGACACAAAAGAGTGCAGATGCTGGAAACTAGACCAATACAAACTGCAGGTGAAACTCGATGGGAAAAACATCTGGGAAGGGAAATAGACGGATGACATTTCGGGCGGAAGCTCTTCCTCTGAATTGGGAAGGTGGGGGGGGGGGGGGGGGTAAGGTAGTGTAAAGAGGTTGGAGGGGTGGAACAGGAGCTGGCAAGTGAAAGGTAGATCCTGGTGAAGATGGGTGAATTTAGTTTTAGTTTTAGAGATACAGCACGGAAACAGGCCCAACGAGTGTGCACCGACCAGCGATCCCCGCACATTAACACTATCCTACACACACTGGGGACAATTTACATTCATATCAAGCCAATTAATCTACAAACCTGCTCGTCTTTGGAGTGTGGGAGGAGACCGATCTCTGAGAAAACCTACGTAGTTCACGGGGAGAAGGTACAAACTCCGTACAGCCAACACCCATAGTCAGGATTAAACTCGGGTCTCTGGCGCTGCAAGGCAGCAACTTTACCGCTGCACCACCGTGCTGCCCTGTTGGTGGATGGAATTAGGTGGGGCGGAGATAGGACAATATATATGGCCAGAGGCTCGGACATGTTAGGTGGAGGTAACCAGGGGCTGCAGATGATGGGATCTGATGGGAAAGGAAGTTGGAGTATGGGACCAAATAAGAGAGGTGGGGTGGGCAGATGGAACAGTGGGTGGAAGCAGATCTAATGAGAGGAGTCTATATGTGATAGGCAGATGGAGCTGGTCATAAGGTCATGTGATAGGAGTAGAATTAGGCCATTCGGCCCATCAAGTCTACTCCGCCATTCAATCATAGCTGATCGATCTCTCCCTCCTAACTCTATTGTCCTGCCTTCTCATCATATCCTCTGACACCTGAACTAATCAAAAATCTATCTCTGCCTTAAAAATATCCACTGACTTGGCCTCCACAGCCGTCTGTGGCAAGGAATTCCACAGATTCACCACCCTCTGACTGAATAAACTTCTCATCTCCTTCCTAAAAGAACATCCTTTAATTCTGAGGCTATGACCTCTAGTCCCAGACTCTCCCACTAGTGGAAACATCCTCTCCACATCCACTCTATCCAAGCCTTACACTATTCTGTATATTTCAATGAGGTCCCCCCTCATTCTTCTAAACTCCAGCGAGTACAGGCCCAGTGCCGACAAACAGACATCATAGGTTAACCTACTCATTCCAGGGATCTTGCTTGTAAACCTCTTCTGGACCCTCTCCAGAGCCAGCACATCCTTCCTCAGATATGATGCCCAAAATTGCTCACAATATTCCTCACCAGCTGGTGAGGGAGAAGCCGGGTGAGAAGGCACAGGGCGTTGTGTTAAAGAGGGTTTGTGTCCTTTTTATTGACCAAGTGCCTCATGGAATAGTTTGTTAACGGCTGAAAGTGCCATAGAAATTAAATTAAGATTAAATTTAACATTACCGAATCCAGGATGTCAAGCTGTTGGACTTTGACTGGGATTGATATTCTCAGTTTTATTACAGCATTGTAAGGGTTGTCCACAGTGGCCTGCAAAATAAACACAAAGTGTTAATGGTCTGTTGTACGAACTCAGTCAGTATTCTAATACAGATCCACCACCGACTTTGCGGCACCTCTTGTGATGTGGATACAAGAGCGCACTTGAAATCGCCCCAGCAGACCCCTCACAAATGCGATGCCTAGGCCGGGTGAGGCGGCCGCTCACTACCTCATCGCGACCTCCGAGCCGATGGGAGGCTCGAATTTCTCCCCTGCGGCTGTGGCTGTGGAACTCCAGAGCTGGCAGATCCGTTCACATAGACCTCCAAGGCCACCTTTGCGGGCTGATATCCCCCCCCCCCCCCCTCCCAAGACCGTTACCTCTGTTGGTCTGGCAAAATGGAACATATGGAAAGGCTCTGGAACCAAGGGTGCTGGAAAATCGGTGGTGTACCTGTAGTATTATAACTTGTTTATAGTTATAAATTGAAAATTATAACTTGTTTATAGTGGATAAAATGAGAAAATCATGGAGCATTGAAAAAGGGCACATAACCCATTGTTCCTGCATTTGTTCATTGACCCAACTGTCTGAATAGTAAAAGCACAGTAAGGTGGTGTGTCTCTGAGAAGACAGTGTGGACATTCCACCACCCTCTCGTTATGTATTACGTTTACATATTCTGTGGTGCTGCAGCAAGTAAGAATTTAATTGTCCTATCTGGGACATGTGACAATAAAACACTCTTGACTCTTGACTCACTCCCTACTACTAGCAGGTGGACAAAAATGCTGAAACTCAGCAGGTGAGGCAGCATCTATGGAGCGATGGAATAGGTGACATTTCGGGTCGAGACCCAACTACTGGCAGGACAGCGAACCCTAGAGGTCAGATGAAGCACTGCAGGGATAACATCAGGATCAACCTAAAAAAAACCAACAGCCCCACCAACTGGGAGGACCTAGGACAGGACAGAACAACATGGGGAACACAGTTCCGAAAGGAGCAGCACTCCATGAAGAAGTCCTCCAACAGGCTACAAAATACAAGCACCAGCAATGAAATGAGAGACTCGGCACCAAGAAAACCCAACCACATCCTCCCACCAATACAACTTTAGCCTTTAGACTTTAGAAATACAGCGTGGAAACAGGCCCTTTGGCCCACCTAGTCCATGATGACCAGCGATCCCCATGCACTAGTGGGGATCCCCATGCACCACCTTTCTGTGCTTTACAATTCAGACACTATATTACTCGCTAGGGACAATTATCAATTTTACCGAAACCAATTAACCTTTAATCCTGCGCGTCTTTGGAGTGTGGGAGGAAACAGGAGCACCCAGAGAAAACCCATGCAATCACAGGGAGAACGTACAAATTCTGTACAGACAGCACCCGCAGTCAGGATCGAACCAGGGTCTCTGGCGCTGTAAAACAGCAGATCTACCGCTGCGCCACGGTGCAGCCCAACTTATCCATTCCTACATTACAATCAAATCTGTGGCTCCAGGATCAGCCACTTCAGCCCTTTCATGACTAACATAGCACATAAAAAAGTTCCCCGAGTCTGATGAAGGGTCTCGACCCAAAACATCACCCATTCCTTTTCTCCAGAGATGCTGCCTGACCCACTGAGTTACTTCAACATTTTATGGTCTATCTTCAGTGTAAACCAGCATCTGCAGTTCCTTCTTACACATAGAAAAGTACAGCACAAGAACTGAAAATATCTGTGCCAAACATCCTGCCAAAGTAAATGATCTCACCTGTCAGCACATAATCCTTGTAGGATCACATACGCCAGATAGGACCCACAAGAGCGGCAATCATGTTCAACTTTGAGTGATCGTTGATGATATACACCTCTGTAGGGTCACTCCTCAGTCTCCATGGCTCCAGTGAAAACAGTCCCAGCTTATCCAACTTAAGCACTCCAGTCACTGACCTCTTTGTGAATCGTCACTGCAGCTTTACAGAGATACTGTGATGAAGCAGGCCCTTCAGCTCACCGAGACCATGCCTACCAATGATCAACTACACACTAGTTCCATCCTTTATAACAGCCAATTAACCTACAAACCTGCACGTGGGAATGTGGGAGGAAACCGGAGCACCTGGAGAAAACCCATACAGTCTCAGGGAGAACGTACAAACTCTGTGCAGACAGCACCTGGAGTCAGGGTCGAACCTGGGTCTCTGGCTGTGTAAGACAGCAGCTCTACCACTGCACCACTGTACCTCCACAAAATGACATTTGAATGACATCTTTCCTACAGATGGGAAACCAGAACTGTGATTTCATGCGTGGTCACAGTAGTAAGATAACTTCCCAATTGTTCTACTCATCACCATGACTGCCCTTGTTTTGAACATCAGTCTGAAGAAGGGTCTCGACACGAAAAGTAATCCATTCTTCGCTCCAGATATGTTGCCTGTCCTGCAAAGTTACTCCAGCATTTAAGAAGGAACTGCAGATGCTGGCCCATTTCCTTCGCTCCATAAATGCTGCTGCACCCCCTGAGTTTCTCCAGCATTTTGTGTCTGCCTTCTTTTGAATCTGGAATACACCGTCTGAGGGCATGGTGGAGTTAGAAACTCTTAGAGCATTTAATGCGTATCTATGTGACCAGTTGAACAACCTAGATACAGAACTACAGGCCAAGTGCTAGAAAATGGGACCAGTGTGGATAAGTACTCGATAGTTTCTGTGGTGTTTGACTCGTCGCCTCTGTCACTTCCTTTCCTCTCATGAGGCCAATTTCCAATCCTACCACAACCAGAGAGCAGTGCTGAACTACTATCACCCTCATTCGTGACCCTTGGACTATCCTTGATCGGGCTTTTTGCTGGCTTTATCTTGCACTAAACGTTATGTACAAGGAATGAGTATATATACACACATTGAACTTTCTTTTTCTCTCTCGTTTATTATATTGTTTACAGTGTACTATGTTTACATATTCGGTTGTGCTGCTGCAAGTCAGAATTTCATTGTTCTATCTGGGACACATGTCAATAAAATACTCTTGACTTGACTCTTGATTCTCTTATCACGTATCTGTACACTGTTAATAGCTCGAATGTAATCGTGTATTGTCTTTCAGCGGACTGGATAGTACATAACAAAAGCCTCGGTACACGTGACAATAAACAAAACTGCAACTAACTTTCAATCTTAATGACATAACTATTAGGTGGGACTTCAAGCACCTTTTGAAAATCCATACACCATGCACTGCATAGCCTTGACCAGTATACTTTGGTACTACATCAAAACACTCAGAGGTTGGTTGGATAAGATACTATTAATTAATCTGCATTCATTTAACTAAACTATTGTTTCTAAAACCTTCTCTCCTTCCAAGGTTAAACTGACTGATACGTAGTAGAGGGATTTATCTGTTTTCCTAAACAAGTAATATTTTCCTGACATTCCTCTGGGAAGTAATTAAGTTAATTAGCTCCAGCCAGAAAGCTTAGTTTGAGAAACACTGACCTATCCCTGGCGTAAAATTATGTGTAGGTAGGAACTGCAGATGCTGGTTTAAACCGAAGATAGACAAGAAAAGTTGGAGTAACTTAGCAGGTCAGGCAGCATCTCTGGAGAGAAGGAATGGGTATCGTTTTGGGTATGAAGAAGGGTCTCGACCTGAAACGTCACCCATTGCTTCTCTCCAGAGATGCTGGTTGACCCACTGAGTTACTCCAGCTTTTTGTGTCTATCTTTGGTAAAATTCAGCTCCTAGGTTGTGGCAATTCAAAGTTAATTCATTGTGTCTATTTACTCTGATAACATTATGACAATCACACGCAGCATGGCAGTGGATTCTAAGCAAAACAATTTAAATAATTAATTGAGCAAACGCAATATAAAAAAGAAACCATCTGTTGGAAAGAGATGAACATGTTTCATCTACAGGGAAGTATGAGCTGTTATTCTGCCGTGAATTTTACTTATTTCAAGGTCTGATACACAATAGTTAATCATGGATAAACAGAAAGCACCATACCTGGAAATGAAAGATTACAGCTCTATTCACGTCATTATCGTGGATGTTAACTTTGGTTATTTGATTTCTGCAATAAATTGAACATTTTGATTATACTTATTAATCACGCCAGTATTCAGAACATACGACATAGAAAGATGCAACAATTTAAACTGGTCCCTCTAGCCGGCACATGATTGATATCCCTCTACTCACTGCATATTCATTGAATTGAGTTGATGTTATTAGTATGTACACATACAAGGAATTTGCCTTGGTGCTTTGCTCGCAAGTAACAACACGATATAAAGTAGACAAGTAAAAACAAAACATTATAATTTGAACATGTGAAGAATGAAATAAAATACCAGAGCACAAGGTGGCTACAGACTTTTCGTTATTGAGTAGAGCTACTGCTCGTGGAGAAAAGCTGTCTTTATGTCTGGCTGGGGGGGCTTTGACAGTCCAGAGTCACCTTCCAGAGGGAAGTGATTCAAAGAGTTTGTGGCCAGGGTGAGAGGGGTCAGAGTTGATCTTGCCCGCTCGCTTCCTGGCCCTTGCAGTGCACAGTTCGTCAATGGTGTGTGGGGGGGGGGGGGGGGGGGGGGGGGGGGGGGGGGGGGGGGGGGGAGGTTGCAGGTTGCACCCAATAACCTTCTCAATGATGCACTGCAGCCTCTGGATGTTATGCCGGGTGGCTGAGCCAAACCAGACAATGAGGGAGAAGGTGAGGACAGGCTCTATGATGGCAGTATAAAACTGGACCATCATTGCCTGTGGCAGATTGTTTTTTCTGGGCTGCTGCAGGAAGTACATCCTCTGTTGGGCCTTTTTGGCTGTGGAGTCAATGGTGCCCCCCCCCCCCATTTAAAGTCCCTGGAGATGATGGTTCCAAAAAACTTAAATGACTCCACAGATGTGACTGTGGTGTTGCTGATGGTGAGTGGGGGGAGGGAAGGGGATAGCTCTCCTAAAGTCTACAATCAATTGACCCGGGTTCGATCCTGGCTACGGGTGCTGTCTGTACAGGGTTTGTACGTTCTCCCTGTAACCTGCGTGGGTTTTCTCCGGGTGCTCCGCTTTCCTCCCACAGTGTAAAGACGTCCAGGTTTGTAGGTTAATTGGCTTCTGTAAATTGTAAATTGTCCTTGGTCTGTAGGACAGAACTAGTGTACGTGTGATCGCTGGTCAGTGCAGATCAGGTGGGCCGAAGGGCCTGTGTCCAACGTTGTAGCTCTAAAGTTTAAAGTCTAAAGTAAAGTTTGATCTTTTTTGCTGGACAAGGAAGTCCAAAATAAGAGGGCGTAGACTTATGGTGAGAGGGAACAGATTTAAAGAGGACATCATGAGCAGCAACTTTTTCACAGAAAAGGCGGCATGTAACTGGAATAAGCTGCCAGAGGAAGTGGCAGAAGTGGGTACAATTATAATATTTAAAGGACATTTGGACAGCTGCATGACTTTTGGAATGGTTTAGAGGAACGTGGGCCAAACACATGCAAATAGGATTAACTCAGGTTGGCAACTTGGTAGGCATGGATACATTGAGCTAACGGGTATATTTCCATGCTGTTTAACACTATCACTCTATATATCGGCTCTTCCCTCTCACTGATACAGGGTCTCAACCCAAAACATTAACTGTGCCTTTGCCACCACAGATGCTGCCCGACCCGCTGAATTTTCCAGCTGTTGGCTTCTTCATTCTAGATGTAAGAGTTACAGGGATTTTGCATGGTGCAGATTAATTCTTGACTTACAGTGGTTTCAGGAATGCATTCAAACCATGCTTCGTGGGAATATAGTGGGTCCATTGAATAAAATCCCCAACTTCATTTTTGCTGTAAAAAAAGAGATTTGAAGAGGATTAAATGTTAAATAGTGGCATCCTATCAAATGAATAGCCTAATATGTCATGTTTAGTTTAGTTTAGTTTAGTTTAGAGATATAGCGCGGAAACAGGCCCTTTGGCCCACCGTGTCCGCGCCAACCAGAGCTGCCCGGAAACCGGAGCTGCCCGGAGAAAAACCCACGCAGGTCACAGGGAGAACGTACAAACTCTGTACAGACAGCACCCATAGTCAGGATTGAACCCGGATCTCTGGTGCTGTAAGGCAGCAACTCTACCACTGCGCCTGCGCTGCTGTGTCACACCACCATGTCTGACAAAATAGCAGCTTGCTGTGAGGTTCCTGGCCACAGACAGATTCTTGGTTTCTATTTTGAAACAGGAATTGTGCCGAGGGAATGGAGAGAAGATGCCATGACCCTGGCAAGGAAAAGGACACAGATTTGTGGAAATTATAGTCAATTCACTCGTTAAGTTGAGGAATACAGACTGATTTAGTTTAGTTTATCGGAAGGCTGCGCGACTCTCGTCAGCAGCGGCCTCTGCAGCCCGTCTGCGTTTTTATTATTTTTTGTCTATGTTTTTATGTAGTTTTTGTTATTTTTTGTGGGGTTGTGTGGGTGGGGGGGTGGGGGTGGGGGTGTGAGGGAGGGGGTAACTTTTAATCTCTACCTGCACGGGAGACCCGACCTTTTCTTTGTCGGGTCTCCATTGTCGTTGGGGCTGCAAGGAGGAGTGGCCTCCAACAGGAGAAGACCGGGGGCTCTGGTGCCGACGACTCACCTCACCGTCGCGGAGCTGGCCGAGTCTGGAGCGGGTGGAGCAGTGGTGGAGCGCTGCTGCTGCTGCGGCACGACCTCCGGAGATTCGGTGGCTGCAACTGCGGGTCTGGCGGACGGCGGCACCGGGAGCCCGCGGGTCACTGGAGGGAGACCGCTTTTCAGGGCTCCCGCAACGCGACTTCTCCCGCCCGAGTTGCGGGGTCGAAGAGCTCCTGGAGCGGGGCCTTACAGCACCGCCCCGCGCGGCTTGGAATGGCCGCGGGACTCTAACACCAAGAACCTGGTGTGCGACCTTGCACCACCCAGCGTGGCTTTAATGGCCGCGAGACAATCGCCATCGCCAGCCGGGGGCTTTGACTTTGACTCTGACATGGGGGGGGGGGGGAGGGCAGGGGAGGGATACGTATTTTTGGCCTTCCATCACATCGATGTGATGGATGTTTATGTAAATTGTGTTGTGTCTTGGGTCTATGTGTTTGTAATGTATGGCTGCAGAAACAGCATTTCGTTTGGACCTCAAGGGGTCCAAATGACAAATAAATTGAATTGAATTGAATTGATTTGGAACAGTCAAATAAGCCACATAAAGCAAAAAGCTAACTATTTTAAATTGAAGATAGACACAAAGTGCTGGAGTAACTCAGCGGGTCAGGCAGAATGCAGAGTCCGATGAAAGGTCCCAACCTGAAACGTCACCCTTCGTTTTTGTCTAGGGGTGCTGCCTGACCCGCTAATTTACTCCAGCACTTTGTATCTGTAGTCATAGTCTCATAGCATGGAAATTGGCCCTTCGACCCAACTTGCCCACACCAGTGAAATGTTTCTTCATTTCATATGATGTTTCATACCAATCTGTCTTTGGTATAAACCAGCATCTGCAGTTCCTTGTTTCTACATTTTTAATGGAACTTTCTTCAGGAAACAGTCATGCATAAATGAATGTTTTGAAAGTGGAATCGGAGAATCCAACAGTTAGAAAGCTGGGTACAATGGCTCAAAGAGTGGTATTGAAGAAATAAGGTTTGATTCTTGAGGCACTGGCATTGTGGAGAAAGAAGGAGCTGTTCCTTTGAATAAACTTTTCTTTGAATTGGGCTGAGAAGAACATCTTGGCAAACACAATAACTAAGTTAGACAAAAATGCTGGAGAAACTCAGCAGGTGCAGCAGCATCCATAGATGCTGCTGCACCCGCTGAGTTTCTCCAGCACTTTTGTCTACCTTCGATTTTCCAGCATCTGCAGTTCCTTCTTAAATACAATAACTATGGCTGTCAATATAAATGTCATAACTATGGGTGTAATATAAATGTCATACAATATAAAAAGTGTAATATAAAAAATATTTGACTCTTCAATGTCGCAGCAACTCTAAACCAGATTGAGGAGCAGGTGGTCACCAGCACCCAACAATTATTTTACTTTAACCTTACTGAGTGTGAGTTGGCTGCAGTAGTAAGGACAAGCTCACTGATATCTGCTGTTGGTCCAGTTCAGCGGCATCTCAGGGCAGTTTCAGTTTATAGACACAAAATGCTGGAGTAACTCAGCGGGACAGGCATCTCTGGGGTGACGTTTCGGGTTGAGACCCTTCTTCAGACATTTCATCTCGACCCGAAGCATCATCCATTCCTTTTCTCCAGAGATACTGCCTGAGTTACTCCAGCATTTTGTGTCCATTTTCGATTTAAACCAGCATCTGCAGTTCCTCCCTGCATATCAGTTTCAGTGTAGTTTATTGTCACGTGTACTGAGGTACAGTGAAAAGCTTTTTAGCAATTGACGTGACTGTGGCTAGGAAGTGGTGTTCCAGTCTCTTCTCGACAGGAAGTGAAATATATAAAGTCTAATATATGTTATTGTACAAGGCAATCACCATCATGTTTTAAATTAAAAAGGAACTGTCACTTTTAATGCAAAAGTAAGGAAGTTATGGTTTAATTAAAGAAGTTGTGGGTGAGTTGTGGTCTGGAGCACAATCTACAATATTGGTTTCCTTATTATAAAGAGGAAATAGAAGAGCACAGCTGAAGAACAGGGGCATTCGGGCCACCATGTCTGTGCCAAACATGATGTCAGGACCACCACTTATCTATTTGCATCTGACCCATAAGTATACAAAAAATATGCACCAGACTGGAGAAAAAGGATGGGTGACGCTTCAGGTTACAACCAATATTGTAGATATATGGAACCCGACCCGAAACGTCACCCATCCTTCTTCTCCAGAGATGCTGCCTGACCCGCTGAGCTATTCCAGCACTTTGTGTCTATCTCTGGTATAAACCAGCATCAGCAGTTCCTTTCTAGACAAATACTGTTTGTTTCTTTACTTACTTGGTGACATTGATGCTGATGGTTGCAAATTCTTCCTTAAACGGAGCTATGTCAAGGTCCCAAAAAACAGTGAGTTCTGCCTGTTGATCAAAATGAAAGGTTATCTGAACATGAAAATGAGATGCAGTCAATCTAGCAGAGCAGTGGATTAGAGGACAATTTAGCACAACTAAATCACCAATGAATCCGAAAAGTAGCAAAGAGTTCTCCCCTCATCCTTCTAAACGCCAGCGAGTACAGGCCCAGCCGTTAAACGCTCATCATACGTTAACCCAATCACCCCCAGGATCATTCTTATAAACCTTCGCTGGTCTCTCTCCAACACCAGCACATCCTTTCTCAGATATGGGGCCTAAAACAGAACCTGATGGCCGTAGATAGTAGCTATTCAAGGAACAGTCCTCCCTGCACCTTACAATTGAAGTATGTGTTTATATAACCAACACAAGGTGATCCACTGCATTATTTAATGTCAAAAAATGTCACAAAACAATTTCAAGGCCAGTTTGTGTCTTTATATTCGGAAAATATTATCATCAGAGTTATGTTTTAAACATTTGTACAGAGCCTCCAGAATTCCCATCCTAAACTCTCTTTCTCTTTGCCTTTTTCTCACCTTAAAACCTATTTCTTCAACCAGTAATCTTTAGCTCACATAATATTTTCCTCCTAACTCCACATCTCCTGAGGGCGGCACGGTGTTCTATTTATTTCTCGCAGCGATAGAATTGGTGCCTCACAGCTCCAGGGACCCGGGTTCGATCCTGACTACAGGTGCTGTCTGTACGGAGTTTGTCCGTTTTCCCTGGATGCTCTGGTTTCCTCCCACATTCCAAAGGCATACACATTTGTAGGTTCATTGGCTTTGGTAAAATTATAAATTGTCCATAGCGTGTGTAGGATGGTGTTAGTGTGTGGGGATCACAGATCACCGTGGGGTGGGAAATTGCTACCTTCACGTGGTCCGCCCTGTTTCGACGAATGCAATCAACCCGGCGTGCACAATCAAATAAGATCAAATAGAACAAGTTGTCCTACAACTTTAGGCTGTGCACGCCATACGCAAGAAGAAGACAGATCAGCATGGACTTGGTGGGCCGAAGGGCCCGTTCCCTCGCTGTATCTCTAAACTAAAACTAAACCAACTTCTGATTGTACTAGATGAAATGCCATGAAGCCTTTATTCCCAAATTAAAAGCACTTCACAAAGTTGTAACTAATGTGTGTACATATCTTTGTATATATGTGCGTGATTATTGTAAGTGCTCTTAAGAAAATAGTATATGAATACATTTAGGGGGGAAAGAGATTTATGTCAATGTACATGATAGGGAGACTGACTATGTATACACTTCCACACATTTTTCTGAAGAAAAACAATACAAATCCACTAATTTGAGCGGCACAGTGGCGTAGCGGTAGAACTACTGCCTTACAGTGCAGGAGACCCAGGTTCGATCCCAACAACGCGTGCTGTCTGTACGGAATTTGTACGTTCCCCCCGTGACCTTCGTGGGTTTTCCCCGAGATCTTCGGTTTCCGCCCACACTCCAAAATCGTACAGGTTTGGAATTAATTGGTTTGATTATAAATGTAAAATTGTCCCTAGTGTGTGTCGGATAATGTTAGTGTGCAGCGATGACTGGTCGGCACGGGCACGGTGGGCCGAAGGGCCTGTTTCTGTGCCGTATCTCTAAACTTAACTGAACTAATTTTAAATTGTGAACGTGTTCAAGGAGTTTTCATTGCTTACCTGTGAATTCTTCTTGAAGACCGGATGGGAAATCGCACATTTTAAGAATGACAAGGAAGATGATGCTGCTTGATCTGTACATTTGACGCCAATGTGCTGTGAAGACTGTTCATTTGGACACAAAAACACTAGACAGGTCAAAATGATGAAAGCTCACCAACAATGACATATTTCTAACAGCTGGCATCCTAAAAGTTAACAGTAAATGAAAGCAGGTCTCAGTGGCTCCATGATTTACACTTTAATCATTAAAGGGAAAAACAAAAATAAATCTAGAAAAGCAAGAGGTTTTGAGAATGATTCTTGAGGTACAAGGGCAGCAGTACAAGTTCAGTGATGCTTCCCATAAATGACCATTGGCTTCATTCAAGAGTCCAAAGAAAATACCTGGGAGCACTGCACGGTCAGTCCCTAAGGATAACATTGATTTTTTTAAAGCAGAGGTTGATAGACTATAGATAATAGACAATAGGTGCAGGAGTAGGCCATTCGGCCCTTCGAACCAGCATCGCCATTCAATGTGATCATGGCTGATCATCCCCAATTAGTACCCCGTCCCTGCCTTCTCCCCATATCCCCTGACTCCGCTATCTTTAAGAGCCCCATCTAGCTCTCTCTTGAAAGTATCCAGAGAACCGGCCTCCACCGCCCTCTGAGGCAGAGAATTCCACAGGCTCACCACTCTCTGTGTGAAAAAGTGTTTCCTCATAGAAACATAGAAAATAGGTGCAGGAGTAGGCCATTCGGCCCTTCGAGCCTGCACCGCCATTCAATATGATCATGGGTGATCATTCAACTCAGTATCCTGTACCTGCCTTCTCTCCATACCTCCTGATCCCTTTAGCCACAAGGGCCACATCTAACTCCCTCTTAAATATAGCCAATGAACTGGCTTCAACTACCTTCTGTGGCAGAGAATTTCACAGATTCACCACTGTGTGAAAAATGTTTTTCTCATCTCCGTTCTAAATGGCTTACCCCTTATTCTTAAACTGTGGCCCCTGGTTCTGGACTCCCCCAACATCAGGAACATGTTTCCTGCCTCTGGGGTGTCCAAACCGTTAATAATCTTATATGTTTCAATAAGATCCCCACTCATTCTTCTAAATTCCAGAATATACAAGCCCAGCCGCTCCATTCTCTCAGCATTTGACAGTCCCGCCATCCCGGGAATTAACCTAGTGAACCTACGCTGCATTCCCTCAATAGCAAGAATGTCCTTCCTCAAATTAGGGGACCAAAACTGCACACAATTCTCCAGGTGTGGTCTCACCAGGGCCCTGTACAACTGCAGAAGGACCTCTTTGCTCCTACACTCAACTTCTCTTGTTCTGAAGGCCAACATGCCATTGGCTTTCTTCACTGCCTGCTGTACCTGCATGCTTACTTTCATTGACTGATGAACAAGGACCCCCAGATCCCATTGTACTTCCCTTTTTCCCAACTTGACACCATTTAGATAATAATCTGCCTTCCTGTTTATGCTACCAACGTGGATAACCTCACATTTATTCGCATTAAACTTCATCTGCCATACGTCTGCCCACTCACCCAACCTGTCCAAGTCACCCTGCATTCTCATAACATCCTCCTCACAGTTCACACTGCCACCCAGTTTTGTATCATCTGCAAATTTGCTAATGTTACTTTGAATCCCTTCATTTAAATAATTGATGTATATTGTAAATAGCTGCAGTCCCAGCACCGAGCCTTACAGTACCCCACTAGTCACTGCCTGCCATTCTGAAAGGGACCCGTTAATCCCTACTCTTTGTTTCCTGTCGGCCAACCAATTTTCTATCCATGTCAGCACTCTACCCCCAATACCATGAGCCTTAATTTTGCCCACTAATCTCCTATGTGTATTCTTGATTAGTACGGGTGTCAGGGGTTATGGGGAGACAGACAGGAGAATGGGGTTAGGATGGAGAGATAGATCAGCCATGATTGAATGGTGGAGTAGACTTGATGGATCGAATGGCATAATTCTGCTCCTATCACTTATAAATTTATGAACGTTATGTTGTGTAATACCGTTTAACATACAAATAGCAGACAACCAAAGACTTTTGGAAACAGTTAAACGATAGTTAATCATAGAAACTCATGGCACAGAAGGTGGCTATTTAGCCCATCATATTTTTGCCAGTTAGTAAAGAGCTACTTTGTTTATTCCTATCCTCCAACACTAGGGGGCGGCACAATGGCGCAGCGGTATAGTTGCTGCCTTACAGCACCAGAGACCCGGGTTCGATCCTGACTACGGGTGGTGTCTGTACGGAATTTGTACGTTCTCCCCGTGATCTGCGTGGGTTTCGCCGGATGCTCCGGTTTCCTCCCACACTTCAAAGGCGTACAGGTTTGTAGATTAGACACAAAATGCAGGAGTAATGGTCAATGGGCGGTGGCTGAGAGCTGGCGCCTGGGCTCAGCACATTGGAGGTCATCCTATGAGACTACAACACCTTCCTTGACAGTGGGCTTGATGACAATGTTGAGATTGTTACTGAGTGAGTGGAGGGCTGCACGTTCGAACGCTGTGAGGTTGGAGTGGGTAAGGGGAGTGGGGAGGTCGAGATGGTTGATGTCACGGTGGTAGCTGGAAATGAGAAGGCTGGCAGGCCAGGGGGAGTCCAGGAGGAGGAATGTTGGAGGCGGGAGAAGTGAACGGTCATGGGGGGAGGGGGACGGGGGTGGTGAGGACCACTTTCTGTCGAGATCACTCCCTTCATAACTCCTTGGTTCACTCATCCCTTCCCATCCAAACCTTGCCCAAGTACGTTCCTCTGCATCCATGGGAGATGCAACACCTCCTCTCTCACTTCCATCAGGGATCCCACCAGTCCTTCCAGGTGAGACAGTGGTTCACGTGCATCTCTTCAAACCTCACACACTGCATTGTGTGCTCGGGACGTGACCTCCTTTACACTGGCGGGAACAAGCTATCCTTTCCCTCCGATGGACACTAAAAGCTGGAGTAACTCAGCGGGTCAGACAGCTTCTCCGGAGAGATGGAATGAGTGACATTTCGGGTTCTTCTTCTTCCCTCTGATACTGCCTGAGCCGCTGAGTTCCTCCAGCACTTTGCTCAAGATTCCAGCATCTGCAGTCTCTTGAGTCTCCACATGCCAATGATCCTGTTTCCTGTGTTAATGACCATGTCACCTATGCCAACCAGCAGCGATCTGGAGGATTCCAGCAACATTTGTTTTCAAACAGGCGATAGGTCTCTGTTAAAACTGCATGTAGTGCCTAAGGGATTGGCTCTTATTGGCTTGATTGAATTGGCTCTTCAGTGTTCCTGTAATTTTAATTCAAATCCAACCCTGCCCCCCCGCCCCACCCCCGACCCCGCTCCCCCACACCCCTAAACTAAAACCAAACAAAAATGTTCTGAAGTTTATTTATGTAACTTATGTAAGTTATGAAACATATAAGATTGTTAAGGGTTTGGACACACTAGAGGCAGGAAACATGTTCCCGATGTTGGGTGTCCAGAACCAGGGGCCACAATTTAAGAATAAGTAGTAAGCCATTTAGAACGGAGACGATGAAACACTTTTTCTCAGAGAGTTGTGAGTCTGTGGACTTCTCTGCCTCAGAGGGCGGTGGAGGAAGGTTCTCTGGATGCTTTCGAGAGAGAGCTAGATAGGGCTCTTAAAAATAGCGGAGTCGGGGGATATGGGGAGAAGGCAGGAACGGGGTACTGATTGGGGATGATCAGCCCCTTCACATTGAATGGCGGTGCTGGCTCGAAGGGCCAAATGGCCTACTCCTGCACCTATTGTCTATTGTCTAACTGTGAGTTGTTAATGTTGATTAATGGAAAAGACTTCAGGACATAGGGTACAGACTCAAGTTGGTTCAATGGTGTGCACCACAGCCCAAGGGTGGTATCTATCAGTGACTCATTGGTGATCATGACAGAAGCTTCCTCGTGGCGATCCCTGGAAGCGACGACGCGATGCACTCTGTGACGTGTCAGGCGACAATTCTGTCAACATGTTGGACGACGACAGAAGTCAACAGCGAGCTACATCGTCTGACACACGAGCGAACGAACGAAGTGGCTCATTAATATTGAGATTAATACGGAGAACTCTGGCATTATAATGTCATGGTTAGTCGTGAGGGTGGAACATATAGCAAAATACATAAAATACACCTTTTCCTTTAGAAAGGAGATGAGGAGGAATTTCTTCAGTCATAGGATGGGGATTCTGTGGGATTCATTGCCACAGATGGCTGTGGAGGCCATCAATGGATATTCTTAATGTGGAGATTGACAGATTCTTGTAATTAGTAAGGGTGTCAGGGGTTATGGGGAGAAGGCAGGAGAATGGGGTTGAGAGAGAAAGATAGATCAGCCATGATTGAATGGCGATGAGAACTTGGTGGGTTGAATGCCTAACTCAGCTCATAGAATTTATAAAGATGTGATCCCTGGCTCTGAATTTTATCTTACCAGAGATTTTGAGATCTCCTTGAAGTAAAAGCTTTTTGGATAGGATAGGTCCATTGTGGTGAGATACGAATCTTCTCCAGTGTTGGACAGAAAGATCTTTAAACTCGCTTCTCTTATCTTGCCAACAATCCACGTAAAGTCACTGAAAGAAGAGTTATAGCTTGCATCAGTAAAATACAACTATTTATCACTCGGCCACCACTATGTGTGGTTCCTTCCATTATCAATGCATGGCATATTCTCCTCCAGGTTACAGATTAGAGTTTAGAGATTTAGCACGGACACAAGCAATTTGGCCCACCGAGTCCATGCCAACCATCGATCACCCGTTCACACAATGTTCTCCTACGTTCTCAACCATCCCCTACACACAAGGAAAATTTTACAGAGGCCAACTAACTTAGAATCCCGCACATCTTTGGGATGTGGGAGGGAACCGGAGCACTCAGAGGAAACACATGCGGTCACAGAGTGAATGTGTAAACTCCACACTGACAGCACCCAAGGTCAGGATCGAACACCACTCTCTGGCATTGTGAGGCAGCAACTCTACCCGCTGCGCCACCACTGTGCAGCAAATTGTGGACGCAGCCCAGACCATCACACAAACCAACCTCCCTTCCTTTGACTCCATGTATACCTCACGCTGCATTGACAAGGCCAGCGGCATAATCAAGGATGAGTCGTACCCTGGCCACTCCCTCTCCCATCGGGCAGAAGTAAATGAGTGTGAAAACGCACACCTCCAGATTCAGGGACAGTTTCTTCCCAGCTGTTATCAGGCAACCGAACCATCCTACCACAAACAGTGAGCAGTCCTGAACGATTATCTACCTCATTAGTGACCCTCAAACTATCCTTGATCGGACTTTGCTACCTTTACCTTGCACTAAACATTATTCCCAAATCACTGTGTATGGCTTGATTGTAATCATGTATTGTCTTTCCACTGACTGGATAGCAAGCAACACAAGCTTTTCACTGTACCTCGGTACACATGACAATAAACTAAACTAAACTGAAACTGTTCTGTAATCGTCTTACTTCAAGAAATTACGGGCGGCACGGTGGCGTAGCGGTAGAGTTGCTGCCTTACAGTGCTTGCAGTGCCAGAGACCCGGGTTCGATCCCGACTACGGGTGCTGTCTGTACGGAGTTTGTACGTTCCCCCCGTGACCGTGTGGGTTTTCTCTGAGATCTTTGGTTTCCTCCCATACTCCAAAGACAGACAGGTTTGGAGGTTAATTGGCTTGGTATAAATGTAAATCGTCCCGAGTGTGTGTCGGCTTGTGTTCATGTGCGGGGATCGCTGGTCGGCGCGGACTTGGTGGGCCGAAGGGCCTCTTTTCCGCGCTGTATATCTAAACTAATTTAAAAAATAAACCAAACTTCCTTTGATAACTAGGTACAGCTTAATTACTTATTTGTGCGAATTCTCAACGCAAATGTTCTGCCTGAATTGTCTACTGCTAACACAAATGGTTTTAAATGTATCCAATGACATTGAAACTCTTTGAACCTGCACCGATACTTAAACAGGTGATCCTATTTTACATTCACATACAAAGCATAGTTCATATCTAGAACACTGAGAAAATAAAAACACAAGAACACAAGAAGATAAGAGAAGGAATAGGTCACCATGCTCCACCATTCAATATAATGCGACCTACACTGGCCTCAACTACCCCTCTGTGGCAGTTCCCTCAACACTTGTTGCACCTGCCTGCAAACTCTCTGCACATCGTGCATTAGGACATCTATACCTCTCTGAACTTCTCAGTTGCACTTTCTCTCCATTCGAATAATAACAAAATAATGAATTAAAAAAATGTATTAGCTAAGTATGTATACATACAAGGAATCTGCCTTGGGGCTTTGCTCGCAAGGATAAAACCATGATATGCAGTAGACAATTAAAATTAAAACATTATAATTTAAGCATGTGAAAATAAAGTACCAGGGTAAAAATTTGGATTAGTAAGTATGCAGATGATACTAAGATAGGTGGTGTTGTGGATAATGAAGTAGATTTTCAAAGTCTACAGAGAGATTTAGGCCATTTGGAAGAGTGGGCTGAAACATGGCTGATGGAGTTTAATGCTGATAAGTGTGAGGTGGTACATTTTGGCAGGACAAATTAAAATAGGACGTACATGGTAAATGGTAGCGAATTGAGGAATGCAGTTGAACAGAGGGATTTAGGAATAACTGTGCATAGTTCCCTGAAGGTGGAATCTCATGCAGATAGGGTAGTAAAGGAAGCTTTTGGTGTGCTGGCCTTTATAAATCAGAACATTGAGTATAGAAGTTGGGATGTAATGTTAAAATTGTACAAGGCATTGGTGAGGCCAATTCTGGAGTATGGTGTACAGTTTTGGTCGCCAAATTATAGGAAAGATGTCAACAAAATAGAGAGTACTTAGGAGATTTACTAGAATGTTGCCTCGGTTTCAGCACCTAAGTTACAGAGAAAGGTTGAACAAGATAGGTCTTTATTCTCTGGAGCACAGAAGGTTAAGAGGGGACTTGATAGAGGTCTTTAAAATTATGAGAGGGATAGACAGAGTTGAAGTGGATGAGCTTTTTCCATTGAGAGTGGGGAAGATTCAAACAAGAGGACATGATTTGAGAATTAAGGGACAAAAGTTTAGGGGTAACGTGAGGGGGAACTTCTTTACTCAGAGAGTGGTAGCTGTGTGGAATGAGCTTCCAGTGGAAGTGGTGGAGGCAGGTTCGATTTAAAAATAAATTGGATAGGTATATGGACGGGAAAGGAATGGAGGGTTATGGTCTGAGTACAGGTAGATGGGACTAGGTGAGAGTAAGTGTTCGGCACGGACTAGAAGGGCCAAGATGGCTTGTTTCCATGCTGTAATTGTAATATGGTTATAATTGCTCGTGGAAAATAAACTGTTTTTCTGTCTGGCTGTGGCAGCTTTGACAGTCTGGAGTCACTTTCCAGAGGGAAGTGCTTCAAATAGTTTGTGGCCAGGGTGAGAGGGGTCAGAGATGATCTTACCCAGCTCGCTTCCTGGCCCTTGCAGTGTACAGTGCGTCAATGGGGGGGGAAGGTTGCAGCCAACAACTATCTGGGCTGATCGAACGATGCGCTGCAGCCTCCAGATGTCATGCTTGGTGGCCGAGCCAAACCATACCATGATGGTATAGGTCATTGGACCCTCAATGCCTGTGGCAGATTGTGTTTCCTCAGGTGCCACAGCTCCATTATTCAATTATTACTCTATATCTATTGTTCAGATAATAATCCACCTTTCGATCCCTCTTACCAAAGTGCATGGCGAAGAATAAATAACAAACACACAGAACAGAAACAGGTCCTTCAACCCACCACATGCTCACAATCTAAATGAATCTCATCTGACATGAGGTGAGTGCCAGATAAGTGTGAGCTAATGCATTTTGTAGTGTGAAACCAGGGCAGGATCTTCACAGTGTGTGTTAGGGCCCTGGGGAGTGTTGTACAGCAGAGGCATCTCGGAGTACAAGTGCACAATTCCTTGAAAGTGGCATTACAGGTAGAGAGGGTGGTGAAGAAAGCCTTGACGTGCCGGCCTTCATCAGTCAGAGAATGAATATTAAATTAAAGTTGCACAATATGTTGGTGAGGGCGCACTTGGAGTACTGTGTTCTGGGTTTGGTCACCGTGCTACAGGAAAGATGCCATTAAGCTGGAAAGTGTGCAGAGAAGATTTACGAGGATGTTGCCAGGACTCAAGGGCATGAGCTGGAGAAAAAAATTGGGCAGGCTAGGACTTTACTCCTTAGAACACAGGAGACTGAGGGGTGATCTTATAGAGGCATATAAAATCATGCGGGGAATAGATAGGGTAGATGCTCAGATTATTTTACCCAGAGCACGGTGGCGCAGCGGTAGAGTTGCTGCCTTACAACGCTTGCAGCGCCAGAGACCCGGGTTCGACTCCGACTACGGGCATTGTCTGTATGGAGTTTGTACGTTCTTCCCATGACTCCGTGGGTTTTTTCTGAGATCTTCGGTGGGCCGAAAGGTTTGTTTCCATGCTGTATCTCTAAACTAAAACTAAACTAAATTTACTGGCTATGTTCACTCATGCCAAGAATAATATCCAATAATTTATCTGAAGAAGGGTTTCGGCCCGAAAGGTCGCCCATTTCCTTCGCTCCATAGATGCTGCCCCACCGGCTGAGTTTCTCCAGCACTTTTGTCTACCTCCAAAATTTATCAACTTACTTTGTAAAATTGCAGTCCATAGTGAGATTTGAAACACATATGTCATCAAATCCACAGTCCTTCTGAAATTGGAGCTGAAAGGAAAATGCCAGAGGTTACATATTCTTTGCCTTGTACGATCCACATTAATCAAAGAATTACCTTTTTCAAATGAAAGAAAAAATGTAGAATTTTTAACAGGT
The DNA here is from genome assembly GCF_028641065.1 of Leucoraja erinaceus. NCBI lineage: Eukaryota > Metazoa > Chordata > Chondrichthyes > Rajiformes > Rajidae > Leucoraja > Leucoraja erinaceus. The sequence goes on along the minus strand of NC_073404.1, from coordinate 2,333,696 downwards.
GCTTTGAATTGTAAAAGGTTTGTCTTTTTGAAGATAACTGAACGATGGCCTGGATATTTTGAGAACAATGGAGGAAACACTCCGCTTTAGCTGCTCAGTTTCACTTTCAATATACATCAGTCAGAAATCAATCACTATTGTAACAACCTGGATGCTTTGATAAGCCAGTTGAAACATTTGAGTCTTTAGCATTATATCGCTACTTGAGCTTTCTGTGCTGTATTACTGTATCTCTGTAGGACTTGATCAGAACATTCAGAAAATTCCCTTGACCATCAGGACTGTCCTGCACTGTATGTTTCTTAAGGGCCTGTCCCACTTTCATGACCTAATTCACAACCTTTTTTACTAGTGGACATTTTTCATCAGGCTAGAAAATCGCCCCGACCTACTTGATGCCACGAGTACCTATGACTAGCATCACAACCTGCCTACGACCTGCCTACGACCTCGTGACGACCTTGCTGCGAGTATGAGTCAAGGGCAAACTCGGCCGAGGTCGTGAATTAGGTGGTGAAAGTGGGACAGGCCCTTCAGATTTTCGGACAGCTAAAGGGCTCTCTTTTCTCAGACTGTCAGGATATTCCTTTCCGACTGCCTGGAATTTCCAGTATTGCGTCCCTTTCCAAATGGGTTAATTGTCATGTCATGTCATGTCTTGAATTTTCATGTCTTGAAAATTAGTTAGATAGAGCTCTTAAAGATAGCGGAGTCAAGGGATATGGGGAGAAGGCAGGAACGGAGTACTGATTGTGGATGATCAGCCATGATCATAATGAATGGCGGTATTGGCTCGAAGGGCCGAATGGCCAAATCCTGCACCTATTGTCTATTAATATGGAACCATTTACATCCATCTATCTTTGGACTCTTGCACTTATATATCAATTTCCATTGTAAACTTGAGAACTAGTGCTTCATCCCCCACCCCCCCCATGGACCAATGGACCAGCACAGTCCAGTCACCCATCACTCTTGGTGAGATTTGTCTTGCTAATCCTCTTTAACCTTTTCATCTCCCACCTTAGATATGCTTCATTTTTTGTTTTGACTAAACTTGCAATATCTCTTGTCATCCAATGTTCCCAAACATTGCTTTTCTTATCTTTCATCCGCGTCTGGTCACCTTTCATCTTCATGCTGGTCCTGAACTTCAAATCAAGTGGCCTTTAAAATACTTCCACAAACGAGATGTGAATTTCCCTTCAAATAGCTGCTCCCAATCTATCTATCTTCCTGCCTAATGCAGTTCTGCTCAGCCTTCCCTCAACTCAGCACTTTCACCTGACGGCTTATCAATAGCCTTTAGTTTACTTTAGAGATACAGTGTGGAAACAGGCCCTTCAGCCCACCGAGCCTGCACTGTCCAGTGATCTCTGCACATTAACACTATCCAACACACACTAGGGACAATTTACATTTGTACCAAGCCAATTAACCTACAAACCTGTACCTCTTTGGAGTGTGGGAGGAAACTGAAGATCTCGGAGAACGTGCAAACTCTGTACAGACAGCACCTGTAGTCAGGATGGAACCCGGGTCTCTGGTGCTGTAAGGCAGCAACTCTACCGCTGCGCCACCGTGCCACCCTTCTATCTTAAAACTTAGGGAATTATGGTTACTATTCCCAAACTACATTCCCACTGAGTTTCAATCGCTTGTCCAAACACATTCTCTAATTCTCAGCCCCATGTTGTTCTTTGAACAGTTTTGTTTCAAGTTATCTGCCATTTCATTTTTACCTCAAAAGTTGCCAAAGATTTGGTGGCTTTGTTAAGAACGGGTGAAGGTGGTTGATCTTTCTCTTCAATGTTGTGCAGCGTGTAGTTCACTTCCACATCAATCGCAGAGACGCAATCAATTGTACAATGCTGAAATTAGAGAATTACATTTCTTAGTGACATTTTCAATTAGAGTGTAAGCAAAGAAAATTAGAACAACTTGATTTTTTATTGTGCCTCTGATATACAATGCTTACTATGAGATCCTGCACTTGTATTCATAAATGGGGCATTGGAATCATTGTTATTAATGTGATTGAATTCTTAAAGGCGTTACTGAGGAGAGTCCAAAAGGGCAAGGCTTTTGACAATGTCCTACATGACAAAAGTAAAACCCATAACATCCACATGTAAGTGGCCACTGAATTCACAAGTGTCTCAGTGGCAGAAAGCAGAGGGTATTGATGAAAGTTTACTAGAAGCTATTGCCCTACAAGGCTCAGTAGATGGTTGCATGCTTTTTGAGGCCAAATGGAGAGAAATTATAAAGATTTTGCAAATGATACAATTAGCCATCTGGTTCACAGTGAGGATGAAAGGCTGAGGAGGTAGCTGTGGCAGGGTCCATCCCAACATTTAAGAAACAGTTAGATAGGTACATGGATAGAACAAGTTCAGGTTTAGAGGGATATGGACCAAGCGCAGGCAGGTGGGACAAGTGTAGAGGGGACATGTTGGCCGGTATGGGGAAGATGGGCCGAAAGGCCTGCTTCCACATTGTATCACACTATGACTTTCTGGAGGTTTGCAATGGGCTTTAGATGGTCTGGTCAACTCAGCAGAGAAAAGGTCAAATTGAATTTAATCTGGAGCAATGCATTTTTATCCGTTTTTTTATCCGTTCATTTTTCAAGATCTGGGCATGACTAGGAATGGCAGCATGAATTGTCCTTTCTAAATGCCATTAACACGGTGGTGGTGAGCCACCTTCATGAACCACTACAGACCTGCTGCATTCCCATGCATTGAGCTATTGGGGAGGGAGTTCCAGAATGGGAATGCAAAGGCCATGAAGGACCAGTGATGTATTTGCACATCAGGAATATGTGTAACCTGGAGGGGGCTACAGGTGGTGGACCGCCCGTGTGATGGCTGCCTTTTACATCTCGGTGGTAGAGATCAGAGTTTTGGATGGTTTTATCGGGGAGACATGGCGAGTATCTGCTGGGCATTTTGTGGATGGAACACAGATCAGCTTCAATCAAGTGTAACGTTTTGTCCTGGATGGTGTTAAACTTCTTAACATTTGTCAGAGCTCATAAGAGATAGGGGCTGAATTAGGCCATTCGGCCCATCAAATCTACACCACCATTCAATCATGGCTGATCTATCTTTCGCCCTTAACCCCATTCTCCTGCTAATCATTTAGGAAAGCTAACTATAATCAAATTGGTGGCGCAGTCAGTGTCGCTGCCATAAGGCGCCAGAGGCTTGGGTTCGATCCTGACTATGGGTGCTTGCATGTACAGAGTTTGTACGTTCTGCGTGGGTTTTCTCTGGTATCTCTGGTTTCTTCCCACATTCCAAATACACACAGGTTTGTAGGCAAATTGGCTTGGTATAACTGTAAATTGTCCCTCGTGTGTGTAAGATAATGTAAGTGTGTGGGGATCGCTGGTCGGCACGGACTTGGTGGCCGAAGGACCCGTTTCCGTGCTGTATCTCTATACTAAACTAAAGTCAACATAGCTTCATGATTCGCATTTAACAAGCTTCTGTGAGGGCCGATCAGTGAGAATTGGTGGACCTATAGAAACATAGACATAGAAACATAGAAAATATGTGCAGTAGTAGGCCATTCGGCCCTTCGTGCCTGCACCGCCATTCAATATGATCATGGCTGATCATATAAGTGTAGTCTGTTTAGATTTGCTTAAGGCCTGAGACAAGGTCCACTCCAAGAGGCTGTTGTATAAAATAAGAGTTTGTGGTATTGGAGGATAGATGTTTGCTGATTGAAAACTGGTTCAATCTTTTCCTTTGGCAACTTGTCCCATATCACCCTGTATGTGAAAAACGTTGCTCCTCGGGTTCCTATTAAATGGTTCAATAGTACTTCATTGTCACGTGCACTGAGGTACAATGAAAATCTTTCTTCTCTCATCTTCAATCTATGCCCTCTGGTTCTTGATTCCCAATCTTTGGTAAATAGACTGTGTGAAGAGATGTGGAATAAATGAGCCTGGAGGGGTGTAACCAGTGGAGTACCCAGTGATTGGTGCTCAGCCCTCAGTTGTTCACTATTTACACAACTGGCTTGGAGGAAGGATGAAGTGTAAGAAATGCAAGTTTCTCGGCAACATGGAAATAGGAGGAAGGGCAAGTTTCTATGAGGATATTGTGATGAGGATGTCATTAAGATGGAAAGGGTGCAGAAAAGATTCACAAGGATGCTCAGTTCAGTTTAGTTTATTACCATGCTGCTCCTACCTTCTTGAAGTAAAACCATTACAGAACAGTTTCGGTTCAGTTTAGTTTATTGTCACGTGTACAGTGTACAGTGAAAATCTTTTGTTGCGTGCTATCCAGTCAGCAGAAAGACAATACATGATTGCAATCAAGCCATTTACAGTGGATAGATACATGATAAGGGAATAACGTTTAGTGCAAGGTAAAGCCAGTAAAGTCCGATCAAGGATAGTACGAAGGTCATCAATGAGGTAGTTAGTAGTTCAGGACTGCTCTCTAGTTATGGTAGGATGATTCAGTTGCTTAATAACATTTTGGAGGGCTTGAGTTATAAGGAGAGATTGGAAAGGCTAGGACTTTTTACCCTGGAGAGTAGGAGAGTTAGAGGTAAATTATAAGAGGTATAGATTAGGTGAGAAAATCTTAAGGAGGATTAAGACTGAATATTTGAGACTACATGGATTTATTTGGCATTTCAAATTGGGATTATTATCATATGCACAAGTACACACAAGTACTTGAGGTACAGATATAATGATAATCTTGCTTGCAGCAGCATCACAGATATGCAGTCTCAGATAAATACACAAAGAACAAACTATACATAAATTGTACATAGATGAAAAAACATAATTGCTTCAAGAATCTGATAGATGTAGGTTCCTGAACCTGGTAGTGTGGGGCTTCAGGAATCTGTACTTCATGCAGGATGATAGACTTTAGACTTTAGAGCTACTGCGCAGAAATAGGTCCTTCGGCCCATGGAGTCCGGGCCGAGCAACGATCACCCCGTACACTAGCACTATCCTACACACTAGGGCAAATTTACAATTTTACCGAAGCCAATTAACCTACAAACCTGCACATCTTTGGAGTGTGGGAGGGAACCGGAGAAAACCCACACGGTCACAGGGAGAACGTGCAAACTCCATATAGACAGCATCCGTAGACAGGATCGAACCTGGGGCTCTGGCACTGTAAGGCTGCATATCTACCACTGCGACAACAGTGAGAAGAGGTGACAGCCATTATACTGAACTATTAGGAAAAAGTGCAGCAGGATGGCTTATGATTAAAAGTTAAAGTGTACAACTAAAAACTATTGTCTTCTTTTGAAGACCTTTCCCATCTTACCTGGAGAGAGATTAAATAGTTTTTGCAGCCTGCAGTAGAAATCCTCACAGAATCTGACAGGGACACAGGAGTTGCATCACTTTTTGTAAACATCGCCCTTTTATTTTTCTGTTTTTTGTCCAGGTTGATGGTATAATTGACAAAAGAATTCTTCAAATCTATAAAATATGCAGAATAAAATCTATTAAGATTTCCTCTCTAATTTCATAAGTTGAAAAGTAATTGGAGCAGAATTCAGCCCATCAAGTCTACTCCACCATTCAATCTCTCTGACCTATCTCTCCCTCCCAACCTCATTCTCCTGCCTTCTCCCCATAACCCCTGACCCCCATACTAATCAAGAATCTATCTATCTCTAAAAATATTAATTGACTTGGCCTCCGAAGCGTTCTGTGGCAATGATTTCCACAGAGTCACCACACTTCCGTAGTGGCGGCGCAGCCCTGGCTGCAGCGGCTCATCGGCAGTCCCGTTTGTTTTGTGTTTTGTGTTGTTTATTTTGTTTTGGTTAGTCTAGTTTTTGGTTGAAACGGGGTTTGTAGTCTCTCCCTGCGGGGGAATGCGACTTTTTTGTCGTATTCCCCTTCTCTGCCTCCGTCTGCGCTGAGGCCTGGTGGAGCTGACGACCTCGAGGCTCCGGAGGAAGAACCCGCCAGGACTCGCCCTGAGCTCGTTCCCGTGAGGGTGGTCCGGCTCAGGGCTGGAACAGTGCTCCCGTGAGAGGTTGGGACGCTTCCGTGAGGGCAGCCAGCCCAAGGGTGGAACGAGGCTCCCGTCGGAGCGTCCGAGCTCGGGGAGGTGCGGCGCTCGCAGCCCGAGGGAGGTTCGGCGCCCATGTCGGGGCGGCCCGGCCAGAGGGAGAAGCGACGCCCAAGTCGGGGCGGCCCGGCCCGGGGAAGAAGCGACGCCCAAGTCGGGGCGGCCCGGTCCGGGGGAGGTTCGACGCCCATGTCGGGGCGGCCCAGCCCGAGGCTGAAGACGGTACGGTACTCACGTGAGGGTGGCTGGAACGGTGTTCTGGCGGTGGTGGCCTGAGTCCGGGGTTCGGCCGTGGGCCAGCAGCTGCGTCTGCAGGTCTGGTGGGCGGCAGCTTCGACCACCCCGACCCGCGGTGTTTGAGCCGCGGGACTGATTTATAACATCGCCCGGGCGGTATCGCCTCAGCGCAGAGGGAGAAGAGGAGGGAAGAGACTGCAGACCTAAGACTTTTGCCTCCATCACAGTGAGGAGATGCTGGGTGGACTCACTGTGGTGGATGTTAATATGTGTTTATTGTTGTTTTTATTGTATTATATGTATGACTGCTGCAATTTCGTTCAGACTTCGGTCTGAATGACAATAAAGGCTATCTCTATCTCTATCTCTATCTATCTCTTTGGTTGTTTGTTTGTTTCCTGACATACCACTTGATTCTAATCTCACATTCAATTTTATATGATGTACAATTAAACACTGTTATTGATTCCTACAATCTACCAACATTTTAAGTCTTATTTACAATATTATTTCACCTCTTGCATCTTAGACCACACTCATGAAATCTTTGAAGAGTCGCATCCTATCATTAATTCCAGTTAAGCTTTCAATAGTGAGGCCCTAGTGAGACCACACCTGGAGTATTGTGTGCAGTATTGGTCTCCAAATTTGAGGAAGGACATTCTTGCTATTGAGGGAGGTTCACAAGGTTAATTCCCGGGATGGCGGGACTGTCATATGCTGAGAGAGTGAAGCAGCTGGGCTTGTATTTAAAAGGATGACAGGTAATGTTATTGAGACATATAAGGTTATTAAGGGTTTGGGAACGCTAGCGGCAGGAGACATGTTCCCGATGTTGAAGTAGTCCAGAACCAGGGGGCAGTCTAAGAATAAGGGGTAAGCCATTTAGGATGGAGATGAGGAAACACTTTTTCACACAGAGAGTTGTGAGTCTTTGGAATTCTCTGCCTCAGAGGGCGGTGGAGGCCAGTTCTCTGGATACTTTCAAGAGAGAGCTAGATAGGGCTCTTAAAGATAGCGGAGTTTGTGGAGAAGGTAGGAACGGGGTACTAACATTAGATAAAGAATATGTGGATAAAGTAGCATTACTGCTGTATCTTGAGGAGGAGGAATGATACATTGACTTTGCGTCTGGAGCGCATACAGCAGGATATGGACACTGTAACGTGGAACGGGAGAGGTAGTATAATGTAGTGACATGAGATATGTATTTTACTTATCCAGCTGACTTCAGGGGTGACACTGTAGGAGTAGTGCCATTAGGGCAATTCCCCCACATGTCACAATAGTCCAAAGTTCATTTCAATGTTACAGATGAAATGGTACACACAGGGTCCATCATCCTATGTGTAGATAAGACACAAAAAGTTGGAGTAACTCAGCGGGACAGGCAGCATCTCTGGACGGAATGAATGGATGACATTTTGGGTCAAGACCCTTCTTCAGACCCCCACTGTGATTATCTTATGTGTCCCTGATGGTAAATTCCAATTTACAAATTGCCAAATTTACATCACCTAGAAAATGTGCAAATTGTCAAATTTGGACATTTTCTAAGTGATGTGAAAAGACCTAGAAATGGTTGTTCGGCCAAACAAAAGATTTTTAATTATACAGGTGTGGGAAAATACATGATGTCATTAATTTTCCAGGCAAATTGCTTACTTTAAAAAAAAATGTCATGCTTTTCCCGGATGTTCACTGTGGGAACATCATAAAACATGGGGCGATAGGGCACAGGATTAAAGGCTCTTCGGCCCATAATGTCCATAGCAAATATAATGCCATTTAGTTTAGTTTAGTTTAGTTTAGAGATACAGCGCAGAAACAGCCCTTTGGCCCACTGAGTCCACACCGCCCATCAATCCCGCACACTAACACGATCCTATACACACTAGGGACAATCTTTACATTTATACCAAGTCAATTAATCTTAAAACCTGTACGTCTTTGGAGTGTGGGAGGAAACTGAAGATGTCGGAGAAAACCCACGCGGGAGAACGTACAAACTCCGTACAGACAGCACCCGTAGTCAGGATCGAACCTGGGTCTCTGGCACTCTAAGGCAGCAACTCTACTGCTACGCCACCGTGCCTCCGATTGTTTAGGCTGCTCATTTCCAAGTTTCTGTTTATGGTATACCATTGCAATTGTATAAGCAAAATTATAGCCTCAATGACATCTCCAGCAATTATCACTACTTTCATCTGTCCTTGCTTAATGGTACTCTGCAAAATGGCACTCTGATATGCACTTATGAATTCTAACGCAAAAATTACCTAATAGTCCAAACTTTGATAGAGCAGTAAAACACACTGAAACTTGAATAGTTTTCTTCTGCTCATTGGAAGTTGCATAAGACAGAGGCACCATCTTTGGCAAAAATGCGACATTCACCTCGATGTTGATAATTGGTCTTGAGCTATAAAAAATTATGAGATTATGTTAAAGTCCCAAAATCAAACATAAATGTAAACATCTTTTGTATAACAATAGCTCCTAGTTCAGCTGCAAAACGGAGACCTGGGAATGGTCGGGTTAACTTATGATGAGTGTTTGATGGCACTGGGCATGTACTCACTGGAGGTTAGAAAGATGAGGGGGGATCTCAGTGAAATGCCCAGAATAGTGAAAGGCCTGGATAGGGTGGATGTGGAGAGGACGTTTCCACTAGTGGGAGAGTTTAGGAACAGAGGTCATAGCCTCGGAATAAAAGGGCGCAACTTTAGAAAGGAGATGAGGAGGAATTTCTTTAGTCAGATGGGGGTGAATCTGTGGAATTCATTGCCCCAGACAGCTATGGAGGCCAAGTCAATGGATATTTTTTGAGACAGAGATTGACAGATTCTTGATTATTAAGGGTGTCAGGGGTTATGGGGAGAATGCAGGAGAATGGGGTTGAAGGGAAAGATAGATCAGCCATGATTGAATGGCAGAGTCGACTTGATTGGCCAAATGGCCTAATTCTGCTCTTTGAACTTATGAAGACACAAGGAACTGCAGATGCTAGAGTCTTGAGTAAAACACAAAGTACTGGAGGAACCAGTACTGGGCCAGGCAGCCTCTGTGGAGGGCATGGACAGGCAACATATCAGGGCAGAGCCCTTCTTCAAACTGATAGGGGGAGAAAGCTGAGAAAGAGTTGGGGGCAACTCTTTCTCACCAAATGCACCAACCTCCGATTCTCGCACATTAACACTATCCTACACACACTAGGGACAAATCTGTACGTCTTTGGAATGTGGGAGGAAACCAAAGATCTCGAAGAAAACCCATGCAGGTCACGGGAAGAACGTGCAAACTCCGTACAGATAGCACCTGTAGTCAGGATCGGGCCCGGGTCTCTGTCGCTGTAAGGCAGGAGCTATACCACTACACCGCCGGGATATAGGTGGAAGGGACAAGCGGGGGACATAAAGGGACTGGAAATTGGGTGTGCATCAGGGTGGAGGAGTATACAGGAAGGAGTGAGAGAGAAAGAGGTGGGGGGGGGGGGGGGTGTCATTTAAAATTGTAGAATTCAATGCTCATACCGCTGAATTGTAAGCTACCCAAGCCAAATATGTGGTGCTGTTTGTCCGGTTTGCGTGTGACCTTACTTTGTCATTGGAGGAGGCCCAGGACAGAAAGGGTGGTAAGGGGGTGTGAAGGGAAGTTAATATGGTTAATAACTGGGATTTTTGGTCATTTTGCTGCAGGATAGATGCCGTTAAGCTGGAAAGAGCGCAGAAATGATTTACGAAGATATTTCCAGGACTTGAGGGACATAGCTACAGGGAGTGATTGTAAGGGCTAAAAAACGTTATTCTTTGAAGTACAGGAGAGAGGATATTCTTATAGAGGTGCAAAAATGTACAAACGCTATAGATGTGGTGTATGCATTGTCTTTTCCCAGGCTCGGGAAATCAAGAATTAGAGGGCTGAGAGTAAGTGAGAAGGCAAAGATTAAATGGGAACTTGAATTGGCAACGTTTGCACACAGATGGTGGTGGGTATATGGAACGAACAGTCAGAGGAAATAGTGGAGGCATGTACCATAACAACATTTAAAATAAATTTGGACTAGTACACTCATAGGAAAAATTTAGAGTGTTGTGGGCCAAACGTGGGAAAATAGAAGTAGCTTGGATGGGGCATCTTGGTTGGCATCGAGTTGTGCCGATGGGCCTGTCTTGAGTGACTCTATTACTAGAACTTGTTTCACATCACCATCCACCACATCTAGATCATGGCCCAGCAACACTCCGGAACTTGACTTGATTCATCAAGCTACAACACCTCCAGTCCCTAATGGTTACCCTTTTGGAACATTGTTTAATCCAGAATACTGAGCACCTAATCTAAATCACAGGGCTGGCACGGTAGCGCAGCAATAGAGTTGCTGCCTTACAGCGCCAGAGACCCTGGTTCGATCCTGACTACGGGTGCTGTCTGTAGAAAGTTTGTAAGTTTTCCCCGTGACCTGCGTGGGTTTTCTCCGGGATCTCCACTTTCCTCCCACATTCCAAAGACGTACAGGTTTGTAGGTTAATTGACTTGGTATAATTGTAAATTGTCCCTTGTGTGTGTAGGGTAGTGTTAATGTGCAGGGATTTCTGGTTGGCGCGAACTCGGTGGGTCGAAGGGCATGTTTCCGCGCTGTATCTCTAAACTAAACTAAACATGCAACTGCAAAAACATTATCATACTTGGGCAGCTTACAACCCAGCGGTATGAATGGTGATTTCTCTCATTTCAAGCAACCATTACATTCCCTCTCGTTCCCCCCCCCCCCCCCTCACTCGAGTCGTCTTACTAGTTCCACTGTTTGCATCCTTGTTGTTGTCACCTTCGTTGTCACCTCTTTCCCAGCCAACAATGGGCCATTGTGGGCTTCACCCTTCCTTGGTCATCTGTTGCCGGCCCTGCTTTGTTCTGGCCTTTCCCTACCGCTAGTTCCCTCCCCTCTACTTTCAGTCTGAAGAAGTGTTCAGATTCGATACATCACCCATCCCTTTTCTCCAGAGATGCTGCCTGACCCTTTGAGTTACTCCAACACTTTGGGTCTATCACACTTTATGATTTGTGCTATCAACTCATCTATCTTGTTGCATTCAAATAAATAGCTTTAATCCTTTGTTTACAATTCTTATTTGGTCCAGATTATTATTTTTTTGCTTCCGTTTTCATCTATTTCTGTCCCTTCTCGTCACACGCTGATTATCATTCTCCCGTCACTATTCTGTGCCACCACTCTGACATTTCATTTTGACTTATTAAACATCCCATGATTAAAAATGTCATAATCCATGAAGCTAGTCAGTGGATGGAATCAAGGTATTTGGAGATTACTTATGTAGAGCAGGTGCAGGCAGAAGCAATGTGTATGTCAGGGAGGTCCTGTTGGTCAAATGTGGGGAGGATGAAAAGGCCATAAGGGATGGGAGTAGAATTAGGCCATTCGGCCCATCAAGTCTACTCTGCCATTCAATCATGGCTGATCTATCTCTCCCTCCTAACCCCATTCTCCTGCCTTCTCCCCATAACCTCTGAATCCTGATCAAGAATCAATCTATCTCTGCCTTAAAAATATCCACTGACTTGACCTCCACAACCTTCTGTGGCAACGAATTCCACAGATTCACCACCCTCTGACTCATTTCGCCTCATCTCCTTCCTAAAAGAACGTCCTTTAATTCTGAGTATGACCTCTAGTCCTAGACTCTTCCACTAGTGGAAACATCCTCTCCACATTCACTCTATCCAAGCCTTTCACTATTCTGTATGTTTCAAATAGGTCCCACCTCATCCTTCTAAACTGCAGCGAGAGCCGACAAACGCTCATCATAGATTAACCTTACTCATTCCTGGGATCATTCTTGTAAACCTCCTCTGGATCCTCTCCAGAGCCAGTACATCCTTCCTCAGATATGATGCCCAAAATTGATCACAATATTCCAAATACGGCCTTACCAGCACCTTATAGAGCTTCGGTATTACATTCCTATTTTTGTATAAAGCCCTCTAGAAATGATAACAGTGCGGGGCTGGAAAATGATTAGGTTGGAGGCTGTAGAGGGCAGATGGCCAGAGGTGTTGAGATTGGAACCAGTCCGGGAGAGGATGGCCTGGTGTTCGCCTGCGAGGTCATGACCTAGGGGTAGGTATGAGGAGACCGAGCACCTGGCTCCAGCACAGTACGAGTCAGTCTTCTTCTAGAGTCATGGAGTGATACAGTGTGGAAACAGGCCCTTCAGCTCAACTTGCTCACACTGGCCAACATGTACCAGCTACACTAGTCCCACCTGCGAGCATTTGGTCCATATCCCTCCATACCTGTCCTATCCATGTATCTGTCTAACTGGTTCTGAAAAGTTGGGATGGTCCCTGCCTCAACCACCTCCTCTGGCAGCTTGTTCCATACACCCACCACCCTTTGTGTGGAAAAGTTACTCCTCAGATTCCTATTAAATCTTTTCCCCTTCACCTGAAAGCTATGTCCTCGGTTCACCTACTCTGGGCAAGAGACTCCGTGCATCTACCCGATCTATTCCTCTCATGATTTTATACACCTTTGTAAGATCACCCGTCATCCCCCTGCGCTACAAGGAATAGAGACCCAGCCTACTCAGACCCTCTAGCCTTGGCAACATCCTCGCAAATCTTCTCTGTACCCTTTGTTTAAGAAGGAATTGCAGATGCTGGAAAATCGAAGTTAGATAAAAATGCCGGAGAAACTCAGCGGGTGAGGCAGCATCTATGGAGCGAAGGAAATAGGCAACGTTTTGGCTGGAAATGTTGCCTATTTCCTTCGCTCCATAGATGCTGCCTCACCCGCTGAGTTTCTCTAGCATTTTTGTCTACCTTCTCTATACCCTTTCCAGCTTGACAACATCTTTCCTTTAAGATGGTGCCCAGAACTGAACACAATTCTACATTCCAGATTTTTGTCTGATTCTTTGTCTTGTCTCAATGAGGACCCCCCTCAACCTTCTAAGCTCCAACGAGTAATATGATAAAGGCAGTTGTCAGCAAAAAAAAGCAGCAGGGTAACCAAATGTTTTGTCACAAAGTATAATGTTAAATATAGCTACATACCTGAGCACCACAACATTGTCCTTTGCACCGACTGTAATATCAAGAAGTCCATCTCCATCCACATCCGATCCTCCATCTATTGATTGCCCAAAGTACTGAAGACCACTCATCACATCCTTCCCCTGTATTCGCTAAATGACACAAAGAGGAAAATGTGCATCAGAGGAGACGGGGAATTAAAATATTTCCTGAACATTTGCATTATCCATTGCACATTATCAGCCTTCGGGGTTGCTTGTCCCCGCCCACCCCCGCCCCCGATCAGTCTGAAGAAGGGTTTTGGCCCGAAACGTTGCCTATTTCCTTCGCTCCATAGATGCTGCTGCACCCGCTGAGTTTCTCCAGCTTTTTTGTGTACCTTTGCTTAATACGGATGTCAGGGGTTATGGGGAGAAGGCAAGACAATGGGGTTGAGAGGGAAAGATAGATCAGCTAAGATCGAATGGTGGAGTAGACCTGATGGGCGGAATGGCCTTATACTGCTCCTACAACTTATGAACATAATCCAATATATACAAACCTAAGGTAGACACAAAATGTTGGAGTAACTCAGCGGGATAGGCAGCATCTCTGGAGAGAAGGAATGGGTGACGTTTCAGGTCAGGACCCTTCTTCATTAAAAACTTTTTTACCCAGAGAATTATGAATCTGTGGAATTCTCTGCCTCAGAAGGCAGTGGAGGCCAATACTCTGGATGCTTTCCAGAGAGAGTTAGATGCTTTCTAGAGAGAGTTAAATAGAGCTCTTAAAGATAGCAGTCAGGGGATATAGAAACATAGAAAATAGGTGCAGTAGTAGGCCATTTGGCCCTTCGAGCGTGCACCGCCATTCAATATGATCATGGCTGATCATCCAACTCAGTATCCTGTACCTGCCTTCTCTCCATACCCCCTGATCCCTTTAGCCACAAGGGCCACATCTAACTCATAACTAAATATAGCCAATGAACTGGCCTCAACTACCTTCTGTGGCAGAGAATTCCACAGATTCACCACTCTCTGTGTGAAAAATGTTTTCCTCATCTCGGTCCTAAAAGATTTCCCCCTTATCCTTAAACTGTGACCCCTTGTTCTGGACTTCCCCAACATCGGGAACAATCTTCCTGCATCTAGCTGGTGAGAAGGCAGGAACGGGGGTACTAAATGTGGATGATTAGCCATGATCACAGCGATCACGCTGGCTTGAAGGGCCGAATGGCCTACTTCTGCACCTATTGTCTATTATCTATGTCTATTTATGCCGTAAGCTTCCTCTAGCACCGCAAAGTCTTCCCGTAACACCTCACAGATCCCAAACATTGACAACCCTGCATCATCCAAACATATTGCATCTCACATTTCCCTCTCATTTGCAATACATGATCGCAGACAGCTGGTGGCAGAAGCCAACCAACATGGAACAGACTATGGCTGTACATCACCAGCCCACAAAGATGGTGCAGAGGCTATTATTGTGTCACAAAACTGGGCAGGTTTGAAGTTGAAACCTTCAAATGTGACTATATAGACACAAAAACCTGGAATAACTCAACAGGTGAGACACATGTCTGGAGTAAAGGAATACTGTTGGTGACTTTTCAGGTCCAGACCTTCTTCAGAGTGAGTGTCAGGAGAAAGGGAAACAAGAGATATATAGCTGTTGATATAGGGAGATATAGAACAAATAAATGATATGCAAAAAAATAACGATGATAAAGGACTCAAGCCATTGTTAGCTGCAAGGCAAGATGAAAATTAGTTATGGACAATGAAACTCAACAAGACGACTTTGAACCTAGTACAATGAATTGGGTGAGGAAGGGACAGAGGGGCGAGGGGATGCCGGGGTTACCTGAAGTTAGAGAAATCACCATTCATACTGCTGGGCTGTAAGCTGCCCGAGCGAAATGTGAGATGTTGTTCCATCAGTTTGCATTTGGCCTCACTCAGATAATGGAGGAGGCCCAGGACAGAAAGGTCTGTGTGGGATTGGGAAGGGGAATTAAAGTGTTTGGCAACCAAGAGATCATGTAGGTCCAGGTAGACTGAGCGAAGGTGTTCAGCGGAACTATTCACAACATTTCAATCTTTTTGTGTCGCACCTTCTGCCTTTGTATCTCTGGCCTTTGTCCACCATATACCTGTCGACCCTCGACCCTCCCTCACCTATATCAACCTATTACTTGCCAGGCTTTGTTCTGTCCATCCTCCCCTCCTGTTTTCTCCTCCACCTCACATGTCCCTACAATCAGTCTGAAGAAAGTTCCCAACCCGAAGCGTCACCCATCCATGTTCTCCGGAGATGCTGCTTGAGCCGTTGAGTTGCTCCATCACCATGTGTCGACATTTAACCACTGTTGACGATTGTTCTTCAAGGTAGACGTAGGGAGGCTTGAGAACCTGAATACTACAAACCACAATGAGCCTCCAATAGGTAACCTCACCTGGGAATAGGTTTTGTGGATGCCATCTATTTTCCCATTAAAGATGTAGATGCTGCCACCATGGTCTTCTTCCAATGGAGCTCCAATAGCTACATCATTGTATCGATCTTTGTTAATGTCACCTATGTTTACTATGGCATAGCCAAACCTGGCATTGGAAGCACTGCCGACTCCAGTCAAGATCATCTCGTCATCAAAGATACCCTGTTAAATTAAAATAAAATGTATGACAGGTTGGGGTTTCGTGAAAACAAGGAAACTCTGTCATATCTAGTTCTTTAAACACTGCTGAGGCCACAAAGAGAGTGTTTTGTATTTTCTGGACATCAATTTATTCTATATCTCAATATCCCTTGGGGACCATGTCCGACGTTTATTTAATGTCAAAAAAGCATCACTTGACCCTTACCGGGATTAAATTCCCTCCATCTTTGCCCTGCCCAACTTGCCAGTATCTTTCTGCAGTCTCAGACTATCCTCGATATTATCCACGACACCACCATAGAACAGTACCACGCAGGAACAGAGTAATCGGCCCACAGCATCTGTGATGAACATGATGCCCAGACCAACTCATATTTCCCTTCACATATTCAATATCCCTCCATTCCGTACATATCCATGCGATAATCCAAAAATGTATAAATGCCACTATCATATTTGCCTTCATCACTACCCCTGGTAATGAATTCCAGGCACTCACCGCCCTCTGTTTATTTTCTGCCAGTTGCAAATTTGCAAATCATATTTCCTACATCTAGGTGTTACTGTATAAACAATAAGACAGCAATACCGATCACTGTGATATACCACTGGCCATACTGTAGGCTTCTGATTGCAGAAATAACTCTCCCTTATTCAGACCCAATTGAAGAAGGGTCTGGACCCGAAACGTCACCCTTTCCTTTTCTCCCGAGATGCTGCCTGTCCCGCTGAGTTACTCCAGCTTTTTGTGTCCATCTCCACCTTATTACTCCATTCTCCAGTTACCAAGAAATTGCAGCGATTTGTGGATGCAGTCCAGACCATCACACAAACCAACCTCCCTTCCATTGACTCCCGTTAAACCTCACGCTGCCTCGGCAAGGCCACCAGCATAATCAAGGGCAAGTCACACCCTGGCCACTTCCCCTTCTCCCCTCTCGCATCAGGCAAAAGGCATAGTATGAAAACGCACACTTCCAGATTCAGGGACAGTTCCTTCCCAGCTGCTATCAGGCAACTGAATCATCCCACCTCAACTAGAGAGCAGTGCTGAACTACTATCTACCTCATTGGTGACTCTCAGACTATCTTTGATCGGACTTTACTGGCTTTACCTTGCACTAAATGTTTTCCCGATCTATAAGCTGTAAATAGCTCGATTGTAATCATGTATAGTCTTCTGGTTAACATGCAACAAAAGCTTTTCACTGAACATCCGTACATGTGACAATAAACTAAATTTAGCTAAACTAAACAACCTGTGTTCCCTCTCTCGTTGCTGTGCACCTGTCTACTAATCTTCATTTCTTTGACTACAATATTTGCCCTTGTTCCCTCCTGCCAAACCATTTTTTTGTGAGCTGATGGTGATTAGCAGCATTTTAGCTGGCATGCACACAACAAGCCAAAACATCTTACTCTGTGCCATAGCCTTTGTAATTCTATGAACCCCAGTTTTGTACCTCTTCATTCAGGTGGTAGACGTAAACCATGCCTTCCTCCCCACGCACGTGAAAGAACGGAGCACCCACCAGCAGAAGATCTGTTACAGAGTCGTCATTTATATCGAGGGGACACAACTCCGAGCCATAGTATGATCCCAGCTGAAAAAGATAAATTTAGTTTAATTTTTACTATAGAGATACAGCAAGAAAACAGGCCTTTCTGGTCGGCACGACTAGCGATCCCTGCACATTAACACTCTCCTGCACACACCAGGGACAATTTACATTGATACCAAGCCAATCAGCCGACAAACCTGTACGTCTTTGGAGTGTGGGAGGAAACCAGAGCACCCGGCGAAACCCACGCAGATCACGGGGAGAACGTACAAATTCCGTACAGTCAACACCCGTAGTCAGGATGGAACCCGGGTCTCTGGCGCTGTAAGGCAACAACTCTACTGCTGCACCACTGTCCCAGTTATTGAACCTTATCGCCAACATGTCGAAGTGCTGAGCTCTAGCTTCAAGAGTGAACTAACCTGGTGTCCTGAAAGATACTGCTTTATTTTGGCAGGAGTTCCAGCCTCAAACACGATGACCTGGCCTGTCTGGTTGCGTCGAGGGGCCCCAGCAATGTAAAGGTGTTGCTGATTATTTCCTTTTGCTCCAGTCACACTGTACCCTGCCAGATAGAGAAAAGCATCAATGGAGTCAATAGAATGGACGGCACAGTGGTGCAGCAGTAGAGCTGCTGCCTTACAGCGCCAGCGATCCCTGCACACTAACGCCAGTTCTACACACAGTAGGGAGACTTTAGAGAAGCCAATTCACCTACAAACCTGTACGTCTTTGGAGTGCGGGAGGAAATATGAGCACCAGAGAAAACCCATGCGGACACAGGCACACAGCATAAAATCCATGCAGACAGCACCTATAGTCACGATTGAACCCGGGTCCCTGGCGCTGTAAGGCGGCAATTCTACTGCTGCACCACCGATTAGGATCATAAGAAAATTCAGATAATTCTGGAAATCTGAAATTAAAGCTGAAAATGCTGGAAATATTCAATGTTGGGCAGCATTCATGGAGAGAGAAATAAGAATGATACTCATAGAGTTACAAAGCTTGAAAACAGCATTTCGGCCTAACTCATTCATGCCGACCAAGTTGCCTAACTGAGCTAGTCTTACCTGCCTGCACCTGGTCCATATCCCCCAACCCCCACCCGCCAAAAAAACCCTTCTCTAGACATATAACTATCCAAATATCTTTCAAATGTCATAATTGCACCAGCCTCCTGTACCCGCCTCCATCATTTCCTCTGGCAGCTTCTCCCAAATACACATCACCCTCTGTATGAAAAGGTTGCACTTCAGGTTCCTTTTAAACTTTCCTCCTCTCAGTTTGTCCTCTAATTTTAGACTCCACTAACCCAGGGAAAATCTTTTAGCTATTCACTTCATCATGATTTTATATACCTCCAACTTCAATTATCTGCCCCCCTACGCTCCAGAGATAAAAGACCCAGCCTATCCATCCTCTCCTCATAATTCAAAACTTTTCAGACCAAATACCATCGACATAAATTTTTTTGCACCGTTTCCAGTTTACTGACAGCCTACGTACAACAGGGTAACCGGAACAGTATTGTCTGCCCCCCTCGGTCATGACTGACCATGCGTGATACATCCTAGTTGTTGGCTGCTTGCTCCAAACCTTGGCTGGAGCAGCGTCGCTTGTGGCTGAAGAGACCAATGCGGGAGGGACAGTCTCTGTGGCAAAGGTCACATTTGTGTGTGGTCTCTGGTTTGTTGAAGTTGCCGCGCTCCTTTCTGTGTGCCCGCTTGTCTGCCGCTGCGTTCATCAGTTTCTCTTCCCCCGTTTTGAGATGTTGGTTCAGGGTACCCCTCCACCTCGTGCGGTCAGCTGCACGGCTCTCACATCGATGTCGAGCGCCTTCGTATCTCTCTTCCAGACGTCCTTGTAACGTAGCTGGGGGCGGCCAGTGGTTCTCCCAGGTGCCAGCTCTCCATAGAGGATGTCTTTTGGAATACGGCCATCCTCCATGCGGTGGACATGGCCCAGCCACCGCAGTCAGCGCTGCCTGAGTAGAGTGTACATACTGGGAAGGCCAGCGTGAGACAGGATCTCGGTGTTGGACACTCTGTCTTGCCAGGATACGGCAGATGCTTCTCAGGTGGAAGGTGTTGAGTCTTTTCTCCTGCCTGGTACATGTAGTCCATGTCTCACTGCCGTACAGCAGCGTGCTGATGACACAGGTGTTGTAGACGGCTATCTTTGTCTTCACTGTCAGCTTTGGGTTGGTCCACACTCGAGTTGTGTGGTGAGCAAGAGTTGTAGCTGCCTTCCCGATCCTCTTATCAATCTCTGTGTCCAAGGAGAGGTTTCGGAGATGGTGGAGCCGAGGTACGTGAACTGATGGACGGCATCAAGTTCGTAGTCTTCGATGGTGATGACAGGCGGCGCCTCTGTATCCTGCCCCAAGACGTTCGTCTTCTTCAGGCTGATGGTCAGCCTGCAGTCCTTGCATGCCCGATAGAAGCGGTCCGTCAGTGACTGTAGTTCCTGCTGGGTGTGGAACACCACTGCAGCGTCGTCAGCAAACAACATGTCTCTGATGAGAGCTTCACGTACTTTTGTCTTTGCTCTGAGGCGGGTGAGGTTGAAGAGCCTGCCATCTGCAGGTAGATCCCCTCTGTTGCAGTGCTGAAGGCATGTTTCAGGAGCAGAGCGAAGAAAATCCCAAAGAGTGTGGGAGGATGTGGAAGAATTCTATCATGATGTGGAAGGATTCTATCAAGGATTCTATCATGCTCTGCAGTTTTGGTAGGCAGCCGAACTTTGGCAGAGCCTTAAATAAGCCATGTCTGTTGACGAGGCCGAATGCCTTTGGGAGGTCAATGAAAGCAACATACAGGGGCATCCACTGTTCTCTGCACTTCTCCTGGAGCTGGCGAATGGAGAACACCATGTCTACTGTTGACCTTCCAGCTCGGAAACCGCACAGTGACTCTTGGTAGACACGTTCTGCCAGCTTCTGCAGGCACATCAAGATGACCCGAGCAAAGACCTTGCCAACGATGTTGAGGAGGGAGATGCCTCTGTAGTTGCAGTCGCTTCTCTCGCCCTTGTTCTTGTAGAGGGTATTGATCGTGGCATCACTCATGTCCTGTGGTACAGCTCCTTCTTGCCAGCACTGGCAGAGGACTTCATACAAAGGAAGCAGCAAGGTAGTCTTTCAATGCTTGATCAGGTCAGGGGGAATCCCGTTGCTGCCTGGGGCCTTGCCTGAGGCCAGGCTGTCAATGGCCTTGCTGAGCTCTTCTACCGTCAGCTCTGCGTCTGTCAAGATAGTTAGCATGGACAAGGTGTGCCAAAAGGCCTGTTCCTGTGCTGTATATCTCCCTGGCTTGCGGGCCTGAGTTATAAGGAGAGAATGAAATATCATGGAATTCATCAACTGTAAAGTCTGTTTCCTTTGTCAATACTGATGATAAATGTTCACCTCTATCTTCTGGATCGCACCATTTTAGCCTTCTGCACCTGCGGAACACTTTGCCCTCTGCCACATGCCTCCGCAATCCTCATGCCTCCACAATCTCCAAATGCACCTCTTTCAGAACCCTGGGGTGTAGTCCAGATAACTTATCCACCATCAGACCATACATTTAGTGATGCCATAAACACAGGCTGTACAGAATTTATAGTCCAAATACACTGGATATTTTTTAAATCATAATTTCGCTGAAACAGTTTCACAAAAATGGTCGGTGCTACTCAAGGCTCAGTTACACCGAGTAATTAAGCTGTTACGTGCTGTTGGAGTACTTGATACGCTAAGAAGCAAATAAATAATCAACAGGATACACAGAGCTCAGAGTATACCCGTCTGAAATCACTTTTTGTAATGACGTATGGACATTTGATGTGGATTTATTGTTTGTTTGAAGTGCAGTACTTGAACACAATGTCGTGACATTAGTACATATTCTACGTTAAATTATGAAACTTTACGTACCAAGATAACCATAAGCAGCGGAAAGTGTTCGTGTGGATTCATTTAGAAACTGTGTTGTTCCATTATTTATGTTGTACATCATTACTCCTCCAGTCCAATCATATGCTCCTACAGCACCAAGTAAAATATTGCCCTGGAAGGATATGACAGGTGATTATTGTCCGGACTGTAGCGCTGGGCAATCAGACAACTTGCGATGGAAATGCAGGAAAGATTACTGTGTGGAAGAGCCCCAGCCACTTCCCTACACAAATCAGCAGGACAAACACTAACAAGGTGAAATAGGGATATTCCACAAAGCGAACACGTCCAACTTAGGGCGCAGCAGTTGAATTGTTGCCTTCTAGCGCCAGTCACCCATGTTCGATCCTGACTACCGGTGCTGTCTGTACGGGGTTTGTACATTCTCCCTCTGACCGCGTAGGTTTTTTCTGGGTGCTTTGGTTTCCTCTCACACTACAAAGATGTTTTGCAGGTAAATTGGCTGAAGTAAAATTGTAAATTGTCCCTGGTGTGTGTTAGTGATCGCTGGTCAGTGTGGACTCAGTGGGCCGAAGGGCCAGTTTCCACGCCGTATCTCTAAAGTTTAAAGCCCAAAGACAAATTAGAGGGGAATTTCATATTGATAATAATCACTAGTTAACTCTCAGAAATAATCATTTTCATTTAATAAAAGATGTGTCCACATAAGCCAATATAATAACTAGACAAAGAGGAAGCTAGCTGCTCCGCCTGTTCATACCAGAGTGTTGGAAGTGAAGGGAATTTGTAGTATTAGCTCTAACAATACAAATTTAAGAGCATGAATCAGCCCCTATGTGTAGAGGATAACTGGACTGTCATACAACAACACTGCTACATTAACACTATCCTACACCCGCTAGGAACAATTTTTACATTTACCAAGCCAATTACCCTACAAACTTGTACATCTTTGGAGTGTTGGTGGAAATCGAAGATCTCGGAGAAAACACACGCAGGTCACGGGGAGAATGTACAAACTCCGTACAGACAGCACCCGTAGTCAGGATCAAACCCGGGTCTCCGGCGCTGCAATCGCTGTAAGGCAGCAACTCTACCGCTGCGCCACTGTGACCGCCAAAATTCTAACCATTCCTCAGCCCATTTGCCGATCTTATCCGTTTTCAATTAGATGATATAAAAAATGTCATAAATGCATAATGAAATCTTACATCACTGGAGTAATCTGCACTAAAACCAATCTGTGCCAGCTCGAGATGAAAGGCGCTAATGTTTGGTCCTTGGGTACCTGTTGAATTAAGGAACAAAAAGAGAATAAATATGATCAGTGGGCATAACACAGAAGACAAATGCATGGCTATTTGGCCTTCCATCTTACTGCCATCATTAAGATTTAGTTTAATTTAGTTTAGTTTACGTGAACCGCAGGAAATGCTACACTTGTCGCATTACCTCCCCCCTCAACTCCATTCAAGGACCCAAGCAGTCTTTCCTGGTGAGGCAGAGGTTCACCTGCACCACCTCCAACCTCATCTACTGCATCCACTGTTCCAGGTGTCAACTTCTCTACATCGGTGAGACCAAGCGCAGGCTTGACGATCGCTTCGCCCAACACATCCACTCAGTTCCCATTAACCAACCTGATCTCCCGGTGGCTCAGCATTTCAACTCTCCCTCCCATTCCGAATCCAACCTTTCTGTCCTGGGCCTCCTCCATGGCCAGAGTGAGACCCAGCGCAAATTGGAGGAGCAGCACCTCATATTTCGCTTGGTAAGTTTACACCCCAGCGGTATGAACATTAACTTCTCCTATGTCAGGTAGTCCCTGCTTTCTCCCTCCTTCCCCTCCCATTCCCAGCTCTCCCACAAGCCTACTCTCTCCGCCTCTTCCTTTCTTTTTCCGGCCCCCCACTGACATCAGTCTGAAGAAGGGTCTCGACCCGAAACGTCGCCTATTCCTTCGCTCCATAGATGCTGCCTCATCCGCAAAGTTTCTCCAGCATTTTTGTCTACCTACAATTTTTCCAGCATCTGCAGTTCTTTCTTAAACATGGATAGACTGAGGGTCACTAGTAGGGTAGATAGTAGTTCAGGACTGCTCTCTGGTTGCGGCACTAGATCATGGCTGATCTTGTGTTCCAATACCAAATTTTCATGTAGCTTCATAAACCTTTGGCTTGTCTACATTGACAGTATTGTGTGCAGTTTAGTTTAGTTTAGTTTTGAGATACAGTGCGGAAACAGGCCCTTCGGTACACCAAGTCCATACCATACACTAGTTTTATCCTAAACACTAGGGACAATTTACAGAAGCCAATTAACCTGCAAACGTGTCTTTGGAAAGTGGGAGGAAACCGGAGCACCCAGAGAAAACCCAAGCAGTCATAGGGAGAACCTGCAAACTCCGTACAGGCAGCACCTGTAGGCAGAATAGACTCAAGTCTCTGGAGCTGGATGGAAGCATCTCTACCGTTGCACCACCCCAAGTTCTGCTTGCTCCCTAACAGAAAGGAGGTGTGGGCTTTGGAGAGAATGGAGAGATTAGATGGAATTTAGTCTGAGCAAGTGTAAGATGTTGCACTTGTGAGGTTGAATGCAAGGGGATAGTATACAGTTAATGGCAAGATCCTTGACAGCATTAATGTTCAATGGGATCTTGGAGTTCAAGTTCATAGCTCAATGAAAGTGATAGCACAAGTAGATAGAGTGATAAAGAAGTCCATGGTATGCTTGCCTTCATTGCTATGGGCATTGAGTATAAGAGTCAGGAAGTCATGATGCAGCTCTGTAAGTCTTTGGTGAGGCTGCCTTTGGAGGATAGCATGCAGTTCTGGTCGCCCCATTACAGGAAGGATGTTGAGGCTTTTTGAAAGGGTGCAGAAAAGGTTTACAACAATGATGCCTGGATGAGGGGGTTTCAGCTACAGGAAGTGGTTAGAGGAGTGATTTCTCTGAACTTTGGAGGTGGCTTGCTTTAAGTATGTAAAATTATGAATGGCATGGAAGGGTAAACGGTCAGAACCTTTTCCCAGGGTGGAAATGTCCAACACAAGAGGGCCTAACTAGAAGGTGGGAGAGGGAAAGTTGAATGTAGATGTGCAGGGCACGTTTTTTAAGCAGAGATTGTTGGGCAAAGCAAGCAAGATAGCCCACTCGACGAAAAAGACCTAGTACGGTCATGGGCAGATCCATGGGTAATTTTCGTCCCCATTTCCGTAACCGGCTTCCGTCTCCGCACCAAAGATCCCGTAGCGGAGTAAAGATACTAGTGCGGAGACGGATGCCGGTTACAGAAACATCCTCGTAAAAATAAAAGTTATTTGGTAAAAATCTTCTCTTCATCTTCAGAATTATAATTTTATACGCAAACTGGTCCCCCGCAACGTTGATTATACTGCGAGTCGGGTCGGGTCGGGTCGGGTTACTGAAATGGATGAAAAAAAGGCCCAAGTTCCGCTCCGTTGCGTACTACACGTCAGCCCATTGCATTTAGCAGGAGTGGTCTATCTTGCTCCGCTATAGGATCTTTGGTGCTGGGGGCCTGGAATGCAGTGGTGGTGATGGAGGCAGATAGGATAGTGGTGTTTTAGAGGCTTTTAGTAAGCACATGGAAGTGCAGGGAATAGAGGGATATGGATCATGTACAGATAGATGTGATCAGTTTAACTTGGCATCATGTTTGGTGCAAACACTGTGGGCCGAAGGGCCCATTCTTGTGTTGCACTACGTCCTATGATATATATCCCGCTGAATACTTTGGCAACCTTCCCCACTTTTCACGTCGCAGCCACCATTTTTGGGTTGTGTGTAAATTTAATAATTAACTCAATTTTACATTTATACCATGCCAATTAACCTACAGACCTGTACAACTTTGGAGTGTGTGAGGAGTAACCCCATGTGGTCATGTGGAGAACGTACAAACTCCATACAGACTCTGTGTTGGTTTATGACAATTGATGAAAATACTTGATAATTTATGATGAGCAATTTGTTTTATGCCTGTTTGATCAGCTCCGAATAAAGTACAAATCATACCTTCAATTCCAACTATATTTTTTTCAAGATCTGCCATCAGATCGTTTAAAGCAGCATAGTTATCCACTTTGAACAGATGTTTTTCATCTGGATCGGAGGCAATTAGCTTCAGGTCATTGTTGCTCTGAAAGTTGGCACCAACCTTTGGGGAGAACAAAATAACCAAATTATTTTAGACTGTAGAAACAAGGAACTGCAGATGCCGGCTTATACCAGTGACAAACACAAAGTGCTGGAGTAACTCAGCGAGTCCGGCAGCATCTCTGGAAAAATAGAATGGGTTTGGGTCCTTCTTCAGTCTGACGAAGAGTTTTGACCCGAAATGTCACCCATTCTTTTTCTCCAGAGATGCTGCCTGACAATGCTGCCTGACACACTGTTATTCCTGCATTTATGTTACATTTATAAATAACATCCTTCCCACTACAAATAGAAACAATACTTTTGCTCTACTGTAATATAACAAAGAGCCCAGAGTAATTGTAGCTACATTTCAATGCAACTTAACCAATTGGCTGCATCAATCAATTGGCAACCATGCTCCACCCAACATGCTGTTGAATAGCCACCATACTTGACATGTTATACTATAGCATACTTCAGTTCCTTCTGAAAAAGCATAATAACTTCATTGATTACATTTGTGATTATACTAATAATGCCTAGCATTTCATATACTTATCAGTTTTGAAGTGCAGAGACCATTGTTACAAACTAATCATCACCTTTCAATATAGCTGAACAAACTACATGGGCCGCGGAACCGGGGGGGGGGGGGGGGGGGGGGGGGGGGAACTGCAGCCCCTCCACTTTGTTGGCGAGATAGATAACTATGCTGCTCACCACCAAACTCCACCAGCTAGGCCTCAGCTCGCCGATATGCGATTGGATCTTGAACTTTCTGACGGAGCGACCGCAGGCAGTGAGACTGGGCCCGCACCTGTCCTCCACTATCACCCTGAGCACCGGCACACCACAGGGCTGTGTACTAAGCCCCATGCTCTACTCCCTCTTCAATCACGACTGTGTTCCTGCATTCGATACCAACACCATCGTGAAGTTTGCAGACAACACAACAGTGATTGGGCTGATCACCCAACGGTGATGAAACAAAATACAGGGCAGAGGTGCAGAACCTGGCGGACTGGTGCACATGTAACAACTTGTCACTAAACACCTCCAAGACCAAGGAGCTGATTATTGACTTCAGGAGGTCCCATAATGGAGAATACGCCCCAATCGCCATTTATGGGGAAAGTGTGGAGAGAGTGTCCAGCTTTAAGTTTCTGGGCATTCACATTTCAGAGGACCTCACATGGTCCACCAACACCGCTGCGCTGGTCAGGAAGGCACAGCAACGACTGTTCTTCCTGAGGACATTAAAAAAGGCTGGTCTGCCCCAACAGCTGCTGACAACGTTCTACCGCTGCACCACAGAGAGCATATTAACATATGGCATCTCTGTGTGGTATCTCAGCTGCACGGAGGCGGAGAGGAGAGTTCTTCAGCGCGTCATCCACAGAGCGCAGAGGATCATTGGGACACCAGCCTTGGAGGGCATCTACCACACACGGTGCCTCAGGAAAGCCGTCAGCATCGATAAAGACTCATCACACCCCTGTAACGGACTGTTTGAACTACTTCCCTCCGGCAGACGTTACAAGGCCTTCTACACCCGAACCTCCAGACTCAGAAACAGCTTTATTCCAAGAGCTATAGCGGCTCTGAACCGGCCCTGCTGAGTGCCCCCCACCCCCCCTGGACTGTCTCCCTCGGATGGTCACGACACACAGCTTATTTATTTATTTTACTTTTCTTTTTCATCGGTTGGAGCTGCATACTAAATCTCGTTGCACTGACGTGTAATGACAATAAAATATATTATTATTATTATTATTATTACATGCTTCATAACCCGAAATTATCCAGGCCCGCAGGCGTATTTTTCTCTTCTTCTGAGGACCTCCGCTATCCAAAATTTCAGAACAAACGCACAGTGAGCGTGGCAAAACTATGACCAGCCCCAGCCGTGGGGGAAATCGACTGCTCCCCCAAAACCCTACCTCCCCTCCACTCATCGGCCACTCACAGCGCGGTTCACAGTCAGGATATGGCAGTGAACGAAGCAATGTGATTAGCCGCCGAGCGGGAGGGAGGGAGGGAGGGAGGGTGGGCCTGTGGGCCCAGAGAGAAAGAGAGAGAGAGAGTCGGCCCCGAGAGAGGGAGAATCGGCCCCAAGAGAGAGGGAGAGAGAGAGGGGGAGGGGGGTGTAATTGGGGAGTTGGGAGATGGCCTGTATTATCCCCCAGTGGCTGGAGATCGAGCAACAACAAAATATAATAATTGTGCCACCCTCTCCCACTCGATCGCTCCGCTCCATCACCGGGTTCCCCCGAGGCCGGTGATCAGTGATCGCTCAGCCCCCCCGGTTCCAAGTTCAAAAACGTTCCGCGGCCCCTGAACTATACATTAGAAATTACACCAAAAAATGCCACTTTAAAATGGAAGAGGATCACTGCCCTCGTTGTCGACTTGGACGCTGTCAACAATTCACACGGTGAGATTTCCCAAAATTAAAAGATTAAAGCCTGATTTTTGTTTTGTGTTCTGCTCCTGGACCAAACATAAACCAGCACATTCATTGGAAATAGACACAAAATGCTGGAGGAACTCAGAGGGACGGGTAGCATCTCTGAAGAGAAGGAATGGGTGACGTTTTGGGTCGAGACCCTTCTTCAGACTAAAGAGGTGCTGCTGCCTGTCCCGCTGATTTACTTCAGGATTTTGTGTCTATCTTCTGTTTAAACTAGCATCTGCTGTTTCTTGCTACATATTCATTGGAAAACCTGATTGAAACAAATGGAAGTGAAACAGACCAAAATATACTGTAATTCATTCATAATGCTGATCGCTAACTGATTTGACAAATAGCAGATGTCTTATAACACAGGAGAAAGTATTGTCTGAACAAGTCTGAACATGGTATTAAGTCTAACACCATGTTATAGAAAATATGTAATCAAGCTGGAAAAGGTACAGAGAAGGTTTACAAGGATGATGCCTGGGCTAGAAGATCTGGGCTATAGGCAGAGGTTGAGTTGGCTGGGACTCTATTCCATGGAGTGCAGGAGGGTGAGGGGCGATCTTATTAAGGTGTATAAAATCATGATAGGAATAGATCAGGTAGATGCACAGAGTCTCTTGCCCAGAGTAGGTGGTTGAGAAGTAGTTGAGGCTGGGACTATCCCAACATTTAAGAAACAGTTTGACGGGTACATGGATAAGACAGGTTTAGAGGGATATGGATCAAACGCAGGTAGGTGGGACTAGTGTAGCTGGGACATGTTGGCCGATGTGGGCAAGTTTCCACACTGTATCACTCTATGACTCTAACAATCACTGACAATTACAGGCTTACATCGATGGATTGATATTATGCTTACCCCAACAGCAATCCGAGTCACTTTAGCAATCTTAGGCGAGTTGATTACTTCGGTTAGGTTCATTGGATCGTCGTATATATCTCCATCTGTTATCACAATCATAAACTGTTTCGCATATCTTTTGGAGCCTTGCGATTCATCGAAGATATTGTCCCTGGACATACAAGAAATAAAAAGGCACAGCTTTGAGAGGCACTTTCCCCTGGTTTGTATCACACGTCATATTTCTCACAACATTGAATACATAGAATACATAGAAAAGTACAGCACAGGAACTGGCCCTCTAGCCTACAATGTCTGTGGCAAATATAATACGGAGATAAACTAATCTCATCTGTCTGCACATGATCCATTTTACGCCATTCCCTGCATATCCACGTGCCGATCAGAAGGTCCCTTAAACATTACTATCGTACCTGCCTCTACCACAACCCCTAGCCACCCTCGCTGTAATGCTTTGCCCTCCACCTCTGTTCTTTACACATATATAAAACACTTCTGTTAGTTGATAGCTATTTTGAGATAATAGGGACTGAAGGACTGAGAAAAAATGTTTAGTTTAGTTTTGTTTCGTTTAAAGATACAAAGGGAACAGGCCCTTTGGCCCACCGAATCCGTGCTGACCAGCGATCCCCGGGCACTAACATTACCCTACACACACTGGGGACAATTTCATAATTTTACCAAAGCCAATTAACCTACAAACCTATACGTCAAAAACTTCAAATTCCTGGGCGTGCATATTTCTGACGATCTTTCCTGAACCCAGGACACTGATGCAATCATAAAGAAAGCACATCAGCGCCTCTACTTCCTGAGAAGATTATGGAGATATGGTATGTCAAAGAGGATTCTTTTGAACTTCTACAGGTGCACAATAGAGAGCATTCTGACTGGTTGCATCGTGGCCTGGTTCGGCAACTTGAACGTCCAGGAACAGAAAAGACTGCAAAGAAATTGTAAACACTGCCCAGTCCATCACTGGCTCTGACCTCCCCACCATCGAAGGGATCTATCATAGTTGCTGCCTCAAAAAGGCAGCCAACATCATCAAAGGCCCACACCATCATGGCCACACACTCATCTCACCACTGCCGTCGGGAAGAAGGTACAGGAGCCTGAGAACTGTAACGTCCAAGTTCAGAAACAGCTACTCCCCTGCAGCCATCAGGCTATTAAACACGACAACCTCATAAGCTATGAACGACAATAGGCTATTATTATTATTATTATTATTATTATTGCAGTTATTATGTGGGTTTTTTTCTGAGTTTTTGTTCTATTATTTATTATGATTCCATATTTTGTTGTGCTGCAGCAAGTAAGAATTTTATTGTTCTATCTGGGACATATGCCAATAAAACACTCTTGACACTTGTCTTTCGAGTGTAGGAGGAAACTGGAGATTGCGGAGAAAACCCACTCAGGTCACGGGGAGAACTTACAGACAATATACAGACACCACCCATAGTCAGGATCGAACTCGGATCTCTGGCGCTGTGAGGCAGCAACTCTACCGCTGCACCACCGCACCGCCCTTTATTGTGGAGTTTCTAATGCATACCATACCATACCGTGAATCACATGCCAGATATAGAAAATCAAATATGTTACGCATATCCCCATATGTGTCCTCATATCAGATGTGGATAAGATGTAGAATAAGCAGGAAGCGATTCAGAGGAGATGTGAGGGGACCTTCTTCACCCGGAGCATGGTACCTGGAATGCACTGCCCGAAAGAGTGGTGAAACTGAGTCACAACAGAGAAACAAGAATTGGCTGCATGACGACTTGAATCTCCTGGGCAAAAAAGACTTTGGAGCAAGTTCTAGGAGGTTGCATTCATGCCTATCAAATTGGTCGTGGTGGAGAGCTTGGGCCGAATAGCTTATTATCATGCTGTACAATACTGTGACGCTGAGACATCTCACCTAATACCAAAGGTATATGCAAAATGCTGGAGAAACTCAGTGGGTGAGGCAGTATCAACGGAGAGATACCTCATGCCAATCCACCCAATGTGTCTCCGACAAACTGCCCAAAGACCATCTGTTCATAAGTAACAATATACTTAGCAATTTTAACAAGATAATCTTCCACTTCCAGTAAACCTACTGTTGTAGATGCTTTGCACAGTAAGACATGATCTGTAGCTTGCTGTCTTGAGGAGAGGAGGAATCATGTCTGCGAGCATTTTTTAAAAGAAAATGGATAAATACTTGCAACGGTAGATTTATAAAGTTTGGGGAAAGACCAAGGAAACTGGACAAACTGGATAACTTATTTAAGGTACCCATGTGGCGGTCCCTGGTGGTTAGCCACGCGTGGTGCGAACCCTCGGCTCTAGGGGTTGGGTCACGTGGTCTCGTCATCAACCCCGACAAATGCCAGTTCGGCCTCCGTGCCATCGAGTTTCTGGGCCACCGAGTGACGCAACACGGTGCTGTTCCGCTCCCCGACAGGGTCGAGGCCATTCACCAGTGCGGCCTTCCACAGTGTGGCCTTCCACAGTGCGGCCTTCCACAGTGCGGGGCCTTCAGGAGTTGGTAGTGATGGTCACGCCTTATCACCGATTTGTGCCGGCGGCGACAAGGATAATGCGGCCGCTCTTTCAGTTGCTAACTAGTAAGTGGCGGTGACGTGCAGTCGAACGATGATGCGGTGGCTGCTTTTGTCGGGGCGAAGGAATGTTGGCTCGGGTGATGATGCTGTTTTCATCCGCGGGTGAACAGTCCTACAGCCCTGACGGTTGGATGCCTCTGACTCCGCGGTCGGTGGTGTCGCTCGACGGTCACTGGCGGCCTCTCCCCTATTTCAGTCGCCAGCTTAACCCGGCGGAACGGAATTACAGCGCGTTCGACCAGGAGCTCCTCGCCTTGCACTTGGCAGTTCGACACTTCCGCTATTCCCTGGAGGGCCGGGACTTTACTGCCTTCACTGACCATAAGCCCCTCACCTTTGCTTCGGATCCCTGGTTTGTTCGGCAGCAGCGCCAGCACATATCGATCTCCGAATTCACGACCGACATCCGCCACATTGCAGGCAAACGTAACCTGGTTGCTGACATCCTGTCCCACCCAGACATTGGGCTCGTCCTCGACGTGGCTATTCTGCCTTGGCTGCGGCACAGCTGGCGGACGAGAGAAGCCAGCCTACCGAACTGCGATCTCGGGTTTAGTGCTGGACAACGTGCCGTTGGGTCCCACCGGTGTTACTGTCATGTGCGACGTTTCCATGGGGCAGCCGCGGCCCGTTGTCCCGGCTGCCAGGCGCCGCCGAATTTTCAACGTCATTCATGGGTTGGCCCACCCGTCTATACATGCGACAGTTGCAATGGTGGCTGTGCATTTCATGTGGTATAGATTGTGGAAGCAAGTCGGTTGTTGGGCCCGGGCGTGCATTCCGTGCCAAACATCAAAGTTGCAGCGGCGCATCCGGGCGCTGGTGCAGGGGTTCGCAGTGCCTCGCCGGTGCTTTGACCATGTTCACGTAGGTAACATGGGGCCGCTGCCTCGACCCCGGGGTGCCTCGCAACTACTGACGGTGGTGGACCGTTTTACAATCGTGGACACTTCTGCACTGATGTGTGCTCGTGCCCTCGTAGCCCACTGGATTGCCCGTTTCGGGATGCCACTGGACATTTCCTCGGACCCGGGTGCCCAGTTCACGTCTGAGATGTGGTCCGCAATGGCTCGCCTGTTGGGGACAAAACTCCACCACACGACAGCGTATCATCCCCAGTCTAATAGGTTGGTGCAGCGGTTCCATCCCCATCCGGGAGCAGCCGTCATCTGTATTGGTCAGTTTGCGGGAGAGGGTGGGTGCTCTGTCTCCTGTCCCAACGTCCCGCCATGGTGTGGCTTCTGCCTATGTGCCGCCCACAGGTTGCCTTTGCAGCGCCCATATGGGGGTCCCTTTCGGGTGCTGCAGCATGGGCCCACTACTTTTGTCTTGGACATGGGTGGTCGGCGGGGACTGTGTCTGTGGCTCAGTTGAAGCTGGCTCATTTGGACCTTTACGAGTCAGTGCAGGTGGCCCAGCCTCGTCGTCAAGGGCGTCCGCCTTCTTGTTTGCTCCCGAATTCGTTCATACCGGGCGTGTCCCCTGTGCGTGGGAACGTTTGCACGAGGTCCGGCCGCCTCGTTCGTCTTTCCATTCGGTTTCATGCCTCTGGTTCTGGGGGGGGGGGGCTGTGGCAATCCCTGGTGGTTAGCCACGCATGGTGCAAACTCTAGGGGTTGAGTCACGTGACTTGGTTTGGCGGTTGGTGCGGGTCACGGGGTTTCCCTGGGGATATATATAGCGGCGGGAATGCCCGTGCATGTCGTGGTGGTTTTGGGAGCTGTATACAATTAAAGAATTCTTCGCTTGACACTCATGTCCCGCTTCACCCGACAGCATGTGCGGCACGGTGGTGCAGCGGAGGAGATGCTGTCTCACAGTGCCAGAGACCTGGGGTCCATCCTGACTATGGGTGCTGTCTTTACTGAATTTGTACGCTCTCCCTGTGAGCTGCGTGGGTTACCTCCAGGAGCTTCAGTTTATTCCCACACTCCAAAGACATACAGGTTTGTAAGCAAACAGACTCGGTAAAATTGTAACCTGTTCCTAGTGTGTGTAAGATAGTGTTAGTGTGCGGGGATCGCTGGTCAGCGCAGACTTGGTGGGCCAATGGGCCTGTTTCCGTGATGTATCTCTAAACTATTCTGCATTGAGTAATTGAATAACATTCCATATGCAAACACATGGCTGATGAACAGTACAGTGTGCAGAATAAAAACTGATGTAGCAGGTAGACATGGAATAAAAAGATTACTGAACCATTTGATTTTTGAACTCCAAAGCATGGACACATCAATTTTCAGAGTGTAATTAAAAAATTACTGCATAATTTCTAATACTCACAGAACATGTTGTATTGCAGAAGCTGTTTTTGTGACGCGACCGAGTTGAGGCATGTCATCAACAACTTGGAAAATCCTGCTACCCATTGCCTTACTCTGCTTCAGATTGAATATGGTTTCGATATCACCACTATACTGAACCAAGGCAAATGTGCACTGTCAATGAAAAACAAATATTATTTCAGTTACTACTCAAAATCACAACCTATTATTTGAAAATTATTCCACTCTATCTTATACATATAAAACTATATAAAGTAAGTCATTAATAGAAAGCACAGGGCGGCACGGTTGTGCAGCAGTAGAGTTGCTGCCTCACAGTGCCCGACTCCAGAGTTCGATCCTGACTGCAGGTGCTAGTCTGTACGCAGTCTCCCCGTGACCTGCGTGGGTTTTATCCGAGATCTTTGGTTTCCTCCCACACTCAAAAGCTATACAGGTTTGTGTGTTAATTGGCTTGGTATAAACATAAATTGTCCTAAGTGTGTGTAGGATAGTATACGTGTGTGAGGATCGCTGGTCGGGGCCAACTCAGTTGGCCAAAGGGCCTGTTTACATGCTGTATCTCTAAACTGAACTAAACTTCAAAGGAGAACTATCAGGCAAAACGTCACATCAAATCGGATTACCAAGCAGTTGGTTAGAGGTAGATTTTAATGAGTTTCATGGAAGGAAGATAGATAGTTAGAGGCATGCTAAGAGGTTTAGGGAATGAAATGTTTTAGATTAACATCTTGTCAGATTGAGTTATTCAGCTTATTGTTGGAAAATTAAAATTGGAAAAGATAAAAAGGGATGAACTAGAGTGGCAGAGAAACCGTAAAGTTAAACCTGAAGAAGGGTTTCGGCCCAAAACGTTGCCTATTTCCTTCGCTCCATAGATGCTGCTGCACCCGCTGAGTTTCTCCAACATTTTTGTATACCTTCGATTTTCCAGCATCTGCAGTTCCTTCTTAAACACTTAGAAACCTTAAAGTTGTTGGGCTGGAGGAATTTGCCATGATGAAGATGGGACAAGAAATAGAGGGGTTTATAAACATGGAGGGGAATTTAAATGCAGTCAAGCACAGTGGACAGGTTAGTGGCTTGCATGAGTCTGTGCGAACAGTTCAACTAATAACCATCTCGTATAAGCAGAAATAATGGCATGGAAAGCCACATATTCACATGGACAAACAACGTCATAGGTAGGATTTATGAAAGCATTAGACCAAGTGGGACCCGTTGGGTCCCATGTTCACATGGGAGGGCTGGTCTCCCAACGCAATATTCCACGTCTCCACCACTTCCAATATTGGTGGCCGGGGGGGGGGGGGGGGGAGCTTTCTCGAGCGCTAGTATGGGTGTTGTGGAGTGAAGGGACTGGTTTCCAGAGGGCTAGTATGGACATTGTTTTGCCAAATGGATTCTTGGGGTGGCAGCTCAGTCACTCAAGCCTGATGTGCTAGCAGCTCACGCATGGCTGGTCGGCTGGCAGTTGATTCATGACGATTCCTTGGAATTCCATTTCAAGCATGGTGCAAGGCCACCAAATTCAAATGCATGTTACTACCACTTCAAGCTGGGTGCAAGGCCACCAAACTCAAGTGCAGTTTCATGCGACTTCAAGCAGGGTGCAAGGCCACCAAATTCAAATGCAGCTTCACACCACTTCAAGCTGGGTGCAAGGCCACCAAATTCAAGTGCAGTTTCATGCTACTTCACACATGGTGCAAGGCCACCAAAATCAAGTGCAGTTTCCAACCACTTCAAGCAGAGTGCAAGGCCACCAAATTCAAGTGCAGTTTTGTACCACTTCAAGCAGGGTGCAAGGCCACCAAATTCAAGTGCAGTTTCCTACCACTTCAAGCAGGGTGCAAGGCCACCAAATTCAAGTGCAGTTTCCTACCACTTCAAGCAGGGTGCAAGGCCACCAAATTGCATGTGCAGTTTCATGCCATTTCATGCAGGGTGAAAAGCCTCCACATTCAAATGCAGTTTCATACCATTTCAAGCATGGTGAAACCACCATAATACCACCATAAAACATCACAAAACACCGCATAAGCACCACACTCACAGTTCAGTAGTTTATTATCCCTCCCCCCTCCCACCGGAAGGGGCGTGGCCTTCATGGCTCGATTGACAGGAGAAAGATTTTCAACATTTTTTAAACACTAATAACACTTTTATTTTTCATTGATGGGAAGAATCCTCTGCACCTGATGAGCGGAGGGGACTGAGTAAGATGGCCAAAAATCACAGCCGTAAGTGGTAGCGTATTATCTAAATTCAATATACAGTACAAACAGGAAGTTGTCAAGTTGCCACCACCAACAACCATTTGCAGTGCTTCACTTCAAACCAACCACCACCAACAGCCATTTGCAGCGCTTCACTTCAAACCAACCACCACCAACAGCCGCTTGCAGTGCTTCACTTCAAACCAACCACATTTTCATTTTCAAACCACATTAAGGGCACTCAAGGTCAGTAAAACCACACTCACAGTTTAGTAGACATGTGTTCAGTGTTATTCATAGCTGAGACTGAGAGACATGACCCTCTCTCTCCCCCATCTTGCAGCGACTAACTGAGGCACTCAACACTTCCGTGAAGGGGCGTGGCCTTAAGGAGAGAGAATCTCAACATTTTTTAAACACTAATAACTCTTTTATATTTCATTGATTGGAAAAATCCTCTTGTCCTGCACAGCGGAGGGTGACTCCGAGTAAGATGACCAAAAATCACAGCCGTAAGTGGCAGCGTTTTTTCTAAAATCAATATACAGAACAACAGGAAGTCGTCAAGATCAGACTTTTAGTAATGTAGATAGATTAAGGGTTTGGTACACATGTTGGAGGCAGAAAACGTGTTCCCGATGTTGGGGGAGTCCAGAACCATGGGCCACAGTTTAAGAATAGGGGGTAAGCCATTTAGAACGGAGATGAGGAAACACTTTCACACAAAGAGTTGTGAATCTGTGGAATTCTCTGCCTCAGAAGGCAGTGGAGGCCAATTCTCTGGATGCTAACAAGAGGGGGAGGGGGAGGGGGAGAGGGAGAGGGAGAGGGAGAGGGAGAGGGAGAGTGTCCATGTGGGCACAAATGACAAAGGCAGGAATAGGAATGAAGTCCTGCAAAATGATTTTTGGAAGGTAGAAAATAGATTAAAAAGTAGGACGTCCAGGTTAGTGATCTCAGGATTACTCCCAATGCCACGTTCTAGGGAGAGAAAGAACAGAAAGATAGGAAGGGAATATGCATGGCTGAGGAGTTGGTGCAGGGGACAGGGATTCGGATTTTTGGACAATTGGGATTTGTTCTGAGGCAGAGGTGACCTATATAAGAGGGATGGGTTGCACCTGAACTGGGGTGAAACCAATATCCTGGCAGGCAGGATATTGCTACACAGGTGGGTTTGCTGGTGCTGCCCAGGTGAGTTTCAACCAGATTTCTAGTGGGGTGGGATCCAGTGCAGGACTAAAACACGCAAGTCATTATGGAAGGCAAAGAGAGAAAGTTCAGAGGACAGGATAGGCAGGAGCAGAGCAGGGGGTGAGGAAGGAGTGAGGAGTAGATTTAAGAAATAAATGAGGAGGGCAAAAAGGGGGCAGGAGATAGCTCCGGCAGATAATATTAAAGAAAATCCAAAAAATAATCCAAACAGTGTAGATACATTAATGGAAAGAGGGTAACAAGAGAGAATAGGACCCCCAACATATCAAATTGGTCATCTATATGTGGAACTAAAGAAGATGGGCAAAGTCCTCAAAGAGTATTTTTCCTCTGTATTTACTGTGGAGATAGACATGAAGACTGGGGAATTTGGGACAGTTCATGGAGATGTATTGAGGTCTGTCCATAGAGCAGAGGGATCTAGGGGTGCAAGTATATAGTTCCTTGAAAGTCACCCTTATCTATCTGTGTCGCCACTTTCAGAGATCTATGTACCTGCACTCCTAGATCCCTCTGCTCTACAACATTTCAAAGGGCCCTGCCATTCACTGTGAAGGTCCTGCTCTGGTTTGACTCCCCAAAATGCAACATCTCGCACTTATCTTTATTAAACTCCATCAACCTTTCTTCTGCCCACTTACCCAGCTGATCAACATCCTGATGTGATTTTTGATAACCATCTTCACTATCTACGATGCTGCCCACACCCGAGTCATCTGCTAACTTATTAATCATGCCGTGTACATTCTTATCCAAATCGGTGATATAAACAACAAACAACAATGGCACCAACACCGATTCCTGAGGCACACCACTAATAACCGGCATCTAGTCTGAAAAACAAGCCACCAAATTCACCCT
Organism: Leucoraja erinaceus; assembly: GCF_028641065.1. NCBI lineage: Eukaryota > Metazoa > Chordata > Chondrichthyes > Rajiformes > Rajidae > Leucoraja > Leucoraja erinaceus. Next base: position 2,295,522 of record NC_073404.1, on the reverse strand, counting down.
CTGCTTCCTTCCATGGAGTCAATTCCCTCTCCATGGATCTTGTGCAATCTAACCCTCCAAATTAACCTGCCATGCAGAACCTTATAGAAACATAGAAAATAGGTGCAGGAGGAGGCCATTCGGCCCTTCGAGCCAGCACCGCCATTCATTGTGATCATGTCTGATCATCCCCTATCAATAACCCGTGCTTGCCTTCTCCCCATATCCCTTGACTTCACTAGCCCCTAGAGCTCTATCTAACTCTCTCTTAAATCCATCCAGTGACTTGGCCCCCACTGCTCTCTGTGGCAGGGAATTCCATAAATTCACAACTCTCTGGGTGAAAAAGTTTTTTCTCACGTCAGTCTTAAATGACCTCCCCTTTATTCTAAGACTGTGGCCCCTGGTTCTGGACTTGCCCAACATTGGGAACATTTTTCCTGCATCTAGCTTGTCCAGTCCTTTTATAATTTTATATGTTTCTATAAGGTCGCCCCTCATCCACTGGAGTTTAGCTCCAGTGAGTACAAGCCTAGTCTTTTCAATCTTTCCTCATATGACGGTCCCGCCATCCCAGGGATTAATCTCGTGAACCCACACTGCACTGCTTCAATCACAAGGATGTCCTTCCTCAAATTAGGAGACCAAAACTGCACACAATACTCCAGATGTGGTCTCACCAGAGCCCTATACAACAGCAGAAGAACATCTTTACTCCTATACTGAAATCCTCTTGTTATGAAGGCCAACATTCCATTAGCTTTCTTCACTGCCTGCTGTACCTGCATGCCAACTTTCAGTGACTGGTGTACAAGGACACCCAGGTCTTGCTGTACCTCCCCCTTACCTAACCTAACCCCATTGAGATAATAATCTACCCCCTTGTTTTTGCCGCCAAAGTGGATAACCTCACATTTATCTATATTATACTGCATCTGCCACGCATCTGCCCACTCACTCAACCTGTCCAGGTCACCCTTCAACCTCCTAACATCCTCTTCACAGTTCACACTGTCACCCAGCTTCGTGTCATCCACAAACTTGCTAGTGTTGCTCCTAATTCCCTCTTCCAAATCATTAATTTTTATAGTAAATAGTTGCGGCCCCAACACCGAGCCTTGCGGCAGTCCATTCGCCACTGCCTGCCATTGTGAAATGGACCCGTTCACTCCTACTCTTATCAAAAACCTTGCTGAAGTCCATGTAGACAACATCTACAACAGGACAACTTTTTTATTTACTTCCATCCATGTATTGACCCAAGTCCCATAATGTTGCTAATTTTCATTAATTACCTCAGGACATTTGTCCCCAATGTTCCTTGCAATGTTTTTAATAAACTCTTTCGCTCTTCGAAAATCACTTTCATCAATACTTCCTGATCCGTCCAGGACAACTGCAATCTCTGTTCCTGCAAAAATAAAATCTTCATAAGTGATTGTGAAATAAGTAAGCATCACATGAGATCATACCGGAGAAGCATCATGTCTCCATTTCCTTTTTCACACAGGAAAAAGAGGATTGTCGGCTGCCCTCTCCTTACCTTGGAGGACTTACACAGTTCCCACTGCACCAAAAAATCCCAGAGTATCATAAAGGACATTTCCCACCCCGGACACTCCCTGTTTGAACTGTTGCCGTCAGGCAGACGGTACAGATCTACAAGGACAAGGACGAACAGACTAAAAAACAGTTTTTACCCCACTGCTATAAAAGCACTAAATGTAGCCGCCAAGGAACTCAGGGGCGAGACATACTAAGGGAATGTGGTACACTGTGAAATCGACAGAAGGATGGAGGGTTGGGTGTTTATGCGTGCTATTTTCGTGATATTTATTTTAGTTGTTTATCTTTTAATATTTTATCTTGTATGTATCGTTAGCTTTTAGAAATGTTTGAATGGTGCACTGACTGGCTGACATTTTTTAATTTCTTTGTACATGGTTCATGTTACAATGACAATAAAGAAACTATTCTATTCTACTATTCTGAAGAGAGTTTAGACAGGTTTTGATTAAATCTATGTTGTTACGAATAACAGCATAGATGCATTATAATAAAAACCGCTAACAAAGCAAACAGATAAAATGTGGTCAGAGACAGTCATAGCTTTGAAACAGCCCAATGAGTCCACACCAACCAGCATTCACCCCGTACACTAGCACCATCCTACATACTCGGGACCATTTTTACCAAAGCCAATTAACGTACAAACCTGTACGTCTTTGGAGTGTGGGAGGAAACCGGAGCAAACCCATGCGGTCATAGGGGGCACGTACAAACTCCGTACAGACAGCACCCGTACTCTGGATCAACAATGAATTGTACTCGGTCATCGACTCTCCTCCCTCAGAGAACCATGACTTCCCGCTAGCTCAGTCCAAAACATCTCAAGAGATTCAAGAGATATTTATTGTCATATGCACCAATTGGTCCAGTGAAATTTGGGTTACCATACAGCCATGCGAACAAAAAAAGAACACATCACACGATAGACTTTAACATAAACATCCCCATACAGCGGAATCAACGTTTCCCACTTTGAGGGAAGGCACCAAAGTTCAGTCACCCTCCTCTTTCATGTTCTTTGATGTTCACCCGTAGTCGGGGCATCCTGAACCCCCTGCAGTCGCCGCTATGAGCGGCCCGATGTTCAGGCCCTCTCGCCGGGATGATGGAACTCCGACGTCGGAACGGAAGAACATTCTCAGCGGCTTGGACATATAACCATATAACAATTACAGCACGGAAACAGGCCATCTCGGCCCTTCTAGTCCATGCGGAACACTTACTCTCACCTAGTCCCATCTACCTACACTCAGACCATAACCCTCCATTCCTTTCCCGTCCATATACCTATCCAATTCATTTTTTAATTATAAAATCGAACCTGCCTCCACCACTTCCACTGGAAAGCTCATTCCACACCGCTACCACTCTCTGAGTAAAGAAGTTCCCCCTCATGTTACCCCTAAACTTCTGTCCCTTAATTCTCAAGTCATGTCCTCTTGTTTGAATCTTCCCTACTCTCAGTGGGAAAAGCTTATCCACGTTAGCTCTGTCTATCCCTCTCATCATTTTAAAGACCTCTATCAAGTCCCCCTCTTAACCTTCTGCGCTCCAAAGAATAAAGACCTATCTTGTTCAACCTTTCTCTGTAACTTAGTTGCTGAAACCCAGGCAACATTCTAGTAAATCTCCTCTGTACTCTCTCTATTTTGTTGACATCCTTCCTATAATTAGGCGACCAAAATTGTACACCATGCTCCAGAATTGGCCTCACCAATGCCTTGTACAATTTTAACATTACATCCCAACTTCTATACTCAATGCTCTGATTTATAAAGGCCAGCACACCAAAAGCTTTCTTTACCACCCTATCTACATGAGATTCCACCTTCAAGGAACTGTGCCCAGTTATTCCTAGATCCCTCTGTTCAACTCCATTCCTCAATACCCCCAATACCATGTGCTCTAATTTTGTCCACTAATCTCCTATGTGGTACCTTATCAAAGGCTTTCTGAAAGTCCAGGTACACTACATCCCGAGTTTAAAAAAAATCAAACTCGTAAGCATGGAGAATGAACATAGCGGGTACGTCGGAGCTCGGGGACGTCTCTTAGCGGCTCGTTACGCTAACGGCAGGTACTTAGGAAGACTCGCTAACGGCAGGTAAGCACGGGAAGACTTGTGAAGATTTTTCAACACGTTGGCCATTACCGTAAATCTCCGAGTTCGAATCAGGGCAAACTCGGGAGAGCTCTTGGAATGAACTCGCACCGTGGGACAGGGCTATCACATCAGCTTTTTGAGTGTATTCTCATTTTACAATAGTTTCCTTGATACCATCACTCTCTTCATTCTTCCTATCAAAATGGATGATGCTGACAGGTGATTATTGGTCTGTTACCTGGGAAATCATCATCATCATCCTCTTCATTCTCAATGCTGCTGCTGTTGTTGTTGTTGTTATTGTTGTTGTTGTTGTTGTTGTTGTTGTTGTTATTGTTGTTGTTGTTGTTGTTGTTGTTTTGTGTGACTATTCCTGAAATTACAAAAAGCATGTCATACTTAGAATCAGGGCGTTTAAGAAAGCAATAGACTGTTGACATTGAGTCATAGAGATTGACTCACAGAAATGGGCCCTTTGGCCCATTATGCCCATGCCGACCTTCTAGTCCATCTGAGTCCATCACCAACCACTAGCAATGCATTCTAAATATCATCCAACCTGTGTAATTAGTGCAAACATTAAAAAAAACCAAACTTGCTCCTTTAACATTGTTAAGTAACCCAAAACACGTCATAAGCCAGGAGTACATGATATCTGTGATCTCAAGGATCTCTCTGGAAACTGTGTATGTGCCCAGTTCCAAGCAACAGGGAATCTGTGTGCGTGTGTGTCAGGTGAGGATGGTATTGGCTCCAAATGTGTTGGCACACAGAGCAGTACAGCACATGAAGAGGGCCACCGTATCCACGCTGCCCATGATGCCAATCTGAACTATTACAATCCACCAGCATGTGGACCATCTAGCCCTGTTCCCTGTTAGTTCACGTATCTCCAAAATAAGTTCATAAGCTCTGGGAGTTCGGCCCATCATCCACTCCGCCATTCAATCATGGCTGATCTATCTTTCCCTCTCAACCCCATTCTCTTGCCTTTGCCCCATAACCCCTGACACCCTTACTAATCAAGAATCGGTGAATCTCCATCTTAAAAATATCTATTGACTTGGCCTCCACAGCTGTCTGTGCCATAAATACCTCTTAAATGTTACTCAGTCGTGGATGGAGTAACTATTCAGCATGAAAACATACCTTTTGTCTAACTCATCCATGCCAACCAAGCAACCTATCCAAGCTCATTCCATTTGCCTCCACCTGGCCTATATCCCTCCAAATATTTCCTATTCATGTACTTGTCCAAATGTATTTTAATGCTCTACACCTCATCTGGCAGCTTAGTCCATATACCCACCGCCTTCTGCATGAAAAAGTTGCCCCTTAGATCTCTTTTAAATATTAACCCTCTCAACTTAAATCTATCCCCTCTAGTTCTTGATTCCCCACCCTGGAAAAAAGACTCTGTACATTCACCCCATCTATTCCCCTCATGATTTTATACACCTCCACGAATCCTCCCTTAGCCTCCGAGAATCTGGGGAAAAAAGTCACAGCCTATCCAGCCTCTCCTTAAAACATAAAACCTTCAAGACTCAGTAACATCCTTGTAAATCTTTGTTGTACTCTCCCAGTTTAGTGACATCCTTCCTATGCATTGGCAGTGGTACTGTGCACATCAGAACTGTACACAGTACAACAAATGTGGCTTTACCAATGTCTTCTACACCTGTAATGTAACATCTCAACTCCTGTCTGAAGACGGGTCTTGACCCGAAACGTCACCCATTCCTTCTCTCCAGAGATGCTGCCTGTACCGCTGAGTTACTCCAGCATTTTGTTTCTACCTCCTGTACTCAATACACTGACCAATGAAGGTAAGCTAGCCCTCACCCTGTTTAGCAATGTGGCTTCTTCCATGGAACTAAGTACATGTACCCCTATCCTATAACATTTTAAACCTTTAATAACATCCAGATAAAAATATTCTTATTTGTCTTTCTGTAATCCTACTAAGCACTCTACATCTCTCCATCCTGTTTTTGGATGCTTCTACTCATGGAAAGAGCACCTTCCCTTTATTAAGGCTACTCATAATTTAATATGCTTCAGTTAAGTCCCCCTTCAACCTCAGATTTTCTAAAGAAAACAAAGGAGGAAGGGAGGAAACAAGGGACTAGAGAAATTCACTTGATATCAAATACCATTCATCAAGTCTGGACTTATCCTCATTTAATTAATTTACATGGTTCAATATCTGAGCTGATCTGGGGTGTGTCAACAGGAATCAAGGGATATGGGGTGAGTGCAACAAACAGGTGTGCCGGCCTCTATTTCTTCTATTTATCTCTATTTTTATGCTTTAATCTCCTAGTCAAGGAGGTGCATCAACAGATGACAGACACAAAGTTCTGGAGTAACTTAACAGATGAGGCAGCATCTCTGGATAAAAAGAATGGGTGATGTTTTGGGTCGGGACCCTTCTTCAGACTGAAAGTGGGGGGGGGGGGGGGGGGGGGTGAAGAGCTGGAGGTGAGAAAAGACCAGGACCAATTAGGGCCGGCCACAAATGCCCTCAGACTGGGTGGTGCCCTGGTAGGCCCATTGTTGGCTGGGGAAGGTGTGATCTCAGGATGAAAACAGTGGGGAACTGTGGAATTGGTGAAACGACTAAGGGTCGAGAGAGGGGGCAAGGGGGGAGGGGAGGTCTTCAACCCACCCCGTCTCCCCACCCCCTACTGTCAGTCTGAAGAAGGGTTCCGACCCGAAACGTCACACATCCTTTTGCTCCAGAGATGCTGCCTGACCTGATGAGCTACTCCAGCACTTTGTGTTTGTTTAGTATTAACCAGCACCTGCAGTTCCTGCAGTCTCTACAGGTGCATCAACTGTTTAGTTTTGAAGTTTTTGGCTAGGGTGCTTCAATGGTTCAAAAGTTCAGGACTTAGTTCAGCTCTTAAGTTCCTGGTCAATAGTTTGATTACTCTCTCCTTTCCCCCTCTCCTGTTCTTTCCACTCGCTGGGAGGCCTAGATTTCAGACATTTCATGTAATGGTTTTCCTGTCCAGCAGGGGGCACTGCAGTGACACTCCCTTTCACAGTCCTACTACAGTATCTAGAATTTAGACAACATAGCTCAACCTTTTTACGGTCCATTCAAATTAACTTCTGTGGAAAATATAGCAAAGACTATGCAAATTTTACTTTTGGGCTCTTCGTGTTTTTGAAACGCTAATGTGCAGGAGAACACTGATAAGCATAGCAGCGTTTAAGACACTTCAGGACATTGTTCCCGTAATATTAATTGAAGCTAGTTTTGCAGTGAAATCCATCGAACTTAGAACCTGTTAACTCTCTCTTACCAATCTTTTTCTCAGGGTTATCCATCCCACTTTCATGAATCCACTAACTAATTGTCAAACCCCATTGAAACTTACAGAGTAATGAAAGGCATAGTAAAGGGCCTGTCCCACTTGGGCCGTCATTTACGCAACAGGCCAGTAGCGACTGTCATCATGTGCCCGCACAGCCGTCTGGAGCGTGTGACGTCCTTTGAAGATGGACACAAAATGCTGGAGTAACTCAGCGGGACCGGCAGCATCGTGGAGAGAAGGAATGGATGATGTTTCGGGTCGAGACTCTTCTTCAGTCTGAAGAAGGGTCTCGACCCGAAACGTCGCCCATTGCTTCTCTCCAGAGATGCTGCCGGTTCCGCTGAGTTACTCCAGCATTTTGTGTCTATCTCCAATTGTCTTGGCCCCGCTCTGGGAGTAGGAGTGGGGCGGATCCAGATCCGCAATGGCCGTGAGCCCCAGGCCGAGTTCGGCGATCGTTTGCCTGCTTCAGGTGCTGTTGGAGGTGAGACTTTGCGTCTCGCCAGGGTCTTGGGCCTGTCCCACTTTGGCCGTCAGTTACGCGACAAGCCGGTGGCGCGCGAAGATTTAGTTCAGGACAAAGTCCACACTCCTCCACACCACTCCATGCGCCCCACACCACTCCATGCGCCCCGCGCTGCCCGCACGCTAGCTGGGCGCGTAAATGGCACGTGAATGACGGCCAAGTGGGACAGGCCCTTTAGAGTGGATGTGGAAATGATGTTTCCACTGTTGGGAGAGTCTAGGACCAGAGGTCATAGTCTCAGATTTAAAGGGCGCTCTTTTAGAAAGGAGGTAAGGAGGAACTTCTTTAGTCAGGGGTAGTTAATCTGTGGAACTCATTGCCACAAAGGGCTGTGGAAGTCAAGTCAGTGGATAATTTTAAGGCAGAGATAGACAAATTCTTGATTAGAACAGGTGTCAAGGGTTATGTGGAGGAGGCAGGAAAATGGGATTAGGAGGCTGAGATCAGCCATGATTGAATGGTGGAGTAGACCCGAAGGGCCGAATGGCCTAATTCTATTTCTATAACGTGAACTTGTGTGAAGGGAGGTGAAGCCGAGTTAAGAATAACCATCAAATCAACATATAATTAGGAACTGAAATTATATCTAAATGATATTTAATTGTAAGCAGTTTTTGTGCCTATACCCGAGGAAGGATGTGCTGACGTTAGAGAGGGTTCAGAGGAGGTTTATAAGAATGATCCAGGGTTAACAAATGATGAGCGTTTGACGGCACTGGGCCTGTACTCGCTGGAGATTAGAAGGATGAGGGGAGATCTCATTGAAACTTACCATATAGTGAAAGGCTTGTAGAGAGTGAATGTGGAGAGGATGTTTCCGCTAGTGGGAGAGTCTAGGACCAGAAGGCACAACCTCAGAATAAAAGGATATATCGTTGGAAATGTGAAAAGGAATTTCTTTAGTCAGAGAGTGGTGAATCTGTGGAATTCATTGGCACAGACGGCTGTGGAGCCCAAGTCAATGGGTATTTTTAAAGCAGAGATAGATAGGCTCTTGATTAGCAAGGGTGTCAAAGGTTACGGGGAGATGGCAGGAGAATGGGATTGAGGAAAGATAGATTAGCTGTGACTGAATCGTGGAGTAGACTTGATGGGCCGAATGGTCTAATGCTGCTCCAATGACATATGAACATGATATTGACTCACCCAATGAAGTAGTTTCAATAGTATATTTTTCTTTAAGTTGTGATGAGAGGACTGTGCAAATTCCATTTAAATCTTCAATATTCTTTTGAAGCCTTATTCGTTGTTGCTGACAGAGCTGTAATATTTTAATAATCATGAGCTGGCATGGTCGTTGAATCAATAATATCCATTTTACAGTTTAGTTTAGTTTAGAGATACATTGTGGAAACAGGCACGTTGGCCCACCGAGTCCGCACCAACCAGCGATCCCCGCACATTAACACTATCCTATAGTAAGGACAATTAAAACCATTTTTTATACCAAGCCAATTAACCTACAAAAACCTGTACATCTTTGGAGTGTGGGAGGAAACTAAACTTCTCGGAGAAAACTCACGCAGGTACAAACTCCATACAGACAGCAACGGTAGTCAGGATCGAACCCGGGGGTCTCTGACGCTGTCAGTCAGTAGCTGGCAAGATTGATTGATTGATTGATTGAAAGAGTGAAACCCACAGAATGGAAGAAACATTTCAGTGCACGAGTCTATGCTGACCATCCATCACTAGTTTATGGATAAGTTTATTGACCAAGTATGTACACATACAAGGAATTGCCTTGGTGCTCTGCTCGCAAGTAACAACATAATATACAGTAAACAATTAAGAATAAAACATAAAACATTAAGAATAAAACATAATAGTTTAAACATGTGAATGAAAATACCAGAGCAAAAGAAGGCTAAAGACTTTTGGTTATTGAGTAGAGCTACTGCTCGTGGAAAAAAAGCTGTTTTAATGTCTGGCTGTGGCGGCTTTGACAGTCCGGAATTGCCTTCCAGAAGGAAGTGCTTCAAAGAGTTCTATATTATCCCACTTTCTCATCCACTCCTGACACAATAGGGGCAATTTGCAGAGGCCAACATCGTTGGGATGTGGGATGAAACCAGAGCACCCGGAGGAAACTTGGTCACAGGGAGAATTTGCAAATTTCACACAACAACACCTTAGGTTTGGATTGAACCAGGGTCTCTGGCGCTGTGAGGCAGCAGCTCAACCAGTTGTGTCACTATGCCACACTTGTATACCTTTTGCTCAATGGAAGAGGGGATAAGAGGGAGTGGCCAGGGTGCGATTCGTCCTTGATTATACTGCTGGCCTTGCTGAGGCAGCGTGATGTATAAATGGAGTCAATATTGGTTTGTGTGATGGTCTGGGCTGCGTCCATAATTCACTGGAATTTCTTGCCGTCTTGGATGGAGCTGTTCCCAAACCAAGCTGTGATGCATCCCGATAAAATGCTGTCAACAGTGGCTGCTTTGTTCAGCCTCTTGAACAAGTTGCCACAAGAGTCCAGCAATGAGTGATGTGACTGATGCACTTAATATATTGCTCAACTAGTCACAGAATAATACTGGAACCACACGAGTCTGGGACACATGTACCACAAGTAGCTGAGTATAGGTACCAATCGCACCCTGTTCATTCTGTCAAGCTGGAAAGGATATAGGCTCTGAGGCTATAGGGAGAGGTTGAGTAGGCTGGGACTCTATTCCTTGGAGCGCATGAGGATGAGGGGTGATCTTATAGAGGTTTATAAAATCATGAGAGGAATTGGTCGGGTAGATGCATAGTCTCTTGCCCAGCATAGGTGAATCGAGGACCAGAGGACATAGGTGTAAAGTGAATGAGAAAAGATTTAATAGGAATCTGAGGGGTAACTTTTGCACACAAATGGTAGTGGGTGTATGGAACGAGCTGCCAGAGGAGGTAGTTGAGGCTGGGACTATCTCAACGTTTAAGAAAAGTGTTAGACAGGTGTATGGGTAGGACAAGTTTGGAGGGCCAAACGCAGGCAGGTGGGAGTAGTGTAGCTGGGATATGTTGGCCAGTGTGGGTAAGTTGGGCCGAAGGGCCTGTTTCCACGCTGTATCACTCGACTCGATTACTCTATTTTTGCATGTTAAATGTTGATACAATTTTGATAATTTTGTTGAGTGAATATTTTATTATTATAGTTAATGACTTGATTCTCAACACAAGATAAGAGTTTAATATAAATAAAATATAAATTGTTACCAGAAATTGTGAATGGAGTAAATTAGCAGCCATAGTGAAGCCAGGTCTGCGGCGTGCGCTCTTAGTCTCTGAAACACAAAAAATAACCTTATCTCACACATTGACCTTTCAGGAAGTCGATAGATATCTTTCTTTCTTTTTCAGCATTTTATCAAACCAAAGGAAACAGGGTCACCAGCCTCATGCTGCCCGAAGTATTACAGCTCCAAGAAAGATCATAGGGCAGCACGGTGGCGCAGCAGTAGAGTTGCTGCCTCACAGCGCCAGAGACATGGGTTCGATGCTGACTACGGGTGCAGTCTGTACGGAGTTTGTACGTTCTCCCCGTGACTTGCGTGGGTTTTTTCCTGAATCTCCGGTTTCAGCCCCCACTCCAAAGACGTACAGGTTTGTAGGTTAATTGGTAAAATTGTAAATTGTTCCTAGTATGTGTAGGATAGTATTGGTGTGCGGGGATCGCTGATCGGCGTGGACACGGTGGGCCGAAGGGCCTGCTTCCATGCTGTATCTCTAAACTAAAAAGTAAAAGCTAAATAGTTTAATATTTGAAGTTTGTTTTCTGAGGATCTCCTGTACTAGAAGAAGGGTCTCGACCCGAAACGTCCCCCATTCCTCCTCTCCATAGATGCTGCCTCACCCTCCGTGACTCCAGCATTTTGTGTCTACCTTCGATTTTACCAGCATCTGCAGTTCTTTCTTACACAAGCCTCCAAACCTGTTGACTTATTGTCTCTCACCATATCAGATTTGTGAGCCTTGTGAGCAGGAGAAAACTATAACAAGCATTCCTTGACTACTCTGCTACACCTGACACCATGGCCAATTCATCATATGACTGCAGTTGGATAAGACGTTGGTGAGGTCACATTTACAGTTAATGTGTTCAGTTCTGCGTACCATGTTACAGGAAAGATGTTGTCAAACTCGAAAGGGTACAGAGAAGATTTACGAAGATAAATTTGCCAGGACTAGAGGGTGTGAGCTATAGGAAGAGGTTGAGTAGGCTTGGACTCTATTCCTTGGAGCGCAGGAGGATGAGGGGTGATCTTATAGACGTGTATAAAATCATGAGAGGGTTAGATTAGATAAATGTACAGAGTCTCTTGCCCAGAGGACATAGGTTTAAGGTGAAGGGGAAAAGATTTGATACGCATCTGAGGGGTAACTTTTTCGCCCTGAGGGTGGTGGGTGTATGGAATAAGCTGCCAGAGGAGGTAGTTGAGGCAGGACTATCGCAACGTTTAAGAAACAGTTGGACGAAACGCAGGCAGGGGAGCTAGTGTGGCTGGGACATGTTGGCCGATGTGGGCAAGTTGGGCCGAAGGGCCAGTTTCCACACTATATCTTTCTTTAACACTATTTTTGCCTGAGAAAAGTTGATACAATTTTGCTAATTTTGTATCACTCTATGGCCCTACTTTCCTCAGCAGGCCATCTCTGGCATTACAGATAGAGAGGAGCATATTGACTGGTTACGTCATGGCCTGGCCTGGTAACTCAAATGCCCAGGACTGAAGATTATAAATAGTGGCGAACACCAAACCGTACAGCACAGGAATTACCCTTTGACTCCTCACGTCTGCACCACACACATTTCCAATCTAACATTCCATTTGGCGGAAGATGGTCCATATTACCTCTATTCTCTGACTGTTGGTGTGACTGTCCAAAGGCCTCTTAATCACCACTGTCGCATCAGCTTCCACCACCTCCCTTGGCAGTGTGTTCCAGGCACCTCCCATTCTGTGTAATCATTTGCTCCTCATGTCACTTTTCAACTTTCGCTTCATCACCTTAAACGTACGTCTTCCACTATTTGCATTTGCATCCTGGGAAAGGGTTCTGATTGTTTACCCTATCTATGCCTCCCATAATTTTAGTCATTTTAGAGTGATACCATGTGGAAACAGGCCCTTCAGCCCAACTTGTCCCAGCTACACTAGCGCCACCTGCCCGCATTTGGCCCATATCCCTCCAAACCTGTCCTATCCAATCACCTGTCTAACTGTGTCCTAAATGTTGGGATAGTTCCTGCCACAACTACCTCCTCTGGCAGCTAGTTCCGAACCCCCCACCACCCTTTGTGTGAATTTTACATACCTCAATTCCTGTTGAATTCCTATGAATACTTCTGCAAGCCACTGTATCTTTGGTCTCTCCATCCACATTGTTAACCAGTACTCTTCTTACTCTAATGTATGCTTGTTCTGTATTTTTTATTTTTTATATTCCTATCTTGCACTATGACTATGACCAGACGCTAAACTGCATTTCGTTGTACCTATACTTGTATCTGTGCAATGACAATAAAGTTGAATTGAATTGAATTTGTGATTCCATCAATGTGTTGGACAATGACAGATATTTAGAGATATACACTCCCAGGAACTTATTGAACTTCTCAACTAGTCTAGATGTGGTTTACGAGGATGGTATGAGGCACGTTCGACGGCTCTGGACCTCTTCTTGCTGGTTTAGCAGGATGATCTCATTGAAACTTACTGAATAGTGAAAGCCCTGGATAGAGTGGATGTGGAGAGGATATTTCCAGTAGTTGGAGAGTCTAGAACCAGAGGGCACAGCCTGAGCATAAAAGGACATTATAACAGAGATGAGGAGGAATTTCTTCACCTAGAGGGTGGTGAATCTGTGGAATTTCTCCACAGATGGCCGTGGAGGCCAAGTTATTGAGTTTTCTTTAACACTTTTGGCTTTTGATATATTTGCATTCTAATCATTTTCCTAATGTCCATGCCCATTATTTCATTATTATCAATACTTTGAGACATATAATGCAATAAATTAGTTCAAGCTGTTGCTCATTTTGAGAACACAAATAATTTGTATTACACAGAAAATACACAGAAAACTTTAGAAAGTTTCCCCAAGTTTTTCCATACATAGCCTAATAGAAAACTGTAAACATGTGCCACCATTGTGGTTACCTGGGAGTTTGATAGGGTTGCATTGTTTGCTTTTTAGATCACAGTTCTCCATCCTCCCGTAACTTTTGTTGTCTTTTGTATATAGAGGAGAACTGACCAATATCCTGAGAATTAAAAAAACACACAACTATAATGCCGTTTCACAATGTTCACTCGTCATAGTTATGAATTCATGTTGTACAAGCAGTTATTTGCAATTTTATCTTTCGTCACATATTTCCTAATCAACATTAAAACTACATTATTTCTCATATAAAAGGGCACAGAGTGCTGGAGTAACTCAGTGGGTCAGGTACATGGATTCATGTTCTCCAGAGATGCTGCCTGACACGCTGAGTTACTCCAGCACATAGCGTCCTTTTCTGTAAATCAATATCTGCAGTTCCTTGTTGAAACATTCTTTCTCATATTGACATTTCTCATAAATAGCAGGAGCAAGTAGAAGTTGCTGGTCCGCATTAACCTGCTCTGCCATTTAGTAACATCGTGGCTGATCTGACTGTGACTTCAGATCCGCTCTCCTGTTTACTTCTTAAACCTTTCAATCACTTGCTTATTAACAATCAATCTACCTTTGCCAATAAGTTATATAAAGGTTCTGTTTCCATCACCCTTTGAGAAAGTTCCAAAGACTCCTGACCCTGTGAGGGGAAAATAAAATCTAATTTCTATCATAAACGGGCAACCTTTTTTTTGAAATGGTGCCACGAGAGGAGAGATCATAAAGTCTAAAATCAGTGAATACAAGAGTACTGTACATTCGTCCTGATGGCAGGAATGAAAGAAGAGCATTTCGAATGAAAGAAGATCTATTCTTCGAGTAGCGTCTTCACCACCCTCCCCCTCGCGGCCTACCATCTGGATTGGCGCAGCCTTTCCTGCCGGAGACCGACTGGAGCTTCAGCAGCGGCACAGCACTGATTTGGCATAGTGGAGCGAGTGATGCTTTACCGGGGATCGCCGTTTGAAGCTCCGGAGTGTTGGGCCTGCTGCTTTATCATCGCGGAGCTTCCAGCCGCGGGCGGCGCTGACCTCAACATCGTGGAGTCCTGGTGATCCCTTTGTCGAGGGCCGCCAGTGATGAATCTCCGCCCAGCTCAGCCTGTGGACTTCGGGAGCTGCTGTCTCCGGTAAGAAGTGGCCGATTCGGAACTCCAAGACGCTGAGAATGTTCCTTCGTTCTGACGTCGGAGTCCCGATCATCCCAGCTAGAGGGCTTGAACATTGGGCCGCCCGTAGCGACGACTGCGGGGGGCTCGGGAGGCACCGACCACGGGTGAATAACAAAGAGGAGAATGACTTGAACTTTGTTGCCTTCCCTCACAGTGGGAAACATTGATTGCGCTGTTTGGGGATGTTTATGTTAAATTCTAAAGTGTGTCGTGTTATTTTTTATTCATATGGCTGTATGGTAACCCAAATGTCACTGTACCAATTGTTGCATGTGACAATAAACATAAACTTGAACTTGATCCCGACTATGGGTGCTGTCTGTACGGAGTTTGTACGTTCTCCCCGTGACCGCGTGGGTTTTCACCGAGATCTTCGGTTTCCTCCCACACTCCAAAGACGTACAGGTTTGTAAGTTAATTGGCTTGGGTTTGTACACTTGGTATAAGTGTAAAATTGTCCCTAGTGTGTGTAGGCTTGTGTTAATGTGAGAGAATCATTGGTCAGTGTGGACTCAGTGGGCCGAAGAGCCTGTTTCCATGCTGTAACTCTAAACTAAACTTCTGCTGACCATATTAACAAACATTCCCCAAACTTACGTTTGCTAGAGAGTCCTTGTTCAGGAGAAATGGAAGATGAGTGGGTGGAGGAGAGAAAAGGAACTGGGTGACTGGGAAAGGGGGATTAAAAAGATAAGTATGCACATGGTGGTGAGGGAGGTGAAGGAAATTAAACAAGAAGTGAGACGGGAATTTCCTGAATTTGGAGAATTCAATGTTCATGCCGTTGAATTGTAAGATACCCAAGCAGCATACAAGATGTGTAGGAAGGAACTGCAGATGCTGAAGATAGACACAAAATGAAGGAATAGGTGTTGAAAGTCATATAAAGCTGCATCATGACATTCTGATTCAATGCCCCAACCTCTGAAGGCAACCTTCTTTACCACTCTATCTTGTTTTGACACTTTTACATCTATCTATATCTATCTCTATATCTCTATCTCTATCTCTATCTCTATCTCTTATCTTCTATCTTCTATATAAAACTCTGTGGCTGTCGCCTGCCGTCCGTCCGTCCGGCTGCCGCTGCCTTTCTTCCTTTTGATTCGTTTCCATCGTGTGATGTCACAATGCCCAATACACTCCTTCCTATCAGCTTCCAACACACTTCAAAACAAAGTTGCAAGACAGGAACACTCTTAACTTTTCACCTCAATGGAATATCACAGCAAGTGCTTCAACATGAGGGGGAGGGCCAATTGGTATTGCAATTGGAACTGCTGCAGCAGGCAGGGGAGGTGCAATTGGATTTTTTTTTTTAATCCACTGCTGAGGGAGGCAGGGGAGTGCTTGAATCTTACATTTGGGGATGGCTTCAGTTCCGTTGGAGGAGACGGGTGCATGGTGGAATATTGGGTTGGGGGATCACACCATTGGAGGAGCAGACCCAACGGGTCTGCTCTTGGTCTAGTAACTATTAAAATCAGGATCACACTTTATTCGCCAAGTATGTTTTGCAACATACGAGGAATTTCATTGGCCAGGTCAGTCATACAATTAAAAGCCTCAGATCACCAAAACACATTTTAACATGAACATCCACCACAGTGATTCCTACACATTCCTCATTGTGATGGAAGGCAAAATAAAGTTCAGTCTCTTCCTTTTGTTCTTCCTCGGTCGTGGGCCTCGAGCCCCCGTTAACGGGATGATCTTGACACCTGTAGCCGGCAGCATTCGGGACCTCTGCGTCGAGGCGATCAGCTCCCGCATCGGGGGGGACTGGTCGAACCTTCCGCGATGTTGAGCTTCCCGACTAGCCTCTCCCGACTGCGAGCTTGATGGTAAAGTCCGCGGTGGCCGCGGTGGGCGTGATCCCAGGCAAGGGGTCAGCTTCGATGTTAAGTTCACGCCCCGTGATGGGGCTCACAACAGTCTGAGGAGGCTTTTCCAGCTCCAGCGATGGTAGGCCGCAGAGCCCGGAGGAAGTGATCCAAAAATTGATCACATCTCCGGGAAGGTAAGAGCTTGAAAAAAAGTTTCCCCCGATCCCCTCCCCCCTCCCCCCACATAAAACAAACTGAAGAGCATTTAAACAAACTGTTAACATACTAAATAATAACAAAAGGAAAAAAATAGAACAGACTGCCGGCAGAGCAGCCATTTCCCCGGCGCCTCAGAGTGATTGTGACTTGCACCCTACGATTCCTCTGTACATCAATGCTGCTGAGAGTCATGCTATTAATTGCATAGTCCCCCTTTACATTTCACAAGTTATAGGAGTAGAATTAGGCCGTCTGGCCCATCCAGTCCACTCCCCCATTCAATCATGGCTGATCTCTGCGTCATAATCCCATTTTCCTGCCTTCTTCCCATAACCCTTGATACCCATTTGATTTCCCAAAATGCAACAGCTCGCACTTGCTCAGATTAAACTCCATCTGCCATTTCTCCGCCCATTTCTGTGGCTGATCTATACCATGTATGGGTAGAGCTGCGAAACACTAAGGGGCAGAAAACGCTGGTGGGTGTTGCGTACAGGCCACCTAACAGTAGTAGTGAAGTTGGAGATGGTATCAAACAGGAAATTAGAAATGCGTGCGACAAAGGCAAAACAGTTATAATGGGTGACTTCAATCTATTAATTAATTCTAAAAGGGTTGACGGTGAATATGCAATGGAAGACATTTAAAGACTGCATGGATGAACTACAAAAATTGTTCATCCCAGTTTGGCAAAAGAATAAATCAGTGAAGGTAGTGCATCTGTGGATAACAAGGGAAATCAGGGATAGTATCAAAGCGAAGGATGATGCGTACAAAATAGCCAGAAAAAGCAGCATACCGGAGGACTGGGAGAAATTCAGAGACCAGCAGAGGAGGACAAAGGGCTTAATTAGGAAAGGAAAAATAGATTATGAAAGAAAACTGGCAGGGAACATAAAAACTGACTGCAAAAGTTTTTATAGATATGTTAAAAGAAAGAGATTAGTTAAAACAAATGTAGGTCCCTTGCAGTCAGAAATAGGTGAGTTGATCATGGGGAACAAGGATATGGCGGACCAATTGAATAACTACTTTGGTTCAGTCTTCACTAAGGAAGACATAAATAATCTGCCGGAAATAGCAGGGGACCGGGGGTCAAATGAGTCGGGAAGTGGTGTTGGGTAAATTAAATGGATTAACGGCCGATAAATCCCCAGGGCCAGATAGGCTGCATCCCAGAGTATTTAAGGAAGTAGCTCCAGAAATAGTGGATGCATTAGTAATAATCTTTCAAAACTCTTTAGATTCTGGAGTAGTTCCTGAGGATTGGCGGGTAGCAAACGTAACCCCACTTTTTAAGAATGGAGGGAGAGAGAAAACGGGGAATTACAGACCAGTTAGTCTAACATCGGTAATGGGGAAACTGCTAGAGTCAGTTATTAAAGATGGGATAGCAGCACATTTGGAAAGTGGTGAAATCATTGGACAAAGTCAGCATGGATTTACGAAAGGTAAATCATGTCTGACGAACCTTATAGAATTTTTCGAGGATGTAACTAGTAGCGTGGATAGGGGAGAACCAGTGGATGTGGTGTATCTGGACTTCCAGAAGGCTTTCGACAAGGTCCCACATAAGAGATTAGTATACAAACGTAAAGCACACGGCATTGGAGGTTCAGTATTGATGTGGATAGAGAACTGGCTGGCAAACAGGAAGCAAAGAGTAGGAGTAAACGGGTCCTTTTCACAATTGCAGGCAGTGACTAGTGGGGTACCGCAAGGCTCAATGCTGGGACCCCAGCTATTTACAATATATATTAATCTGGATGAGGGAATTGAAGGCAATATCTCCAAGTTTGCGGATGACACTAAGCTGCGGGGCAGTGTTAGCTGTGAGGAGGATGCTAGGAGACTGCAAGGTGACTTGGATAGGCTGGGTGAGTGGGCAAATGTTTGGCAGATGCAGTATAATGTGGATAAATGTGAGGTTATCCATTTTGGTGGCAAAAACAGGAAAGCAGACTATTATCTAAATGGTGGCCGACTAGGAAAAGGGGAGATGCAACGAGACCTGGGTGCCATGGTACACCAGTCATTGAAAGTAGGCATGCAGGTGCAGCAGGCAGTGAAGAAAGCGAATGGTATGTTAGCTTTTATAGCAAAAGGATTTGAGTATAGGAGCAGGGAGGTTCTACTGCAGTTGTACATGGTCTTGGTGAGACCACACCTGGAGTATTGCGTACAGTGTTGGTCTCCAAATCTATGTAAAGGAGGAAGGACATTATTGCCATAGAGGGAGTGCAGAGAAGGTTCACCAGACTGATTCCTGGGATGTCAGGACTGTCTTATGAAGAAAAGACTGGATAGAAACATAGGCCAAACCCGTGTAGTGAAGTTGGAGATGGTATAGAAATTAGGTGCAGTGACTTCAATCTACATAGAAGTAGGCCATTCGGATTTTTGGTTTATACTCTCTAGAATTTAAGAGATTGAGAGGGGATCTTATAGAAACTTACAAAATTCTTAAGGGGTTGGACAGGCTAGATGCAGGAAGATTACTCCCGATGTTGGGGAAGTCCAGGACAAGGGGTCACAGCTTAAGGATAATAATAATGTTTATTTATATAGCACTTTTCAACAAAACCAGTATTTGAACCAAAGTGCTTTACAGAGATTGATTAAATTAATTGAACAGGTCAATGCAATAAATCCATACAAATCAGGGCCAGATAGGCTGCAAAAACTTACGGAAATAATCTTTCAAAAAAAAAGACACAGAACGTAACCCCACTTTTTTAAGAAGGTAAGGAGAGAGAAAAAACGGGAATTACAGACCAGAAATCTAACATGAAACTGCTAGAGTCAGTATTAAAGATGGGATAGCAGCACCCAAAGTCAGCATTTACGAAAGATAAATCATGTCTTCACTGTGCGTGGATAGGGAAGGCACTCTGGACTTCCAGAAGGCTTTCAACAAGGTCCCACATAAGAGATTAGTATACAAACTTAAAGCACACACGGCCCCCTGGCAAACAGGTGCAAATAGTCCACCAGGCGATGTCGTGCTGGGCCTATATGATCTGGAATTGAAGGCAATATCTCCAAGTTTGTGGATGACACTAAAAAACCCGGACCTGGGTTTTCAGGGGCAATCCTTTATAAAAGGATTTGAGATGAGTTGAAGAACTATTTTTTCTCCAAACACAGAGAGTGGTGAATCTCTGGAATTCTCTGCCACAGAAGAGTAGTTGAGGCCAGTTCATTGGCTATATTTAAGAGGGAGTTAGATGTGGCCCTTGTGGCTAGTTAGATATGGCCCTTGTGGCTAACGGATCAGGGGGTATGGAGAGAAGGCAGGTACGGGATACTGAGTTGGATGATCAGCCATGATCATATTGAATTGTGGTGCAGGCTCGAACGGCCGAATGGCCTACTACTGCACTTAATTTCTATGTTTCCCTCTCCTCACCCCTCTCCCTCTCCTCACCCCTCTCCCTCTCTCCCTCACCCCCCTTCCCTCTCTACCCCACCCCCTTCCCTCTCTTTCAGGCTCGAAGGGCCGAATGGCCTACTCATGCACCTAATTTCTATGTTTCGAACTGCACAAAATACTCCAAATATGGCCGTAGAGTTGCTGCCTTACTGTGCCAGAGACCCAGTTCGATCATAGAAACATAGAAAATATGGAATGTAGGAGGAAAGCAGAGCACCCGGGGAAAACCCACGTGGTTCACGGGGAGAACGTACTAACTCCATAACCTCTTTCAGCATCATTATCATTCTATGATTTCATTCTCTGAAATTAGCAGTCTGCTTTCACCTGAGAAATAGACTACAGAGTACCAGGGCATCAACAGAGAATAACATATATTTAGGCAAACCAAAAACGACTAAATATGTTATTTGTTATATATGTATAACATATATCATATATGCATGACATATGTTATATATGTTAGGGTGGCGTGGTGGCAAAGCAGTAGAGCTACTGCCTTATAGTGCCAGAGGCCCGGGTTTGATCCTCAATACAGAGTTTGTACGTTCTCCCTGTGACTTGCGTTGGTTTTCTCCAAGATCTTCGGTTTCCTCCCACACTCCTAAGATGTACAGGTTTGTAGGTTAATAGACTTGTTGTAAAGGTAAAACATGTCCCCAGTGTGTTTAGGATAGTGCTAATGTGCTGGGATAGCTGGTCGGTGCGGTGGGCCGAAGGGCCTGTTTTCGCGCTGTATTTCTAAACTAAACTACTGCAAAATACAGAATAAGTGTATATCTAGAATACTAAATAATTAAATGACACACTATAGCAATGGGTACCACATTTTCAAAATGAACAGCTCAAAAAAAATAGAATCTAAATAAATCATCTTACCCACTGTTTTCATCATGATTGTATTGAACAACTTTCTGTCCAAACAGTACATTGTCATGATTTTGAAACACCACCCTTATTTTGGTATCAATGTTGAAGGTATACAATGCCTTCGGGGCTGCAAATAGAAGAGAAAGCAAAATGCAAAATGGAAGTAATTCTGTAAAATATGTCATCAATATAAAAGGATGCATAACAATATCATTATCATTCTATCATTTCATTCTCTGAAATAACCTGTCTGCTTTCACTTAAGAGAGTAGAGAGTACCAGGACCTCAATGGAACAACATATAGTGTAAACAATAATGTAAAATGTAAATAATTCTGTAAAGTATTTCATCACTATAGAAGGATTGATACCATTGGTTAAAATTAACCAAATCAAAGTGTAGCTAAACCATAAGCAATAAACAGAGCCCCGACTACTGAATCAAGTGATTCACACATTAAAAACTCTGCAATAATGAATCACAGTAGAGTTGCTGCCTTACAGCACCAGAGACCCGGGTTCAATCCTGACTATGGGCGCTTGCCAGTACGGAGTTTGTACGTTCTTCCCGTGACCTGCGTGGGTTATCTCCAAGAACTTCACTTCGCTCCCACACTCCAAATACGTTCAGTTTGTAGGTTAATTGGTATAAATGTATATGTGTAAAATTGTCCTTAGTGTGTGTAGGGTAATGTTAATGTGCGGGGAACACTGCTTGGCGCGGACTCTGTGGGCCGATGAGCCTGTTTCCACACTAAAATCAGGTCTTTGCACATGCTGGAAATTTGCAAATCTAAGTGAATGTATCAGGTGCATAATCTACCCGTTGCATAGAGTGCAAATAATAGCTGCAACTTCATGTAAAGTTTTTTTTAGATAGAGGATCCTGTGCAGAGGAGAAAGTGTCATCACTTGCAGTTGTTGTGTTAACTTCAGGCAGGATGTACTTAAACCTGTCTCGCACTTTGAAGGCCATAGATGTAATATGTAAGACCTGCGAGGGATCAAGTCACCACATCCTGAATAAGTGTCAGGATCATAAAGATAAACGTCGCAGGTTATTGAACTGTGGTCGTGTGCATTAAGGTGTATCAGGGAAGTGGAGAGTAACCTGAATAGATCCATCTAGGAGGTAATAACTATTAACTAGTGCAATCGGTATTTTCTTTTGTTACCTTTTGTTTGAATTGTGGGCACGACTAGCAAATCTTCCCATCACCCACTACCCTTGTGAAATGCTTGTGAGATATTTTCTTGCTATAATTCCATGCTCTTTGTAACAGTACTCCTCATTTGGACTCAGCAACAATGAAGGAACAGTAATATATTTCCATATCACTGGTAGGCAAGTAGCACTGACGGGAAACTTTCCATTAGTCATCTGTTGATTGAGCAGATTG
Source organism: Leucoraja erinaceus (assembly GCF_028641065.1). NCBI lineage: Eukaryota > Metazoa > Chordata > Chondrichthyes > Rajiformes > Rajidae > Leucoraja > Leucoraja erinaceus. Next base: position 2,272,949 of record NC_073404.1, on the reverse strand, counting down.
TACGGCACTTAGCCCATTAGGTTTGTTGTGGGGAATTTCCCATGTGGTCAGGTAGATGCCAAAGCTGGAACTGTGCTAGAAATGTTCGGTGAGATGTACAAACAGGACTGGAACAAATATCATGGGAACCACAGCCAGATTATTGTCCAGGTTGTAGGTTGTGCTGTATATGGCACTACTGGCCCATATTTCCCTCTTACACCCCCCCCCCCCCCCCCCCCCCCCATTCTCCTTCCCCCTGACACCTTCCACCCAGCTCACACCCTCCAACTTTACATTTCACTCCCCCACTGCTCTCCTTATCTGACCTCTTATCTTCTATTTACCTCTAGCCTTTGTCACTTACTCCACCCATCTGCCAATCACCCCCCACCCCCCCTCAGCTGTAACCACCTATCACTTAAGATAGACACAAAATGCTGGAGTAACTCAGCGGGTCAGGCAGCATCTCTGGGAAAAAGGAATTGGTGACATTTCAGGACGAGACACTTCTTCAAATTGAAGTCTGAAGAGAGTTTAAGAAGGAACTGCAGATGCTGGAAAATCGAAAGTACACAAAAATGCTGGAGAAACTCAGCGGGTGCAGCAGCATCTATGGAGCGAAGGAGATGGGAAACGTTTCGGGCCGAAACGTTGCCCATCTCCTTCGCTCCATAGATGCTGCTGCACCCGCTGAGTTTCTCCAGCATTTTTGTGTACCTTTAAAGTCTGAAGAAGGTTCTCGATCCAAAAGGCGAGTCTGAAGAATGGTCTCAACACGAAAAGTCGCCTATTCCTTTTCTCCAGATGCTGCCTGACCCGCTGAGTTACTCCAGCATTTTATGTTTCCCTTCAGTGTAAACCCGCATCTGCAGTTCCTTCCTGCACATTAGTTGAGTGAATCTTCTCTGAACAGCTTTCGATGCAGTTACAACCTATCTCAAAGGAGACCAATGCTATACGTAACAGTACAAATATCATTGACATAGAGCACAGAAACAGACATTTCAACACACCCAGTCTATTACCATCTGCACTAATCCCATTTACCAGCACTTGGTCAGTAGCTCTCCATGCCTTACAAATTCAACTGCTTATCTCAACATTTTAAATGTTGTGAGAGTATCTGCCTCCATAACCCTCTCAGACAATGCATCTCAACCCAACCATCCACTGGGTGAAAACAATTCTTCCCTATGTCCCCTCTAACTCTCTCACTCCTTACCCTGAACATGTGTTCTCTCTTTATAGACATGTCTGCTATGGGAAGAAAATGTCCTACTCTCTACGATATCAATGTCCCCAATAGGTTTGTACACTTCTAACAAGTGTTCTTCAGTTGCTTCTACTGTGAGGTAAACAAACTGAGCCAGTCCACTTCATCCTCATAACTGAAACCCCAAGCGACTTTATGGTGAATTTCCAAAATAACACGCTTCAATGCAATCATGTCCTTTCTATGTTCTATGCTGTATTCAAGAGTTAGAGATTGCTCTTACGTCTAACAGAATCAAGGGATATGGGGAGAAAACAGGAACGGGGTACTGATTTTGGATGATCAACCATGATCATATTGAATAGTGGTGCTAGCTTGAAGGGCCGAATGCACCTATTTTCTATGTATCTACGTTGAGGGGACCAAAATTGCACACAGTATTACGGATGTGGCTTCACCAATGTTTTTATATAGCTATACAATAATGTCCCTGCTCTTATATTCTATGTTCCGGCTAATGAAGTCTATAATCTCTTTGCCTTCTTTACCACGTGGAATGGAATGAAATACTTTATTGTCACATGTGAAATGCTTTGCTTGCATACCCAAGGTATGCAAATAGTGGCCACCTACCCCTACATCAGAACAGCAACTCATATTTAGCTTGGGCAACTTACAACCCAGTGGTATAAATATTGATTTCTCCAACTTCAAGTACTTCCTCTTTCTCCATCCCTTCCCCCACCCGAGATGCATCAGGTTCCCATTCTCAGCTAGCAAACAGTTAACAATGGCTTGTTTCCTTTATTATCATTACTTTTTTGACTATCTTTCATTCAATTGCTTAAATCTCTCTACATCACTGTCAATATCTCTTGTTTCCCTTTGCCCCGACCTCGCGTGTTTCACAGAGGAAGAGGACTTAACTTTCTGGTGCCTTTCCCCACAGTGGAAAGTTTTGATTCTGCTGTGGGGGGACGTTTGTGTTGAACTCTATAATGTGTTGTGTCCATTTTATTCTTTTTTTTTTTTAACCTTTTTCTATGGTTTGTAATGGAACTTATTATTTAATTTATGTAAAGCACTTTGGTGTCAATGCGAGTTGACTTAAAACGTGCTATATAAATAAAACTTACTTACTAGTCTGAAGAAGGCTCTCGACCCAAAACCTCACCCATTTCTTCTCTCCAGAGAGAAGGCTGCCTGTTCCGCTGAGTTACACCAGCATTTTGAGTCTATCTTCGGTTTAAACCAGCATCTGCGATTCCTTCTTATCCATTACCTTATTGAACCTCTCCTTGATACGTTTTTCCTTTCCAGAATAAAACTTATGCAGCCACACTGCAATGTAATTATCTGCTGAGACTTTTCTCAGCTTCGTAAATAAAATAAATCTGTCATCTCTCCCCCTTTATGCTATTTCAAATAACGCAGTCCTGCTGGTTCTATTAGTCATAATTTACATTCAGAAAGCCACACGATTTACAGAAAATAAAATTTTTTAATGCAGGATCACTAAAACCGTTATTTACATTGAGTAAGATAATTGTGCAAACACAAGGAACTGCACATGCTGGTGTATTTAAAAAATATCTAAAATGCTGGAGTATCTCAACGGCTCAGCATCTCTGGAGAACATGGATAAGATACGTTTCGGGACAGGGACCTTCTTCAGATTGATCGTGGTAGGGTGCGGAGAACGGGGCAGAAAGGTGGAATAGAGGGGGGCAGGACAAAGCCTGACAAGTGGTCGGTGATACAGTGCCCTCCATAATGTTTGGGACAAAGACCCATCATTTATTTATTTGCCTCTGTACTCCACAATTTGAGATTTGTAATATAAACTCACATGTGGTTAAAGTGCACACTGTTGGATTTTATTAAAAGGTATTTATATACATTTTGGTTTCACCATGTAGAAATTACAGCAGTGTTTACACAGTCCCCCCATTTCAGGGCACCATAATGTTTGGGACACATGGCTTCATAAGTGTTTGTAATTGCTCAGGTGTGTTTAATTGCCTCCTTAATGCAGGTATAAGAGAGCCCTCAGCACTCAGCCTTTTCTCCAGTCTTTCCATCACCTTTGGAAACGTTTATTGCTGTTTATCAACATGAGGACAAAAGTTGTGCCAATGAAAGTCAAAGAAACCATTATGAGACTGAGAAACAAGAATAAAACTGTTAGAGACATCAGCCAAACAGACTTACCAAAATCAACTGTTTGGAACATCATTAAGAAGAAAAAAAAGCACTGGTGAGCTTACTAATCGCAAAGGGACTGCCAGACAAAGGAAGACCCCCACAGCTGATGACAGAAGAATTCCCTCCATAATAAAGAAAAATCCCCAAACACCTGTCCAACAGATCAGAAACACTCTTCAGGAGTCAGGTGTGGATTTGTCAATGACCACTGTCTGCAGAAGACTTAATGAACAGAAAAACAGAGGCTACACTGCAAGATGCAAACCACTGGTTAGCTGCAAAAATAGGATGGCCAGGTTACAGTTTGCCAAGAAGTACTTAAAAGAGCAACCACAGTTCTGGAAAAAGGCCTTGTGGACAGAGGAGACGAAGATTAACTTGTATCACAGTGATGGCAAGAGCAAAGTATGGAGGTTAGTTGTATCAGCAGTTGTATCATTGATGATACAACTGCAAATGGTAGTAGCATAATTAATTCTGAAGTGTATGGACACATCCTATCTGCTCAAGTTCAATCAAATGCCTCAAAACTGATTGGCCAGCAGTTCATTCTGCAGCAAGACAATGATCCCAAACGTACTGCTAAAGCAACAAAGGAGTTTTTCAAACATGGTCAATTCTTGAGTGACCAAGTCAGTCACCTGATCTGAACCCAAATGAGCATGCCTTTTATATGCTGAAGTGAAAACTGAAGGGTACTTGCCCCCAAAACAAGCATAAGCCAAAGATGGCTGCAATATAGGCCTTTTACAGGCAGAGGCATCATCAGAGAAGACACTCAGCAACTGGTGATGTCCATGAATCACAGACTTCAAGCAGTCATTGCATGCAAAGGATATGCAACAAAATACTAAACATGACTACTTTCATTTACATTACATTGCTGTGTCCCAAACATTATGGTGCCCTATGGGGAGACTATGTATAAACACTACTGTAATTTCTACATGGTTGAAACCAAAATGTGTAAAAATGGTCCATTAAAATCTGACAATGTGCACTTTAACCACATGTGACTTTTTTCTATTACAAATCTCAAATTGTGGAGTGCAGAGGCAAATAAATAAATAATGGGTCTTTGGCCCAAACATTATGGAGGGCACTGTAAATATGCTGCACTTTTCGTGATGTTCGAATGCATTGAAAACCTGCAGACTCAGCTCTATGCTCAATCTGTTTGTGTACGGTCTTATCTGATGAAAGATATACAGGGTAAAACGGGTTCATCTGTGATAGGAGGGAAGCGGGTTTTGTTGCCACATTTCGTGACTAACTACATCACCATTTGCGAATAAGTAGGCAGATGACGTTAACAGAATGAAACTTACTCTGTTGCAATTATAACATTTAAGAAGATGAAATTACAGGCATTGGAGGAATTTAAAGAAAGTAGGAAAGAACATGCAGGGAATTAGAAGAGCCAATAAAGGTCAGGACATGTGGTTGGCAAGTCAGATGAGATTCCCAAAAGATAAATTAAAAAGAAAGGAGTAACTGGTTAGGACTACTTCAAAGGTATTTTATTGGTCACATTCACATACACCTAGGTGTAGTGAAGTGAAATGCTTCTTGCCATTTTGCAGCACATAAAGAAGGAATACAGACATAACATTAATAAGAGTTTTAAACATAAAGAACATCCCCCCACAATGGTTCCCATTATGAGGGAAGGCACAAAGTCCAGTCCCCAACCCCAGTTCACCCATAGTCGGGCCCATTGAGGCCTCCACAGTTGCCTCTACGGAGGCCCGATGTTCCAGGCCGTTCTCGCAGGGTGATGTTGCTCCGGCGTCGGGAGAGTCCTCTCAGCGGCTTGGGAACCCTGGAGTGGCCACTTCCGTACTGGAGGCCACGGCTTCCAAAGCCAACAAGGCCACGCCGGTTGGAGCTCCACAACTGGCGATCTCATCTAGAGATCCCAGGCTCCCGGTGTAAAGTCAGCACTGCCGCCCGCAGCTGGTCGCTCCACAGTCCCGCAGCTCCGTGATGTTTTCCTCAGCGATCTTCACCTCACCGGAGCTCCAGCGCGGCGACCCGGGCAAGGCATCGCCCGCTCCGCGATAGCGCTGTGCAGCCTCCGAAGCCGTGGTTCTGGGCGGTCCCCGACAGGAAACGCCGCTCCAGGCCCGCTGGTAGGCCGCGAGGACGGGTCAAAGCTGCAGCCCGGAGAAAAGCTGCCTCTCCGACCAGGTAGGGACCCTGAAAGGTAGTTTCCCCCTTCCCATCCCCCACATAAAAAAGTCCAGACCTCCAAACAAAACACTTAACTAACTAAAATAAAAAATAAAAAGATGAAAAGACAGACAGCTGCTGGCTGGGCAGCCGTGCACAGGATAAAGGTAGGAATATATACTTGGAGTCAGAAGATGTAGGCGCGATATTAAACTAGTACTTTGCATCTGTATTCACCAAGGGGAAGGATATGGAGGATAGTGAGATCAGTGTGTAGGAAGGAACTACAGATGCTGGTTTAAACCGTAGACGTCAAAAAGCTGGAGTAACAGTACGACAGGCAGCATCTCTGGAGAGAAGGAATGGGTGACGTTTCGGGTCGAGGCCCTTCTTCAGACTAGTTAGGGAAAAGGGAAATGAGAGATAGACAATGATGTGGAGAGATAAAGAACAATGAATAATTCTGCATATCTCAATCGGGTCCCCTCCACGCAAACTAAAATAAACCCAGTCTGTCTATTCTCTCTTCATAATGTAACTGTTCCATCTCCATTCCTGCTGAATATCCTCTGCATCCTCTCCAATCCAATTACACACTTCCTCAAGTGTGACAAGGTAAACAGTATACAATACTCAAGCTGTGGCCTAACCAACGTTTGTAAAAACCGAAGATAGGCGCAAAATGCTGGAGTAACTCAGCGGGACAGGCAGCATCTCTGGAGAGAAGGAATGGGTGACATTTCAGGTCGAGACCCTTCTTCAGACAGATCGTTGTATAAGGGTATATACTTAAAGGTTATACGATGCATAAAGTTGGAAGCGTGGAAACGCCCAACCTGTTCCCAGCGATCACCCGTTCTATATTATCCCACTTTCTCATCCACTCCCTGCACAACAGGGGAAATTTGCAGAGGCCAATTAACCTATGACCTATGAAACCATAGAAATGGTACATATATCTACTGAAAGAATAAACATTTGTTCTCACAAGCATCGTGTCATTTATTGTTTTTTATCTTCTATTCGCAGGCAATGTAGCTTCACATTACGGAAAATCATGATCTGGATAATTTTCCAGAAATGAAAAATAGCCCCCATAATACTGGGGTCATCTGTGCACTTTATTACCTCTTCAAAAAATTAAATCGAATGCATGCCCTCACCTCCATTAGGACTAAATTTCCTGCCAGGATATCCCCCAACATAGCCACACTAAAGATCGTAGCCATACTGAAGATCTTTGTATAATCCCTACTTTTCCAATTCCCTGCTGCTGATGTTTCGCTCATCAGCCTGGAATAATAACCTGTTGTTGAATAAAGGCATCACATCTGGTGGCCTCAACTCATCATCTTCAGCACAAATGGCCTACTACAATAGTGGCAGGGTGGCACACCAGTAGAGTTGCTGTCTTACAGTGCCAGAGATCCGGGTTCAATCCTGACTATGGGTGCTTTTCGTACGGAGTTTGTATGTTCTCCTCGTGACTTGGTTTAGCTAATTGTAAGTTGGTATAATTTGGTATAATTGTAAATTGTCCTGAGTGTGTGTATAGGATGGTGTTAGTGTGCGGGGATCGCTGGTCGGCTCAGACTCTGTGGGCCGAAGAGCCTGTTTCTGTTCTGTATCTCTAAATTAAACTTTTACCTCTATTTGTTCTATTGGTTTAGTCTATTGCTATTGTATTGCTATTGCTATTGCTATTGTAAAATTATCACTCTGGAAAAGAAAGAAAACATTTTACCGAGAGGCTCTGCTTGCTTTTTGTAATTATCCATACATCCTAATCTTTGGATCCCATTCCATACCTCTGCACATTGTCCTCCCCGAGTCTAGAGAATTTACTTTCTAGAGGAAGAGGAAAGAATTAATAAAGAAAGTTCCCATAGATATGGAGAACCTGAAGCCAGCGGAGCTCTCTTGCTAAACATGAGATTTGCGGGCTGAAGTTCAAAACGTGTGAGAAAAAGACAGGAAAGTTGGATACTATGTTTTAGTTGGTGAATAATAATCATAATAATAACAGCTAACATGTTCCGGAAAAACAAAGTAACACTTAGTTTAGTTTAGAGATGAAGCGTAAGAATACTAAGTCCACACCGACCACCGATCCACTCACATCAGCTCTGTGTTACCCCACTTTCTCACCCACTTGCAACACATTAGGAGCATTTTTTTTAACTGGGCCAATTAATCCACAAACCAGCAGGTCCTTGGGAGTGTGGGAGGAAACTGGAGCACATGGAGGAAACCCACATGGTCACAGGGAAAGCATGCAAATTTCACGCGGACAGCACCCAAGATCAAACCCGAGCCTCTGGCGCTGTGAAGCAGCAGCTCTACCAGCTTTAAAATAGAAGTGAATTAATTCCTCTTCTGAAAACGAATTCCATTAGTTTTAGAGTCATTTGATGAATGCATAGGGGGCACCGACTGGATAGCTAAAAGGGCTAACTAAAATTCTACCACACATTTCCACCTGCATTTTATCATTTCTACAGGAATGGATGACTTGCGTTAGTTTTGCCGGCAATTCTGTAAAATTCCACTCAACATATAACCTTGATGGCAACAATTTTATAGCATTACACCGTTTTACAACCATAGCATTATTTATTTGCAGAAAGTCTTAGATATTTGGTAGGCAATATTTTAAATCACAATCTTACGTTAATATCTTCATTTAAAAATCCAATGTTACATTTGTTGCAAACGTGCACACAATTGCCTTGCCACAATATCAGTCAATCATTCACGATTAATACAACACAGTAAATCCTAAAATACATCCATGGATAAATACGGTTTGCCAAGTTTTTTTCAGCCATGCAAAGAAATTTAAATATAGAGTTTTAACAAAAAATACTATGACAATCAGAAAGTCAAGCAGGTGTGTGTGCAGGAAAACAATGTTTCCGCTTGAAGACCATTTGGCTGTTAACTGTTTCTCGTTTCACAGATGCTGCCTGCCTTGCCGAGGATTCCAGCATTTCTATTTCAGATTTCCAACTGTCGGGTTTTATCAAGTTCACAAAATGTATTTAAAAAATACCCACCAAAGAGCAAGAAGAATAGCGTTCCTATCATTCTCTTCATTTCAGGATCAATAAATTCTGCGGTAATGACAAAGGATAGTAATTCCGAATAGCATCACAAATGAGACTGCGTCATTTTCAAGTCTGGAAGCATGGGTAGGAGAGGCTGCAAATGAACACATGTTCTACGCACGAGGGTTTTATTCAGTTTTTGCAATGTCGACTGAGCTATATCAAAACCACACGTTTCAAGAGGTGGTGCTTGAAGGATGTGGTGATCCTTTGTTCCTCAAACATCCTGCGCAGATGCAGTTTCACGTTAACTAACATTAGCCAACGTTTGCAGCATTGAGAACTACAATAAAATCAATTTATGAAACATGTTCTCTCTAAAACCTCACCATTGTTTAAAATTTACCTATATTGTTAATCAAAATAAATGTCAGAAAACTATGACATTTCATTGTAATTTTTTTTTAAAAGGTGAAAGAATCCAGCAAATGAATCTAACGACAGAAAAAAAAAACGATGCTTGAAAGTCAAACCCAACTTTTCAAAAATGAGAGCATTTGCAACAACTAACTTCCTTTCTTTTATCATGCTAGAACATAGAACAGTAAAGTGTGTGGGAGGGAATGCAGATGCTAGTTTACGCCAAAGATAGACACAAAATGCTGGAGTATCTCAACGGAACTGGGAGTGAGGGGAGAACGAAAGATATGCTAAAAGCACCAATGACCATTGAAAGGAGGAGCTCACAATGGTACATTGCCAGATGTGCAGAGTTGATAACGAGTTATAAAATCAGTGAAACTCAATAGGACAACAGTGAAACTAGTATGACGACTAGAGTGGGGAAGTGACGGCGCAAGAGGGGATGCAAGGGTTACATGAAGTTAGATAAATCAATATTCATACTGCTGCGTTGTAAACAGCCCAAAGGAAATATGAGGTGCTCTTCCTCCAATGGAGGGGGCCCAAGACAGAAAGGCCAGTGTGGGAGTTAAATTGTTTGGCAACCAGTAGATCGCATGGGCCAAGGTGGACTGAGCGGAGGGGTTCAGAGAAACGATCGCCCAGTCTGCACTTGGTCTCGCAGATATCCAGGAGTCCATACATAGAACAGCGGATACAGTAGATGGGGTTGGAGGAGCTGCAAGTGAACCTCTGCCTCACCTGAAAGGACTGTCAAGGTCCTTGGATAGAATTGAGGGACGGGGTTTCGGGGCAGGTGTTACATGGGGTGGTTTGGGTAGGAAGTTGAACAAGAACATGGAAAAGGACAAGGGAGGCTTTTAAAATTAGATACTGAGCTGTCACATCTGCCCTTCTATCATTCAGGAATCTTGTTATGTCTGTAATATCCCAGTTCCTCAATTCAATCCATGTCTTGGATTCAGATTCAGATTCAGATTCAACTTTAATTGTCATTGTCAATGTACAGTACAGAGACAACAAAATGCATTTAGCATCTCCCTGGAAGAGCGACATAGCATATGATTTGAATAAATATTTACATTAGCATATGTACAGACATAGTGTTTTTCCTGTGGGAGGATTGTCCGGGGGGGGGGGGGGGGGGGTGATTGGCAGTCACCGAGGTACGTTGTTGAGTAGAGTGACAGCCGCCGAGAAGAAGCTGTTCCTGGACCTGCTTGTCCGGCAACGGAGAGACCTGTAGCGCCTCCCGGATGGTAGGAGGGTAAACAGTCCATGGTTGGGGTGAGAGCAGTCCTTGGCGATGCTGAGCGCACTCCGCAGACAACGCTTGCTTTGGACAGACTCAATGGAGGGGAGCGGGGAACCGGTGATGCATTGGGCAATTTTCACCACCCTCTGCAAGGCCTTCCGGTCGGAGACAGAGCAGTTGCCATACCATACTGTGATACAGTTGGTAAGGATGCTCTCGATGGTGCAGCGGTAGAAGTTCACCAGGATCTGAGGAGACAGATGGATCTTCTTCAGTCTCCTCAGGAAGAAGAGACGCTGGTGAGCCTTCTTGATCACAGTTGAGGTATTGTGGGTCCAAGAGAGGTCATCGGAGATGTTAACACCCAGGAACCTGAAGCTAGAAACACGTTCCACCTCCGTCCCGTTAATGTGGATGGGGGTGTGCGTGCCGCCCCTGGACTTCCTGAAGTCTACAATGAGCTCCTTGGTCTTCTTGGAGTTATGGGCCAGGTTGTTGTCAGCGCACCATGCTGCTAAGTGCTGGACCTCCTCCCTGTAGGCCGACTCATCGTTGTTGCTGATGAGGCCAATCACCGTTGTATCATCTGCATACTTGATGATGGTGTTAGTACCATGTACAGGTGTGCAGTCATAGGTGAAGAGGGAGTAGAGGAGGGGGCTCAAGTTGTTTGCCAACCGCCAAAAAACACTATATAGAAGAAGAAGAAGGAGGAGGGGGCTCAGCACACAGCCCTGTGGAACGCCGGTTTTCAGGGTAAGGGTTGAAGAGGTGTGCTTATCTAACCTAACAGACTGTGGTCTGTTGGTTAGAAAGTCCAGTATCCAGTTGCAGAGGGAGGGATCGATGGCCAGGTTACCGAGTTTGGTGATCAGTTTAGATGGTATAATGGTGTTGAATGCCATCGTCCACTTTACCTGTTACTCCTGTAACATTTAAATAAATGCTGTTTACTCCACTGGTCTTTTCTCTCTCTTTGCCGTGCACCTGCCTGTCCTGCTGAAACTATTGTTGACCACAATATATGCGCCCAACTTCTCATCCAATTCCTTTCAGATCTGGGCCTTCCCTCTTACCAATCTAGTTTAAATCCGCCCAGGTAGCACTAGTAAATCTCCCTCCCAAGAAATCGGTTCCTCTCCAGTTTAGATTCAACCCGTCCCTATTGTACAGGATACCTCTTCTCAAGAAGAGATCCCAATGGTCCAAAAACCTGCACCAACTCCTTAACCATGCTGGAACCTTTCATGTAGCATATCCCACTTCTCCTGCCCTCACTCGCTTGTGGCATTGGGAGGAATCCAAGGGATTACCATTCAAGGTCCTGCTTTTTAACTTATAATATTAAAGAATTGGATGTGAATGTAGGTGGCATGGATAGTAAGCTTGTGAATTACACTAAGTGCACAGTGAAAAAGGTTGATCAACTGAGCCAATGGACCGAGGAATGGCAGGCAGAGTTTCATTCAAAAAATGTGAGGTGTTGCATTTTGGTCAAACAAGTGCAGGACTTACACAGTAGATGTTAGGACCCTGGGTGTAGAACAGACAGGCAGGTACATAGATCCATGAAAGGTGGGACATGGGTAGACAGAGTGGTGAAGAAGTCATTTGACTAAAGCCTTCATTGATCAGGGTGCAGTGTACAGGAGTTGGGACAAAACAAAACAGCTGAAGAAGACGTTGGTAAGGCCACATTTTTTTGCCCCGTGTATGGTTCTGACCACCCTGCTGTAAGAACGATGTCATTAAACTGGAAAGAGTGCAAGAAAAATGTATGAGGATGTTTGCAGGACTGGAGAGTTTGAGTTAGACGGAGAGGCTTGTTAGGCTGGGTCTTTATTCCCTGGAGGAGACTGACTGAAGGGTGACCTTTAAAGGTTGATAAAATCATGAGGCATAGAAACAAATAGCTAGTCATTTCCCCATGGTTGGGTCATCTAAAACTAAAGAGCATAGGTTAAAGGTGAGAAAGATTTTAAAAGGACCCGAGGGGCTTGTTTTCCACTAGGATCTTAAATTAATGTTTCTCATCTGTATCCACTTCAGAGAGGATGTTTTAATTGTGGGGGAATTCAAACACTGGGATAGTGGATTCCAGAACTAATTACCTCCAAAAGGGATCTATAGTTTAGATTAGAGATATAGCGCAGAAACAGGCCCTTCAGCCCACCAAGTCCTTGCTGACCAGCAATCCCCACACACTAACACCATCCCTGTAGGAACAATTTATAATTTCACCAAGCCAATTAACCTACAAACCTGTGTGCCTTTTGGAGTGTGGGAGGAAACCAGAGGTCCTGGAGAAAACCCATGCAGGTCACAGGGAGAACAAACAAACTCTCGTACTTGTAGTCAGGATCGAACCCAGATCTCTGACGCTGAAGGCAGCAACTCTACCAGTGCCTCCCTATGTCATAGCAGGCTAAGAAGGTGGATGAATCTCAGGGCCTGGTGAGACGTACTCCAGGCATACAGTAGGTGCAGCCAGCGTTGCAAGCGCCAGGGAATACGGCATGAACCGGGGGCGGTGTGGACAGCCATCATCAGTACATCAGCCCACCAGTCGGTCCATTAAAAAGGAGGATTTCCTGTGATATCAAAAAGGTTAAAACAGATGTCTTAGCACCTTCAAATAGTGGATAATTCACAGGACATGATGGGATGTATTCCAAGTTTCTATGAGATGTAAGGAGGCAATAACTGAGGTCCTGATAGAAATTTAAACATCTTCTCTGACCATAGAAGAGATGTCTGATGATTGGAGAACAGAAAATATTGTACTTTTGTTCAAGAGGCTGGCAAGAAAAGGCCAAGTAATTAATTACAGGGCTTTGAGTCTAAAATGAGTGGAAAGTGCTTAGTTAGGAAAAAAAGAGGGACATACTTAATCTGAATTTGCAGAGGCAATGATTGTTTGGGATTTTTCTGCTTGGCTTTGGTAAAAGGAAATCCTGTCTGACTAATTTGGTTGAATTTTTGAAGAACAAGATTAAATGTGTCATTGAGGGCACTGTGGTTTCTGCAATGCCTACGTGCCTTCTAATCAGATCATTCTAATGGGCAGAAACATTTCTCATAGTCTACCCTTGTGCTCATAATGCACAAGATACTTTAACTGTGGCCTTACCAATATTTTATATGGTTCTACTCAGGGCTGCCAACTCTCACGCTTTCAGTGTGAGACTCACGCCCTGGAGCAATTTCTCACGCCCTCACGCTCACGACCGAGTTCTCACGCTGAGTTCAGTCCCTGCGCAATTTGTCCCTTAGCGCCGCGTGCCAGGGATCTGTGCGGTTCGGGGAAGCGCGTCAGTTGGCAGATGTGAGTGACGTCGCGCCTCTTCTCTTGGTTGGATGTGCAGCCGCCGACAACACATCCAACCAAGCAGCCGGAGATGGAACTAACCAGGTGAATCATTGTAAAACCTGGGGGAGGTGTTTCGGAATGGCCATAAATTAAGTATAAATACGAGGAGTCCTCAGTAGTGTGTTTAGATCTTTTGCAAACTGTTCCCAATATGCAATATACGGGTTTTCGGCCCATAACCCGAAAAACCGCGGGGTTTTTTTTCAATTCGTTTTTGCGGGGTCGGGGCAGGCGAGCCGACCTGAGAACTGCGGACAGTGCAAGTGTCCCGGGCCGTCAGAGGCGTCTGAAGCACCGCTGCCGCAAGAGTCTCTGTGCCGAAGGGACAGACTCTCAAAGGGAGGTGGAGAGAGAGAGAGAGGGGGGAAGGAGACAGGGAGACAGTGGGGAGAGAGAGGGGGTGAGAGGAGAGAGAGAGGGGGTGAGAGGAGAGAGAGGGGAAAGACAGGGGGTCAGTGAATGGAGAGAGAGAAGAGGGAGAAGGGAAAGAGGTAGGGGAGAAAGGGGGGGGGGAGTGAGGTGGGAGGGGGGGAAGAGAGAGAGGGGTGAGAGAGACGAAAGAGGGAAGAGAGAGAGGGGGTGGAGAGGGTAGGAGAGAATGGGAGAGAGAGGGGTGGTAAAAGAGAGAGGGGAAGAGGGAGAGAGGGGAAGGAAAGAAACGGGGGGAAAGAGAGAGAGAGATGGGGGGGCAAAGAGAAAGAGGAGATAGAGACAGAGGAGAAAAGAGAGAGGGAGAGAGAGAGCCAGGGGGAGAGTGAGGTGGGAGGGAGATAGGGGGAGAGAGGAGGAGAGAGGAGGAAGAGATGAGAGAGATGAGAGAGAGAGAGATGAGAGATGAGAGAGAGAGAGAGAGAGAGGGGGGGGGAGAGAGATACAGGGCGTGAAACAGGCCCCAGAATGTTGAGAAATCTTGATCTAGGCCTCATATAGAGAGAGAGAGACAGGAGCGAGAGGAGAGGGAGGGGGCGAGAGGAGAAGAGAGAGGGGGAGAGAGAGAGAGAGGGGGGGCGAGAGGGGAGGGGGGGGAGAGAGAGAGAAGGGACGAGAGGGAGGGGGGAGAGTGAGGTGGGACGGGGAGAGCGAGGAGGGACGGAGAGAGGGGGAAGAGAGAGAAGGAGAGAGAGAGATGGGAGAGAGAGAGGGGGAGAGAGGAGAGAGAGAGGGGGAGAGAGAAGAGAGGGAAGGGGAGAGAGTGAGAGGAGGGGGGAGAGAGGGGTGAGAGAGAGAGTGAGGAGAGGGAGAGAGGGAGAGAGGGGAAAGAGAGATGGAGGGGAGAGAGAGAGGGGGGTTGAGAGGAGAGAGAGTGCATTGTGGAGGACAACCAGTGATTCAGATTCAGATTCAATTTTAATTGTCATTGTCAGTGTACAGTACAGAGACAACGAAATGCATTTTGCATCTCCCTTGAAGAGCGACATAGCAAACGATTTGAATAAATAATAAATGTCCGGGGGGGGAGGGTGATTGGCAGTCATCGAGGTACGTTGTTGAGTAGAGTGACAGCCGCCGGAAAGAAGCTGTTCCTCGACCTGCTGGTTCGGCAACGGAGAGACCTGTAGCGCCTCCCGGATGGTAGGAGGGTAAACAGTCCATGGTTGGGGTGAGAGAAGTCCTTGGCGATGCTGTGCGCCCTCCGCAGACAGCGCTTGCTTTGGACAGACTCAATGGAGGGGAGCGAGGAACCGGTGATGCGTTGGGCAATTTTCACCACCTTCTGCAATGCCTTCCGGTCGGAGACAGAGCAGTTGCCATACCATACTGTGATGCAGTTGGTAAGGATGCTCTCGATGGTGCAGCGGTAGAAGTTCACCAGGATCTGAGGAGACAGATGGACCTTCTTCAGTCTCCTCAGGAAGAAGAGACGCTGATGAGCCTTCTTGATCAGAGTAGAGGTATTGTGGGTCCAAGAGAGGTCATCGGAGATGTTGACTCCCAGGAACCTGAAGCTAGAAACACGTTCCACCTCCGTCCCGTTAATGTGGATGGGGGTGTGCGTGCCGCCTCTGGACTTCCTGAAGTCTACAATGAGCTCCTTGGTCTTCTTGGAGTTAAGGGCCAGGTTGTTGTCAGCGCACCATGCTGCTAAGTGCTGGACCTCCTCCCTGTAGGCCAGCTCATCGTTGTTGCTGATGAGGCCAATCACCGTTGTATCATCTGCATACTTGATGATGGTGTTAGTACCATGTACAGGTGTGCAGTCATAGGTGAAGAGGGAGTAGAGGAGGGGGCTCAGCACACAGCCCTGTGGAACGCCGGTGTTCAGGGTGAGGGTTGAAGAGGTGTGCTTGTCTAACCTCACAGACTGGGGTCTGTTGGTTAGAAAGTCCAGTATCCAGTTGCAGAGGGAGGGGTCGATGCCCAGGTTACCGAGTTTGGTGATCAGTTTTGATGGTATAATGGTGTGTTGAATGCTGAGCTGTAATCGATGAACAGCATTCTTACGTAAGTGTCTCTGTTGTCGAGGTGGGAGAGGGCGGAGTGAAGTGCCGTTGAGATGGCATCCTCCGTACTCCTGTTCTTGCGGTAGGCAAACTGATAGGGATCCAGTGTGGGGGGTAGGCAGCTTTTGAGGTGTGCCAGGACCAGCCTCTCGAAGCACTTGGTGATGATGGGGGTAAGTGCAACTGGGCGGAAGTCGTTGAAGCTTGCCGCAGTGGAGTGTTTTGGCACTGGCACGATGGAGGTGGTTTTAAGGCAAGTGGGGACAACTGCTTGGGCAAGTGACAGGTTGAAGATGTCAGTCCAGACGTCTGTCAGCTGCGCAGCACAGGCCCTGAGCACGCGCCCGGGGATGCCGTCAGGGCCAGCAGCCTTACTTCCAGCAGTGGCTGCTGGAAGTAAGTACCAAGCACTGGGTAGAAACGGTGGAAGATAGTCGACTTCAAATGGGGGTGGTTGGAGAAAGCATCCTGCTTGCCTATTAGATTTTCACTTACTGTAACTGCAGGAAAAGTGTTCCCAATGTTGGGGGCGTTCAGAACCATGGGTCACAGTTTAAGAATAAAGGGGGGGGGCAGTTAGGACTGAGATGAGAACAGAAGTAGGAAATTATCTTACAGTTGTACCACGTTTTGATGAGGCCACATTTGGAGTTCAAATGTTAGTCACTAAGTTAAAGGAAAGATGTGGTCAAGCTGCAAAGGGTGCAGAGAAGATTAATGAGAACATGTGGGCCTGAGCAAGTTTGGAAGCAATGATGGTGTTGAACAATGCAATTGATGAACAACAGCCTGACCTATGTGTTCTTATTGTCCAAGTGGCCCAGTGCAGAGTGGAGAGCCAGTGAGAATGTGCCTCCTGTTGTCTATTGTCAGTAGGACCAGTAGTGGGTCCAGGTTCTTGCTAAAATGCTGAGAAACTGAAGTCAGTCTGAAGAAGGGTTTCGACCCGAAAAGTTGCCTATTTCCTTTGCTCCATAGATGCTGCCTCACCCGCTGAGTTTCTGCAGCATTTTTGTTTACCTTCGATTTTCCAGCATCTGCAGTTCCTTCTTAAACATCTTGCTAAAATAGGACTTGATACGAGTCAAAACTCAAAACCTCGCAAAGCACTTCATCACCACGGGCGCTAGTGCTGCCATTCATTGAGGCACCTTATGTTATGTTGAAGAACCTGCCCGAAGGCTCTGCAGACAGCATAACCAGGAGGGAGCTGGAGATGTTGGGCACGAGGGATAAGGACCAGTAGGAAGGTGAACTGGGGTAATGCATCCAGCGTCTTCAGGTAGGCTGCAGGTGGCGCCCCCGAGACACAAAGATGGCCGGGCAAGGAGAGGAGAGGGATGAAGGTTACACAAAAAAGCTGGAGAAACTCAGCGGGTGCAGCAGCATCTATGGAGCGAAGGAAATAGGCAACGTTTCGGGCCGAAACCCTTCTTCAGGAGAGGGATGTTTGTTTGTGGGACACTCAGTACTTCCAGTCTGGACTTTGGGCTTTGAATAATGGTGCTAAAATGTTGACGCTAGCATGTGTAATATATTCAAAAATAATTTTACTGTGCAGTTGCATGTGACAAATAAAACACTATTGCCTATTATTAACGGCCCTGCTTATGAAAATTTAGGTTAGTACTTTAGTTTAGGTTAGTTTAGACATACAGCACAGAAACAGGCCCTACGGCCCACCGAGTCCGTGCCGAACAGTGATCCACACACACTAACACTATCTTACACACACTATCATATGGACAATTTACAATGATACCAAAGCCAATGAACCTACAAACCTGCACATCTTTGGTATGTGGGAGGAAACCGGAGAAAACCCACGCGCTCCTCCCCCAACGCACACCCCCTACAACGCGCCCCCTCCCTCAGCGCCCCCTCCCCCCTCTCCCCTCAAAGCTCTCGCTCCTCTCAACGCCCCTCACTCCCCCGTCGACGCCCCGCTCCACGCGCCCCCTCTCCCCCTTACCGCGCCGCCATTGTCCCCATGGCAACCGCTCCCCGCCAACACACACACACAGGACGGCAAATGGCGGCGAGCTGGCTGGCGGAGGTTAGAGAACAAGTGCACCTCTCCCAGGTCAGTGACACTTACACCGAGCCAATGCACGGAAAGTAAAAATAATGCTGGGAAATATAAAGCCAAGAACATAAAGGGGGAAATGGTAGCATTTTGCAGGCAGGCCGATGTTTGTGTGTATTGCCCCAACGAGAAGCAACGGTGCTGCCTGGCCCGCCGACTTTGTCTGTCTGTCTGTCTGTCTGTCTGTCTGTCCAAGAGGTTACGAGGAACCACGTATCTGATTGAAAACTATGATCCGAAGGAGCATGGTTAATGTAGAGCTTGAACTAAACGACTTTTCCAAGTTCCTGACAACTGTTTGTAACTCGAATAAGGACAGCACGGTGGCGCAGTGGCCGAATTGCCGACTCGCAGCGCAGAGACCCGGGTTCGATCCTGACTACGGGTGCTGAATGTATGGAGTTTGTACGTTCTCCCTGTGGGTTTTCCCCGGGTGCGCCGGTCCCCACACACACACACACACACACTCCAACGACGTACGGGTTTGTAGGTTCATTGTCTTTTATAAATTTAAATTGTCCCTAATGTGTTTAAGATAGTGTTAATGTGCGGGGATCGCTGGTCAGCACAGACTCGGTGGGCCCAAGGGCCTGTTTCCGCTCTAAACTAAACTAATCTAAACTAAACTG
This sequence comes from Leucoraja erinaceus, assembly GCF_028641065.1. Lineage (NCBI taxonomy): Eukaryota > Metazoa > Chordata > Chondrichthyes > Rajiformes > Rajidae > Leucoraja > Leucoraja erinaceus. The sequence continues at coordinate 2,254,126 of NC_073404.1, read as the reverse complement.
CATGAGTTTACACTGCTGTAACTCGGGTATTACCTCTCCTATAACTCCATGGTTTAGGTTTAAATTTATTACTACCATGTATACTGGGTAAAGTGAAAAGCTTTGTTTTGCATGCAATCCAAACAGATCAGATATACCATACATAAATACAATCAAGTTAAAGAGAAAGTACAGAATATAGTTCTGAGCATTGTAGCGCATCAGTTCTGTGGCAAAGTCTAATGTCCACAATGGTATGGAGGTGAATTGGACAGTACCTTAGCTTTTGGATTGCCAAATCTCTAGTGGGCGGTGCGACCCACGTTGCAGCAGCCTCTGCAGTCTGTCTGTCTTTTTTTAATTTTTGTCCTGTTGAATGTATAGTTTGTTGTGGTTTTTATATTGTTTTTAGCTGCGTATATGTGGGGGGCGGGGTGGGTGGGGGAAACTTTTAAATCTCTTCCCTGTACGGGTGACCCTGTGGGGTCTCCATTCTCGTTGGAGCCTAGCACCGTGGAGCGGCCTCTAACCGGAACGACCTGGGGGCTCTAGTCGCGGAGCCTGCGGACTTGCCATCGTGGGGCTGGCCGGCATTCGGAGCGTGGAGAACTGTGATGGCTCGGAGGCACCAGCTGCAGGCCTGTGGACAGTGACATCGGGAGCTCGCGGGTCCCTGGTGGGAGGCCGCTTTTCGGAGGTCCGGCAATCGCATCTTCTCCCGCCCGAGTTGTGGGGTTGAAAATGACACGGGGAGGGGCCTTACAATGGCCTGACGAGGCTATAACGGCTGCGGGACTTGCCATCGCCCGCCAGGGGCTTTAACATCGGGAAAAGAATGCAACACAGGGGAGAGACAAGACTTTGCCTTCCATCACAGTGAGGAGGAGATTCACTGTGATGGATGTTTGTGTAAATTGTGGTGGTTGTGTATCTTGGCGCTTTTCTTGTTGTATGACTGCAGAAACCAAATTTCGTTTGAACTTCATTTGAGGTTCAAATGACTTTCCAACAGATCCCACTTCATCTCAACTCTGTTCGCCAAGGCTCTGTACTCGGGCCCCCTCCTCTTCATCATCTACATCCTCCCCCTTGGTCAGATACTCCGCCACTTCAATCTGGACTTCCACTGTTACGCCGATGACACCCAGATCTACCTTGGCACCAAATCCCCCCACAACCCCCCCCCCCTCCCATATCAACTTCTGTTTGTCAGCTATAAAAACCTGGATGCAACATAATTTCCTCAAACTCAACAGCGATAAGACAGAATTCCTCCTCATAGGCTCCAAAGCCACACTCAGCAAAATCTTCTCGTATCATAAAATAGCAAAGATGCAAAAATCTCAGTCATGATCACAGCAATCTCCCCTCTTACCCAATGCCAGAATCATTCGACAGGTCAGCCATCATCTGTGGAAAGAAAAGGTGATCTAACATTTCAAGTTGCGTGTTTTACTTGGAGTTGAGAAGGATGAGGGGTGACCATAGCGTGATACAGTGTGGAATCAGGCCCTTCGGCCCAACTTGTCCACACGGGCCAACCTGTCCCAGCTACATTAGTCCCACGTTTAGTCCATATCTCCCCAAACCTGTCCTATCCATGCACCTGTCTAACTGTTTCTTAAATGTTGGGATAGTCCCTGCTCCAACTACCTCCTCTGGCAGCTTGTTCCATTCACTCACCACCTTTGTGTGAAACAAATCAGTGACCAGATAAGGGAATATATAATTACAAGTGCAATAGATAAAAACATATAAAAGTCTCTAACGCTCAAGAGAAAACAATCCAAGTTTGTCTAACTTGTTCGTACAGCTAATATACTCGAATCTAGGCAATGTTATGGTAAATCTTTTTTGCACACTTTTCAAAACCTCCATATCCTTCCTGTGTGGTAACCAGAACTGCGCACAATTATCCAATTGTAACCTAACCAGTGCTTTATACATGAATTGTCAGTTATTACATTCAATGTGTAAGAAGGAACTGCAGATGCTGATTTAAACCGAAGATAGACACAAAAAGCTGGAGTAATTCAGCGGGGCAGGCAGCATCTCTGGAGACCGAGGACAGAAAGGTCTGTGTAGGAATGGGAAGGAGAATTTAAGTGTCCAGCAACTGGGAGATTAGATTGGTTCACGAGGGCTGAACAAAGGTATTCCGTGAAACGATTACCCAGTCTGTGTTTGGTGACGCCGATGTCTAAGAGTCCACATCTCAAGATTCAAGAGAGTTTATTGTCATGTGTCCCAGATAGGACAATTACATTTTTGCTTTGCTTCAACACTGTGTGTGTGTGTGTGTGTGTGTGTGTGTGTGTGTGTGTGTGTGTCCGAGCCAAGCCACGATGCAACAGGTCAGCATACTCTCTATTGTGCACCTGTAGCAGTTCGAGACAGTCCTCCTTGACATACCGACTCTCCGTAATCTTCTCAAGAAGTAGAGACGCTGATGTGCTTTCTTTATAACTGCATCAGTGTTCTTGTACCAGGAGAAATTTTCAGAGATATGCACGCCCAGGAATTTGCTCTTGACTCTCCACTATCGACCTGTTGATATAAACGGGACTATGGGTCCCCATCCTACCCCTTCCAAAGTCCACAATCAGTTCCTTGGTTTTACTGGTGCTGAGAGCCAGGTTATTGTGCTGGCACCATTTGGTCAAACGGTCGATCTCACTTCTATACTCTGACTCATCTCCATCAGTGATACGTCCCACGGTTGATCTTGAACAACTGTTACAGTAGATGAGGTTGAAGGAGGTACAAATGAACCTCCGCCAAACCTGAAAGGACTGTCGGGGTCCCTGGACAGAGTTGAGAGAGGAGGTATAGCGACAGGTGTTGCATCTTCTGCACTTGCAGGGAAAGGTACCTGGGAGAGGGTGGTTTGGGTGGGAAAGGATGAGTTAACCAGGGAGTTGCGGAGGGAACGGTCTCTGCGGAAGGCGGAAAGGAGTGGAGATGGGAAAATGTGGCTAGTGGTGGGATCCCGTTGGAGGTGGCGGAAACTTCCGAGGATTATGTGTTGCATGTGACGGGTGATGGGGTGGAAGGTAAGGACTAAGGGGACTCTGATTCGATTAGGGGGAAGGGGAGCAAGGGTGGAGCTGCGGGGTACCAAGGAGACACGAGTGAGGACCTCATCTACGATGGGAACCCCCGTTCCCTAAAGAATGAGGACATCCTGCATGTTGTGGTATGGAAAACCTCATCTTGGGAGCAGATGTGGCGTAGACGGAGGAATTGGGAGTAGGGGATAGAGACTTTGCAGGAAGCAGGGTGGGAAGAAGTGTAGTCGAGATAGTTGTGGGAGTCAGTGGGTTTTTAATAGACGTCAGTCAATAATCTATTTCTTGTGATGGAGACTGTGATCAGGAAAGCGGAGGGAGGTGTTGGATATGGTCCAAGTAAATTTGATGCAGGATGAAAATTGGTAGTGAAGTTGATGAAGTCCATTAGTTCTACATGGGCGCAGGAGGTAGCATCGATGCAGTCATCAGTGTAATTGAGATAGAATTCGGGTATAGGGCCAGTGTACGCCTGGAACAGGGATTATTTAACATACCCTACAAAGAGGCAGGCCTTGCTGGGGCCCATGCGGGTGCCCATAGCTGCGCCTTGGACTTGAGGTAGTGGGAGGAGTGAAAAGGAGAAGTTGTTGAGGGTGAGGACCAGCTCTGCTACGCGGAGTAGTGTTAGAGGGAAATTGGATGGCTCTGTGGAAGAAACTGAGGGGTTTAAAGCCTTTCTGGTGGGATATGGAGGTGTGGAGTGATTGAATGTCCATAGTAAAGATGAGGGAGTGGGGGCCCTGGAATGCAGAAGTCATTAAAGAGACGAAGGGCATGTGAGGTATCTTGGACATAGGTCGGGAGAGATTGGACCAGGAGGGGATAGGATAGAGTTGAGGTAAAAACAGGGCTGGGAAACGATAAGGTTGGAGGCTGTGGAAGGCAGACAGCCAGAAGTGATGAAATCAGTAATGGTGTTTGTGATTAAGACCTGGTGCTCATCTGCAGGATCATGGTCCAAGGAAAAGTAGAAGGAGGTGCCTGAGAGTTGTCGCCTGGCCTCAGCCCAGTAGAGGTCAGCCGCCAGACTACCACAGCACCTCCCTTGTCGGCGGGTTTGATTATAATGTCAGGATTGCTGCAGATTGAGCGGAGGGCTGTACGGGGGTGAGCTTGGAGTAGGTAAGGGGAGTGGGAAAAGTTGAGACAGTTGATGTCACGCTGGCAGTTAGAAATAAAGAGATGTAGAGAGGGTAGAAGGTCGTTCTGGGGAGTCCAAGAGGAGGGAAACCGGTGGATAAGGGGTCATCACTGGGTGGTGAGGACTCCTTCCCATAGAAAAAGGCGCGGAGGTGACGGAAGAAAAGCGCTACGTCGTGGCGGACCCGGAACTCGTTGAGGTGGTCAGAGGCGAATGTAGGTGAGGCCTCTGTTGAGGACAGACTGTTCCGAATCAGAAAGGGGGAGGTCAGGGGGGATGGTGAAGACACAAGGGTGGGGGATAGGGTCAGAGGAGGGCCGGGGAGTGGACAAAGACCAAGGCTAGATCTGGTGGAGGGGGCTGGTGGGTGTTCAGAGAGGAAAGGGGCGTGAGGACTATTGTATGGGTGATCGGGGTAACCTGGTTAAAAGAAGGGAAGGGGAAGACCCATCATTACCGAGGTTCCCTGTAGGAGTGGGGGAGCAGTAGGATCCAGCAGAATCAGACCACGTGCTGTTGGAGTCTGCAGCATGGAGTCTGTGGGCCTGGTGCTGAGCCTGGAACTCGGGTGAGGCGATGGCTCCAGCCCACTGGTGGGCGGTGGAGAGGCGATGGTCAGCGGGGTTTCTGGTGGAGGTCCTTGTGGGGCAGGAGTAGAGATACGGGTCGGCGGCAGCAGCATCGGTGGCCCCGGGGAGACAGTGAAGGGCGGCGGTGGTCGCAGGGAGACGGTGAATGCAGGCAGCTGCAGCAGTTTTGGTGGTCTGGGCCTGGGTGTGGATCTGGCGTTGAATGAAGTATAGTTGTGGTCCATTGCAGGTGTAGGTGAATGAGGTCCGGAGCTGTGGGAGAGTCAGAGTGAGGGCCTGCTGGTGCTGGTGTATCGCTGCCAGTGTAGAAAGCAGAGGACAGAATGTGAACTGTTGTGAAAAGCAGCAGATCGACTGTCGGTACCTGTAATCCGGGTTGGGTCCAAATTGGGATGTCTGGAACCGGAGCTGGAATCCCCGAGGTAGAAGATGGAGGCACAGGCAAGCACTGAGAAAACACACGTGGCTGTGGTAGTGAGTCTGGGTATTCAATGCCCTGACCGATGATGGCAAACATGCAGATGCCTTCTTTACCACACTTTCTACCTAACCTCAGTGAGAGGGAATTCAATATTAATACCCCACCAACAAAGAACTGTACATAAACACCCTCCTCCCCATGAGAGGGCATCAGGTACAGGTATCAATGATAGACAGAAAATGCTGGATTAGCTCAGCGGGTCAGGCAGCATCTTTGAAGAAAAGGAATGGGTGATGTTTCCGGTCGAGACCCCTCTTTGGACTTCTGAAGAGTCTGAAGACGGGTTTCGACCTGAAATGTTACCTATTCCGTTTCTCCACAGATGCTGCCTGACCCGCTGAGTTACACCAGCATTTTTTGTCTATCTTTGGTGTAAACCAGCATCTGCAGTTCCTTCCTGTAGGTATCAATATCACAGAGAGGAAATGAGGTATGAAGGTATCAGTGTCTTGTTGTCAGAAAGTACCATGTAGCAAAATACAAATCCCAAAGACCTGTGTATTGGTAGTAGTACGCCCCCTTCGGTCATGACTGACCATGGGTGATGCATCCTAGTTTGCAGGTGATGTGTGGTCGGATGCAAGCCTGGGCGATGTCATATGGCTGTTGCCCATGCAGAACATCCCCCCTCCACGTCACTGTTCGATCCAAAGGAACAGTTTGGCACCAGCACCGTCGCAGGAGGTTGTAGACAACGACAAACTGCCTTAGGGGCTCCAACTCCGGATTTTCTTGAGGTTTACTCCAGGAGCAATTTCCATGACTGGATATGGCCACAAGGCAGTGGAGGTTTTAAATCAGAGTTTTCCCTCTCCTAGATGGACTGCCTTCCCAGGCTGACGAGCCACATCTGCCTGTGTATTGGTACCATGGTAACAACTATATATTTTTTAACATTGTGAAAGATTAAAAGATGATGGTCTTCAGGACGTACGGACATGACAGGCAAATGATACACTGGCCTTTATTGAAAGAGGGTTTGAATAAAAGAACGCAGTCCTGCTCCAATTATTAAAAAGCGCTGTGGGACAAACCTGGAATATTGTATGCAGATTGTTCTCCATGTAAATAAGAATATATTTGTGATGGAGTGATTGAAAATAGGTTTTGGCAGATTGATTCCTGTGAGGGCAGGTTTGTCATATGAGGAGACATCAAGCAGGTTGGGCCTACATGCTGTGAGGTTTAGGAGAAGTAAATATAACAAACTTCTTAAAGGGTTCCATAAGGCAGATGGAGACTTGATGTTTCTCCTGAATGGTGTCTGGAACCAGTACTCACAATCTCAAAATAAATGCTGGCCATTCAGGACAGTATGTGAAGAAGGTGGTCAATCTTTGGAATCTGCCTAAGGGCTGTGGGTTCACAGTCAACACAGGTCAATAGAATGGTTTGAATATTAGGAAAATAAAAGAATACAAGATTAGTGGGTATGTATGCTGAGGTATAAGATTCTAACATAGAATGGCAGAGTGGGTATGAGGGGCTGAGTGGCCCAACCTGCTCTGGTCGTTACGTTAAAAAACATCATAAATCCAAACTCCAGTGAAGAGTAGCGAGATATAATGTACCAGTCATAGGAAAGCTTGTGTCAATACCGCAGTGATAGGGAATTGTGTGGTAATGTCTCAGTGAAGAAGAACAAGCTATTGACACAACAGTGATCCTGTGGCAACTTACTTACCTCCGAACACCCCAAAGCCATTCCATCATCCACAAGGCTCAAGTCATTGACATGATGAAATACTCTCTACTTGCCTGGATGAGTATTGCTTCAAGAGACCCAATGTAACACAGGAGATAGGGACCCCATTCTGAACCATTCATTCACTCTACACTGATACACAACTGTAGCAAGTCAACAAACTCTTAATAACACTTTCCTAACCCACAACCTCTACCAGCTAGAAAGACAAGGGCAGCAAAAACATCGGAACACCATCACCTGGTAATTTCACTCCAAGCCACATATCATCCCAACTTGGAAATATATTACCATTTCTTCTCCATCGCTGGGTCAACATTCTGGAATTCCCTCGCTAACAGCATTATGAGTATACCTCAAGGACCACAATTGTTGAAGGAAGCAGCTCAACCCCATCTTCCTAAGGGCAATCAGGGATGAGCTTTTATGGGTTATCTCCAGGGATGCTGCCTGATCCAGAACTTTGTATCTTGTATGGGTGTCTTGGTATTATTACCTTGTGATACGAAACTGTGTTGCTTCCCCAGTAAACCATGTATAAACAACATCTTAAACCATGTATCAATACCATCACAACAGAGACCATGTATTAATAACTAACTATTTAACAACCATTCTTTAAGAACCAATTATCAGTATTGCAATGAAAAGTAATAGGATATCAATACTACAATAAATTTTCAATATTCCATTGAAAGGGTACCAGCCATCAAGATCATATCAAGCATTATAAGGTTATGCCATATAATGTTTGAATCCTGATAAGAGGACATTGCATCACTTGCTTTTACCAGTAGTCATACTACAATGGTTATCGCTGAGTTTATTCTTGAATACTTTATCTTGTAGGTTTGGCAGGAGTATAGCAAAGAGCTGTTTGATGTTGTGCTCCAGCAATTAGCGGAAGGACACGTTGATTTCTTCACTGATTTATCTACATCTGAAAAAGCACTTTTTGTAGACCGAGCTGCCAAAGCAGTCAATGGAGGTAAGTCTATGTGAAAGGAAAATTAAGTAGATAGTCATGGGTCATGCAGCATGGAAACTGGCTCTTGAGCCCTCTGTGGTTCTTGTCAGCCATCATGTATCAATACATCACATTTTCCAGCACCTGTACTGTAGCCCAGTGCTCATCTAAATACATTGTAACTGCTCTGCATGTCTCTGCCGCCATCTACCCCTCAGGCAATAGAAAGATGTAGAGGCTTTGGAGAGGATGCAGAAGAGGTTCACCAGAATGTTTTCTGGATTAGAGAGTATTAGCTATCAGTAGAGGTTGAACCTATAATCATCGATCCTTCTGCCCTACAACACTCTTCCGAGCCCTGTCATTCACTGTGTAGAAGGTGTATGCATTGGTTTGACCTCCAAAAAGATTTATGATATTCCAGAACTCAAGTGCGAGGTTGGGCAAACTAGGACTTTACTCATTGGAGTGTAGGAGGATAAGGGGTGATCATATAGAGGTGTATAAGATAATGAGGGGAATAGATAGTGTAAATGCACGGAGTATTTTAACCATAGGGGGAGCAGGAGACATAGGTTTCTGAGAGGGGAACGATTTAATAGGAAACAAAGGGGTATATTTTTAACACAGAGGGTGATGGGTATATGGAACGAGCTGCCAAAGGAAGTAGTTGAGGCAGGTACTATAAAAATATTTAGAAGACACTGGTATATGGTTAGGAAAGTTTAGAGGGATATGGGTCTAATGCGGGTAGTTGGGACCAGTGTAGACGCAGCATCTTGGTCGGCAAGGACGAGTTAAGGGCCTGTCCCACTTTCCCGAGTTATTCACGAATTCTCCTGAGTTAATCATGAATTCTCCCGAATTTTCAAACTCGCAGAATGTTCGTAACGAGTCCTTAGGAGTCCGTGGATATATCGTAACGGCTTGTTATGCCAGCCGTAGGTACTCGGGGCATCAGGTAAGTTGGGATGTTTTTTCAGCATGTTGAAAAATGTCCACGAGTAAAATAAAATGGCCCCGAGTGCAGGTCCAGGGGAGGGGAGTCAGTCTATCCCACAACAGAGGGAGGAGGAGTTGTACAGTTTGATAGCCACGGTGAAAAATGATTTACTGGGACGTTCTGTGCTTCATCTTGGTGGAACCAGCCTGTTGCTGATGGTGCTCCTCAGATTAATAGATAGGCTATTAATAGGTTGATAGGACAATAGGCTTGTGTAAATTGTTCCTAACTTTAGGTAAGTGGCAAAAGGATTACAAGTGGGAGATAGTGGGCATTCCAAGATAATAAATTGCAGGACTAAAAGGGAACAAGATGCCTCTGGTTGGGATGAAGGGAATGGGATTGGTTTGCTGGGAGCCGACTTGCATTTAAACAGCTGAGTGACTTTATGTCCTAATAGGCATGTCAGTATCATTAGTCAGAAAATGGTGTTAAGTAAACTGTTGGGACTGAAGGCAGATACATTTCCCCCTTTCTGAAAATTACACTATACCAGTTTTGAACATTTTCTAATTTCGATATAAAATAAAAGCAGAGATTGATGAAAATACTTACTAGTTTAGGCAAAATTGTGAAGGGAGAAACAGAACTAATATTTCAAGCCTATGACCCATCTCCATAACCTAACTTTGTTCATTTTCTGTCTCTACAGGAAGTATTTATAGAGCACTTGTTAGTCGGATCAATTCTGCATTGGAGGAACAGTTTGGTAGACAACTCAGTTATAAAATGCATGAAAGCAAATCCATGCGGACAAGGACAGAGGCATTTGAGAGTCATATCCAGGATGGCGTGGTGGGTTTGTTTCACTTCATAGCATGCATTTCACTATGTCCATGTCATCAATCTGTACATGTGTAAATGCTAGAAAACTGAAATAGAAACAGTGAATGTTATAATTACTCAGCAGGTCAGGTAGTAGTAGAGAGAGAGTTAACATATCGGATTTATTAGCTTCCATTCATTCATGACATTTTTCATACCATCCTGATTATTGTAGTCAGTTTAATTACCAAGTTGAATCTGATTGGTAATTTAATGACATTACCCATTTATTTTTTTCACTGTATTAATTCAAGAAAATGTTGTAACTAACTATTTTTTGAAAGTTTGTTACATCATCGTGTCCTAATCTAGAAGAACTGATGTATGTAAAATGAGAATTTTATTTTTATTTTTCCATTTCTTTCCTGTTTCGTTTCATCTCCATAACTACGTTTGGTGATAATTTGTATTTAGTTTTCTCTGCAACCATTACTAGTAAACCTAATTATGAATATTGGAACATCTAGCACTAAGCCCATTGGGAATTCCAATAACCCAACAAAGTTAGTGTTTCTTTCTCTCCTTCAATGAGGTTCACTTTCACCATGAACCCAATTCCTCATGGAAATGGAAGAAAATGCCTTTTTATGTTCAGCACCTGGCTGCTCGAATTCAGCTCTTAATATGAAGACAATACTGAAGCCATGACAGATGAATGTATGGCTAAGGAGTTGGTGCAGGGGGCAAGGATTCAGATTTTTGGACCACTGGAATTTCTTCTGGGGCAGAGGTGACCTGTGTAAGAGGAATGGGTAGCAACTGAACTGGTGGGGGACCAATATCCTGCCATCCTGGCAAGCAGCTTTGCTAATGCTGCACAGGTGGGTTTAAAGTATATTGGCTGGGGGAGTGGAATCAATGCAGGACTGAGAGGTGGGAAGTCAGTATGGATTGTAATGAAAGAAAGTTCCGTGGACAGAATAGGCAGGAGCACGACAGGGAACAAGGAAGTAGACATGGAAGGACTTTTGGATTGAATTGCACATTTTAATTCGAGAGGCCTGACAGGCAAGGCGGCTGAACTCGGGACATGGATAGGTATGTTGCAGCCATTACAGAAGCCTGGTTAAGAGAAGGACAGCATTGGCAGCTTAATGTTCCAGGGTACAGGTGCTACAGGAGAGACAGGTAGGGGTAAAAGAAGAGGGAGTGTGTTATTGATTAAGGAAAATGTCACAGAAAGAGTCCGAGATGACATTACTGATGGTCCGTCCTGTGAGTTTGCATGGGTGGAGGTGAAGAAGAAAAAGGATGTGATCACCTTGTTGGGAATGTACTACAGGTCCCTAAATAGTCAGTAGGAATTGGAGGAACAAGTATACCAAAAGATTGCAGGCGGCTGTAAGGATAATAAGGTAGTCATAATGAGAGATTTTAACTTTCCCAATATTGACTGGGAGTTTCATAGTGCAAAAGGCTTGGATGGGGTGGAATTTGTGAAATGTGTCCATGACAGTCCCCTCAGGCAATATGTAGAGTGCCTTACACGGAAAAGGACAAATTGAATCTACTCTTAGGAAATTGGGAAGAGCATGTGATTTAAGTTTTTAAGGAGTTGCCTTTTGGGACCAGCGTTCAGTTAGCTTTAAGATAGTTATGGATGAAGACAGGGTGTGCCCATGAGTTAAAATTCTGAGTTTGGGTAAGGCCACCTCTGATCGTTTTAGATGGGTGTTGCTCATTGATGGTAGTAGTTTGTTTGATGGCAAAGGAACTTCTGGAAAGTGGAATGATTTTAAGAGTGTGGTGACAAGAGTTCAGGGCATACATGTTCATGTTCGAGTGAAGGGTAAGGTGGAATTAAAGAAGCTTGGATGATGAGAGAAATTGACGATCTGGTCAAGAAAAAGAAGGAGGCATGGGCCAACACTCGGAAGCTGGGATCAAGTGTATCCCATGAGGAGTTTCTGGAACTGAGGAGCATGCTTAAGATGGAAATCAAGGGCAAAAAAGAAGATAACTCTGGCAGATAATATTGAGCGGAATCCAATGAGATTTTATGTACATTAAGGGAAAGAGGGTGACTAGAGGGGGAATACGTCCCCTTAGAAAGCATAAAGCATCTGTAGAGCTGTAGGAAACTGGAAAGTTCCTCAATGCGTATTTCTCCTCTATGTTTACTGTGAAGAAAGCTGTAAAGACTGGGGAAATTGGGACAGACATGGAAGTGTCCTGAGGACAGTCAGTGTTATAATCAAGGAGGTGCTGAACGTCTTAAGGATGTATGAAGATGGATAAATCTCCTGGGCCTGACCAGATATATCCAAGGAGACTGGGAATCTAGAGGAAAAATTGCAGATGGCCTAGCAGAGAAATACGAATCATCATTAGATATGGATGAGGTGCTGGAGGAATGGAGGATGGCCATTGTTATGCCTCTATTTAAGTATGGGAAAGCCTGGGAACTATATACCAATGAGTCTGTGGTAGGCAAGTTACTGGAGAGAGAAAACTGAGGGATAAAATATATATGCATTTGGATAGACAGGAGCTGATTAAGGATGTGTAAGAAAGAACTACAGATGCTGGTTTAAAATGAAGGTAGACAAAATGCTGGAGTAACTCAGTGAGTGAGGCAGCATCTCTGGAGAGAAGGAATAGGCGACGTTTCAGGGTCGAGACCCTTCTTCAGTCTGATAGTCACCATGGTTTTGTATGTGTCTCTTTTTCAGGGATAACTTTTCCTTACAAAGGGTGGTGGGAATATGGAACAAGCTTCCAGAGGGGGTAGTTGAGGCAGGTACTATTACATCATTTAAAAGACACCTGGCCAGGTATATGGGTAGGAAAGGTTGTGGAAACTATGGACCAAACAGAGGCCAATGGGCATTGTGTGGATGGGGCATCTTGGTCAGCATGGGCAAGTTGAGCTGAAGGGCCTGCTTCTATGCTGTATGACTATGAATGATGTTCTAAACATCCCTGTTAGCAGAGTGAAACAAAGACACATGCTAGAAAGCTAACGTCAATACACTTGGCTCTCTGAGTGCTTCTCAGGAAAAGAGGATTGTTGTAGATCCTTGGTGTAAATCATACCCTTTGAATCTTGTAGTCATTGACCAAGATAATATAGAATTGTAGGATCATGGTATTGCAAAATTATATCATTTATTCAATTGTAAACAAGCAGAGTTATCCATCCAGTCCATCCCCATTCTACTAAAAGCTATTTTTTCCTTCAAGGTCTTATCCATCTGGACATTGCTTGGAATGGGGGGCCTACAGTTGTAAGGCGAGATTGGATAGGTTGGTTTCAATCTGACTACAACCTCGGCGACTGAGGGGCCTAAAGAGGTTTATTGATAGGGTAGATTACTCATAGTCTTTTTTCCCAGGGCACGGGATGCTAAATCTATAGAACACAGGTTTAAGATGAGAGGGTAGACATTTAAAGAAGATCTGAGGAGTAAGCTTTTCACACAGAAGGTAAACACCTGGAGTGAGGTGAGGAGGGGGTGGAGGCACATACAGTGACATTTAAAATTGATTTTAGACAAGTAATTGGACAGGAAAGGTGAAGAGAGATACAAGCCTAATGTGGGCAATGGAATTAGCATAGATAAGCATTGAGGTGGGCATGGATGAGGTGGGAAGATCGTTCCTGTGCCTTATGATTCTATGATTATTTTTCAAAGTTGTGACAGACAAGTTCCATATTCCTCACTGAATTATAGTTCATAACTATGCATAAACCAAAAATAGTTTTACACTTCCCCTGTGTACTTTACTCTTCACATTATCTCTCTGAACCTATTCCTCAATATGCCTGATAATAGAAATATCTTCTCTTTATTTACCCTGCTTGAACCAATCATGATTTCTACTTTTCTATCAAATTTCCCTTCAGTGTTCTTCGCCAAAAGAACAACCAAACGTGGAGGTGCGTGGAATTAAATAGTCATTGGAAGTATAGCTGAAGGCAGACGAGAGAGAGTTCAGATTTTTCTAAAATGAGAATGTAGGCAATTGTATTCCTCGTGAGTGAGTGCTAACAACATTGATCTTTTTAATATTTATATCAATAGCATAGATATGAATAACAGAGTACCAAACTTAGGGGTTTGATTAACAGTGTTAAATACAGTTATACACTACTAAAAAATAAGTAAGGCAGAATGGGCTGACAAATTTATTATGGTCAAATGTGAAGTGATATATTTTCCTGTTAAGAACGAGGAGAAGCAGCATATACTAAAAGGCTCCAAACAATATGCCCGCCAATGGACATATTTTCATATAGAAACAAAGATCTGCAGGGTGGGTGGAGGTGTAGTCAAGATAGCTATCGAGATCTATAGACGTATTATATCAAGGATTCTTAATTGCATTTGAAGGACTATTTAAAATATTTTTTGAGGTATTAAAAAAAAAAACACAACCACATGGTATTAATCCATTCAGCAGTCTTTAAATAGTATTGTAAAGTAGTGTCAGAATTTATCTTTTGAATAAAATTTAGAATATTTATTTCAGAATATGATGTTTGAAAAATGTGGAACTGCCCCAGATATGGAAATTATCTTGTGTCGGAAGGAACTGCAGATGCTGGTTTAAACCAAAGATAGACACAAAATACTGAATTAACTCAGCGGGTCAGACAGCATCTCTGGAGAAAAAAGGAATAGGTGACGTTTGGGTCTAGCTCCTTCATACGGAGGGTCTGGGGAAATCTATAATCTTACTGAATATTATAATAAGAACAGTGTTAATAGTCACGAAAGTCTAAAGGCATTTGTCCTGTTAACAAACTGAATGTCAAAATCCCAAAGTGAAAGAAAGCTGGCAATATATTGGAATAATTATCTAAACGAGAACCAATAGGAATATTCAGTTGTATACTTGAAGAGCAATGATCTGCAGGCTACTGCCCGAGACCTTGTATTGAATAAATAATTGAACTGAATACATTTTTTATTAGCCAAGTATGTATACATACAAGGAATTTGCCTTGGTGCTTTGCTTGCAAGTAACAACACGATATACAGTAGACAATTAAAAATAAAACATTGTTATTTCAACATGTGAAGAATGAAATAAAATACCAGAGCAAAAGGACGCTACAGGCTTTTGGCTGTTGAGTAGAGCTACTGCTTGTGGGGAAAAAAAGCTGTTTTTATATCTGGCTGTGCCAGCTTTGACAATCCGGAGTCGCCTTCCAGAGGGAAGTGATTCAAAGAGTTTGGCCAGGGTGAGAGATTAGTTCAGGCAGTTCTTTTGCGACTGGCATAGATATGATGGTCACCTCTTGGGTTGTGTTTTCTTTGATTCTGTGAGGAGTTATATCAAACAGAAAGAAACGCAAAGTAAGGAAATCATATTGCTTTGAACCAAGTTAGTAGCTTTGGAAGCAAGCCCCAGGAAGGTTAACTTTCGATAAATTTCTATCAGCTAATGAAGGCTTTTTTTTTTCAGGTTTCTTTATTACAGAAGTGGCCAGACATGAAATCCAAATTGCATATTTTGTTCAACCACAGTTTACCACCAGACTTGAGGAAGCTCATTTGGAATCTTTATCTGTCCAACACAAAAGGTAGGGGAAGGTAAATCTTTCCAAGTCAATGTTTTACAGGTGGAAATTCTGTAAAACATATCTGCTACAGGAATATCTGCTGAAAATCTCAGGACATTTATTCATGCAACAAGAGTAAATGTTTCTAGTCTTGATGCATTTTAACAAAGTAACTGATCTACTGTGCATCAGAAATGTTACACCCTCGTCTCTCATACCTTCGACTTGAGTGTCTGCATGAAGGCATATCCTCTCATGTGGAGTCATCCTGCAAAGTACAAGAAACACATTGTGTTGATTGGCACATTTCATGTCATTTGTGCAAACTTCAAAATGCTTGGAAAGAAAATGGAAGGATCCGGACTTCAGGATGTCCTCATGGAATCGGGACTCATGTCTACTGGTTCTATGAAAGGTGTTATGACAGGAAAGAACTATGACAGAAGTCTGCACTGCCACAAGACGATGGTGGAGTGCTTGGAGAGGCTATTTCTTGATGAATTCCTGTCTATGGCTGAAAAAGATGCAGTGCTGTCCGGTATACCAGAGGAATCAAAGGGCATCTTTCAAGAGCTAATCCGATCATCAACAAAGCAGGAACTTAACGAAGTCATGGCCAATGCAGATCTCAACACATTGATGGAGTCGTATGAGAGCTTCAAAGCTGATGTTCGAAAAGGGATCTCTCGGGAAGACTGCACAATTTTGGTTGTCGTACATGGATTCTGTGCGCATTGCTCTCTCATTGATTAGGTCTGTGAAAGAGAACAACTTTCCGTTGTACTTGCACTGTCTGTTTTTTATGCCCGATCTCTTCACCTTTGGTGGTCACAATTACTCCCGCTATCTGACCTATCTTGCTGTGTTCTTGGCAAACATCGAAGAATCACATCCCGGTCTTTCCTTGAAAGAGGTGCCATCAGTGTCGCTAGATCGTTCATACCAGGAAACCGATGTGTTGTTGACAAAACGATGGAGATGATCACGCAGCATGGCAAATCTCGAGGTGGTGGTAGTGTTGTTGGGCTCTCTGGCATCTTGGAGAATCACAGTGCTTATCAGAGATGGGTTCGAACTTCAACAGAAAGGGCACACTTTCTCTCTGCAACTTTCAGCCTCGCAGACATAACTTCTGGTACCAATCATGGAAGCAAACACAGAGATCAACAACCAACTGAGATAAGGAAAAGTGAGGCATGTGTAAAGAAAGCCATTGATGCTATAAAGAGCTTCCTGAATCATTTTGATGTCGATGACAAGACTGGGTTGTATGTACTCTCTTCTGGTGAACGTGTTCCAGCTGAAGTTGAGAAAGATGTCATAAAGGTCTTTACCACAGGGAGAAAACAGAAAGAGAAGTTCACCAGAGAACGACTTGAGAAAAAGACAGCATTCTCCGAACCCATCAAGAATCTGAAGCTCAAAACCATGGCAGAAACAAAGAAAACAGTGAAGCTGAAAACATCTGAACAAAAGGTTATAGAGTACAAGCAACAAGGAGATATCGCTTTTCAACTGATGGTCAAAGCACAAAGTTCTGGCAGTCAACTCAATCTAGGGGAGATTATGAAGTACTCTCTGACCCCTGTACCCTACATCGTTGGTACATCAGACAACTCCTTTACATAGACTGATAAATCCAAGGGCCTACACTACCTATTGAAAGATGTAGACAACTCACAACTTCCTGCCAGTAACAACACATTGATAGTGGATGATGGCAATGCTGCATTCTACTCTCAAAGAGATTCCTGCAAACCTCAAAGAGATTGGCATCAAAATCTTCAATGCATTGTCATCTAATGATGTAGTCTTCAGTATCGATATGTACAAACCAGATTCAGTGAAGTCAAGTGAATGGACACGGCGTGGGTGTGCGGAGAAGAGAATAATCAAAGGAGAAAAGACCAAAAAACCAAGAGATTGGAGGCAGTTCTTGACCAATGATGAGAACAAGAAACAGCTCATTGAACTTCTTCTTGATGTGTGGAGTGAGCATGACATGGCAAAGAGGCTACACGGAAGGAAGGTGATCTTCATTAAGGAAGGAGAGGCCACACTTCTTACTTCTCAGAATGGGAAAGAGACACTGCAGTCTGAGATTCAATCCCTGAAATCAAACCAAGAAGAAACAGACTTGCGAGTCATCCTATACTGCAACTATGGCAAAAAGCAAGGATATGACCACGTACAAGTCAAAAGTCCAGACAGCGATATCTTTTTCATACCGCTTCAATTTGCAAACTGTATTCAAGACACCACAGTGTTCTTTGACACAGGGAGAGGCAACAGGCAAAGGCTAATAGATGTCACCCATTTTGTAAAGCAGTCCTCCTCAGAATACTGCTCAGCATTGCTTGGACTGCATGCGATCTCAGGCTGTCACTCAAAGGAATCGGCAAAGTCAAGCCAATCAAACTGATGCAACAGCGTAACAAATTTGTGAAACCTCTGGCAGAGCTTGGTGATTTTCATAGAGTTGAAGATGATATGGTCCTAATTTAGTGCATTTTTTGTGTATCTTTGCTAAGAAACAGGCTCAATTGCAAGTCCCAAATTCGCAGACCCCAAGAAAGAGGGCAAAGTGTGAAAAAAAAACAATTTTGACAGATTGAAATAAGGGTTAAAAAAAACATAGTCCAAATGAGTTTTTTTTTTCTTGGGAACATCATTTTTTCCGACAGAAGAGATACCAATGAACAAAATGACACCCAAGAAGTAGGATCATAGGGAGGTGCACAGTAGGCCCCTCTGGAATTAACTTAATGAGTCTTATCTGCACTGTTTCTAAGGCAAGCCCATCCCCAGGCAAGTCTACTGTATATTTCCTTAAATAAGAAGACTGAAACTGGATGCTGCGCCCCAGCTGTGGTTGAAAAGCTCTGCATAGTCAGCAAGACTTCTCTACTTTTGTCTTTCATCCTAAATTCTGACCACACATACATGCACACTTTCTGTATATGATACAGTATTAACCCGATCTCTGTGAACATAATGATTCATTAAGATTGCACAATGTGAATATTCTGCTTTTCTATTCTTCCCACCAAAGTGGATGGTTTCACTCTTTTCTTACGTATCCTTTGCTACCCATTTCATTTAACTATTCATTTTTCATTAAACTATTCATTTAACAATTTGATTTAACCATTAATTTATCTTTCTGTAACTGTTTGCAGTTTTGCCCTCTTATATTCATTCCACCCTTGTACCATTAGCCATCTTGGATTCAGTATAAAGCTAAGATCAGCACTGATCCTTTTGGTGCAAATCTGGTTACGGTTTGTCCATCTTAAAATCTTTATTGCCACGTGTACCTAAGTACAGTGATTTTTTGCATATAATTCAGTGACAATCCTACTATACATTAGCACAATCATACCAAGTAAGATAGTAGACCACACCGAGTCAGCACACAAGAGTTTCCACACTTAGTGCCATCTTGTACCCTCCAAGTCCGAATTTCTTTTAAAATCTTAAAGCCTTAACTTGGCTATAAAGACCCATCGTCTGGATGACAGCATTGGGTCAGAATCGCAGGGTCGACCTGACCAGGTGATGTGTCGCTGTCCTCCATCACTGCTCCGCACCACTGCAGGCCACATCAATTCCCAAGCTCGGCCACTTTGAGCAGCACCCGATCTAATGGGGCCCCAGACAGCTGCAAGGCCGACTCCACCGACTCGATCGGCAGTTAGGGGCCTGTCCCACTTAGGCGACTTTTTAAGCGACTGCAGAAAACTATGCTTAAGAAGGAACTACAGATGCTGGAAAATCGGAGGCAGCCAAAAATGCTGGAGAAACTCAGAGCGGGTAAGGCAGCATCTATGGAGCGAAGGAAATAGGCAACATTTCGGGTCAAGACCCATTCGGGTCGGGTCGAGCACCAGGCCAATATCTCTAACACTATCACTGGCTTCATCACTTCCGGCTCCCTGCCCTCCCAAGCCTCCAACCTCATAGTTCCCCAGCCCCACACGGCCCGATTTTACCTTCTCCCCAAAATCCACAAACCTGACTGTCCTGGCAGACCCATTGTTTCTGCCTGGTCATGCCCCACCAAACTTATTTCCACATACCTCGACTCCATCCTATCCACCTTGGTCAAATCCCTCCCTACCGATGTCCAAGACACCTCACAAGCTCTTCGTCTCCTCCATGACTTCCGTTTTCTAGGCCCCCATTCCCTCATCTTCACCATGGATGTCCAGTCACTCTACACCATCCCCCACCAAGAGGGTCTTAAAGCCCTAAGATTCTTCCTCGACCGCAGAACCAACCAATCCCCGTCTACCGATACTCTCCTCCGCCTAGCGGAGCTGGTCCTTAACGTTATCAACTTTTCGTTTGACTCCTCCCATTTCCTTCAAATCCAAGGCGTAGCTATGGGCCCAGCTATGCCTGCCTCTTTGTAGGGTACGTTGAACAATCCTTGTTCGAGGCGTACCATGGCCCTGTCCCCGAACTCTACCTCCGCTCCATCCACGACATATTAGTGCTACCTCCCGCACTCATGCTGAACTCACTGACTGCATCCATTTCATCACTAACTTCCATCCGGCACTCAAATACACCTGGACCATTTCCGACATCTCCCTACTGTTTTTAGACCTCACTATCTCCATCGCAGTTGACAGACTACTGAGCGACATTTACTATAAACCCACTGACTCCCATGGCTATCTGGACTACACTTCTTCCCACCTTGCTTCCTGTAAGGACACCATCCCCACCTCCCAATTCCTCCGTCTACGCCGCATCTGCATCCAGGATGGGGTGTTCCAAACCAGGGCATCGGAGATGTCCTCATTCTTTAGGGAACGGGGTTTCCCCTCTTCTACTATAGATGAGGCTCTCACCAGGGTCTCTTCTATACCCCATAACTCTGCTCTCACTCCCCCCCCACTCGTAACAAGGGCAGAGTCCCCCTTGCCCTCATCTTCCACCCTACCAGCCATCACATACAACAAATAATCCTCTGACATTTTCGCCACCTCCAACGGGATCTCACCACTGGCCACATCTTCCCATCTCCTCCCCTATCGGCTTTCCACAGTGACCGCTCCCTCCGTAACTCCGTAATTAACTGGTCAATTCATCCCTTCCCACCCAAACCACCCCCTCTCCTGCCACTTTTCCTTGCAACCGCAGAAAATGCTACACTTGTCGCTTTACCCTCCCCCCCTTGACTCCATTCAAGGACCCATGCGGTCTTTCCAGGTGCGGCAGAGGTTCACCTGCACCTCCTCCAACGTCATCTATTGCGTCCGCTGCTCTAGATGTCAGCTGCTCTACGTCGGTGAAACCAAGCGCAGGCTTGGCGATCGCTTCGCCCAATACCTCCACTCGGTTCGCAATAGCTAACCTGATCTCCCAGTAGCTCAGTACTTCAACTCCTCCTCCCATTCTGAATCTGACCTTTCTGTCCTGGGCCTCCTCCATGGCCAGAGTGTGGCCCACTGTAAATTGGAGGAGCAGCACCTCATGTTTCACTTGGGTAGTTTACACCCCAGCGGTATGAACAATTTCAGGTAGTCCCTGATTTCTCCTCCTTCCCCTCCCCTTCCCAGCCCTCCCACAGCCCACTGTCCCTATCTTTTCCTCTCTTCTTCCACACACCCCCCCCTCCCCCCCCACCACAACATCAGTCTGAAGAAGGGTCTCGACCAGAAACGTCGCCTATTTCCTTCGCTCCATAGATGCTGCCTCACCTGCTGAGTTTCTCCAGCATTTCTGTCTACGCAGGAAACTATGCGCTCGCCATATGTTGGTGGTTGCCGGGGAGTCGCCTTCCTGGTCGTGAGAAGTTCCCGCATTCTGGGAACTAGTCACAGCCTCATTATGGTCGCCGCAAATTTTACAACATGTTGAAAAATTTGTGGCGATCAGAATGAAGCTGCCATGGAGAGTAGCGAACTGTAGGTGGGTTGCCAGGAGGTCCTAGCGGGACGTAGTAGGTTCTCGTAGGTTGTAGCCGGTGCTGACCGGTGAATTTCATTGGCTCATTGGGGAAAAAAACAAGCAGTAGTTTTCAGAACCAAGGATAACCGACCGGTAATGTTAAATGCCTGCCGCGCTTCACAGCCGTGTATCTCTGGCTTCTTCAAAGTTGTCTCCACTCCTTCTCTCTCCTTTTCTCTCCTTCTCCCCCATTCTCTCCCCCTCCCCACCTCTCCCCCCTCTTTTAAAGGACTTACCATAGCCGTATTAACTACAGCGCCAACCTTCCCGTTCATCGCTGTGTGTGTCTGTCTCACCTTGGCTTTGCACTGTGCGAATTTCACTCAGACAGCGCTCCCACCCCCGCTTGCCCTGTCCTCCGCCTGCAAAACGGGCTGGTGAAGGAAGCGATTCGTGTGTGTGTGTTCCACTCTGACAGTCGTCGTTCCAGTTGCCGGTTTTTCAGGCGACTGCTGGCAACTTGACAGTCGCCGGCAGTCGCCTGAAAAATCGCCTAAGTGGGGCAGGCCCATTATTCTCATTTCAATGTCTTCTAATTTCTGCTTGTCTTTCCCACCATAGAAAGCTTCGAATCATGTGTCGTTTAATGTATTTCTCTGCCAGTAACAGTAATTGCATTACTGTTAACTGTGAAGAAGTCTAGACCAGTGGGTTTAAGAAAATAGCAGTTCCTTATTTTGTAGTGATATGTTTTAGTTTTATTTTGAGATACAGCATGGAAACATGCCTTTTGGCCCACTGAGTCTGCGCTAACCACTGATCACCCATACACTAGTTCTATCCTACACGATAGGGACAATTTACAGAAGCCAATGAACCTACAAACTTGTAAGGCTTTGGAATGTGGGACAAAACTGGAGCACCCGGAGAAAACCCATACACGGTGACTCTTGTGCATCGCATCACAAGGTCACGGAGAGCATGCAAACTCTGTATAGACAGCACCCATTGTCAGGATCGGCCCCATGTCTCTGGCGCTGAACGGCAGCAACTCAATGGCTGCGCCACTATGCTGCATGTCTTTAGTTGAGGTCGACAGAGTAAGGCAACTTTAATGTAACATTTGACACAAGGAGACCTATCTTTCCCCTCTACACTTGATGCTATGAACAGATTCCCCCTTGCATTGAAGATTATACCAGGGTTAATCTGCAGATAATGAAATGAGACCAGATTGCTGTACCATCATGGCTGTGAAGTGCTGGACTTCCGAAGGTATATGAAGGGTGATAAATCTCCAGGGACTGATCAGATATATCTTAGGACACTCTGGGAACCTGGAAAATAAATTGCAGGAACCGAGACGGTGACTCTATTTAAGAAGGGTTGCAAGAAAAACGCCAGGACTATACACCAGTGAGCCTAACATCTGTGGTAGGTAAATTATTGGAGAGAATTCTGCGAGATAAGATAAATATGCATTTTGATAGCAGCAGATGTTAGATTGGCAACATGGTTTTGTAGGTGGGAGATCATGTCTCACGACTTTGAGTTTTTTTGAAGAAATAACCAAGAAGGCTGATTAAGGCAAGGCTGTGGATGCTACCTGCACAGACTTCAGCAAAGCCTTTGATAAGGTTCCGCATTGTAGGCTGCTCTGGATAGTTAGACCACACGCGATCCAGGGAAAGCGACCTGCTTGGATACAGAATTGGCTTCACAGAAGGAAGCAGAGGGTGGTGCTGGAAGGTTTTTACAAACTGGAAACCTGTGACTATTGGTGAGCATCAGAGTTTGGTGCTGGGCTGTGGTTCAGTATCAGTATCAATATATCTTTATTGTCATTTCCTGAGTACTCGCATACCTAGAGGAAACAAAAAAACGTTGCTCAACCAGTGTCCATTCAGTGTGCAGTACAAATAACAACAAGTAAATAGAAATAAAAATACATATATCATGAACAAATTAAATTAAACACTCTACTCTCTACTAAACATCAACAGGCGTTCCGATCGACAGCTGCTGCAGTGTGTCCAGGTTGATGGTTGGTGCGCGATACTTTGGCAGGGGGCTAAGTCCGTTTATCAGTCTTATAGCCTGCGGGAAGAAGCTGAGGAGCATCCTGCTGGTTTTGCAGCTAATGCTTCTGTACCTCTTCCCAGATGGCAGGATGGAGAATATGTGATGCGATGGGTGGTAGGGGTCTTTGATGATGGAGATGGCTCTGTTGATACATCTCTTCCTGTATATGTCCAGCAAGAAAGGGAGTGGAGCACCAATAATCCTGCTGGCGGTCTTCACAATCCTGTCAAGTTGGTGCCGTTCGTACGCCTTGCAGCTCCCGAACCAGGAAGTGATGCCGTTGGTTAATGTGCTCTCGATTGTCCCCCTATAAAAAGTTCGTAGATGTGTAGTGGGGAGACCTGCTTTACGTAGTCTTCGGAGAGGGTGTAGTCGCTGCTGGGCTTTCTTGACCAGTGCTGTGGTGTTGGTTGTGGACATCAGGTCATCTGACAGGTGGAGTCCTAGGAACTGCTGTAATTTTTGATAACCCCCTTCACTGTCTACAATGCCACAACATGAGCAAATTTACTAATCATGTCTTGCACATTCTCCATGTTTATACCAACAATTTAGATGAGAATGTGCAAGACATGATTAGTAAATTTGCTCATGTTGTGGCATTGTAGACAGTGAAGGGGGTTATCAAAAATTACAGCAGAAACTTGATTAACTGGACAAGTGGACTGAAGAATGGCTAATGGAGTTCAATACAGATAAGTGTGTGGTGCTACATTTTGGGGAAGTCAAACCAAGGCAGGACCTTCACTGTGAATGGTTTTGCCCTGGGGAGTGTTATAGAGCAGAGGTATCTAGGGGTACAGGTGCACAGCTCCGTGAAAGGGGTCACGGGTAGATAGGATAAAAAGAAGTTTAATTTGACACCTAATTCACTTTAATATCTTCAGTATTAAAAATGTTATGGCCATTTACATAGTCTGAAATTAGCATCTTGTTCCCTATTGCTTTTCCATTGACTTAACTCAAAAGCTGTGATCGAGGACAGTCAAAAGCTCATAACGTTCTTAAACGTTAAGGGAACTGAATGAAATTTTCAGTTATTATTGATTGAAGCATTCTGAAACAAAAATGAAACAATCTTACTTGGATGACCTGAAATTAAAGCATATAATTAGTTAGTTACCTAATTGTAGCTAATTACAAATTCAATTACTAGATCTAAACATCTATCCATTTCTTAAGAAAAGGTTAACATTTTTAAATAGCTTAAGTGTCCAAATAACATTCACACAATAATTCACAATATAACAATATAATCTCATTGTCATGAATTTATAGGCCAAATGGAAGGAATTTAATGTTTAATTCCCGTAAATTAATGGGCATTTTAATCATCTTGCGAGTGGGTTTTTGTGGAACGCAATCGATTGGAACGTTGCGGTTGCAGTGAATTTGAACCCCATATCGGCAGGAAAAACACTGCCGGTTCGTATGGGGCCATTAACACATTTTCGCCAATGAAATTTGGATTAAAGTCATCCTAAGAAGCAAGTTTATATGTAAAATAAACGACTTGCCTTATGTTTTGTCCCCTACGTGAGATCCGTCCCGTTGTAGGCGTTGACGGCGTTAAAAGTAGCTTTTTATTTTACTCCAGGGATTAAATTGTCCCGTGATTTTAAAAAAAAACTTCCGAGAAATGAAGTCGGAATGATTTTTCTGCAGCAGCTGAACAGAAATGCTGGTGTAACTCAGCGGGTCAGGCAACATCTCTGGAGAGAATGAATGGGTGATGTTTTGGGTCTAGACCCTTCTTCAGATTGATGATATGGTTGATGTTGAATTGTTTTCACCAGTAGGGGAATCATGAATGTGGACATAAATGCAAAATCAAGTGTTGGTCATTGAGGTGGCAGACATGTCTTTCCACAGAGGATATTGAATCTGTGTAAATCCCTGGCTGGGGACGGTGGAAGCCAAATCATTGGATATATTTAAGTTGAATATTTGAAAACATTAAGGAATGGACGGTTATGAGTAACTTGCACAGAAAAGAAGTTGAGGCCAGCACAGATCAGCCATGATCATATTGAATGGTTGGGGAGGTTGAAAGGGCATGGTGGCCTGCTCCTGCAATTTTCCTTTTCAGTAGAAAAGTTAGGAGGATGCAATGAAGTCTTGAACAGTTTTAAAAGATAATTAAGAGCAATGGGATTTGGGGTAAATATGTGCAAACATTGCACGGGCATGTTAAGACTACGGTTATCCTTTCTGTGGTTAAATCTTAAAGATGAGATCTGTTAACTTGAGATGTGAAAATCACAAATAACTTTAAACTTTAGATTAGAAGGAATCAGCAGCCGACCAAGATAACAACTTCCTACTGTAGCAGAGCTCATTTGCATATTTTCATTTCGACATTCCCAGGTTTTAAGAAATGCCCATGTATACATCACAGAATCAAATAAAACAAATAGCAGTGAAGGATTTTTTTATCCCCCGTGGTAATGCTAACTAAAACATTGAATTAATTAGGTTGATCACATTTTCCACTTCTTGGTACAGATCCTTGCTCATTCAAAAATGTAATAGGTACCCGAGGGGTAACCTTTTCACACAGATGGTGGTGGGTATCCGGAATGAACTATCAGAGTAGGTAGTGGAGGCAGGTACTATAACGTTTGGACAGGTATATGGATATGAAAGGTTTCGAGGACCAAACATAGGCAGGCGTGACAAGTGCAGATGGGGCATCTTGGTCAGCATGGGCAAGTTGGATTGAAGGGCCAGTTTCTGTGCTGTATGACTATGCCTACCTGTAAATCTCTAGCTCTTCCTTTCCAATGTTATCATATCCTTTTAAAGTGGTGACCATGCATTAAATTATACTATGATTGTGGTCTAACTGCAAAACACAAAGTGCTCAAGAACTCAATGGGTCAGGCGGCATCTATGGGGGGGGGGGGGGGGGAGAATGGACAGACAACATTTTGGGTCAGGACCCTTCTTCAGAGGAGTCTGAACATGGGTTCCAACCCAAAACGCCATCTGTCCAGTCTGAAGCAGAGTCCTGATCCAAATCAGTTGTCAACAGAGGCCTTGCCTTACCACAACGAGTTCCAGGCCCACTTAATGTAGAAGTCTTCTCCCATTACCTCTGTCACCAGGCCTTTTCGATTGTAAGTTCTCCACTCCCAGTGATGACCAAAGATCAAGATCTCTTCTCTTGGGCTCCCCCTGCTGGCCTTCTACCCTCTTTGTATCTTTATTTCCGAATGTGACATCAACCATCTTGACTTCTCTAGTCCCTGTACGTGTTCCAATCTCGCCCCCTCTGAACGCAGAGCCCTCCACTCACTCCGCAGCAATCCCAACATCGTTATTAAACCCGCCGTTGTAGTCTGGCAGGCTGACCTCTACCATGCAGGTGTCCTTGAGACTCTTGAAAGGCGCCCATAAATAAAATTTATTATTATTATTATTATGCTGAGGCCAGGCACTAGCTGTCGAACACCTCCTCTGACCTACCCTTTGACCATGACCTCAGGAATGGACACCAGACCATCTTTTCCAATACTATTTCTAATCTCATCACCTCTGGCAATCTCCCCTCCACAGCCTCCAACCTTATCGTGCTCCAACCCTGCACCACCTCTTTTAGCTCCTTCCCAAAATCTACAAACAAGACTGCCCTGGTGTTTCTGCCTGCTTCTGCCCCAGTTAACTCATCTCCACATATCTTGATTCAATCCTATCCCTCCTTCTCCAGTCGCTCCCCCACTACATCCAAGACACTTCACACACCCTTCAACTCTTCAATCCCATTGCCTCACCTTTACCATGAACATCCAGTTCATTTACACTTCCCTCCCAGCCATGAAGTTCTCAATGCCCTTCAGTTCTTTCTCGAACAGAGACCCAATTAATTTTGCTCTACTATTGCTCACCCTTAACAACTCTTTAGACTCCACACACTTTCTCCACAACACATCATCCTCCAATATTTCCGTCATCTCCAATGTGATCCCACTACCAGTCACATCTTCCTATCTCCACCCCTTTCCGCGTTCCTCAGAGACTGCTCCCTCCACAACTCCATGGTTCACTCATTTCTTTCGACCCAAACCCAAATCCGAAACGTCGCCTATCCATATTCTCCAGGGATGCTGCCCGACCTGCTGAGTTACTACAACTCTATATTTTCCTGATCCAAAACATCACCTGGGAATCTTGTCAACACATATAAGATCCTGGCAGACATTGACAGGATGGAGACTGAAATTACATTTTCCCTGTTATCTAGAAACGGATGCCATAGTTTCTGAATAAATGGTCATCCACTTAGGACAGAGAGTGATAGTCATACAGCATGGAAACAGGATCTTCGGCCTAACGCCCACACTGACCAACATCCACACTAGTCCCACCTGTCTGTGTTTGGCCCATATCCCTCTAAATATATCCTATTCTTGTATCTGTCTAAATGTTTCTTAAAAGTTGTGTTCCTCAACCACCACCTCCACCTGCTCGTTCCATACACCACCACCCTTTGTGTAAAAAAAGTTACCCCTCTAGTTCCTAATAAATCTTTCCCCCTTCACCTTTAATCTAAGTCCTCTGGTTCTTGATTCTCCTACTATGGGCATGAGAATCTGGGTGTTTACCTGACCTATCCCTCTCTTGATTATGTACACCCTGAAGGGCCTGTCCCACTTACGCGATTTTTTTCGGCGACTTGCCGGCACATGTCATAGTCTCAGCAGGTTGCTTAAAAATTTTCAAAATGTTGAAAATCCAGTGTCGACCAGGAAAAGGTACGACTCTTTGGGTGGGAGACTACTCACGACCAAACAGATGTCAGTCCACAACATGTTTGGGGTGACGCCTGTTTGGCCGTGAGTAGTCGCCCAAAGAGTCGTACCTTTTTCTGGTCGACACTGGATTTTCAACATTTCGAAAATTTTCCGTGACCTGCTGCAACTATGACGGGTGCCGGCAAGTCACCGAAAATATCACGTAGGTGGGACAGGCCCTTGAGAGGAAGAAAATGTATTTTCAGAGAAGACTACATTTGTACCTCAGGAAGCTGTGGATGTGGAGTCATTGAATATATTCATGGAAGAGACTTACAATCAATTCAATTAAAAATAATGTGAAAGGTATGGGGAGTGCATGGGCAAATTAGGTTGACACAAGAAGCATCATCGTATTGAATGGTTAATCCTCAGTAACAAAAATGATGTTTAGACCACTGAACTCAATCAGGACCTGGAACATAATTATTTTACTCTACAAGTACTTTGAGGACAGCCAGACTCTGTGGAGAATACTGGTAATATATATTGTCAGGATGTGTAGGAAAGAACTACAGATGCTGGTTTAAATCGAAGGTAGACACAAACTTTTTATAGGGGGACTGTCGAGAGCACACTGACATACGGCATCACTTCCTGGTTCAGGAGCTGCAAGGTGTACGAACGGCACCAACTGGACAGGATAGTGAAGACCGCAAGCAGGATTATTGGTGCTCCACTCCCCTTCCTGCTGGACATATACAGGAAGAGATGTATCAACAGAGCCATCTCCATCATCAAAGACCCTTACCACCCATCGCATGACATTTTCTCCATCCTCCCATCTGGGAAGAGGTACAGGAGCATTAGCTGCAAAACCAGCAGGATGCTCCTCAGCTTCTTCCCACAGGCTATAAGACTGTTAAATGGACTTTGCCCCCGCCAAATATCGCGCACAAACCCCCACACTGCAGCAGAGCCACTGTTGTGCCGCTGCCGGTCGGAACGGCTGTTGAATGTTTAGTAGAGTGTTAAATTTGTTCATGACATGTATTTTTTATTTTTATTTCTATTTAATTTTTCATGTACACTGAATGGACACTGGTTGAGCAACGTTTTTTTGTTTCCTCTGGATATGCGAATACTCAGGAAATGACAATAAAGATATACAATACAATACAATACAAAATGCTGGAGTAATTCAGCGGGACAGGCAACATCTCTGGAGAGAAGGAATGGGTGATGTTTTGGGTCGAGACCCTTCTTTAGACTCTTTGGATAGGTTAGAGTAAGTAAGGGGAGTGGAAATGTTGAGGCAGTTGATACCCAGCCGGCAGTTGGAAATGAATAGGTAGAGGGCCATGCGGAGGGGTCCAAGAGGAGGGGGTCTGGTGGAGATGGGAGACAGGGTCATCACTGGGTGGTGAGGAATCCTTCCTATAGAAAAAGGTTTTGGGAGAGTTGTCATCTTTGTGAAACTAAATGACTTTTTCCACAACTTTTTTGGCACATCCTAATTTTAAAATCATATTTAACCAAATGTGTTGATAAACAGGGGTAGAATATCAGTATTTGAACAGTAGTACTTTTTGTTAACTAATGCTTCTTTTTTTCCTCTGTAGTGAGAATGGAATATATTTCCTGGCTATCTCTAAACCTTGCCCAGTCCAACACTGACAAAGCGATATTCCTGAAATGTGAATCTCTGCTGTCTTCAGAGCCAACTTTCAAAACTCTCAGTGAAACAAAATGTAAGCAATTCTTGAGAGTGGGGACACTTATTGTTGGAATAATATATTTACGCAACATTTTCCGACATTTTGTGAAAGATTATAGGTTCAGTGTTATTTTCTATCTCACGCTTCCTCACGCTATCCCCATCTCAATTTATCCATCTCTGTCGTATCTGCCACCAGGATGAGGTTTTCCATTCGAGGTCCCATTCCCAAACAGGCTTTTCTGTCAGAGTGAGGCCACATGCAAACTGGTGGAACAGCACCTCGTATTCTGTAGGGTACCCTAAAACCCAATGGTATGATCATTGAATTCTCCAATTTCAAATAATTAGCCAACAATATCCACCCCCTTTTATTTTTCTTCCCTATGCACCACCACTAACCTGCCTCCTTATCCCCGCCCGTGTTCCCTTCCACTAATTTCTCTTCCTCTGGCTTCACATTTCATGCCTCTTCCATCCTTATATCACACCTTTTGCTCTCCCAATCTTTGACCCAATTCCTAATCAAAACCCCCCTCATCTATACCCATCTGCCAGTCTTTGTCCCGCCCCACTCTGCTTCTTCCCCCCCCCCCCCCCCCCCCATTACAAACAACCTGCTGAAAGGCCACCTCCCTGTGTTCTGCAGAGATGTTCTCTGTCCTGCTGGGTTACTCCAATACTTGGTGGGGGGGTTTTATAAACTGTATCTGCATTTCCTTGTGCCTCCCACTTTCTTCATAGCCCCTTCAAATTATTTTCTCTTAACTGCCTGTCTAATTGTCTCCTGAAGCCCTGATTGATTCGGTTTCCACCACTCCAGGTAATGAATTTAACATGACGACTGACAGTTAGATTAAATTGCATTTTTTTCAGTACAGAAAGACGAAAAATGCTGGAGTAACTCAGCAGGACAGGCAGCTGGAGAGAAAGAATGGGTGACATTTTGGGTCGAGACTTCTTCAGACCAAGTGGCCTGCCAGTTAAGGCAGATTTACTCAACCCATATGTACATGTGTCTGGGACATTATGGAAACCTGACTCAGGCAGCTTAATATTGCAGAGCACGTACTACTGGTGAGATAGGGGTGGGGGTAAAAGAGGATGGGGAGTTGCTTTACAGATTAAAGTGAACTTTCTGGCTGCAGCCCATGATGACATTACTGAAGAATCGTCCATATGCGTGAAGGTGATAAATAAAAATGAGATGATTCCTTAGTAGGGATTGTATTAAAGGCCCCCAAATAGTCAATGGAAATTAGAGGAGCAAATAGGCCAGAAGATTGCAGCATATTAGGATTGTCATAGTATGAGACTTTAACTTTCCTAATATAGATTGGGACTGCCAGAGTGCCAAGGGCTTAGATAGGGTATTATGTGTTTCCTCAGATAATATGTAGAAGGAAAAGCTTGACCTACTGTTGGGGAATTGGGGTGACTGAAGTAGCAGTGGGCGAGTCTTTCCGGTCCACATTTCCATTAGCTTTACAATAGTTATGGATAAAGACTTGAGCTGAGCTACGTTAAAGTTCTAAATTGGGGCAATGCCAAGTTTGAAGGTTTAGTTTTAGAGATTCAGTGTGGGCTCGGTAGACCAAAGGGAAACACCCCCTTTGGTCTACCTAGCCCACACTGACCATCGATCATCCCTACACTCATGTTATCCCACCATAGTATCCTACACACAAGGCTAATTTACAGAAGCCAATGAACCTACAAGCCTGTACATCTTTGGAATGTGGGAGAAAACCAGAGCACCCAGAGAAAACCCACACTGTCACAGGGAGAACGTACAAATTTCATACAGACAGCACCCATAGTTAGGATTGAAACCAGGTCTCTGGCTCTGTGAGGTAGCCACTGCCATCGTATTAGACAGGAGCTTACAAAAGTTGGTTGGAGAAGATTGTTTACGGGCAAAGGGACTTACGGAGGATGCTTTTCAAAAATGCGACAGTGAGAGTTCATCGTACGCATATTCCTGTTTGAATGTAAAGCAAGAAAGGTAGGAGTAAGGAACCCTGGATGATGAGAGAAACTGAGGCCCTGGTCAGGAAAAAGGAGGAGGCATGGGTCAGATTTTTAGTTTTAGTTTTTAGTTTTTTTTTAGTTTTAGAGATACAGGCCACCCAGCAATCATCACACATTAACACTATATACACCCACAGGGGACAATTTACAATTATACCAAGCCAATTAGTCGACAAGGTTTAGGCAGCTGGGATTAAGTGTATCCCTAGAAGAGTATAGGGGATTGAGGAACATTCTTAACAAGTAGATACAAAAAGCTGGAGTAACTCAGCGAGACAGGCAACATCTCTGGAGAGAAGGAATGGGTGATGGTTTGGGTCGAGACACTTCTTCAGACTGGTCTTAAGAAGGAAATCAGGAGGACATAAACTGGGCACGAGACAGTTCGGGCAGGTTAAGGAGAATCCAAATAGATTTTCTAAGTATAATAAGGGATAAAGCCTAATGAGAGACAGAATAGGAACCTTGGGAACCTATGTGTTACACAGCAAGGGATGGGCAAGGTCCTCAATAAATATTTATCCACTTTTTAATCATGGGGTAAGATATCAAGATGGCAAAACTTTGCAAAAGTTCATGGAGCAAGATATCTTGAGAACAGTCTGTATTACAGGTCCAAGGTGTCCTGACTGAGGTAAATATTTCAACGTTAGACACGGGTAAGGTTACAGATGACTGGAGGCTGGCTAATGTTCTAGCTAAAGAGGGTGGTAGGGCCCAGAGAGTGCTGTAGAGCAGAGGGATCTAGGAATACAGCAACATCATTCTTTGAATGTGGTGTCACAGGTAGATAGGTTTTAAAAGAAGGCTTTTGGAACATTTCATCAGTGAGGGTATTGCATGGAGGTTGGACATAATGTTACAGGTGTCCAAGACGTTGGTGAGATCGTATTTGAAGTATTATGTTTAGTTTTGGTCACCCTGCAATAGGAAGGATGTTATTAAGCAGAAAAAAGTGCAGAGAAGAATCATGAGGATGTTCCCAGGAGTGGAGGACCTGAGCTTGGTAAAGATTGGACAAGCTAGGACTTTATTCCTTGGAGGACAGGAGGCCAAGGGATGATCTTATAGAGGTGTATAAGATCATGAGGGGAATCGATAGGGTACATGCAAAGTCTTTTACCCGGACTAGGAGAATCGAGAACCAGAGGACATCGGTTTAAGGTGAGGATGAAAAGATGTTATCAGTCCAAAACTCCAACATGGATAAGTGGTTTTGAATCGAGGCTTTGAATGGTCAGGCTGAAAAAGTGATTCAGTATAGTTTAGCATTTGAGCACAGTTTTTAATATCAGGTTCATTATGGATGGAAGGTAGGAGATTAGTCATAGAGTTATACTGCATTGAAACAGGCCCTTTGGCCCAACCAAATTCCTAACCCCATTTGTCCATTCCCTATCTCTGTAATCACCTCCAACCATACAACCTCCCTGGCTTCAGTTCTTTCCGACCTCTTGTTTTAGCTCTTCTATTGGTTGGACACTCAGTACACTCAGCTGCCTCAGCTCTAGGATTGACAATTTCCTTCTCGAATTATTGCTCTTTTCTTCATTTTATTTTCTCTCTTATGCCTGCATTATTGACCAGGGTTTTAATCATTTTACCTACAATTTCTTTATGTAGATCATTGTCAAATTTTGTTTGTTTACACGAGGTTGTGAAGCAACTTAATCCATTTTACAACATTAAAGACGCTATATAAATACATCAATGTTGTTTTGGAAGTATGCTAAATCTATGCCAGTCATTGCACCTCAAACCATTGTTCGTGTTGGTCTAAGTCCATACGTTTTAGCAATTTTATTATTGAATCATGAATGTGCTTACAGATGCGGCCAAGATCATGAGTAATGTCCTGTCTTACTACCAGAGGATTCAACACTCCAGCGATTATCTTTCAGAAGCAAACTATCTCCTGCTGGTTCCATTGGTACAGGTCTCCTTAGCAGCAACCACTCCCAGTGCATTACTCAATGTGCCTAGTACTCAGTTGGTCGAAGAATATGTAACATTCATGGAGTGGTGGAAGAGAGAACTGGTTAATCAGGTATGTTCCTAGAAAAGAACACCAGATTTTCTTTAATGCTTACTTTCTACAATAAGTAAAATCAACCTGTGATGCCTTTGGCTGGGTTTTTAATGATGATGCCACTAAATATTAAGAAAATTACAGAAGCAAGGTTATCGGAGTCTCAAACTGAGCCAGAATTTATTGATTTTTAGCCAGGGTTTCTGCAGAAAACTGCCAGCTAACTGCATTGCATGGTCAGCCTGTTCCTGATTCCTAGGTCTTTGCATTCCCACAAAAATGTTAGAAACTAGTTGTAAGTCAGATGAAAAGATAAGTGGTATGTTTACATATTTTTCTTAATCTTAATGTTATACAGCCAGGACCTTCGCCTCAACTTGTCCTTGATCTAGGTGCCCCATCTAAGCTAGTCCCTTTTGCCTGTATTTGCCCCATATCTCTCTAAATTTTTCCTATCCATGTACCAGTCCAAATGGATTTTAAACGTTGTTATTGTACCTGCCTCACTATTTCCTCTGTATTCGTTTCCATAAGTTTTACTGATAAGAACAGACTACAAGATATACACCAATAGGATAATCTATGTAACAGTAGGAAAGGAAAGAAACATATCGATTGTTTTTCTGCACGTTCAATGTGTGAAATAAACTTTGGTCTCTTCTGACGACCGGAGAGGGGAGAAGAGAATGACCGGGATGTGAGTTAGGTTATCTGCTTTTCCAAGGCAGTGTGAAGTATGGGTGTAGTCAACAGGGGAGGGGCTGGTTTGTGACATGGACTGGGCTACGTTCACAACTCCCTGCACTTTCACATTTCACGTTTATGATTCTCACTGTCCACACTCACTCTCACTGCCCCCGGATACTCCTGACTTGCAGCACCTCTTGTTCCATTCACCATGTCCTCAGTGTTTCTCCCCACGTTTTCCATTGATCTAAAAAATCTCCCATTCTATTCTTAAAACCATTTGAGCCTCCTCTGATTGATAAGGAGAATGTGTTTTATTTGAGGGCACAAGTGAGCATCCAGATGATTGAGGAAGAGGCCCTGGTGATGTGTGCAGGCAGACCAGATCTTCATTCCCTGGGCCTGTTGGGCACAAGAGCTGTAGGTTGTGCATCACCGTTTTATATTTACCCACGAGGCTTTAACAACTTAATAACATGAGCAACATAATAACTTAACAACTAATCTGAAAAATGACACCTTCAACAGAGCAGCGCCCCATCAATGCTTCATTGAGTTCATGTTATCGGAGCAGAATTAGGCCATTCAGCCTATCAAATCAACTCTGCCATTGAATCATGCCTCATCTATCTTATCCTCTCAACCACATTCTCCTGCCTTCTCCCCATAACCCCCGACGTCCGTACTAATCTAGAATCTGTCAATCTCCGCCTTAAAAAATATCCATTGACGGCCTCCACAGCTTTCTGTGGCAATTAATTCCACAGATTCACCACCGTCTGACCTCCTTTTTATTCTTTTATTCTGAGGCTATGACCTCTGGTTCTAGGCTCTCCCACTAGTATCCACTCTACCCAGGCCTTTCACTAGGGTCGGGTACTTTTCGGCGCCTCCGTTTTGGAGGGTTAGGGTTGGGTCAGGTACTTTTCGGCGCTGCAAAGGAAACGATCTGCTTTAAGTTTTCAACTTATTTCTTTCCCTATGGCACATTAGCACAGTCTTATGTCAGTGCTAATGCTAAATACATATGACAAAATAAATTCAAGAGCATGCTGTAGTGTGAATAGAAAACATATTAAATGAAATGCAGGTCAGTAAATTTTGATGAACTTTCTAAAACGTTAAAAACCCCCATCGGCCATCCCTCACGAAAAGCAGTCCTGAATGCTAACCCTAACCCTAACACTAACCCTCCAAAACGGAGGTGCCGAAACAGCGGTTTCACTATTCGGTAAGTTTCAATGAGGTGTCCATCCTTCTAAACTCCAGCGAGTGTAGGCCCAGGTCATCATTTTCAGCATGTTTTTCTTTTGTATTTGAGTCCTTGGTGTGGAAAAACTGGAAGTACTCAACGTTAGGCCACATCCGTGGGAAGAGAAACAGAGTAAGCGTTTCAGGGTGGAGACCCTTTGTTAGGTCTCGGGCAAGTTTTTTACAATGTGGCGGGTGGAAGGAGCCACCAGAAGAAGTGGTAGATGCTGGACAACTACAACGTCTAAAAGACAGACACATGATAGGAAAGGTTTAGATAGATTTGGGCTAAATGCAGGTAAACAGGACTAGCTTGGGTAAGCTTCTTGGCCAGCATGGACAAGTTGGGCCGAAGGTCTTGTTTACATGTGATTCAATTACTTTATTTCCTGCATCCATGGATTTATTTGATTTTCACTTTGGAGTGAAACTTTGAATACATAACTCCTAATTGCTAATATAATGCAAATATTAGAGCAGTGCTATCATATATGTGCAGGAATGAACTGCAGATGCTGTTATAAAGAGAAGATAGACACAAAAAGCTGGAGAAACTCAGCGGGTCAGTCAACATTTCTGGAGAAAAGGAATAGGTGACGTTTCAGGTCGAGACCCTTCTTCACACTTGGCTCAGTAAATCTATTGGCAGATTAAGCCAATTTTCAGTGAAGTGGAAGTGCGTGGCCCATTTTTTGCAGTCTGTTTATCGTAAACTGAGCTTTCCAACCAATGAATAGAAAGTGAAAGAGATACAAACAGGCAGTTAAAATTAATTTCCACTTTTGCTAGTTTCTCTTTTGTAGATTATAATGCCGTTTCCGCAATCACCTCTTTATAGTTTTAAAGGTAAAATTTGCCAATGTATTTTTGTAAATTCTTTGTTACTTAACTAAGCAAACAGGATATGAAGAAAGAAGTGGTGAAATACTGAACCAGGCTCGCCAAAAAGTGGTAACCGCAAGATGCAAAATTATCTCTAACTTTGTTTAGTTATCAGATTAGGTTTTAAAATGTCAACATATTTCTGTAATGCAGGCTTTACAGAAATCTGGGGACTTCCTGTAAAAGAACTAACAGGTTCAGTATTAATTCAGAGATTAATTCACTAATGCCACCATAATAGAACATAGAACATTGTGCTGTGCGCAGCACAGCATAAGAACAGGCCCTTCGGCCCACAATGTCTGGGCTGAACATGATGCCAAGATCTCTTATCTATCTGCTATTTCCCTCCATTCCCTGCATATCCATATGCCCACCCAAATCCAAATGCACGACTCCTTTAAATGTTGCCCCTCTTACCAAACTATTCAAGTCTGTCCAACCTCTCCCTGTAGCGAACACCCCCAATCCAGGCATCATTCTGGTAAACTTGTTTAGGAAAGAACTGGAGATGCTGGACAAATCAAAGGTAGACAAAAATGCCGGAGGAACTCAATGGGTGAGGCAGCATCTATG
The DNA here is from genome assembly GCF_028641065.1 of Leucoraja erinaceus. Taxonomy (NCBI): domain Eukaryota; kingdom Metazoa; phylum Chordata; class Chondrichthyes; order Rajiformes; family Rajidae; genus Leucoraja; species Leucoraja erinaceus. The sequence goes on along the minus strand of NC_073404.1, from coordinate 2,216,966 downwards.
GAGGGAAGGAATAGGTGACGTTTCGGGTCGAGACCCAAAACGTCACCTATTCCGTCTCTCCGTAGATGCTGCCTTATCTGCTGAGTTCCTCCAGTATTTTTGTCTACATTCTGGTAAACTCCCTCCTGCACCCTTTCTAAGGCCTCTGCATTCTTCCTGTAATTATACTGAAATTATACAACAATACTCCCAATGTGGCCTGACCAAAGTCCTTTGAAGCTACACTATGACTTCATGATTCTTATACTCAATGTCCTGACCTTTAATAGCAAGCATACCATATTCTTTACCACTCTATCTACTTGTATTGCTGCTTTCAGGGAGTTATGGACTTGGACTCCAAGATCTTTCTGCACATCAGTGCTATTAAGGGTCAAGCCAATTATTATTGTATATTTCCCCCCTTACATTTGACCTCCCAGTGCAACACCTCACACTTGCTCGGACTAAACTAGCTGCCATTTTTCTCCACCCATTTCTGATTTATATCCTGCTGTATAATTTGATAGCCTTCCTCGCTGTCCATCATCCCAGCAATCGTGATGTCATAAGCAACGTTTTTAAGAAACATCTAAATAAGGACATTAAAAAGTTGATGTAGGGGGTAAGTCACTGGGCTCCTCAATCCTACACCCCCTTCAATTTGATCGTGGCTGATCTGCCCCAGCCTTCATCTCCTCTTCTGTGTCAGTTCAATTGAGCCATCAAATCCTGCACCTTTCCAAAAATGATCTACTTCCTCTTTAAATACTCTCAATATTTTAGCATTTACAATGCTCCGTGACAGCAGTTCTGGAGGTTCACTCACCTTCACAGGATGTTCCTATGCATTTCAGTTTTAAATGACTAGCAACTTATTTTGTATCCCTGCCCTGTCATTTGAGATTCTTACACTTGTGGAAACATCTACCCTGTCATATCCTCCAACAATGATATATGTTTCTATAAGATCACCCCCTCACTCTTTTCACACCAAAGAGTATAGATCTAAGATATCAATATAAATAAGTGAGTCATTAAAATAGGGACACAAGACACAGCAGTTGCCAGAGTCTGGAACAACAAGCAATCTGCTGGAGAAACTCGGCATTGGATGATGGTGGAGGGTTGTTTAAGTGATTAATAGTCTGTGAATAGTTGCGTATCACAGGGGTCAAGAGTTTTTTATTGTCCTATGTCCTGAAACAAAACAATGACATTCTTACTTGCAGCAGCACAACACATATGTAAACATAGTACTCTGTAAACCCATAATAAACTACAACAAAAAAGTTCAGTATATGTATTAAAAAAAATAGACAAATAAACTAGTGCTGCGACCCTTGCTATTCGTCATATACATTACACCAAGGCAAATTCCATGTATGTGTGCATACTTGGCCAATAATCTTATTCATTCATTCATATGAATGTCGGAGCTTTGATTAGTAAGTTTGCAAATGAAAGGAAATTCAGTGATGTTGATGACAGTGAGAAACATTGTTTTAAATTGGTGTGGCCATCTGAGCTGACTGCCTTGAGTGGCTGTAGCTACAGTTGGACACACTATGGTGCATCCATGCTGCAGTGAGCATCTTAGACAGAAGCTTTAATGAGGTGGTCACACTAAAAATGCAGGCAGCCGGTAGCTGGGTGATCACTAAGAAAGGTTGAGGGAGTAAGCAGGGGTTTCAGGATTCCCTGTTGTCATTCCCTAAGTTTTGGATACCTGGAAAGGAGACCAGCAGCAGCTTTTTCATTGTACCGCTGCTGGCAAATTAATCTAACTTGCACTTTATGTGCAAGTGACGACTAAAACTGATTGATTGATTGATTGAAGCCAGATCTGTGGTAGAATGACTAACTTTGATGCTCAGCGAGGCAGGGTGCAGACAAGGGGCGGCATGGTGATGCAGCGTTAGAGTTGCCTTACAGTGCAAGAGACCTGGGTTCGATCCCGACTATAGGTGCTTGCCTGTACAGAGTTTGTACCTTCTCCCCTGAACCGCATGGGTTTTCTCCGGAAACTCCGGTTTCCTCCCACACTCCAAAGACGTTCAGGTTTGTAGGTTGATTGGCTTCTGTAAATTATAAATTGTCCCTAGTGGGTAGGATGGTTGTAGTGTGCGGGGATCACTGGTCGGCGCGGACTTGGTGGGCCAAGGAGCTTGTTTCCATGCTGTATCTCTAAACTAAACTAAAGGAGACATAGCATTAGAAGACTAGATAGTGGATAAAGAAGAGTTTTTGAGGCTGTGAACAAGACTCCGTGTCAATGCAAGGTACAAGGATGTCTACGAGCAGTTACAGAATATTCCCAGAGGGCAGGCTGAGCAACCAGAGGCTGCGGAGGACGCAAGTAGAGAAAGAGAAGAGGACCTGCAGACTAACAATAGGGGGGTCGGCAGGAGGTTAAAAAGAAAGACCTGAAAGGTTGTAATTGTTGGACTGTTCCCAGTGCCATGTATGATTGAGGGTAAGAATAGGTGGAAAAGGCAGATAATGAAGCTGAGGAGCTGGTGCAGGAGGGAAGAAATCTGATTCTAGGCCAAATGGAATCTCTTCTGGGGCAGAGGAGGCCTGTACAAGAGAGATGGATTGTACCTGAACTGGATGAGGACCAAGATCCTGGTGGAAACATTTGCAAGAGCTACTCAGGAGAGATTAAACTAATCTGGCAGACAGGGTGCTCATGAAGGTGGATAAATCCTCCAGGACCTGATGGATCTACAGTATCCTAGGAGGGCTTGAGAGTAGCTAATGTTGTCCCTTTATTTAAGAAGATTTTATTTAAATACGCCGGTGCGCCGAATAGGGTCTCGACCCGAAACGTGGCCTATTTCCTTTGCTCCATAGATGCTGCCTCACCCGCTGAGTTTCTCCAGCACTTTTGTCTATCTCTGGTGAACCTCACGTCAGTGAAAGGGAAGCTATTGGAGAGGATTCTTTGGGATATTATTTACTCCTATTGGGAAGAGAATGAGTTAATTAGGGACAATCAGCATGGCGTTGTACATTACAGGTCGTGTCTTACTAGATCGAATATTTGACAAAGAAACAAAGGTGATCGATGGGTGGATGTTGTCTACATGGATTTTGATAAAGTCCTCTATGGTAGGCTGATCCAGAAGATTAAGATGCACAGGATTAGCAGTGACTGGATTCGGAACTGACTTATTGAAGACCGATAGTGGTGGAAGGACAATATTCAGGCTGGAGGTCTACGACCAGTCGTATTCCACAGGGATATGTGCTGGAACTTCTGCAGTTTGTGATATATATAAATGACTTGGACATAAACATAGATGGATTGGTCAGTAATGACACCAAGATTGCTAGTGTCACTGACTGTGAGCAATGCTGTCAATGTGTACAGCGGGATATAGATCAGCTGCAGAAATGTGTGAAGAAATGGCAGATGGAGTTTAATCCGAGCACGTGTGAGGTCTTGCACTTTGGGAGTCAAATGTAAGGGGAAAATATACAATTAATGCATGAACTTCACCAGCATTGCTTTACAGAGGGATTTTGGGGTCCAACTCCATAACTCCCTGAAAGTGGCAACACAAGTAGATAGAGTGGCAAAGGCATATGTTACGGTTGTTTTCATAGGTCGGGGCATTGACTATGAGAGTCAGGAAGTCGTGATGGCCCCATTACAGGAAGATGGAGACTTCAGAAAGGGTGCAGAGGAAATTTGTCAAACTAATGCCTGGATTTGGGGGTATGACTGGTTTCTCTGGAATGCCAGAGGTTGCTGAAGGGCCTGATAGAAGCTTTTTTTAAATTAGGAGAGGTATGGGTAGGATAGACAGTGAGAACTTTTTTCACAGGTTGGAAAATCAAATACTAGAGGGTATAGGTTTAGGGTGCGAGGGGCAAAGTTTACAGGAGATTTATGAGGCTGTTTTTTACAATGAGTGGTGAGCGCCTAGAATGTAGGAGCATTGTAAGAAAGGTGGATGAGCTTAGAGTCTGGATAGACACCTGGAAGTATGATGTTGTGGCGATCAGTGAAACGTGGTTGCAGGAGGGCTGTGATTGGAAACTAAATATTCCAGGATTTCGCTGCTTCAGGTGTGATAGAATTGGAGGGGCAAGAGGTGGAGGTGTTGCATTGCTAGTCAGGGAAGATATTACAGCAGTGCTTTGGCAGGATAGATTGGAGGGCTCATCTAGGGAGGCTATTTGGGTGGAATTGAGAAGTGGGAAAGGTGTAGCTGGAGGTGATGAGCTGGAGACCCAACTTCATACGCTGCGGTACATCAGGGAGGGGGAGTATTACCTGGATGTTTTGTGCCAGGGGATGGTCACACCGACCAGTTTAACTAATTCAGTAGGCAGTGAGCAAGGAAAGGAAGGTGTGGCCATAAGCGAGGCAGGTAGGGGGAACCAGGAGGAGATGCGGCAGGAGACACAGCCCTTGTCCCTGACGAGCATGACCGAGGCTCTTACTCAATGTAAGGACGGGATCAGGGGCTGTGGGAGGGATGAGCAACCTGGCTGCAGCACCGTGGATCAGGAGGCCATTCAAGAGGGGGGAGTTAGAAGAAATGCCGTAGTGATAGGGGATAGTATTATTCGGGGGGTAGATAGGGTTCTCTGCGGCCAGCAGAACATGTCCCGAAGGCTGTGTTGCCTACCCGGTGCTAGGGTTAAGGATATCTCTGCGATGCTGGAGAGAAATTTGCAGTGGGAGGGGGAGGATCCAGTGGTCGTGGTCCATGTGGGGACCAATGACATAGGAAGGACGAGGAAGGAGGATCTGCTGAAGGAGTTTGAGCAGTTAGGGAATAAATTAAAAAGCAGAACCTCGAGGGTACTGATCTCCGGATTGCTACCTGAGCCACGGGCCAAATCGGCGAGGATACGTAAAATTAAGAAGCTAAATGCGTGGCTCAAAGACTGGTGTGGGAATAATGGGTTTGGTTTCTTGGGCCACTGGCACCAGTACTGGGACAGGGGGGATCTGTTCTGTAAGGACGGACTTCACCTGAACGGTGCTGGGACTGGGGTCCTGGCAAATCATATAACTAGGGCAGTAGAGAGGTCTTTAAACTAAGTAGCGGGGGGGAGGTATCAAGGGGGGTAATAACGGCAGGGGTAGAGGAAATAGAGCAGGGTATCAGTGGGGAAGCGGAAAGTCAAAATGTGACAGGAGACAGAATGTGTGAAGATAAAGCTTTAGATGTAAAAGGGGGCAAAAACGGAAAGGAAGGGTAGTAAAAATCATCTGAAAGTGCTTTATCTAAATGCACGGAGTATTCGTAATAAGATAAATGAATTAACGGTGCAATTAAGTATATATAGTTATGATATCGTGGCCATTACGGAGACATGGCTGCAAGGGGATCAGGACTGGGAGTTAAATATAGAGGGGTACTCGACAATTAGGAAAGATAGACAGGAAAGAAAGGGAGGAGGGGTGGCCCTTTTAATAAGGGAGGGAATAACGGCAATAGAGAGGAAGGATATTGCGTTGAAGGATCAGGATAGTGAAACAGCTTGGGTACAGATAGAGAATAATAAGGGGAAAAAAACACTAGTGGGTGTAATTTATAGACCTCCAAATAGCTGTGACGCTGTTAGTCAGAACATAAATCTGCAAATAGTTGACGCATGTAAAAAAGGAACTGCTGTAATCATGGGGGACTTCAATTTTCATATTAATTGGGCAAACCAAACTGGGCAGGGTAGACTAGAGGAAGAGTTTATAGAATGTATTAGAGACGGGTTCCTAGAACAGTATGTCACAGAACCGACAAGGGGGGAGGCAATCTTGGATCTGGTCCTGTGTAATGAAGCAGGATTAATTAAAAATGTCATAGTTAGGGACTCGTTGGGAACAAGTGACCACAATATGGTCGAATTCCATATTCAAATAGAAGGGGAGCAGGTTGAAACTCAGGCTAGGGTGCTTAGTCTAAATAAGGGGGATTATGAAGGTATGAGGACTGAGCTGATCAAAGTTGACTGGGATAGCAGACTCAAGAATAAGACGGTACATGAGCAGTGGTGTACGTTTAAGGGTATACTGTATAACCTTCAAGAAAAATTTATTCCTATGAAGAAAAAAAGGGGTAAGGGTAAGAACAGTCAGCCATGGCTCAGTAAAACTATAAAGGATAGTATTCGGCTGAAGGCAAGGGCATATAAGGTAGCCAGAGATAGTGGGAGGGTAGAAGATTGGGAAGCATTTAAAGGTCAGCAAAAAATAACTAAGAGATTAATTAAGACGGGGAAAATAGACTATGAAAGGAATTTAGCGAACAACATAAAAACTAATAGTAAGAGTTTTTATAGCTATATAAAAAGAAAAAGGGTGGCTAAGGTGAACGTTGGTCCATTGGAGGGTGAGACTGGAGAGTTGTTGGTGGGGAACATGGAAATGGCAAAGGCATTAAACGAGTATTTTGTATCAGTCTTCACCATAGAAGACACAAAAATATTCCAACGCTGGATAAACAGGGGGCGGTAGGAATGGAGGAGCTAAATACTATTAAGATCACCAAGGAGGTGGTATTAGGGAAATTAATGAGACTGAAGGAGGATAAATCCCCTGGGCCTGATGGATTACATCCAAGGGTCTTGAGGGAGATAGCGGTGGGGATTGTGGATGCATTGGTGATAATTTTCCAAAACTCCCTGGAGGCAGGAACGGTCCCAGTGGATTGGAAAATGGCCAATGTAACACCTATATTTAAAAAAGGAAGTAAACAGAAGGCGGGTAACTATAGACCGGTTAGTCTAACATCGGTGGTGGGTAAAATGTTAGAGACAATTATTAAAGAAACACTAACGGGGCACTTGGATAAACATGACTTCATCGGACAGAACCAACATGGTTTTGTGAAGGGGAAGTCCTGTTTAACGAATCTGCTCGAATTCTTTGAGGAAGTAACAACCCGGGTGGATAAAGGGGAACCGGTGGATGTGGTATACTTGGACTTCCAAAAGGCTTTTGACAAGGTGCCACATAAGAGACTATTGCTAAAAATAAAAAATTATGGGATTGGGGGTAATATATTAGCATGGGTAGAGGATTGGCTAACAAATAGGAAGCAGAGAGTGGGGATAAATGGTTCATACTCGGGATGGCAACCGGTAACTAGCGGGGTTCCGCAAGGGTCGGTGCTGGGACCCCAGTTGTTCACAATTTATATAAATGATTTGGAGGAGGGAACCAAGTGTAATATATCAAAATTTGCGGACGATACAAAAATGGGAGGAAAAGTAGGGGATGAGGAGGATAGGAAGAGTCTGCAAAAGGATATAGATAAGCTAGGTGAGTGGGCAACAACTTGGCAGATGAAATTTAATACTAATAAATGTGAAGTCATTCACTTTGGGAAAAAAAAATGATAGGGCAAGTTATTTTCTAAATGAGGAGGAGCTGCGTTGTAATGCAACGCAAAGGGATCTAGGGGTATTAGTACATGAATCACTGAAAGTTAGTATGCAGGTGCAGCAAGCAATCAGGAAGGCCAATGGAGTTTTGGCCTTTATTGCTAGGGGGATTGAGTATAAAAACACGGAGGTCTTGCTGCAGCTGTACACAGTATTAGTGAGACCACATTTGGAATACTGTGTACAGTTCTGGGGTCCATACTTAAGAAAGGATGTACTAGCCCTGGAGGCAGTGCAGCGAAGGTTTACAAGATTAATTCCTGCAATGAGGGGATTGACATATGAGGAAAGGTTAAGTAGGCTGGAACTCTACTCTTTGGAGTTTAGAAGAATGAGAGGCGATCTCATTGAAACATATAAGATCGTGAGGGGCCTTGATCGGGTGGATGCACCGAGGATGTTCCCAATGATCGGGGAAACTAGAACTAGGGGACATAGTTGCAGAATAAGGGGGGGCTCTTTTAAAACTGAGATGAGGAAGAACTTCTTCACCCAGAGGGTGGTTAATTTATGGAATTCACTGCCCCAGGGAGCAGTGGAAGCAGAAACTTTAAATATATTTAAGACTAAAATAGATGGTTTTTTTAGCTGCCAAGGGGATAAGGGGCTACGGGGAGAGGGCAGGGATATGGACCTAGGTATGGTTAGTATAGTAAGACCTGAGTGATCTCCTGGACAAGTGTCGATCGCCTAGATTGGGGTCGGAGAGGAATTTCCCGGATTTTTTTCCCGAATTGGACCTGGGTTTTTATCCGTTTTTTTGCCTCCCCCAGGAGATCACGAGGTTCTTGGGGTGGAGAGGGGTGATAGCGGTATAAAGGGGAGGGTAGTGTCTTGTGTTCTGTGTCTTGTGTCTACTGTTTGTGGGTAAGTGTGTCTGTTTAGTGTTCAGCCATGAGCGAATGGCGGTGCGGGCTCGATGGACCTGGTGGTCTGCTCTCGCACCTACTTTCTATGTTTCTATGTTTCTATGTAGCAACTCTTATAGGGGTGTATTATAGACCGCCAAACGGGGAACGAGAATTCGAAGAGCAAATATGTAAGGAGATAGCAGATATTAGTAGTAAGCACAAGGTAGTGATTGTGGGAGATTTCAACTTTCCACACATAGACTGGGAAACACATTCTGTAAATGGGCTGGATGGGTTGGAGTTTGTAAAATGTGTGCAGGATAGTTTTTTGCAGCAATACATAGAGGTACCTACTAGAGGAGGGGCAGTGCTGGACCTCCTGTTAGGAAATGAGATGGGACAGGTGGCGGAGGTATGCGTTGGGGAGCACTTCGGGTCCAGTGATCACAATACCATTAGTTTCAATATAATTATGGAGAGAGTCAGAACTGGACCTAGGGTTGAGATTTTTGATTGGAGAAAGGCTAACGTTGATGCGATGCGAGATGATTTAAAAGGAGTGAACTGGGACATTTTGTTTTATGGGAAAGATGTAGAAGAGAAATGGAGGACATTTAAAGGGGAAATTTTAAGAGTACAGAATCTTTATGTTCCTGTTCGGTTGAAAGGAAACAGTAAAAATTGGAAAGAGCCCTGGTTTTCAAGGGAAATTGGACATATTGTTCGGAAAAAGAGGGAGATCTACAATAATTATAGGCAGCATGAAGTAAATGAGGTGCTTGAGGAGTATAAGGAATGTAAAAAGAATCTTAAGAAAGAAATTAGAAAAGCTAAAAGAAGATATGAGGTTGCTTTGGCAAGTAAGGTGAAAGTAAATCCAAAGGGTTTCTACAGCTATATTAATAGCAAAAGGATAACAAGGGATAAAATTGGTCCATTGGAGAGACAGAGTGGACAGCTATCTGCAGAGCCAAAAGAGATGGGGGAGATATTGAACAATTTTTTTTCTTCGGTATTCACCAAGGAGAAGGATATTGAATTATGTGAGGTAAGGGAAACTAGTAGAGTAGCTATGGATACTATGAGGTTCAAAGTAAAAGAAGTACTGACACTTTTGAAAAATATAAAAGTGGATAAGTCTCCAGGTCCTGACAGGATATTCCCTAGGACATTGAGGGAAAGTTAGTGTAGAAATAGCCGGGGCTATGACAGAAATATTTCAAATGTCATTAGAAACGGGAATAGTCCCCGAGGATTGGCGTACTGCGCATGTTGTTCCATTGTTTAAAAAGGGTTCTAAGAGTAAACCTAGCAATTATAGACCTGTTAGTTTGACTTCAGTGGTGGGCAAATTAATGGAAAAGATACTTAGAGATAATATATATAAGCATCTAGATAAACAGGGTCTGATTAGGAACAGTCAACATGGATTTGTGCCTGGAAGGTCATGTTTGACTAATCTTCTTGAATTTTTTGAAGAGGTTACTAGGGAAATTGACGAGGGTAAAGCAGTGGATGTTGTCTATATGGACTTTAGTAAGGCCTTTGACAAGGTTCCTCATGGGAGGTTGGTTAAGAAGGTTCAACTGTTGGGTATAAATGCAGGAGTAGCAAGATGGATTCAACAGTGGCTGAATGGGAGAAGCCAGAGGGTAATGGTGGATGGCTGTTTGTCGGGTTGGAGGCAGGTGACTAGTGGGGTGCCTCAGGGATCTGTGTTGGGTCCTTTGTTGTTTGTCATGTACATCAATGATCTGGATGAAGGTGTGGTAAATTGGATTAGTAAGTATGCAGATGATACCAAGATAGGGGGTGTCGTGGATAATGAAGAGGATTTCCAAAGTCTACAGAGTGATTTAGGCCATTTGGAAAAATGGGCTGAAAGATGGCAGATGGAGTTTAATGCTGATAAATGTGAGGTGCTACACCTTGGCAGAACAAATCAAAATAGGACGTACATGGTAAATGGTAGGGAATTGAAGAATACAGTTGAACAGAGGGATCTGGGTATAAACCGTGCATAGTTCCTTGAAGGTGGAATCTCATATAGATAGGGTGGTAAAGAAAGCTTTTGGTATGCTAGCCTTTATAAATCAGAGCATGGAGTATAGAAGCTGGGATGTAATGTTAAAATTGTACAAGGCATTGGTGAGACCAAATCTGGAGTATGGTGTACAATTTTGGTCGCCCAATTATAGGAAGGATGTCAACAAAATAGAGAGAGGACAGAGGAGATTTACTAGAATGTTGCCTGGGTTTCAACAACTAAGTTACAGAGATAGGTTGAAGAAGATAGGTCTTTATTATATGGAGCGCAGAAGGTTAAGGGGGGACCTGATAGAGGTCTTTAAAATGATGAGAGGGATAGACAGAGTTGATGTGGACAAGCTTTTCCCTTTGAGAATAGGGAAGATTCAAACAAGAGGACATGACTTCAGAATTAAGGGACAGAAGTTTAGGGGTAATATGAGGGGGAACTTCTTTACTCAGAGAGTGGTAGCGGTGTGGAATGAGCTTCCAGTGGAAGTGGTGGAGGCAGGTTCATTGGTATCATTTAAAAATAAATTGGATAGGCATATGGATGAGAGAAGGGAATGGAGGGTTATGGTATGAGTGCAGGCAGGTGGGACTAAGGGGAAAAAACATTTGTTCGGCACGGACTTGTAGGGCCGAGATGGCCTGTTTCCGTGCTGTAATTGTTATATGGTTATATATGGTTAATGTGCTGTCGCGGATGATAGTTTAGTTTAGTTTAGAGATACAGCGCGGAAACAGGCCCTTTGGCCCACCGAGTCTGCGCCGACCAGCGGTCCTCACACACCAACACTATCCTACGACATGGGGCAATTTTACAATTTTACCAAGCCAATTAACCTACGCCTATGGAGTGTGGGAAGAAACCAGAGCTCCCAGAGAAAACCCATGCAGGTCACGGGAAGAATGTACAAGCTCCATACAGACAGCACCCGCAGTCAGGATCGAACCCGGGTCTCTGGTGCTGTAAGGCAGCAACTCTACCCCTATGCCACCATGCCGATACTGTGCCACCACCATTGAGGCAGATACGATAGTGGCATTAGGAGACTTTTATTTAGGCATATGGATATGTTGGGAATGGAAGTATATAGATTATGTTTATGCAGATAAGTGTTGGTCTTGGCATCCTTTTCGCAGAGACATTGTGGGCCAAAGGGGCCTGTTCTTGTGCTATGAAGTTCTATGTTCACTGGAGTGCTACCATTAAACGTCAAAATGTAATCACAAAGCACTCAAAAACGTGGCGCGACTCAATTGAATTTCTAGATCCTGACGTCAGTCATTGTTGTAACTAGTGTTCTTGGCCATACCGTCATAGGAACATAAACAGCAGTCACCCATGCAAAAACAGAGGCTCAAGTACAACCCTTATCTAATATCAAACAAAGAAAAGAATAGGACTGGTTTTGGAATGTATTCCAATGTCCTTAGATTTTATTGGTATTGAAAGTATGATAAAGAATTCCATGTGCACAAATAACTACTCAAATTAAGGAGTAGTTATGTAGTAGATTTGGTGTTAATTTAGATTGACCATATAAATAGGGAAGTTTGATAGGCCGGAACTTGCTGCTAACTCAATATCTGTAATGGTCATAATAACTATATGTTCTGAAACTTGATATTATTAAAGCTCCAAATTATTTATAAACTAAACACAAACCGACAATCAGGTTTAGAAATGTTTCAGAGGAGAGAATAGATGGGCCAGCAATGTCTCGGAAGCACATGTAGTGTTATTAAGCAATTGATTTTAACATACTGAGGTTTGTCATATAAAACTGAGGTTTATCAAATAAATAGATGGTCAGCTGAAACTGCATACAACTCCAACATCTTGTACACAGCCTATTCATCAAGTAACAAGACTATGTACATGTTATTTATGAATGAGAGTGACAAACCCTAGAACAGGTGCTTGAGTTGTCCTTTGTCATGTTGTACTCCACAGATGCCCGGCAGCTCAGCAGATGACAATTTGTTCGAAGGAATGGCAAACATGCTTGATGAAAAGGATAAAGAAATGTCTGCCATAATTCAGAAAATCTACACTCAGCAAGCAGGTATGTTGGATATACATAACTCATGCAAAATAAATTCCTTTGATTTCTGGCTTTCTCTTCTTCCCCTGAAGCACTGGACTTTATCCCCAATTTTAATCCGACAGCACGTTTCCCATGATTTATAGAGTAGGCACAGAAATGGCCCACCTTGTCCATGCTGATCTTTTTGCACTTTCTACACTAGTCCCATTTGCCTGCATTACATTCGTATTCTTCTCATACTTTCATGGAATCATACAATGTGGAAGCAGGCCATTCAGTCCACCCTGTCCATGCCTAACAGTGAACACCCATCTGTATTAACTCCATCTTCTAGCACTTGGCCCATAGCCATCTGTATGTGGGAGTTTCAAGTACTCGTGAATGCACCTCGACTCCTGTGAGAGACTCTGCTTCCACCACTCTCTTAGGCATTCCAGGTAGTCACCACTAACTTGGTCAAAAAGATCCCCCTCGGATCCCTTCTCTTGTATCTATGTCTAGCTACATTTATCTTTGATAAGGGAAAAAGTTTCCTGCAGTCTTTAATCCTCGTAATTTAATATCCCAATCTTGTCCCATCTTCACCTTCTCTGCTTCAGTGAAAGCAGACCGAGCCTCATCAGTCTCTCCTCAGAATTGAAATGCTGCACCCCCAAACAAGATCCTTGTGAATCTCCTCTGTTCTCCCTCCATTTCCTACACATCCTTCCCATCGTGTGGTGACCAGATTTTATGCAGTCTTCCTCCAGATGAGGACTGGCCGACTTTTATAAAGTTGGAGTATAACATAGAAACATAGAAAATAGGTACAGGAGTAGGCCATTCGGCCCTTCGAGCCTGCACCGCCATTCAATATGATCAAGGCTGATCATCCAACTCAGTATCCTGTACCTGCCTTCTATCCATACCCCCTGATCCCTTTAGCCACAAGGGCCACATCTAACTCCCTCTTAAATATAGCCTATGAACTGGCCTCAACTACCTTCTGTGGCAGAGAATTCCAGAGATTCACCTGTGTGAAAAATGTTTTCCTCATCTCGGTCCTAAAAGATTTCCCCCTTATCCTTAAACTGTGACCCCTTGTTCTGGACTTTCCCAACATCGGGAACAATCTTCCTGCATCTAGCCTGTCCAACCCCTTAAGAATTTTGTAAGTTTCTATAAGATCCCCCCGCAATCTTCTAAATTCTAGCGAGTACAAACCGAGTCTATCCAGTCTTTCTTCATATGAAAGTCCTGACATCCCAGAAATCAGTCTGGTGAACCTTCTCTGTACACCCTCTATGGCAAGAATGTCCTTCCTCAGATTAGGAGACTAAAACTGTACACAATACTCCAGGTGTGGTCTCACCAAGACCCTGTACAACTGCAGTAGAACCTCCCTGCTCCTATACTCAAATCCTTTTGCTATGAATGCTAACATACCATTCGCCTTCTTCACTGCCTGCTGCACCTGCATGCCTACTTTTAATGACTGGTATACCATGACACCCAGGTCTCGTTGCATCTCCCCCTTTCCTAATCGGCCACCATTCAGATAATAGTCTACTTTCCTGTTTTTGCCACCAAAGTGGATAACCTCACATTTATCCACATTATACTGCATCTGCCATGCATTTGCCCACTCACACAGCCTATCCAAGTCACCTTACAGCCTCCTAGCATCCTCCACACAGCTAACACTGCCACCCAGCTTTGTGTCATCCGCAAATTTGGAGATGTTGCATTCGATTCCCTCGTCCAAATCATTAATATATATCGTAAATAGCTGGGGTCCCAGCACTGTGCCTTGCGGTACCCCACTAGTCACTGCCTGCCATTGTGAAAAAGACACGTTTACTCCTACTCTTTGCTTCCTGTCTGCCAGCCAGTTCTCTATCCACATCATTACTGAACCCCCAATACCGTGTGCTTTAAGTTTGTATACTAATCTCTTATGTGGGACCTTGTCGAAAGCCTTCTGAAAGTCCAGATATAACACATCCTTATCTCCCTTATCCACTCGATTAGTTACATCTTCGAAAATTCTATAAGATTCGTCAGACATGATTTACCTTTCATAAATCCATGCTGACTTTGTCCAATGATTTCACCACTTTCCAAATGTGCTGCTATCCCATCTTTAATAACTGATTCCAGCAGTTTCCCCACTACCGACGTTAGACTAACTGGTCTGTAATTCCCCGTTTTCTCTCTCCCTCCCTTTTAAAAAAAGTGGGGATACATTAGCTACCCTCCAATCCTCAGGAACTACTCCAGAATCTAAAGAGTTTTGAAAAATTATCACTAATGCATCCACTATTTCTGGGGCTACTTCCTTAAGTACTCTGGGATGCAGCCTATCTGGCCCTGGGGATTTATCGGCCTTTAATCCATTCAATTTACCTAACACCACTTCCCGGCTAACCTGGATTTCACTCAGTTCCTCCGTCTCATTTGACCCCCGGTCCCCTGCTATTTCCGGCAGATTATTTATGTCTTCCTTAGTGAAGACAGAACCAAAGTAGTTATTCAATTGGTCTGCCATGTCCTTATTCCCCATGATCAATTCACCTATTTCTGACTGCAAGGGACCAACATTTGTTTTAACTAATCTTTTTCTCTTCACATATCTATAAAAGCTTTTGCAGTCAGTTTCTATGTTCCCTGCCAGTTTTCTTTCATAATCTATTTTCCCTTTCCTAATTAAGCCCTTTGTCCTCCTCTGCTGGACTCTGAATTTCTCCCAGTCCTCTGGTAGGCTGCTCTTTCTGGCTAATTTGTACGCTTCATATTTTGTTTTGATACTATCCCGGATTTCCCTTTCTTGGATTCAGTTCTCAACTATTGAAGGGAGTTTACCTTACACCTTCTTAACCACATTATCAACCTGAGCCGTCACATTCAAGGATCTTTGGCCTTGTACACCATGGTCCTTCTGATCCTCCACACTCGCTAGGACATTACCTTTCATGTTCTATGTCCTCGCCTCATTATACTGAACTTAAAGAAAGGTGACTTTGAAGGTATGAGATGAGAATTGGCTAGGTTAGACTGGCAAATTATACTTAAGCTCTCTTATGCGGCTGTCCATTAAGGCGAGTGACAAAGGTAGAGTTGCCAACAAAACAACCGGTAATGGAAATCGTTAACACATTTGATAACAGGAACTATAGGCAGAATATTAAATATTCTATTAAAGAATATTTAAAATCTTACCACGTGATAGGTAACCTGACGTGGTAATAATATAAGTTATCATTTCCATTGGCATATCAACCGCTCCATCATATAAAGAGTTATCGAGTTGTACAGCATGGAAATGGGCCCTTCGCCCCAACTTGTCCATGCCGACCAAGATGCCCCATCTAAACTTTCCATTTGCCACATTTGGCTCATCTCCCTCTAAACTTTTCCAATTCCTGTCTTGCCTTTGAAATGCTGTTATAGTATCAGCATCAATTACCTCATCTGGCAACTCTTTACATATATCCACAACCTTCTGAGTGTAAAGTTGCCCCTTGGGTTTATATTAAATCTTGCCCCTCTCACCTGAAACCTATGTCCTCTGGTTCTTGATTCCCTTATCCTGGGTAAAAGACTCTCTGCGTTCGCCCTCCCTATTCCTCTCCTGATTTTTTCCACTGCTATAATATCACGCCTCAACCTCCTATGCTCCAAAGATTAAAGCACCATTGTTCAACCTCTCCCCATAGCTTAACACCAAGTCCTGGCAACATCCTTGTAAATCTTCTTTGCACTCCCTGCAGCTTAATGACATTCCTCCTGTAGCTGGATGACTAGAACTGACACAGTACTCCAAGTGTGGTCTCACCAAGATCTTGTACAACTGTCCCAACCTCTAGACCCAATAGGTACACAAAAATGCTGGAGAAACTCAGCAGTTCCTTCTTAAACACTCTATACTCAATACCCTGACTGTTGAAGGCCAGTGTACCACCCAATCTACCTGATACAGTCTGTAACCATTTTTGCAGTGATTACAGAAGCTAGAACAGGGCAAATGTACAAGATAAAGGTAATCAAAAGCCCAAGACAAAAGAGGCATTTTTATTGATTTATATTTGTTTTCCTCTTTAGGGAACCAATCCAGGCAAGATTTACTGAGAGGATTACAAAGCCTTCTCAATCCAGTGATCAGTACTCTCTTTGTGGGTGAGTCCAGGAGACTTCATGATATTTTCTTATTTTTAATGCATGACATTTTCTGTAAATATATCTGTGAAGTAGGAAAAAGTCCTACTTCCTCCATCAACTCAGTTGTCACATCTACGAGCTGCCATGGTATTTAACAATGGAGATCAAAAAATCCATTACGAATAGGAGCAGGAATAGTCCGTGTAGTCAAACCTACTGGTTTAAGGTGAAAGGGGGGAGATTAAAGAGGGACCTAAGGGGCTACATTTCACTCAGTAGAAAGTTGGTTTCTGGAATGAGGTGCAAGAGATGGCCTAAAAGTAAATAGATTTGACGATATTTGAACAGATAAGGAAGGATTTTGAGGCTCTTGGGCAAATGGAACTAGCCCACAATGTCAATTTGGTCAGCATGGACTAGCTGGGCCAAAGAGCCTGTTTCCATGCTGTACAATTCTATGACTATTGGTTTAGGAAGAATACCATTGTTTAAGTGGGAAAGCAAATCAGTTAGTCAGAAATTTATGACAAAGAGGCCATTTGGTTAAAGTGTGTAGGATCATGGTGCCAAATTTATATTAGCCATATTGCCTGTATGTGGTCTATGTCCCTCAGTTCCATGCCTGTTCATGTGCCTGTCTAAATGCTTCTAAAATGGTGCTGCAGTATTGGCTTTCATCACCTTCCCTGACAGCGCATTCCAATTATTTCATCTGAGACTTAAAGTACTTGAGCAAGTGATATCTGTTTCAACGAGAGAACAGTGTACCAATCCGAGTCTCCATCTTATCTTGCGAAGCGCAACGCAGTCACCTGATTTGTGTTTGGAAATTAACTACATTTTAATACCTTTTTGATAAACTGTATTCACCAGTATAAATAAATGAATAAATTAGTACCTGTTTTGATCTTATAACTCTATCCATCAATCAGTGTAAAAATAACAAATATTTTTTTAGTGGTCATAATTCAAGGATCTGAAAGAACTGATTGTGTTTATAGGATACCTGAACATGGAAACATTGCTGTACGTTTGGGATCAGCACATCATTGGCCTTGGTCATCCTTCCTACAACTGTCTCCCAGCGTTCTGCCTGGCCTTTATTCTTTTGCTACGAGAACATTTACAAATTTGCAAAACGGTATGTAAGGGTTACTGCAGCTACACAGCTGATACATTGTGAATTTAAGAGATATTTGCAAATGTCTCCTTAACGGTATTGAACTGACTCACAAACATGATGGAGTAAACTTTCTGAGGAACTCTCCTCGGAGTTCGAATGAACTGTAAAGTAGCCATGTCACCTCAGCCTATTTTCTGAAGAGTTGTGTTTGTTGTTCATTTGCACAATGTGGGTGTCAGTGGAAAGGCCAGCATTGATTCCCCCAATCTTAACGCAGATAGGGAAGTGATGATGAGTTATTCTCTTGATCGATTACATCACAGTATTATTTCTATAACATATGCCATATAAATGCCTTGCGAACCACAGAGTCATAGAAACAGGCCCTTCGGCCCACCACATGATCTCATGCCCATCTTTACTACCTTATTTACTTTCTGGATATATTTGGAAGAAGCAAATAAAAAGGGAGATGTGGCCAGTATACTAGAGACACATATACATAGGATTTTATGGTAATATTTATTTTTTGTTTGCAAGTTATTTTCTATATTGTGGTAGTGACAGATCCACGAATCTATAATCTGAATGTTCTGAAAGATGATGTGGAAATCAATTCTTTCTTTGATATGAATTTGTAGATGCTGATTATAGCCAGAGTTATAATTCAGGTTTCCCAGTACTTCCTCAATACCTTACTAATGAACCATTGTTAATGCGTGTACATTCATCTATTTTTTTAAAGGTGTGTATACATTGCTGGTAAGGAAGTCTCTGAGGTAAGGCAGAGGAACTTAAAGCATGTTTCAGCCCGGGTGATTGTGATAGAACATAGAACAGTACAGTACAGGAACAGGCCCTTCAGTCCACAGTGTCCCCGCTAAACATGATGCCAAGTTGAACTAATCTTCTCAGCCTGCACACAATCCATATCATAGAACATAGAAAGGTCTGTGCCAAACATGATGCAAAACTAAACTAATCATATCTGCTTGCATATGATCCACCCGCTCCATTCCCTGACATGCTATATCTAAAAGCCAACTAAACATCACAATCGTATCAGCCTCCTCCACCATTCCTGGGAGGGTGTTCAAGATACCCACCATCCTCTGTATAAAAAAACTTGCCCTGAACATCTCCTTTAAACTCCTCTAAGATACAGAAAATAAATATAAAAATTACAAAAATAAGTTAACTTATATTATAAGAACAAGCAAGAAAGATTATTATAAGAAAAAATTAAATGATAACAAAAACAACATAAAAAGAATATGGAACATACTTAATAGTATTATCAGAAATGGTCCGGGGAAAACAAACTACCCGAAGTATTTTATTGATAAGGACAATGAAAATTATAATATGGAGGATGTAGCTAATAGCTTTAATAATTTTTTTGTAAATGTTGCACCAGACCTGGCTAAACAAATCCCTGATCCAGGGACATCTGGAGAAACTCCTGAGAATTTATTGGAGAGAAATCCCTGCTCTATGTTTCTTATGGCAGTAGATGAAAAAGAACTGTTGGACATTGTTAAAACATATAAAAACAAAATGTCTACTGATTTCAACGACATTGACATGTCGTTAGTTACGATGGTCATTGAGGGGATTTCCAAACCTCTAACATTTATCTGTAATTTATCTTTCCAAACCGGTACTTTTCCAATCAAAATGAAAATAGCAAAAGTCATACCAATATACAAAACTGGGAACAAGCATCATTTCACAAACTATAGACCTGTTTCTTTACTCCCTCAATTCTCCAAAATACTAGAAAAAATGTTTAACAATAGATTAGACATATTTGTAGAAAAGAATAAATTAATCACTGAAAGTCAATATGGATTCAGATCAAACAGATCAACAGCACTTGCAATAATAGAATCAATTGAAGATATCACAAACGCTATTGACAATAAACTATATGCAGCTGGGATATTTATTGATATAAAGAAAGCATTTGATACGATCAATCATGATATTTTATTTAAAAAAATTAGAAAGGTATGGCATCAGAGGTCTAGTACTGGATTGGATAAAAAGCTATTTAAGTAACAGGCAACAGTTTGTGAAGCTGGGCAGCTACAGTTCTACATGTTTGGACATTGCTTGTGGTGTCCCCCAGGGGTCAGTGTTGGGTCCACAACTATTCATCATGTATATAAACGACATTTGTAATGTGTCCAATGCCTTGAGGCTGGTCTTGTTTGCAGACGACACAAATATTTTTTGTTCTGGGGAGAATTTAAAACAACTACTGGACAAAATAACAAAAGAAATGGGCAAACTGAAAACATGGTTTGACAGGAACAAAATATCTTTAAACTTGAGCAAAACCAAAATAATGTTATTTGGTAATTGCAGATCAATTACACAAGCAAATATAAAGATAAATAGGGTTGAAATTGAACGAGTTCATGAAAATAAATGTCTTGGGGTTATAATGGATGATAGAATCAGCTGGAAATCACACATTAAACATGTACAATCCAAACTGGCAAAAAGCATTTCTGTATTACACAAAGTTAAGCAGGTTCTGGATCACAAATCACTCCGCATTCTCTACTGTTCACTAATCTTACCCTATTTAAATTACTGTGCAGAAGTCTGGGGCAATAACTATAAAAGTTTGCTGCATTCATTAACTATTCTGCAAAAAAGAGCAATACGTATTATTCACAATGTCAGGTATCTGGGTCACACTAATCCATTATTCTTACAGTCAAAATTATTAAAATTAGAAGATTTGGTTGCATTTAAAACAGCACAGATAATGTTTAGGGCCAAAAATAAAAACTTACCTGGAAATATACAAAAATTATTCAATGAGCGAGTGGGGGGTTATAATTTAAGAAGAATATTTAATTTTAAGGTACAAAGAGTCCGCACGACCAGAAAAACTTTTTGTATTTCGGTCTGTGGAGTAGGATTGTGGAACAGTTTGAATGTGGAGTTAAAGCAATGTCCAAATATGAACCAGTTCAAAATGACATACAAAAAACTTTTTTTCACAAGATACAGGGATGAAGGGGTTGTTTGACAAACAGGGGTTAATGTTTATTTATTATTTTATTTATTATTTATTTATGTTTTTTTGGTTACTTCATACATATTACTTGTATGTGTGTATCAGCTGTATGTATATATATATGTCTGTATGCATCTCTAAAAATTGTCTAGGGTATTATTATTATTAATTAATTAATTATTAAATATGGAAGAAGGGTTTAGGGAGAAGAGGTGAGATTAAATAAGTTATTCTTCTTCTCACTCCTTTTCGAGCTTGTAAAGAAAAAGTGTTGGACATTTAAATTTTGCTTTATGCTTTTCATTGCTTTGCAAATATTGCCTGGAATGTCCAATTGTTTGACTACTTCGATTTTGTTGTTGTTATTTATTCCTATTTATGTCTTTACTTGTTCGGAATAAATAAACAAATAATAAATAAATAATGAAATAATAAACTGCTTTCCACCCTTGGAAAAAGTTGTACCCTGCGTACGCTTCTCCAGCCAAACCATTCCTCACTTGTTCAATTGATCAAGTCCTGCTGCACCTTTAATAACCATCTTCCCTTTCTACAATACCACCCACCTGAGTGTTATCTGTAAATGTATTAATCATGTGTTTGTACGTTCCAACCCAGTTTGTTGATATCGTTGGATGGGCAGGAGCAGAAATCAGGGTGCTGGCTTGTGAAAGAAATTGCGGTTCAGGGGCCATGGTTTACCTTTATTATTGTTGCATTGAAAAGCTTTGTTATCCAAACAAATCAGATGTACTACTGCATAAATTCAAGCAAGTCCAATTCAAGTGTCAAAAGATAGAGCAAAGGAGAAGATACGGAGTGCAGAATATGGACCTCAGCATTGTAGTGTATCAGTTCCAAAGACAAGGCCTCATGTCCTCATTGGGGTAGAGGTGAATCAGATAGTACCCTAGCTTATAGATGGACCGTTCAGAAGACTGATAAACAGGGAAAGAAGCTGTTTCTGAGTGTGGTGGTGTGTGCTTTAATGTGAGTCAGAAAGTCGGGGCTCCAGTGGTACAGTGCTGATTTGTTGGTCCAGGAGTTTGGAGATGAATTTGGATGGGATTATGGTGTTGAAGGTGGTAATCGATAAAGAGAAGTCTAATGTAGGTGTCCTTGTGGTCTAAGTGTTCCACAGCTGAGTTTAGGGTCAGGGAGATGGCGACTGCCGTGGATCTGTTGTGACTTTAAGCAAACTGCAGTGGATCAAGGCTGGCAGGGAGGCTAGAGGTAATGTGTGCCATCTGTAGTCTCTCAAAATACTTATTTTAGTTTTGTTTAAAGAAAAAGCACAGAACCAGGCGCTTTGGTCCACCGAGTCCACGCCGACCTGCAATCCCCGTACACTTACACTATTCGACACACACTAGAGACAATTTACAATTATAACAAACCAATGAATCTACAAACCTGCACGTCTTTGGGAGTGTGGGAGGAAAATGGAGATCCCAGAGAAAACCCATGCAGGTCACGGGGAGAACGTATAAACTCAGTACAGACAAGCACCAGGATCAACCCTGGGTCTCTGGCGCTGTAAGGCAGCAACTCTACTGCTGCACCACCGTGCCACCCATGATGGTTGATGCAGAGCTATTCGACGCTAGTCATTAAGGCGCGCTACTTCACTCTCAGGAAGGCCGATCCTACATCTGCCACAGTAACCGTTGGTACAGGTGCACCGAGACTGGCTGGGTATGTGTCATCCTTTGTCTGCCCTTCTGTACAAAGCGGGTGTAGAATCTATTGAGTTCATCAGGTAGGGAGCCATTGTGGCCAGTGATTCTACCTGATTTCTCTTTGTAGCCTGTTATAGTGTGTTAGCCTTGCCACAAGTATCCTTGTCAACCCCTATGGACTCCAGATTGGTCCTGAATTCCTTCTTGGCATCTTCCATGGCTCTGCAAAGGTTGTTGGTAGATTTCTTGTAATGCTTGGGATTGTTTGTTTGAAATGCTGCACACTTAAATTTACTATCAATCATCAATTAATTCCTCTCAAGCCAGGTGATGTGGATGCAGTTCTAAGATCACACGCTGCTGAATTGACAAGTTTACAGTTTCAGAAAGTGATCAAAGAGCATTTCTACTCGAACCTCTACAAAAGTTTAACCAAGCAGAACACTGATGTATTTATGGCACTGAACTCAGACCAAGGTGAGTTCTCATGGATCTTGATCATTTTCACATGCCAATTGCCCCTTCAAACGGCAAAGAAATTTGTTTTTATTAAGTTATGAAGAATTATTGGATTGGTGTAGAGTTGCTAAACTTTTTAGACTGGGGTACATCTCCAGAGGAGTTCTGATGATAAGCCTGAATGTAATGAGTTTGTTTATTCGAACCTAAAATTCTCCCTCTATGATATTGTGTCAACTTTGGGGTGTACCATTGGATTAATTGTTTGCTGTCACTCATTTTGCAATTCCAACCACAACAGTGCAACAAATATCAACAAGCATCTAAACACACCAAGTCAGAGTCAACTCAAGAGAGTTTATTGTCATGTGTCCCAGAAAGGGCAATGAAATTCTTGCTTGCTGCAGCACAACAGAATATAGTAAGCAAAAATACAGAACAGTTTAGATGAACAGTCATTGACTTGCGGACAGAACCGAGCTGCCAGAGGAGTTAGTTGAGCCTGTTAAATAACAGCATTTAAAATCCACATAGACAGGTACATGGATAGGGAAGGGTTAGAGAGATGTAGACAGTCTGTCTGTCCCTTCCTTCTTTGTTGTTTTAATACTATGTGTTAAATGTATGTTTTTAGTATTCTTTATCTTGTTTTATATGGGGGGTGGGGTTGGGGAAACTTCTTTTAATCTCCTACCTCGACGGAGTTGCGATTTTTTTCCATATCGTATCTCCGTCCGCACTGCGGCCTAACATTGAGGAGTTGGCAGCCTCTGCTGGAGACCGACTTCGGGAGCTCCAACCGCAGGAGCCTGCGGACTTTAACATCGTGGAGCTCGCGATCTCTGATTAGAGACCGACTTCGGGAACTACAAGCCACAGGAGCTTCGACCGCCCTGGTCGCGGGGACTTCGATCACCGGCTGCAGGTGCTCGACAGCCCCGACCGCGGGAGAATAAAGAGGAAGAAGATTGGACTTTATTGCCTTCCATTAAAGTGAGAAACGTGGGGAATCCGCTGTGGTGGCTGTTTATGTTAAATTTTACGTAGTTGTGTGTCTAGTTGCTTTTTGTTTTAGTATGGCAGTATGGTAATTCGCAGATCACTGTAGCTAAATTGGTACACATGACAATAAAAGACCTTTGAATTGCCGGCAAATGGCTTAAATGGGGCATCTTGGTCAGTATGGATGTTGAACCAAATAGGATGTTTCTGCGCTGTATGACTATGACTCTTCTCCTAGCTAACACTTGCTAATCAGTCAATTTCCTTGTGCATCTCCAGATGTGGTCTCAACAAAGTTTTATACAGCTGCAACGTTCCTTCTGAACGTTTATATTCAACACTCCAACCGATAAAGAAAATTATGTGTAGCGGGTCCCATAATTACAACGCAGTGGTCAAGATGAGAGTTTTAGTAATATAATACAATACAATACGGTTTATTTGTTAAAATGGCAGTGAAATGGATATGTCAGCAGTGATCACTGTAATAAAGAGCACAACAAAAACACATTTGACATAAAAAACCACAGCATTCACCTTTGTGGAAGGCACACAATTTGCCAGTCCTCCTCCATTTTGCCCCCGTAGTCGGGACCTCAACCCTCCGCAACCGCCGCTGCGGGCGTCTTGGAAGGACAAGGTACGAGTCCAGGTAAGTCCAAATAGGATGTTTCCGTGCTGTATAGGCCGCACGATGACTCTTCCCTCCACGTCGCAGCCAGAACACCTTGACTGCAGGGCCGGCAGTCAAGCTCCCTTCCAGGGGGTTGTTAATCTCCTAGAAGTTGGCTGCGTCTCGGCAAGTTTTACCCCGGGTCCCCCCGAGGGATCCCGGGCTGTAGACGCCGTTCTGGAGCTCTGGACCGCGGCTTCAGGCTGCCGGCTCAACGGGCCAACGAAACGGAGAGCTCCCCTCCAGCGAGGGCTCGCCCGCTCCACATTGACAGTCCACGCTGCACCCGCCGCCGGAGCCCCGAGCCCCGGGCGCGTCTCCGGGAAAGGTCGCCATCCTCGCTACAACGGGGGCAGGCGACCTGGCAAAAGTCGGTCCAGGAGATGATTAAAAACATACTTTTTAGTAAAGTTGAAAATATAACGCGCTGCTGACAGGGCTGCCACCATTGCAGCGCCCCCACCGACCGATATCGTATCGATGTGTGTGTAAAAATCATATGTCAATAACATTAATAGCACATCAATACCATTTAATGTTAAATATCAGGAGAGTTTTTAAAGAGATGGTGGTAGATGCCAAGAGCACACTGCCAAAGGGAGGTGGTAGAAGCAGGTACATTAGCAATGTTTATGAAGTATTTACAGACACATCAACAGGCAGGGAATAGAGGGATCAACCAATCATAGATGGGTTCAGTTTTGATGGGCATCATGGTCAACACAGACATTATGGGCCGAAGGGCCTGTATTTGTCTGTATTCTTCAATGTTCTATGGATAGTTGTCATGAAGATAGCAGATTGATATAATAAAAGAACAATATTCAAAGAACAGTACACTTGCTCTGTATAACCATATAAAGGAATGCTGTTTAAAGTATTTAGAGAGAAGTTGGAAAAAAGTATCTATTCAACCAGATTTGGGGGTCTGCAGTTTCCTGCCTCAAGGGGTAGTGGATTCATAAACCTTCACCACCTGGCCTAGTACAAAGGACCACAACCTGTCAAGTTATGGACATAAGTTAAGATGACAAATTACATTCAACTACATTGTTAATCAATAAGGACACATTAGCCCAAATGGTCTCCTTCTCTGCCATAATTGTTTTATATTTATACATTTTTATGAACTGCAAGGAATAGTACGATGCTGCATTTACCATTTTGTTGGTAAATAAACAGCATTTTATACCAGCTGTAATTCAAGCAGGTTTTTATAAATCGTGCTTTGAATTTCTTTTCAGAAAAATTTCTACCTGCATGGACTCATCTCTTCAGAAATCATTTGCCATATCGATCCCAACCAAAAGAGAGGCAACAAGCCAGGTAATGATACAACATATGTACATACCGTCAGATCAGCGGTGCAGGAGGTGTAGCTAGTGGTGGGAGCCTATTGTAGCTGGTGGAATGAAGATGATGATGTGCTGGATGCAGGGACTGATAAAATGAACGGTGAGGATTAGGGGAATTCTATGTCTAGTCTGTCTGGGAGTTGGAGTGAGAGTAGGTGTGAAAATGGAGGAAGTGGGTGATGGGGGGGGGGGGGGGCATTCCCTGTAAATGGAGGGCATCTCGATGCCTAGTATTCTGGTGTGAAAGGCCTCGCCTCAAGAACAGATGTGAAGAGATGGAGAAACTGAGAGAAAGGGGCTGCATCCTTACCGGAGACAGGGTAGGACAAGGTGTAGTGTAGGTTTGTGTTGGAGTCCATGGGTTTGTAGTAAATATCAGATTGTTTATCTCCTGGGATGGAGACGGAGAGATGAAGTAATGGGAGAAAGGTGTCAGATGTTCATAAAGGTGGCATAAGGCATTCATTGATCGGGGCGTTGAGAATAAAAATCATTGATCAGGGTATTGATTATAAAATCAGAAAGCCGTGTTGCAACTATAAAACTTTTGTTGGGTCACGTTTGGAGTATTATGCATAGTTCTGGTCGTCCCATTACAGAAAAGATATGGAGACCTTGGAGAGGGCACAGAGAGGTTCATTAGGAAATTGTCTGGAATAGAGAGTTTAGCTAGAAGGAGAGATATCCATTATTATTTATTGCTGTAAGATAAACCAAGCATAATGAATGTATGAAATCTCTCCAGCCATCGCAATTTTTAATCAAAATGTAATGAAATAAAAGTTAGAAAACCAGTGTACTTTCATTGAACCCCGTTTGCCTTCGATAGGGAGCAACGAGATGCTCAGCACATGCAGTGCTTGAAGGAGGCAAAGCTGACAAAGCTAAGAGAGGATGAAGAACAAAGGTAAGATTGTGTGCCTTGTTTTAATAGGGTCCATTCTCCCAGAGAAAACTATGCAGATTGGAGGCCTCTTATTTCTATAAGAGCCCCATACCCATTTTAGGCAATTGACTTGAACTTAGATGAATGACTCAAGCAGACATTTTTCATGTGTGCAGTGGTCAGGAAAAGTAGGTCCATAAAACTCTTTTAATAAACAGGCATAAAATCAATTAACATGCCTGGGCATCCTTGAAGGGAAATGGTTGGTTTAAATGTTTAAGAAAGAATTGCAGATGCTGGTAAAATCGATGGTAGACACAAAATGCTGGAGAAACTCAGTGGGTGAGGCAGCATCTACGGAGAGAAGGAATTGCCGACGTTTTGGGTCGAAACCCTTCTTCAGACTGATATCAGGAGGGGGTGGGATAAAGAAAGAATGTAGGCGGGGACACTTAAGAAGATAACTATTAATCCAAAAGTCCCATTGAGATTAGCACATTATCTAATTGTCCCACGTCCGAAAGAAGTGTCCCACAGATTGCTTGTGAAACATTTACCAACAACCCTCCTAAAAATATACCTTTTGAAAAATCTGGCAATCCTTGAAGTAAAAGCATGGAAACTAATAACCAATCAAATGTTGCTACAGGACAAAAGAAAAGGAGCTTCAAAGTCTCCTGGAGGAGAGTCAGAGAATTAATCAAGAACAGAAGATTTCATTTGAAGAAAAACTTCGCCAGGTACGCAAAGATGGAACGCACAATATCTGTCCATAGTTTGAGAGTTTTCTTCAAATTTCATCATGGGCAAAGATTTTCATTACATGCACTTTGTAAATCTTTGTGTTAGATCTTCCAGTTCTATATATGTTCTAATATTAATGCCATTAGAAAAGTTACCGGAAAACCAAACTAATATTAATAGGGAATGTAGCAGATAGATCATATCAGTTTAATTTATTGTCATTCCTTGTTCACATGAAGCTCACACAGTAAATAAAATATGTACAGCAATGCTAGATGCAAAAATAAATAGAACAATAAGTACAAAACAGCAGCATGTGCAAGATGTAATGCAATCTGAGTAAGTGGAAAAAAATGAAAGTACGTGAATAACCTAATGAGGGAAAGTTAAGTAAGATTATGTGGCTGACCATCTGGGAATGGGGTGATTGAAGTGATTGATTCAGGAGCCAAGAGCAATGGGGAAGAAGTTGTTTTAAAGTTTGGATGTTTGAATTTTCAAGCTCCTGTATGAACTCCCAGAAGGTAGAAGGAAGAAAAAGGAATGGCCAGGGTGCTGGGGATCCTTGATGAGACTTCCTGCCTTCACAATGCAACGCACCGTGAAGATGGACAGGATGGAAGGAAGTAACTGGGGGTAGACACAAAATGCTGGAGTAACTCAGCGGGACAGGCAGCATCTCTGGAGAGAAGGAATGGGTGACGTTTCGGGTCCCAGCACCAAGCCTTGCGGCACCCCACTAGTCACTGCCTGCCATTCTGAAAAGGACCCGTTAATTCCTACTCTTTGCTTCCTGTCTGCCAACTAGTTCTCTATCCAGGTCAATACCCTACCCCCAAGACCATGTGCTCTAATTTTGCACACTAATCCCCTGTGTGGGACCTTGTCAAATGCTTTTTGAAAGTCCAGATACACCCCATCCATTTATTCATTCTACTTGTTATATCCTCAAAAAATTCCAGAAGATTAGTCAAGCACGATTTCCCCTTCATAAATCCATGCTGACTTTGACTGATCCTGTCACTGCTTTCCAAATGCGCTGCTATAACATCTTTAATTATCGACTCCAACATCTTCCCCACTACTGATGTAAGGCTAGCTGGTCTATAATTCCCTGTTTTCTCTCCCCCTCTCTTAAAAAGCAGAGTTACATTGGCTGCCCTCCAGTCCACAGGAATTGATCCAGAGTTGAGAGAACATTGGGAAATGACCACCAATGCATCCACAATTTCTAGGGCCACCTCCTTGAGTACTCTGGGATGCGGACCATCAGCCCCTGGGGATTTATCTGCCTTCAGTCCCAACAGTTTACTTAACACCATTTCATGACTAATGTAAATTCCCTTCAGTTCCTCCCTCCCACTAGATCCTCGGTCCCCTAGTATTTCTGGGAGATTGTTTGTGTCTTCCTTAGCGAAGACAGCACCAAAGTACTTGTTTAGCTGTTCTGCCACTTCCTTGTTATCCATTATAAATTCACCTGCCTCTGATTGTAAGGGACCTACATTTGTCTTCATATTTTTTTTTCTTTTTACATATCTAAATAAACTTTTAGAGTCAGTTTTTATATTCCCCGCAAGCTCTTTTTCATGCTCATTTTTCCCCTTCTTAATTAACCCCTTTGTCCTCTGAGTTCCAAATATCTCCCAGTCCTCCGGTTTGTTGCTTCCTCTGGCCAATTTATATGCCACTTCCTTGGATTTAACACTATACTTGATTTCCCTCGTCAGCTACGGTTGAGCCGCCTTGCACATTTTATTTTTTCGCCAGACAGGGATGACCAATTTTTGGAGTTCATCCATGTGGTCTTTCAATCTTTGCCATTGAATTTCCACCGTCAACCCTTTAAATACAATTTACCGGTCTATCTTAGCCAATTCCCATCTCATACGTTCATAGTCTCTTTACTTTAAGTTCAGGACCCTGGTCTCCGAATTAACGGTGTCACTCTCCATCCTAATATAGAATTCCACCATATTATGGTCACTGTTGCCCAAGGGGCTTTGCACAACAAGATCGCTAACTAATCCTTCCTCATTACACAATACCCAGTCTAGGATGGTCTGTCCTCTAGTCGGTTGCCCCTGAACGTCCGTTGAAACAGCAGCCTTGCTCTAAGCTCTTTAAGCTTGTTTCTCATGCGTTTGATCATTAGATAAATGTTAAAGAGGGGCCCAAATCCCCACTCTTTCAGTTGCACCCGGAACCTGCCACCTCCCCCTCAACCTCAACCCTGCCTTGTCTTGTTGGTGCTCACAGCTGTGTCAGTAGCATCAGGTTTAATAAAGATTGATAGTTCTAAATAGGAGACTTTCAGCAGTGGAACTGCTGAAACTGATAGATTAGCAGAAAACAATCATGAAAGGCTGTTTCAACACAAAGTTTCTCTCGAGTTTGTACGTTCTCCCCCTGACCTGCGTGGGTTTTTCTTTGGGGATCTCGGGTTTCCTCCCACAATCCAAAGACATACAGGTTTGTAGGCTAATTGGCTTGGTTTGATTGTAAATTGTCCCAAGTGTGTAGAATAGGCTAAGTGTGCAGGGAATGCTGGTCAGCACAGACTCGCCTGGTCTGCGCTATATCTCCAAGTTAAGCTAAATTAAATTGTTTTAGGTGGAGCTTTGTGTAATATATCACCATTATCCTGCAGCATCTCTTTTTTTACACGCACCTGGCATACCCATAGAAAGCAGAGGGTAGTGGTAGAAGGGTGTTTGTTATTCTGGCTGGAGGTCTGTGATTAGTGGTGTTTTGCAGGGATCTTTGCTAGGACTTATAAATCACTTGGACATTTATGTGGATGGGTTGGATAGTAAGATGGCAGATGACTACAACATTGATGAATTTGTGGACACTCAGGAAGGTTGTTAAAGGATACAGCAGGATATAGATCAATCGCCTATATGCAATTAAGCCCCTCTCCCACTTACGTGTCCTTGGCACGCTAATTATGTGACCTTATGGTCGTGTTGAGGCATGACTTTATGCGTCTGGAGCGCGTGATGTCATTTGAAGATGGACACAAAAAGCTGGAGTAACTCAGCGGGACTGGCAGCGTATCTGGAGAGAAGGAATGGGTGATGTTTCGGGTCGAGACTCTTCTTCAGCCTGAAAGAAGGGTCTTGACCCGAAACATCATCCATTCGTTCTCTCCAGAGATGCTGCCGGTCCCGCTGAGAAGTGGTGGCGGAACCGGACCGCAACGGCCGTGAGCCCCAGGCTCAGCTCGGCGATCGTTTGTCTGCTTCTGCTGCTGTTGAAGGTGAGACGTTGCGTCGCGCCATGGTCTTGGGCCTGTCCCACTTTGGCCATCAGTTACGCGACAGGCCGTTGGCGCACGAAGATTTCATTCAATACAAAATTTCGGAGTGCCGCGCGATACTGCGCACAACTCCATACCCCTCCGCGCTTCTCAGTGGGAACGAGCTGCCAGGGGTGGTGGTAGAAGCTGATACGATAATGGCGTTTAAGAGGATTTTAGATAAGTATATGGGGAATGGATAGATACAGACAGCACCCATAGTCAGGATCAAACCTGGCTCTCTGGTGCTGTTAGGCAGCAACTCTACCGCTGCACCACCATTTAAAAAATAATAATCATGCTAAGGATTTGCTATATTTATAAACACGTTTGATTTGAACATGAAAATTACTAAGCATATGAACTTAAGAAATATCAGTGCACCCTTGATTGCATGGCTACTCTTCTCTGTCATTTTCACATTCCTACCCTTCCATTTTCCCATAATTCTCCTAATGAAAAACAAAATCAATTTAATTTTTAAACGTGCTCAATAATTGAGCATCCACAGCTCACAGGAGCAAGAAAGTCCAAATCTATAATGAAGCCCCAGTTTCTAAACTCTCAGCATTTATCAAGCCCTCCTGAAATATTATGTTTTAATCTTATTCTTCGAAGCGACTTAAAAAATAGGCCTAATTCTGCTCAATTTATCCTCAAAGAACTGGTCTCTCATCCCTAGAATCACGCCTCTAAGGCAAGGTCTTTTTCCATAGACAAAGAAACCAAAACCAATAAGATCCTGGTATGATGGTCCCAAAGGCCCATATAATTGTAGCAAGACTTCCTTACGGCTAATGCATTATTTCCTGCATGAAAGGCTAATATACAATTTGACTTCCCAACTAAATGCTATTCCAATACATGAAGCTGCTGTAATTTGTGCAGAGGGACACCCATATCCTTCTGAATGCATGCAGTTACTTAATCATATTAAAATATTTTGCTTTTCCAGTCTTTCCATCAAAGTGGATTTATTTCATACTTCGGCTACCATCTACTTGCCCATTCACTAACCTATTTATTTTCAGACTTTTTTAATCCTCCTCACAATCAACCTTCTCACCTGGTTTTGCGTCATTAATAAGCTGGGCTACACTCTATCCCTGTAAGCAAGCCATGTAAATATTTCAAAGCCACCAAATCCAGTCAATATACACCCCTACATTATAAACATGAAGACATTCACCAGCAAACAATCCATGTTACCATAAGAAAATCATCCAAACTATAATCCTTGGTGTTATTAGTTCAATGAATAATTGAGGAATGATTGATGAACAGTACAGTTCTCATCTACTTTATTTTCATACAGGAACGGCACCTTCAATATGAGATGCAAAGAAAAGCAGAAGAACAAGTCAATCAGTTACAAGTTGAAATGAGGCACGTGATGCAACAAAGACAGGTAATGGAAAGCTAAATAGTAGATCCTTTGATGCAGATGGGGCTTGGAATATACTATACCAAAAAATATGAACCAAAATGGCAGTATGCAGGACTGTACTAAAGGGCCTTATTATTGTTGCCCTATTATTGCTCTCTATTTAGAGCAGCACTTCAGCTCATCAGACCTTTTTGCGGATCTTATATAATCCCATTTGCTCATTTTTGATTTGGGTCCTTCTATACCTTGCCTATTCAAGTCCTTGTCTAATTGTATCTTAAAAGTGACATTGGCAAGCAAGATTAAGGAGAACAGGATGATTTATTAGAAGCAAGATAGCTAGGGAAGAGTAGAAATCTTGTTAAAGGCTTTGCTGATATAATAAAGACAACGTCTACATTGTCCTCATGAATCTTCTTGGTCACCTTTTCAAAAAATTCAATCAAATTCATGTGACATGATTTCCCATGGACAAAGTTATGCTGACTTTCCACTATCAGTCCTTGCCTTTCCAAATGTTGATAGGATCGACAAACATTTGGACTAGCCCTATCATAGAGCATAGAATAATGCAGTGCATGAGCAGGCCCTTCAGCCCACAATGTCCATGCTGAATATGATGCCGTTAAAAGTTATCTATTCTGCACATGATCCACATCCCTCCATATCCATGTGGGTATCTAAAAGCCACTTAAATGCTACGGTCGTATCTGCATCCGCCACCAGCCCTGGCGGCATGTTCCAGGCACCCACCTATCTCAGTGTTAAAGAAGATTACCCCATTCACCTCCTTTAGACTTTGTCCCTCTCACCTTAAATCTATGCCCTTTAATCTTTGACACTTCCACCCTGGTAAAAAGTTTGGATTATAACCCTATCTATGCCTCATCATTTTATACATTTCTATCAGGTCTTCCTTAGCCTCCGACGCTCCAGAGAAAACAGTCTCCGTTTGTCCAACTTCTCCTTATAGTTCATACCCTCTAACCCAGGGAGCATTGTGATAAAGCTCTTTTGCGCCTTCTCCGTAGCTTCCACATCCTCCCTGAAACGGGGTGACCAGAACAACACAACCAGTACTTCAAATGCAACATAATCAAAGTCCAATAAAATAAAAAGGAACTGCAGATGCTGGTTAATACCAAAGATAGATACAAAATGCTGGAGCAACTCAGCGGGTCAGGCAGCATCTCTGGAGAAAATGGAAAGGTGACACTACGGGACCAGAAACATTACCTATCCATTTTCTCCAGAGATGCTGCCTGACCCCTGTGTTACTCCGGCATTTTGTGTCTATCCAGAGTCCTATGAAGTTGGAACATAACTTCCTGATTCTTATACTCAACCAATGAAGGCAAACGTACCATATGCCTTCTTTACCTCTGATGTACAGAGTGAACTTGGGGTGCAATTCCTCAAAGGTGTTCAGGAGAGTTTTCTTAACCAGTATCTGGAGGCCCCCACACGTGAGAGGGCAACACTGGATCTAATATTGGGAAATTGGGAAAAGCAAGTTAATGAAGTGTGTGTGGAGGAGCCTTTTGGGACCAATGACCACAGTTCGATTAGGTTTAAGATAGTTATGAATAGGGACGGAGAGGATCCACCTGTTAAAATGCTGAACTTTGGCCAACTTTGAGGGTATGAGAGAAGGTCTCACTCAAGTTGACTGGAGCAGGTTATTTGAGGGGAAAGGAACATCGGCCAAGTGGGATGTTTTTAAAAGTGTACTGAAGAAAGCTCAGGATGTGCACGTCCCTATTAGAGTGAAGGGCAAAGCAGGCAAACGTCGGGAATCATGGCTGACGAGGGAAATTGAGACGTTAGTCAAAAACAAGAAGGATGCATGGGGCAGGTATAGGCAGCTGGGATCATGCATCCCTGGAAGGGTTTTGGGAACTAAGGAGTAAACTAAAAAAGGAAATCAGAAGGGCAAAAAGGGGCCAGGAGATAGATCTTGCATTAAGTACAATCCCAAAAGAGTCAGGGTTATCGTCGAAGAAGTACTGAAGGAACTGTCGAGTTTTTAAGGTAGATAAATCTCCAGGGCCTGATCAGATATATTTGAGGAAATTGCAGGAAACTAGAGAGGAAATTGCGGGAGCCCTGGTTGAAATTTACGAGTCATCCTTAAATACATACAGGAAACTGGAGGGTGGCGGAAGACTTTTCAAGAAGGGCTGCAGGGTGGAACTATAATGTTGCGCCACTGTACTTTTCAGAGTAGGGCATAGCAGGGATAGGCCATTCGGCCCTTCGAGGCACTGCCAACAATATATCAGCTGCCAGTGAGCTATACCCTCTGATCCCCTTAGCCACAAGGGCCACATCTTGGTAAGCTTACTAGAGAGTACTACCCTCTGTGGCAGAGAGGGATTCACCACTCTCTGTGTGAAAAAAGTTCTTCTCATCTCGGTTTTTAAAGGATGCATCCTTTTGGATGCATTTGGATGGGCAAGGGCTGATTAGGGATAGTCCGCATGGTTTTGTATGTGGGAGGTCGTGTCTCACAAATCTGATTAATTTTTTTGAAGATGTGACCAAAAAGGTTGATGAGGGCAGAGCTGTAGATGTTGTGTACATGGACTTCAGTAAGGCATTTGACAAGGTTCTGCATGGTAGGCTGCTCTGGAAGGTTAGATCTCATGGGATCCAAGGAGAGATAGCTGAATGGATAACATATTGGCTCCATGATGGTGGAAGGTTGCTTCTGAGACTGGAGGCCTGTGACTAGTGGTGTGCCTCAGGGTTCGGTGCTGGGCCCGTTATTGTTTGTCATCTACATCAATGATTTGGATGAGAACATACAGGGCAAGATTAGCAAGTTTGCTGATGATACAAAAGAGAGTGGTTTTGCAGATAGTGAAGAAAGTTGTGAAAGATTGCAGCCGGATCTGGATCGATTGGCCAGGTGGGCGGAGAAATGGTTGATGGAATTTAATACAGAAAAGTGTGAGGTCTTGCATTTTGGGGCGTCGAACACGGGCAGGCCCTACACAGTAAATGGTAGGCCTCTGGGTAGTGTTGTAGAGCAGAGGGATCTAGGACTACAGGTGCATGGTTCCTTGAACGTCAAGTTGCAGGTAGATAAGGTGCCAAAAAGGCTTTTGGCACTTTGACCTTCATCAGTCAGAGTATTGAGTATAGAAGTTGGGAGGTCATGTTGCAGTTGTATGACATTGGTGAGACCGCATTTAGAATATTGTGTTCAGTTCTGGGCACCATGTTATAGGAAATATATTGTCAAGCTTGAAATGGTTCAGAAAAGATTTACGAGGATGTTGCCAGGTCTAGAGAGTGTGAGCTATATGGAGAGGTTAAGTAGGCTGGGTCTCTATTCCATGGAGCGCAGGAGGATGAGGGGAGATCTTATAGAGGTATACAAAATCATGAGAGGAATAGATCGGGTGGATGCACAGTCTTTTGCCTAGAGTAGGGGAATTGTGGACCCGAGGACATATGTTCAAGGTGAAGGGGAAAAGATTTAATAGGAATCTGAGGTAACTTTTTCACACAAAGGGTGGTGGGTGCATGGAACAAGCTGCCAGAGGAGGTAGTTGAGGTTGGGACTATCCCAACGTTTAAGAAACAATTAGACTGATACATGGATAGGACAGGTTTGAAGGGATATGGACCAAGCACAGGCAAGTGGGTCTAGTGTAGCTGGGACATTATTGCTGGTGTGGGTGAGTTGGGCCGAAGTGCCTGTTTCCACACTGTATCACTCCATGACTCTAACTGACTATTGTAATTGCCCCTGCTGTAGGTAAGTGACAGGAGCATGTGATAGTGGAAGTGTTTTGTTTTTTAGTTTAGTTTAGAGATACAGCACGGAAATAGGCCCTTCGGCCCACCGGGTCTGCACCGACAAGCGATCCCCGCACATTAACATTATCCTACATACACACTAGAGACAATTTACATGTATACCAGCCAATTAACATACAAACCTGTACGTCTTTGGAGCATGGGAGGAAACCAAAGATCTCTTAGAAAACCCATGTGGTCATGGGGAAAATGTACAAACGCCGTACAGGCAACACCCGTTGTCGGGATCTAACCCAGGTCTCGGGTGCTGCAAGCGCTGTAAGGTAGCAACTCTACCGCTACAAAAAGAAAATAGGATGAGTATAAGATTACTGTAGATGGGTGGCTGATGGTCATATGGACCAATGATCTTATTCACATGATTCACAAATGTCATAATTCCACTGATTACACTGCATTCCAAAATTCTATCGAAACCTTGAATATACAAAATGATAAAGCACTCATGACGCCGGCATAAAGAATTCCAGAGGTTCATAGTCACGCAACACGGAAACAAGCACCGCGGCCCACCATGTCCATGCCAACCATCAAATACCTGTCTATACTAATTCCATTTGGAACAAGGTGCCAGAGGTGGTTGTGGAAGGTACTATATCACATTTAAAAGACGTTTGGACAGGTGCATGGATGGCAGAGATTTAGAGGGATATGGGCCAAACGCAGGCAGTGAGGCTAGTGTAGATGGGGCATCTTGGTCAACGTGAACGATTTGGGCCAATATATGATTTATAATTTATAATCTGAATGTTTTGCTTATACAAAACTTTTTTCTTTCTCTTTAGTTTTCCACTGATGCTTACTCTCTGACGAGGTAGGAGGATCAACATCATTACTTACTCTTTATTTCTTGAAAAAATACTTTTGATCCTGTCCACTCTGAATATATTGTTCCCATCCTCCTGATCTTAATGCTCCATTGCTAGAGTGAGGTCACATCCAAACTGGAGGAACAGCACCTCATATTCTGTTTGGGTAGCTTACAACCCAATGGTATGAATATTGATTTCTCCAATTTTAGGTAACCTCTAACAACATCCCCTTTCTCTTTCTCCCACCTTTAACCACCCCCACCTCCGTGTCCCACCAATTTCTTCCCGCCACCCACATTCCTTCCTCTGGCTTCACAATTTGCAATTCTTCAATGCCTTTGTCCCACAGCTCCTGTGGGACAAAAAAAACTCTCCTCACCTGTATCAACCTATTACCAGCCAGGCTTTGTCCTGCCTCTCCTCTTCTCCAGCTTTCTTACCCCGCCTTCTACAATTAGTCTGAAGAAGGGTCCCGAACTGAAATGATGCTGCCTAACCCACTAAGATACTTCTGCACTTTGTGCCCTGTCTTTTGAATGTTATTATAGTTCCTGGCGCAACAACCTGGCAGGTCGTTCCATATACCCACCACCCTCTGAATGAAATACATGGTGGCCAGCTAAACTTAGTTTAGTGGTACAAAATTGATTACAGTGATCATAACTCCATTAGAATTGGCACAGTAACGATGACTGGAGAGTTGTTAATGGTGTTCCTTTATTTAAGAATGGAAACGGAGAGAATCCAGGGAATTATACACACGTGAGCCTCACATCAGTGGCAATGAAACTTATTGGAGAGGATTCTTCCCGTTTGAAAGATTGGGTTAATTAGGGACAGACAGCAGAGATTTGTGCATGGCTGGTCGTGTCTTGATCGAGGTTTTGAGGAGGTGATGAAGGGGATCAATGAGGGTACAGATGTTGTCTACATGGATTTTAGTAAAGCATTTGATAAAGTCCCACATGGTAGGCAATTCATGAAGATTAAGATGCACTGGATTAATAATGACTTGGTCGTAAGGATTCGGGTTCATTGATAGAAGACAGTGGGTAGTGGTGGAACATCAATATACAGGCTGGAGGTCTGTGACCAGTGGAGTTCTGCAGGGATCTGTGCTATTGAGAGAGAGAGAGAGGGACATCTGCTGTTTGAGATGTATATAAATTACCTGGACGTAAAAGTGGATTTGTTTGCAAAGTGGAAGTGGTGTCGCAAACTGTGAGAAAGGCTGTCAAAGTATACAGCAGGATACAGATCAGCTACGGAAATGAGTGGATAAATGGCAGATGGACTTCAATCCAAGTAAGTTTGATGTCTTGTACTTTGGAGGTTAAATGTGAGGAGGAAATCAAACTGCCGATACACTGCATCATGATCAGCCAAATTAAAAAAAAATATATGCATATAAACTTTAGATTTAGATGTCCTGATTTATTCTTACACTTCTTTTAGCTTTATACCACCCCCACCAGCATCATTAGAATCAACGCGTAGCAGTGGAATCAGGAAGCCTGGACAATCTGTCCCTCCAGAAGGTAATATACGTGGCACTCTTTCCCAGAAACACAAAACAGAACTACTTGCAAGATGACAAATAAACCTTTCACCTGAATTATTAAATGCTGATAAGATAAAGAACAGAGTGGATGTCAGAGTTATAGTGTTATAGTAGTGCAGAGTTCAAATTGGCCAACCTTGACTGGGATCGCTTTGATATGAAAGGCATAGAAGGGGTGGAATGTATTGTCCATCTTAGTGCTACAGGTAAAAGGGCAAGACTGAGCATTATCTCAGGGAACATAGCTGGTAAAACGATCAAAGCACCATTTGGAAAGCAGTTTGGAAATACTCATCATGACTCAGTAAGTTTCAAGGTAGTTAAAGATGGTCTATAAATTAAGGAGTGAATTGGGGGATGTCCAATTTGAATACCATAAAGTAAAAAAACTTGGCAAAAAGCAAGTGGAAACGTCTACTTGCAGGTAGGCCTCGGACAATTGCAGTCATAGTCATCCAGCATAGAAATAGGCCCTTTGGCCAACTTGTCCATGCCAAGCAGGACAATCTAAGCTAATTCCATTTTGCCACGAAGAGAGATCGAGCGATTATCCATATGGTGCCAGCAGAATAACCTAGCCCTCAACACCAGCAAAACCAAGGAACCGATTGTGGACTTTGGAAGGAGTAGGATGGGGACCCACAGCCCCGTTTATATCAACGGGTCGATGGTTGAAAGGATCAAGAGCTTCAAATTCCTGGGCGTGCACATCTCTGAAGACCTTTCCTGGTCCGAGAACACTGATGCAATTATTAAGAAAGCACATCAGCGCCTCTACTTCCTGAGAAGATTACGGAGAGTTGGTTTGTCAAGGAGGACTCTCTCTAATACCTACAGGTGGAGAGCATGCTGACCGGTTGCATCGTGGCTTGGTTCGACAACTTGAGTGCCCTGGAGAGGAAAAGACTACAAAAAGTAGTAAACACTGCCCAGTCCATCATCGGCTCTGACCTCCCTTCCATTGAGGGGATCTATCGCAGTCGCTGCCTGAAAAATGCTGGCAGTATCATCAGGACCCACACCATCCTGGCCACACACTCATCTCCCCACTACCTTCAGGTAGAAGGTACAGGAGCCTGAAAACTGCAACGACCAGGTTCAGGAATAGCTACTTCCCCACAGCCCTCAGGCTATTAAACTTAGCCTGAGGGCTGTGTTATTTGCAATCTGTTATTTACACTTTATCAGTTTATTTATTCATGTGTGTATATATTTATATAATGGTATATGGACACACTGATCTGTTCTGTAGTCATGCCTACTATGTTCAGTTGTGCTGAAGCAAAGCAAGAATTTCAATGTCCTATCAGGGACACATGACAATAAACTCTCTTGAATCTCTTGAATCTTGGCCCTCATCCCTCTCGTTGTTAATCGCAATCCTGGGGAAATTAATATGTGCATTCACCCTATCTATTCCGCTAATGATATTATACAACTCTGTAAGATTGCCCCTCTGCCTCCCACACTCCGAGAAATAAAATCCTAACCTATACACACCCACTCCCTATAACTCAGTCCCACGATTCCTGGCAACATTTTTGTAAATCTTTTAGAACCATTGATTTGCGCAACACGGCAACAGGCCTTCGGCCCAACTTTGCCCATGCCACCCAATGTGTCCTATCTACACTAATCCCACCTGTCCGTGTTTGGCCCGTAATCCCTCTAAACATGATCCTTTTGATATACCTGTCTAAATGCCTTCTACATGTTGTGTAGTACGTCCCTTGTTGGCTCGTTTCATATACCCACTACCCTCTGTGTGCTCTCTGCAAACTTAATGTCAACTTTCCTATCGAGAATAACCTAAACTTATCACACCCTCCAAGTGTAGCCTCACCAACATCTTGTACTAATGCACTGCAATGATCCAACTTCTATATTTAATTATCTCACTGATGAATGCCAGCATGACAAAAGCCTTCCTCGCCCCGCTGTAGACTACAAGACTGCTTTCAGGCAACCATGTTTTTGTACTTTTAGGTCCCTGTGTTTTCTCAGATCCCCTCTAAATCTCTTGCCCCATCCTAAACCTATGTTCTAGTTTTGGTAACGTTTCAGTTTTGGACCCCTTGATCTGGTGAAGATTGGAGTGAAACAATAATTTCTTCTCCTTCCACCTTACCTACTGGGTATCATAGAGTTATGGGGCTGTACAACATACAAACAGGCACAAAATACTGGAGTAACTCAGCGGGTCAGGCAGAATTTCTGGAGAAAAGGAATAGGTGAACTTTCAGGTTGGAACTCTTCTTCCGACCCTCTGAAGAAAGGTTCTGACCCAAAACACCACCTATGCCTTT
The DNA here is from genome assembly GCF_028641065.1 of Leucoraja erinaceus. Taxonomy (NCBI): domain Eukaryota; kingdom Metazoa; phylum Chordata; class Chondrichthyes; order Rajiformes; family Rajidae; genus Leucoraja; species Leucoraja erinaceus. Next base: position 2,176,360 of record NC_073404.1, on the reverse strand, counting down.
TCTCCAAAGATGCTGCCTGACCCACTGAGTCACTCCAGCATTTTGTGTCTCTCTTTGGTATAAACCAGCATCTGCAGTTCCGTCCTATGCACTTTGCCACACCACGTCAATATTGACCATTTTGCACATCTATATGAATCCAATTTGTCAATACTAAGATTATACCTTTCTATGCCTTGCCTATGTAAATTGCTGCCTCAATGCCTCTCAAATGAAGTCATTGTACACAATGCCACCATTTCCTCTGGCAGTATGTTCCATATATGTAAAATGTTTCCAAAAGTTTCTGTTTTTATTTTAGATTTCCAGCAACTGCATTTTGCTGGATGATTTTTTTAATTTATGTTATACTAACCAAAATGTATTTAACTTATTCTCATTTTTCTGATAATTTGGTGCTGCTCTTCTCCTTAGCCAATAAATCGTTCCTGAGGGACCGTCCAAAAACTGGCTGGAGAAAAGCGTTCACTCATTTTAATCAGAAGAAGTTTTAATGGGCAAACTTCGCCGCCAAATATTATTGCTATCTTTGTTTAATCAGATTTAAAGATCACAACGCCCATCTTGACTATGAATCAACATCAACCTACAGGCAAAGGAGGCCATGTCACTCTGGACATTCTACATTATCTGATGCACACCACTAATTCAAGTGAGTATATTATTTGTAAGAGGGAACTGCAAATGGTGGTTTACTCATCGGCTCAGGCAGAGTCTCTGTAGGAATAGGTGACGTTTCGGATCGAGACCCTTCTTCAGACTGACAGTCAGGGGAAAGGAAAATGATGAAAAGGTACATAGAACAAATGAATGAAAGGTATGCAAAAAGGAACGGTGATCAAGGAAAGGTGGAGCCCTTAATGGTACATAGTTAGCTGTGGGGGAGGTGATAACGAGTTATACACACAGTGAAACGCAACAGGATGACAGTGAAACTAGTGCAACAACTAGGGGGAGGGAGGGACGGAGAGGGGATGTAGGGGTTAGATAAATCAATATTCATATCCCTGGGGTGTAAGCTACCCAAGCGAAAAATGAGGTGCTGTTCCTCCAATTTGCGCTGGGCCTCACTCTGACAATGGAGGAGCCCCAGGATAGAAAGGTCAGCGTGGGACTAGGGAGACAAGTTAAAGTGTTTGGCATGACGGACTAGGTAAAAGTGTTGGAGGAGTTTCAAGTGAACTTCTGCCTCGCCTGAAAGGACTGTTAGAGTTCCTGGACAGAATCGAGGGAGTAGGTATTGGGACAGGTGTTGCATCTCCTGCGGTAGCAGGCGAAGGTGCCCACATTGCAAATAAATAGCCCACAGAAACACTGCCACGAGCTGAACTGTTATGAACTATTAACCATAATGTTATTAAAACCACTGCTCGCCCCCAAATGACGTCTTCTCCGCCTCCAATCATTCCTCAAAATGCTACACAGCTCCTTCACTATAAAGACTCCATGTAAATCAAACACTTCACATTAACTATTCCCCAAGTTCCCACTCCACTTCACACCATCCCTTCAACTTTCACCTCCATTATAGATTCCAGCCTCCAATTACAATTACTGTCAAGCTTCACTTGTTCGAGCCTTCGAACCTTGCCAGCAAAATACTGTCAGCCCAAAGTCCAAACATTGTTGCTGACATTTCCAACCTCAGAATGATGTCCAAGTATACACTCACCTACCCGTACTTCAAAAATGAATTTTCAAATGGATTAAGAGATCAGTTGCTATTGTACCTGCCTTCTCTCCATACCCTCATACCAGATTTGTTGCTATTGATTATGTAATCATGAATTGTAAACGTAAAATCCGTGCTTAATATTTTAATTTGCATCACAGAAGGCAACTGGGGAAAATAGGGAGTTAAGACGGAAAAATCCCAGAGAGAGGGAAATACGAAGGAGGGCCTTGGGTAGAGTAAGTTAGAAGGATTTAGAGGTTTGTTGGACTTTGGTAAAAAATTGTAAATTGTCCCTAGTGTGTAGAATAGTGAAAGTGTTCTCCGATCGTTGGTCGGCGCGGATTCGGTGGGCCGAAGGGCCTGTTTCTAAGGATTGTTCCTATTTTATTATTTCATTTAATAACTTCCTATTTCTACGACAATTCAGGGCCCATTTACAGGCAACACAGTGGCACAACTTCAGTCTCACAGGGCCAGCGTTTGATCCTGATCTCGGTTTCTGTCGCTGCGGAGTCTGCATGTTTCCCTGTGACTGTGTGGGTTTCCTCCGGGTGCTCCGGTTTCCTCCCACATCTCAAAGATATGCAAGTTCGTAGGTTAATTGGCTTCTGTAAATTGCCCCGAGTGTGTAAGGAACGGATGAAAAAATAGGATAACACAGAACTAGTGTGAACTAGTTTGGCATGGACTCGGTGGGATGAAGGGCCTCTTTCCATGCTATATCTCTCTGTCTTTTGCGCTAAACTTAACACACATTTAGTGATCAATTTATAGGTAGAGTAACAACAAATACTATTCCATATTTTTAAGACTTAAAATGTGTGAGGTGGCCTAGTTTGATGTTTCAAGCCTAGAGTTTGATATGTTCTTTACATATGTTATACAAAGCTAATATGATTTACATTATTTCTGTAGTTGCAAATGGTTTTGGAGAGCAAACTTTGTTGAACAAGACAACACAGGAACAACTTCAAACATATCAACAAGATGTCAGAAATGCACAGGTAGCAAATGATGTGTGTTGTTCATTCTATCGTACTACTGAGCCAGATACACAAGATAGATTTATGATCAGAAATGAAAATTACAGGTTATGTGAAGGGTTGTTGATGTGGCCCTAATATTTAGAATATATTATTTTTAATTGGGAATACATGAATTTATAGAGGTTGAAGGAATTTTGAAGGTGATTGAAAGTTGTAGAATATGTGTAATTTTAATTAATGGGAGGATTTAGTTTAGTTTAGATACAGCGTGGAAACAGGCCCTTCCACCCATCAAGTCCGTGCCGACCACCGATCCCATACTAGCACTATCCCATACACTAGGAATAATTTACAATCTTCACCTGAGCCAATTGACCGACACACCTGTACGTCTTTGGGATGTGAGGGGAAACCGGAGCTCCCGGGGAACACCCACGGAGAGAATATATACAAACTCCATACAGACAGCGGCCGTGGTCAGGATCGAATCCGGTTCTCCGGCACTGTAAGGCAGCAACTCTACTGCTGCGCCACCGTGTTTATTTCATATATTGGGAGATGGACATTGCTGACAAGGGTACCATTTATTTTCTGTCCTTAACTACCATTGAGAGGCGGTAATATGCAAGAATGATGAACCACCGCGGCTGATGCTAATCGGTGGAGAAATCTAGGATTGGATTTCTTTTGTTGGCAATAAATACATTCTTGAGCAATAAGGATAAATGGTTACATTCTCGCTTTACCTGGAATTTGCCCAGCACAAATGTTCCTTGCCACTCATCAGCCTGTGTTTGAATACTTTCTGACATTTATCATTGCTTAACTTGTTGAGGAGTTGCAAATGGAATTCAGCATTATGCAACAACAGTGAACAACCCCTTAAGGGCCTGTCCCACGAGCATGCGACTCCATGCGGCAAGCACGACCTAAAGGGTCGGTAGCTTGTACCTCACTTGAATTTTCTCAACATTCATCCTTGTTTCGTATTTCTGCAATATTGAACTACATAATGGCTTCTAAAGTAGTAAATTACATTTGCATGGGATGTCCTTCATCCCAGGTGCTTCTCCAGGGCAGCTCCCAGGCTCTGGAACTCCCTCCCCCAACTGATCCGCAATTCCGTGTCCCTCACCATCTTCCAGTCCCGCCTCAAGACCCATCTCTTCACCTCTGCCTATCCTTAGCCCCACGTCCCCCTCCCTTTTCACCTGTGCTTGAATTGCCTCATATTGTGTTTTGAATTGAATTCTGTCTTTAATTTGTGTACTAGTCAGGTCTCTACTATTTATTTCATTCCGCTTACATGTTTTTCCTCTACTTGCTAAATTTTTGTAAGGTGTCCTTGAGACTATTGAAAGGCGCCCATAAATAAAATTTATTATTATTATTATGTTTATTAATAATTGGCAGGGCCCTGAGAATGTTATAGAACAAAGAGATATGAACAATAGTACATAATTTTCTGAAAGTGGCAACAAAGATCAAAATGTTGGGAAGGTGGTGTGTGGCATGCTTGCCTTCATCAGTCAGCGCACTGAGTAAAGGAATTAAACAACACTTTAACTCTCCCTCCCATTCCCACACTGAACTTTCTGTCCTGGGCCTCCTCTATTGTCAGAGTAAGGCCCAGCACCTCATATTTTGCTTGAGTATGAACACTAACTTCTAGTCTTGCTTTCCCTCTCTCTCTCCATCCCCTTCCCAGTCTACCAGTCTTACTGTCTCCGACTATATTTTACCACTGTACCGCCCACTCCTGACATCACTCTGAAGAAGGGCCTCAACCCAAAACGTCACCCATTCCTTCTCTCCAGAGATGCTGCCTGTCCCACTGAGTTACTCCAGCATTTTGTATCTACCAAGGAATGAAGATGTCATGTTGCAGCTGTTAGATAGATAGATCCTTTTATAGATAGATAGATGTTCAAGTTGTTGGTGAGACTACACTGTATTGTGTACAGTTCTGGTTACCCAGCTACAGGAAGGATGCCATTAAGCTGGAAAAGGTGCAGAAAAGATTCACCAGAATGTCACCAGCACTGAAGAGCTGGAGTTATAATGAAAGGCTGATAATAGACATTAAGACTTTTTCCTTAAGAGCATGAAAGATTGAGGGGTAACCTTATAGGACAATATAGATTCATGAGGGGCATTGATAAGACTGATATTCACATTTTTTCACCTAATCAAAGGCAACAGCCATTCAGCCCATGCTGGTCCCAGGGAAGAAATTCCAGTCCCATTTCCCTTCTCCTAATTTCTCTGCATCCATCCGATGTATTCCCTCACATGCCTATCAATTCTTCCAATTCTTTTTGCAACTTGCCTGCACTATGGTGTAATTAACCTACCAATGTATTTGAGACATGGATGGAGATGGAAGCATGGGATCTAGCATGAGCTAGCTACTGAATACAAATTTGGCTCAGTGGTAGATGTCACATGGTAGAAACCCAGATGTAACAGAGAAAACATTTAAACTACTCAGTCAACAGCCAAGGTCATGATCAAACCCGGATATCTACAGGCGTTAAACTGCAGCAGTAACTGCTATACCACTCTCTGACACTTGCAGCTCGCACCTGGGATGAAGGACATCCCATGCAAATGTAATTTACTACTTTAGAAGCCATTATGTAGTTCAATATTGCAGAAATAGGAAACAAGGATGAATGTTGAGAAAATTCAAGTGAGGTACAAGTTGAGATAATCGTCTCATCCTACCTGTGTAGCTAGAATGTGGTGAATATTGTGTTTAAGTGTTGCCACTCCTTGGGAACTAAATTATTTTCTTCCTTTACGGACAGTTTCAACTGTTTGGACACCACCTGGATAGTGACGAACTGGATACAATCCATGAACCAAAAAGATCGGAATTAAGCAGAAAGCTGACCGATGCAGTCCAAAGAGGTGTGGAGACACGATACAGAGCCCATCTCTCACAGCAGGAAGTGTTTTCAAACACTCACATGCTCTAACACAACCTGCTCAGCAAATGGGCTGCCATGTAGTGTATATAAATGAACTGCAAATGCTGATTTATACTGAAGATAGACACAAAGTGCTGGAGTAAATCAGTGGGTCAGGCAGCATCTCTGGAGAAAAAGAATGGTTGACGTTTCAGGCCGGGACCTTTCTTCAAGGAACCTTCAAGAAGGGCAACCCCAGCCCAAAATGTCATCCATCCTTTTTCTTCAGAGATGCTGCCTGACCCGCTGTGTTACTCCAGCACTTTGTGTCTATCTTTGGGCTACAATGCAATCTCTATGAATTCACAAATTCACTCCATGAATTCTGATTTCTCTGCCCAAAAGAGACTCATTATTCTGAAATGTGCAGACGGGTCTGCATTAATTAAATTGAAGTTCAATTCATATCATTGGCAAAACAGATTTAGGCTCAGTGTTTTTCTGTTGTTCTTAATAAGTCGAGAATTAGTCATAATAGAATTATTGACAGACTGTTATTGTCATGTGTACCGAGTGACGATCAAATGCTTTGTTTTGCATGTTACACCATACGTACTGTAGATACAATCAATTCAAACTCGTACAATAAATAGATGAAAGGGCAAGATACAGTGTGCGGACTATAGTTCCCAGCATTGTAGTGCATCAGTTCCAGAAACAAAGTCCAATGCTCACAATGGGGTAGAGGTGAATCAGACAGTACCATAGCTTTTGGAAGGACCATTCAGAATCCTGATAACAGAGGGGACGATGGATTGATAGAGTAGTTTAGCAAGCTTACACAAGACCAAACTAAAAGCGAGAAAAAGTTTAAGGCACAGAAGAAATTATAGTGGAAAATAAGGAAACTACATTGACAGAATCATTTGTATCTGCATCAATTAAAGGAAATGACATTTGAGAAATAATGTTTTTAAGAAAGAACTGCAGATTCTGGAAAAATCAAAGGTAGACAAAAATGCTGGAGAAACTCAGCGGATGAGGCAGCGTCTCTGGAGCGAAGGAATAGGTGATGTTTCGGGTCGAGACCCTCCTTCAGGCTGATGTGGAGGTGGCGGGAAGAAAGAGGCGGAGACAGTAGGCTGTGGGAGAGCTGGGAAGGGGAGGGGAAGGAGGGAGAAAGCAAGGACTACTTGAAATTGGAGGTCAATGTTCATACCGCTGGGGTGTAAACTGCCCAAGCGAAATACGAGATGCTGCTCCTTAAATTTGCAGTGGGACTCACTCTGGCCATGGAGGAGGCCCAGGACAGAAAGGTCAGATTCGGAATGGGAGGGGGAGTTGAAGTGCTGGGCCACCGGGAGATCAGGTTGGTTAATGCGAACATCAGGGCATAAAAGCTAAAACAAAATCCACAATTCAGTCCAGATGCTTTTACATTGCTGCACTACAAATGCTTTTCCAGATATAATTTTAAAATGAAGGTTTCTGCATCCTTTCTGTTTAGTTTATTGTTTTTCTTCCCTCAAATGTCTTTTCATCTCATAACCACCCCTCCCTGCCACCAAATTATTTGATTGATTGATTGATTGATCAAGACCGTATTATGTGACATGCCAGTGAAATTCTGTTTTGCATACCATATACAAAGTATGCAGTCATCACGTGTCGGGCGCCAATAAAGTGACAAAAGTATTCAATACAGTCCCCAGCGCATCCCCCTCGCAGGATCCACCTTTGTTCCATCAGTCCCCTTCCCACCTCCAATGCCTGGTCCCCCGCCATGCGACGTCCCTCTGTTCTCTTGACAACCCCCTACGCTGGGTCCAACGCACGTAGTTATTGACCCTTTGGTTAAGTTAATTATCTTTTTCCAATTGACTTGATTCATACAAGTCTATCAGCGAAGAACATCAGTGTCCAGCCCGGGATGAATCCAGAATGTGGTTGGTTCAGAGCTGCCGTCTAATGCATGCCCTGCCAGTGGTTGCATATCACATGAACGCAAGTGAAAAGAATCACAAATCAGCTCTCAATTACCCATCTCTACTCTGACAAATCTATCCTCCAAATTAAACATTTCCACTCTTGTATGTCTTATCCACTTTGATGCTCTAAGTGGTGTTGTACACAGAAGTAGATCACCTCCTTGTATCTAGGACAGTAAACTAACCCAAATGCTGCACCTTCCTAACCATCGTGCTTAACTACCCAGCTACCTCTAGGGATCTCACAGCATAAAACTTCCCACGTTAACCTTATCCAGATTAATGGTGACTGTTATATTCAGAACTGGTTTACTGATGGAAGGACGATATTCAGGTAGAGGTCTTCGACCAGTGGAATTCCACAGGGATCTGGTATTTGTGATATGTGACTTGAACAATAGCTGCAGACGAGTATAAGTGATAATGGAAAGTTTAAAGTCAGGAAGTGATAATGCTAGTTTATAGGACTGGTTAGGTTGCATTTGGGGTATTGCATGTAGTTATGACTTCCCCCGTACAAGGAGAATGTAGAAGCTTTGGAAGGATACAGAGGTGATTAACCGGGATTTTGCCTGGATTACGGGGTCCACACAGCGATACGGGCTTTAAACATAACGCTATGGGCTTTAAGCAACGCTATAGGTCAGACTGTTCGGACAAAACTCTCGTATAACTGGCACAGGTAGACAGTTAGAACCTTTTTTGCAGTATGGAGATATCAAATACAAGGTGGCCTGACAATAAGGTGATAGGGGCAAAATTTAAAGAGATGTACAGGGTAAGTTTTGTTTAACAAAAGGTTGGCAAATGCCTTTTGTTTTTACAACAGGGTGGTCGAAATGGATATGAAAGTGGCATGAGACTCTTGGATGTCCACGCAGATAAGAATTGGTATTAGCATCATTTTCAGCACAAAGGGCCTGATCCAGGGTCTATGTTTTATGTTCTATCCCATGAAACATCTATGTTTTATGTACTATCCCATTCAATCATTTCCTGTTTGCCTCCAAAGACATCAGCTTTCTCTGGATTGAATTCCATTTGCCTCCTCTTTCAACCTGACGAACAGTCAGGGACAGAACTTCAGTGGACTGATCAGTTTTTAAATTATTGTAAGTTTTCCCAATTAATATCCCAAGTGCATTTAATTCCTAATCTTCACTGGTGCAAAGTTCAATGGATTGTTGATTCTTGGATTATACCTATTGCCCTTTTAGAATATGGCCCTTTGCTCCCGTCTTATGGTGCCTAAATTGAAATGAATGTAAATGTTTTGGTCACAGTGCATATGGCAATTTAACACTCTCATTCTTGGCCTGTGGCTAAAGGAGATGCAGACATTTTCAGAGCTCCAACCATCCTGGCTTCCTGTAGCATCTTGGGATAGATCAAGTCAGGCCCAGTAGATTTATCCACCATAATGTGCTTGAATACTTTTAACATTCCCTTCTTGATACATACATGTTCCAATATATGAAAGTACCCCTCCCTTAAGTCTCCAGCTTCGATATCCTCTCTGGTTAATATTCACAGCCTTTTATAGCTATTATTTTTATTTCTATAAACTTCAAAGGAATCATTCTATACCAATTTCTTCTAGCTAGCGCGCACTTCTTTTTCCTTGGTCAAAGCTCAGTTAGTCAAGGATCCTTAATCTACCATTTTTTGCTTTTTGCCCTTCTGGGACTGAACTCCAACCTCTTTCTGTAGCCGAAACCCTCTGATCCAGGCAGCTTTCTGCACGTTCTCCAAAGCCTGCACATCTTTCCTGTAATGACCAGAACTGCTAACAATACTCCAAATATGACTTAACCAAAGTTTAATAAAATGGCATCATGACTAATAGCAGGAGTTAAAATTGGCATGTAACAACGGTAATGCCACAGTGGTTATGTGAGATTTCAATACTTCAAATTCCTGGGCGTGCACATCTCTGAAGATCTTTCCTGGTCTGAGAACACGAACGCAATTATCAAAAAAAAGCTCATCAGCGCCTCTACTTCCTGAGAAGATTACGGAGAGTCGGTTTGTCAAGGAAGACTCTCTCTAACTTCTACAGGTGCACAGTCGAGAGCATACTGACCGGTTGCATCGTGGCTTGGTTCGGCAATTTGAGCGCCCTGGAGAGGAAAAGACTACAAAAAGTAGTAAACACTGCCCAGTCCATCATCGGTTCTGACCTTCCTTCCATCGAGGGGATTTATCGCAGTCACTGCCTCAAAAAGGCTGGCAGTATCATCAAAGACCCACACCATCCTGGCCACACACTCATCTCCCTGCTACCTTCAGGTAGAAGGTACAGGAGCCTGAAGACTGCAACAACCAGGTTCAGGAATAGCTACTTCCCCACAGCCATCAGGCTATTAAACCTGGTTCGGAAAAAACTCTGATTAATAATAACCACTTTCTGTTATTTGCATTTTACCAGTTTATTTATTCATGTGTGTATATATTTATATCATGGTATATGGACACATTTATCTGTTTTGTAGTAAATGCCTACTATTTTCTGTGTGCTTAAGCAAAGCAAGAATTTCATTGTCCTATAGTGCAGTATAATGTGGACAATGTGAGGTTATCCATTTTGGTGGCAAAAACAGGAAAGCAGACTATTATCTAAATGGTGGCCGATTGGGAAAGGGGGAGATGCAGCGAGACCTGGGTGTCATGGTACACCAGTCATTGAAGGTAGGCATGCAGGTGCAGCAGGCAGTAAAGAAAGCAAATGGTATGTTAGCTTTCATTGAAAAAGGATTTGAGTATAGGAGCAGAGGTTCTACTGCAGTTGTACAGGGCCTTGGTGAGACCACACCTGGAGTATTGCGTACAGTTTTGGTCTCCAAATCTGAGGAAGGACATTATTGCCATAGAGGGAGTGCAGAGACGGTTCACCAGACTGATTCCTGGGATGTCAGGACTGTCTTATGAAAAAGACTGGATAGACTTGGTTTATACGCTCTAGAATTTAGAAGATTGAGAGGGGATCTTATAGAAACTTACAAAATTCTTAAGGGGTTGGACAGGCTAGATGCAGGAAGATTGTTCCCGATGTTAGGGAAGTCCAGGACAAGGGGTCACAGCTCAAGGATAAAGGGGAAATCTTTTAAAACCGAGATGAGAAGAACTTTTTTCACGCAGAGTGGTGAGTCTCTGGAACTCTCTGCCAGAGGGTAGTTGAGGCCAGTTCATTGGCTATATTTAAGAGGGAGTTAGATGTGGCCCTTGTGGCTAAGGGGATCAGGGGGTATGGAGAGAAGGCAGGTACGGGATACTGAGTTGGATGATCAGCCATGATCATATTGAATGGCGGTGCAGGCTCGAAGGGCCGAATGGCCTACTCCTGCACCTAATTTCTATGTTTCTATACAGGGACACATGACAATAAACTCACTTGAACTTGATATGCAGGTAGTCTGGGAAAACCAGGTTGCTTCTGTACCCCAAGAAAGGGAGTTTGTAGAGTGCCTCCAAGATGAATTCTTAGAGCAGCTTACACTAGAGCCTACCAGAGAGAAGGCAATTCTGGATTTAGTGTTGTCTAATGAACCAGATTTAATGATGGAACTCAAGGTAAAGGAACCGCTAGGAGGTAGTGACCTTAATACAATAAGTTTTAATCTGCAATTTGAGAGGGAGGTTAAATAAGAACAAAGGAGACTATGAAGGCATGAGAGAGTAGGCCAAGGTTGACTGGAAAAGGATCACAGCAGGAATGACAGTGGAACAGCAGTGGCAGGAATTTCTGGGCATAATCCAGAACATGCAGGATCATTTCCTTCCAAAGAGGAATAAAGATTCTTAGAGGCAACCATGGCTGACATGGGAAGTTAGGGATGGAATAAAACTAAAAGAAAAAGTGTATAATATAGCAAAGAGTAGCAAGAAGCAAGAGGATTGGGAAACTTTCAAAGGACAACAGAATGTAACAAAAAGGGCAATACAGGGTGAAAAGTTGATGTACAAGGGTAAGCTGGCCAAGAATATAAGGACAGTAAAAGCTTCTTCAGGTATGTTAAGAGAAAAAGATTAAAAACAAATGTGGGTCCCTCGAAGGCAAAAACAGGTGAAATCATTATTAGGAACAAGGAAATGGCAGAGGAGTTGAACAGGTACTTTGGTTCTGTCTTCACTAAGGAAGACAATCTCCCAGATGTACTAGAGGACAGAGGATCTATGGAGACAGAGTAACTGAAATAAATTTGCATTAGGCAAGAAATAGTATTGGGTAGACTGATGGGACTGAAGGTTGATAAATCCCCAGGGCCTGACGGTCTGTATCAATATCTCCAAAGGCCATGGAAGATTTCCCCATTCTCAGAGCACAAGCTTTAAACATCGGAACTTCTTGTAGAAACCAAATTTATCAGGACATACAAACCATCTGTCCCGGGGTTTCTGAAAAAACTCCATGCTAATTCGATCATAAAAACCCTCCCCCCTCCCAACTGCTGGATATGCAGGAAACTCCCATCCACCCAGCCATGATGCAAAATCACATGACCAACCTTCCCCTTGACAGTTGCTTAACCCATTGATTTCTTCTTGTTTACTTCATTCTCCAGATTTCACCATTTGCAGTCCCTCACCTAGTTGCTACATTTACATACCATTCAACAACTTGGCCCTTTTATTTTCCAGCCCACTTTCAATATTCTAATGTAACCCCACCCCCCCATGTTTTGGCTGAGAACCCAACTAAATATAGGTAATTTAAACAAAACTGCACCGGCTATTTTCAGCTACTCGTTATATTTTATAAGGCTATAACAAATGTACAAATTGGCTACAACAAATATTCGACAAAATCTTTATTATCTACAATGCTTCATATACTCAAGGAGAGTTTGCTCATTAAAGCATATAGAATGCATTAAAAATTACAGTGCAGTCCAAAATGATTAGGACCAGATCAAACTTAAAGCCCACCACGCAGTCTCAGGACCAAGTGCAGGGTAGATTCTTTTTGAATGTTGTAGTCAGATAGAGTACGGCCTTCCTCCAGCTGTTTCCCAGCAAAGATCAGACGTTGTTGGTCTGGAGGAATACCTTCTTTGTCCTGAATCTTGGCTTTGACATTCTCTATGGTGTCACTTGGCTCCACCTCAAGGGTTATGGTCTTCCCAGTGAGCGTCTTCACAAAGATCTGCATTCCACCACGGAGTCTCAGGACAAGGTGAAGAGTAGATTCTTTTTGAATGTTGTAGTCAGACAGGGTTCGTCCATCTTCCAGCTGTTTTCCTGCAAAGATCAGACGTTGTTGGTCTGGAGGTATACCTTCTTTGTCCTGAATCTTGGCCTTGACATTCTCTATGGTGTCACTTGGCTCCACCTCAAGGGTTATGGTCTTCCCAGTAAGAGTTTTCACAAAGATCTGCATACCACCACGGAGTCGCAGAACAAGATGCAGGGTAGATTCCTTCTGAATGTTGTAGTCAGACAGGGTTCGTCCATCTTCCAGCTGCTTCCCAGCAAAGATCAGACGCTGCTGGTCTGGAGGAATACCTTCTTTGTCCTGAATCTTGGCCTTAACATTCTCTATGGTGTCACTTGGCTCCACCTCAAGGGTTATGGTCTTCCCAGTAAGAGTCTTCACAAAGATCTGCATTCCACCACGGAGTCTCAAGACAAGATGCAGGGTGGATTCCTTCTGAATGTTGTAGTCAGACAGGGTCCGACCATCTTCCAGCTGTTTTCCTGCAAAGATCAGACGTTGTTGATCAGGAGGTATACCTTCCTTGTCCTGAATCTTGGCTTTGACATTCTCTATGGTGTCACTTGGCTCCACCTCAAGAGTTATGGTCTTCCCCGTAAGGGTCTTCACAAAGATCTGCATCCCACCACGGAGTCTCAGAACAAGATGCAGGGTAGATTCCTTCTGAATGTTGTAGTCAGATAGAGTACGGCCTTCCTCCAGTTGCTTCCCAGCAAAGATCAAGCGCTGTTGGTCTGGAGGAATACCTTCCTTGTCCTGAATTTTGGCCTTAACATTCTCTATGGTGTCACTTGGCTCCACCTCAAGGGTTATGGTCTTCCCAGTAAGAGTTTTCACAAAGATCTGCATTCCACCACGGAGTCTCAAGACGAGATGCAGGGTAGATTCCTTTTGAATGTTGTAGTCAGACAGGGTCCGACCATCTTCCAGCTGTTTCCCAGCAAAGATCAGACGCTGCTGGTCTGGAGGAATACCTTCCTTGTCCTGAATCTTGGCTTTGACATTCTCTATAGTGTCACTTGGCTCCACCTCAAGGGTTATAGTCTTACCAGTGAGCGTCTTCACAAAGATCTGCATCCCACCACGGAGTCTCAAGACAAGGTGAAGAGTGGATTCCTTCTGAATGTTGTAGTCAGATAGAGTACGGCCTTCCTCCAGCTGTTTCCCAGCAAAGATCAGACGTTGTTGGTCTGGAGGTATACCTTCTTTGTCCTGAATCTTGGCTTTGACATTCTCTATGGTGTCACTTGGCTCCACTTCCAGGGTTATGGTCTTCCCCGTAAGGGTCTTCACAAAGATCTGCATCCCACCACGGAGTCTCAGGACAAGGTGAAGGGTAGATTCTTTCTGAATGTTGTAGTCAGACAGGGTTCGTCCATCTTCCAGCTGTTTCCCAGCAAAGATCAGACGCTGCTGGTCAGGAGGAATACCTTCTTTATCTTGAATCTTGGCTTTCACATTCTCTATGGTGTCACTTGGCTCCACCTCAAGGGTTATGGTCTTCCCCGTAAGGGTCTTCACAAAGATCTGCATTCCACCACGGAGTCTCAAGACGAGATGCAGGGTAGATTCTTTCTGAATGTTGTAGTCAGATAGAGTACGGCCTTCCTCCAGCTGCTTCCCAGCAAAGATCAGACGCTGCTGGTCAGGAGGTATACCTTCTTTATCTTGAATCTTGGCCTTGACATTCTCAATGGTGTCACTTGGCTCCACCTCAAGGGTTATGGTCTTCCCAGTAAGGGTCTTCACAAAGATCTGCATTTTGAACTGGCAAATAACAAAGACAATTTTAGTGCAACCAACCCATCAGTCATAAAAAACGGCCTTTGAAGATACACCAACAATTCCCATCCCAAAACATCTGTTAACCTATGCAGTAGAATATATAATTGGAGAGTACTGGAACAATCCCTCCAGCCCACCCTGCCTGTGCCAACCACAGGCTCATTCGATTCACCGCCTCTGCTATTTTTTTTTACCTCAACATGACTAGCGAATCTGTGCTGCTGGTTGTTTGTTCATCAATGCCGCCAGCCCCGCCCGTCCTCCTCCTCCTGTCGACACTGAGAACCGCTCCTCCCCCTTGGACGCTATCCTGTCGCTCAGCCGCGCCTTCTCTTCGCCCCCTCCCCCTCCCCGTCCCGGCTGGTCCGCCAACCGTCATAGCGCCACCCGTCATCACCTCACCAGTCCCCCGCCCGCACTCCCTCCAGCCCCGCCCGCCAACCATCACTGCGTCATCTCGCCTGAAAATCCGCTGTGCTGCCGCCGCCGCCCCAGCCGCTTACACCCGCAGCCGTGCGCTTCGCCCCACCAACTCGCCCCGTTTTCCCGGCCCCTCACACCGCTAATCTCTCGCCCGCTGTGTCCCTGCCGGCTCGCCCGCCGGCCAACCGTCACGGCGCCATTTGGCCCTCTCGCCTCAAAACCCGAATCGTCAACCCTCCCTGCCTCCCCCCGGGAACATTACTACACTAACAATCGCTCGTTTCGCCCCACCACCGCTTCGCTTCACCCAGCTTCCCCGGGACCCTCGCAGCTCCGGCCGCCGCTCACCTCGTTCGTTCCTTCGTTCGTTCGCTCGACAACTTCGGTACGATATGCTCACTTCCGGCTGCGATTCTGGTTTCCGGCAGCCGCTGCGCTCCCTTTTATAACGAGCGCCGCCTCACCCCCTCGTCCGCTCCCTCCGCGCGGGAAGTAGTGCCAGAAACTATCGTCGTAACGGTCGCTGTCGATTTGGGATGTACAAGCCTGTGCGGTAGGGTGCGAGTATTGCGAGTGATGTTTGCTGTGCGTGAGCGAGTGTGCGGGCTGGTGCTGCCAAAGCTGCTCTCTGCCAACTGGCGGCTCCGCGCAGCGGTTTATTTTCTGCGAGCTGTGCGGTGGCACGAGCGGCCTCGACGCTGATTGGCGGGCGGCCGCTGACGTCGACAATGGTCGTTGTCCCTGGCGACGGGCGGCCAGTCGGCGGCCGCCACGTGATGGGCGCGTCACCCCGCGTGATGGCCGCGTGTCCAGAGCGTGAGTCAGCAGCTGCGGGGAATGATCAGGGGGGGGATGATCCAGAACACAGGGGGGGGGGGGGGGGGAGAATGATCCAGAACACTGAGGAATGATCCAGAGCACTGGGGGGGGGGATGATCCAGAGCACTGGGGGGGGGGGGGGGGGGGGGGTAGAATGATCCAGAACACTGAGGAATGATCCAGAGCACTGGGGGGGGGGGGGGGAGGGGGGAGAATGATCCAGAACACTGAGGAATGATCCAGACTGGGGGGTGGGGGGGGGGGGGAATGATCCAGAGCACGGGGGGGGGGGGGGGGGGTGGGGATGATCCAGAACACGGAGTAATGATCGAGAACACGGGGGGGGGGGGGGGGTGTAGAATGATCCGGAACACTGGAGGAGGGGGGGGGAGAATTATCCATAACACGGGAGAATGATTTAGAGCACCAGGGAATGATCCGGGGTGGGGGGTGGGTCTAGAACACATGGGGTGGGGCTCCAGAACAGGGGGGAATGACACAGAATACTAGAGAATGATCCAGAACGGGGGAGGGGTAGCATCATCCAGAACATGGGGGCAGGAATGATGGGGAGAATGATCGAGAACACAGGGGAGAATAGTCAAGATGACGGGGTGGGGGGGGGGGGGACGGGGTCAAGAACAGCGAGGGCATGATTGAGAACGGGGTGGAGGGGAGAAAGATCGATGTCATGAGGAATCGGTGTTGAGAAAGATCCAGAAAGGGGGTAAGGGAATGAGAGCAGATAAAGATGGAGAATGTGGGGACAGGAGTTGCAGAGAAAGATCTAGAACATTGGGTGAGTGCAGAGGAAAATCCCAGAACGTGGTGAGGGGTAGAGTAAGATGTAGAATGTAGGGCGAGGGGAAGGAGCAGGCGATGACCAGGGTGCCGAGAGGGTCTCTGGCAGTCGCTGCTGTGCTTTGGGCAACTCCCTCCTCTCCCTTTTTTATTTAAAAATAGACTTTATTCAGGTAATAAATATATACAATGCACGAGCCTTGCAACAAATTCATCCGACATTTTCGGAGGCTATACAAATTATTTAATACAGTCTACATACATTGCTCAAATTTCACAAGTTGATCCTCCACCCTTGCCACTCATGTGGCCTACTGGCCTGGGATCCCTTCCCTTATTTTGAGGGGCGTCTCCACCACACCCTCCCCCCCATGTGCAGCAGCGGAAGGACCCTAGACTGTGGTGCTCCCCCACGAGCCTTGGCATTAGCTGCACCGAGCTTCAGTGCGTCCCTCAGCACATACTCCTGCAGTCTGCAGTGGGCCAGTCAGCCACATTCCCTGACGGACATCTCACTGCGCTGGGTGGTGAACAGCGCTCAGTCAGACCAAAGGGTATCTTTCACCGAGTTGATGACCTTCCAGCAGCACTCGATGTCAGTCTATGAATGCGTCCCTGGGAACAGTCCGTAAATCAGAGTCCTCTGTGATGGAGCTGTTCGGAATAAAACGTGACAGGGACCCTTGCAGACCTCTCCAGACTCTCTTTGCAAATCCACACTCTGCAAAGAGGTGGGCAATCGTCTCCTCTCCATAACAGCCGTCCCTAGGGCAGTGTGCGCTGGTAGTGAGGTTCCGACCGTGCAGGAAGGATCTGACTGGGAGGGCTCCCCTCACCGCCAGCCAAGCCAGGTCTTTGTGCTTGTTGGTGAGTTCTGGCGATGAGACATTTTGCCAGACAAGCTGGGCAGTCTGGGAACCACGCCACCGGATCCATCGAGTCCTTTCCCTGCAGTGCCTGCAGGACGCTCATTGCTGACCACTGCCCGATGGACTTGTGGTCAAAGGTGTTTGTCCAGAAGAACCTTTCCACAAACGACAGATGGCACGGCAATGTCCAGCTGACTGGCACATTGCGTGGCATCTGCGCCAGGCCCATCCTTCGCAACACCAGGGACAGGTAGAACCTCAGCAGGTAGTGACACTTGGTGCCAACGTGCCTTGGTTTTACACTCCGCCTGATGCAGCCACACACGAAAGTGGCCACCAGGATGAGGGCAACGTTGGGCACGCTTTTACCCCCTTTGTCTGCCGACTTGTGCATTGTGGCCCGTCGCACCTGGTCTATCCTCGACCCCCAGATGAACTAGAAGATGGCCCGGGTGATCCCTGTGGTGTAGGAGGGAGGGACTTGCGCCAAGTACAGCAGCCCCGAGAGCACTTCACACCTGATGACGTCTCTCACTTGCAACCAAACAATGACTTCCTTGTTTGTACTCAGTTTCTATAAACAAATCCTTAGTCTCTGTTCGTCTACAGTATGTGTCTCCTATTGGCTTTAATTTTATTTAATACTCAGAATGGCATTCAGATAATCCAAGTGCACCACATCTCTCAATTATTTTTTATGATAAATTCTGGTATATCTTGCTAGTTGCAATCTCACATTAAAATAAATGGCTGTGTGGTGAACAGGATTGTCTGGTCTGTTTGGGGGGTGGCAATTGGAATTTAATTGAGCATGATAATGTGTTAGGTAAGGTACACAAAATATACAATAAATAGAAAACTATTGAGTGATGTTAAGGAGAAAGGTCCGATCCGGAAGTGGCTCTTTTTTGTCTCTTCCTTCGGGGGAATGCGACTTTTTCTTGTCGTATTCCCCCTTCTCTGCCTCCGTCTGCGCTGAGGCCTAATGGCGGAGTTGGCGGCCTCCAACTGGGACCGACCTCGAGACTCCGGAGGCAGAGCTATCCAGTACTTACCAACGCGAGGTTGGCCGAATTCGGAGCTGTGGCGGTGGCCCAGTTTCGGGGCTGAGGCGGCGTTGACCTGAATTCAGGGCTCGGCCGCGGGCCCAGTGGACGACATCGTCAGGAGCTCGCAGGTCACAGGTTGGTGACCTGTTTTTCCAGAGCTCCCGCAACTACAGCTGCGTCCGCAGGACTGGAACGTGGCAGGTTCAGCAGCTTCTACCACCCCGGGGCCACGGAGCTCGAACCGGCCTGTTCGCGGAGCTCGGTTGAGCCGTGGGACTTACCATCATCCGGCGGGGTCACAACAATGGATGCCTGGATCACCTCAGCGCAGAGGGAGAACAAGGAGGGAAGAGACAGAGACTTTAAGACTTTTGCCTCCATCACAGTGAGGAGGTGCCTGGTGAACTCACTGTGGTGGATTTGTGTTTATTGTATGTTTTGTTATTTATTATTATATGTATGACTGCAGGCAATAACATTTCATTCAGACCGAAAGGTCTGAATGACAATAAAGGAATCTAATCTAATCCATTCACAGCATCTTAGAGGTAACGAGATGGATGAGTAAGGTGGTCAAGTACCTGTTTAATTTTTTATTATTTATCTGCTGAGGCAATAAAAATAAGAATGGTGACATTGAAAATGTTCATAATGTTAAAATGATCAGTGTGAAGACTGCATCACATTGTGGCAAAGATGTGAGTGACAGAGTGAGGATGCAGTGGACTTTTGCAAGGATGTTGCCATAACTAGAAAATTGTATATATGAGAAAAGGTTGGGAAAAGTAATACAGGTCCACCACTGATTTTTTGGCAACTGTTGGCTATTATTAGTAAAGGCCCCTCCTTTAGACTTACTTTAGACTTTAGAGATACAACGTGTTAACAGGTTTTTAGACCCACAGTCCACGGCAACGTGATCACCCTGTGTACCAGCACTATCCTACACACTAGAGACAATTTACGGAAGCCAATTAACCTGCAATCCTGCACGTCCTTTAATTCGGACAAAATAGACATTAGGTGCAGGAGTAGGCCATTCGGCCCTTCGAGCTAGCACCGTCATTCACCATGATCATGGCTGATCTTCCACAATCAGTACCCCATCCTGCCTTCTCCCATATCCCTTGACACCGCTATCTTTAAGAGCTCTCTCTTGAAAGCATCTAGAGAATTGACCTCCACTGCTTTCTGAGGCACAGAATTCCACAGATTCACAACTCTTGGTGAAAATGTTTTCCTCATTTCCGTTCTAAATGGCCTTCTCTTATTCTTAAACTGTGGCCCCTGGTTCTGGACTCCACCAACATCGGGAACATGTTTCCTGCCTCTCCCTTAATAATCATATGTTTCAATAAGATACCCTCTCATCCTCCTAAATTCCAGTGTATACAAGCATCAGTCGCTCAATTTTTTCAATATATGACAGTCCCGCCACCCCGGGAATTAACCTCGTGAACCTACGCTGCACTCCCTCAATAGCGAGAATGTCTTTCCTCAAATTAGGAGACCAAAACTGCACACAATACTCCAGGTGTGGTCTCACTAGGGCCTTGTACAACTACAGAAGGCCTCTTTGCTCCTATACTCAACTCCTCTTGTTAGGAAGGCCAACATGCTTTCTTCACTACCTGCTGTACCTACTTGCTTACTTTCAGTAACTGATGAACAAGGACACCCAGATCTTGTTGTACTTCCCCTTTTCCTAACTTGACACCATTCAGACAATACCCTCCAGTCAATAACCTGACTGATTAAGGCATGTGTGCCAACTGTCAGCTTCACCATCTTCTCTACATGTGTCACCATTTCAAGAAACTATATGCCTGCACCTCAGGTCTCTGTTCTACGCACTTGTCAGTTCCTGCACACTTGAGGAACTGTGGTTGGAATGGCTCCTTATCTGATGCTGGAAAGTGTGATTAGATTTTGCAGCTCTTTATATCTAGCATAGAGAATGGGCAGAATGGTCTTGTCCCATGCCATCATTCCTAGGTGTTGTGCCCAGTCTGTGCACAATTCTCTAGTATTTGTTAATCAGAGACTTGCAAAGATAGAACAATACTTTGCTTTTATACTTCATATAGTCTCAAGGATTTAATATGATTTAACAGTATTAAAACCTTGTCTTGCTACGATCAAGATTTTATCGGTGTGATTGTCCGAATGTCTCTCGTGTACTCCATTAAATATTATAGACAATAGGTGCAGAGTAGGCCATTCGGCCCTTCGAGCCAGCCTTCTCCCCTGACTCCGCTATTTTTAAGAGCCCTACCTAGCTCTCTCTTGAAAGCATCCAGAGAACTGGCCTCCACCGCCCTCTGAGGCAGAGAATTCCACAGACTCACCACTCTCTATAGCATTCAGTCTTTATGCCTCTTGCTCTGTGCTGTTGAGGAGAGAATGCTACAGCGTGGAACTTTGGCAATTAGCAGCATACCCACCCACGAACTGTGAAGTAGTTCAATTAAAAACAATCACCAGGCCAAAATTGTGGGGCCACAGGACAGGACCACAAGAAATTGGAAAGTAAGAATAGTTCGGGTGAATTGGGTGAATGTCTTTTGATGCGAGTTAAGACAACATTATATTGTATAAACATGTGATCATGGTACTTGAGCTTTTCAACTTGATCCAGGCATAATTTAGCATGGATTACAATATCATTCACTGTCTTGGTCAGTGAAAACTGACTAAAGCTTAAACTTAATATAGGAACATCATAAAGTTGGTTCACAACAAAGGGTGGTTTTTCCAAGGCCTTACTTTATTCTAGAATCCAAGGGCCAACAGCAAACATTTATAACTAATCTGACTTCCTTGACTTTGTGGCAAACTCTCCGGTGCTTTTTCCTTAAGGAATTTAGGATAGCATGGAGCCAGTGTGTAGATGATTGATTGAGACAGCAAAAGTTTGATTAGCTGTGTGGAACACACAGTGTAAAATGTAGAGTTGTTCAACAAATTATGAACAACTACTAAATGATAAGGCCAGGTTTTCATTCAGTATCTTGCGGCAGGATTTCTCAGAAGGTTTGGAAAATTATTGAGTTAAAATATAATGCAGCTATGACACAACGGAAAAGCAGTTACTCTTGTTTTATTTGCATACTTTGTCTTCGTGAATAAGCATATTATTTTAAGATTGCTTTGATAGATTATAGTGAAAATGGCATAGAGACTAACTAATGTTTCAGCAATGAAGAGAGAGCGGATAGGCCAGGTTTGCTTTGCCCTAAGAGCAGATAGGACTGTTCAGGGGGTTGGGGAAACCTGATAGAGTTGCAACAAAAACATCAGAGGCATTGGTAGGGTAGATTGTAGGAAAGATGTGTAGGAAGGAACTGCAGATGCTGGTTTAAACCAAAGATAGACACAAAAAGCTGGAGTAACTCAACGGGTCAGACAGCATTTCTGATGAGATACGGCGGTGGGGCCTCGCGATCGACCCACAATCTGCACACACTGGCAGCCAGCTATTCCCTGGCGATTCTTAACTCGAACGAACAAACCCTCCCCATTATTCCGGCGGGCAACGGATCCCCATGATTCCCCTCCCCCCCCCTCACCTCAACACACCGTCCTAGGGCCCCATGCCAATGAGGCTCAGTTGCCACCGAAACTAGGCTCCTGTTGCTGCCGAGACAAATATCCCTCCAAACCTGTCCTATCCATAAATGAGGCTCAGTTTAAACTAAGGAGCATCTCATCTAGCATGAGAATACTTTGTCAACTACTTGTTTGAATCTTGAATTTCCAGCTAGGTAAACTGCTTTCCCATTGTATCCCATAATTATGCTAATGTCCCTTTCTCATCACATTTGTATAAAATACCTCCACATGATCAGTACTCATTCTCCCTATTATTTGATCAGATTCCTCACTCGTCCACTTCAGCTCTTCCACTCTTACCCATAGTTCAGAGGAACAATCCCTGATCTGATGCATTAATTACACAAAAATCAAGCTGCTGGAGGAACTCAGTGGGCCAGGCAGCATCTGTCGAGGGGAATGAACAGACGTTTCGGGTCGTGACACTACTTTGGACCCAAACTGAAATGACGCTGTGCGTTTCCCCCCACGGATGCTGCCTGGCCTGCTTACTTCCTCCAGCACTTTGTTTTTTCCCTCAAGTTTCCAGCATCTACGGTCTCTTGTGACTCTTGTGAATTAATTGGTTTCATTTCTACAGAAACTGCTTGACTGCCTAAGATCTGTTTCGGTGAGTCAATTAGCCTGGAGGGAATGCTTCCAATGTTTCTGCTTGTTACACAAGAGTAAGGGAGGTACCAAAGAAATGGAGGACGTGATTCTTTTGTTCAAAAAGTAGTGCAAGGAAAATGCCAGAAACCGACAACAGTCGGAGTTGGAGAAAAATCTAATTGGGAAAAAGTAAAAGCCAGTTAATTAAGCAAAGCAAGAATAAATTTTGTTAAAGTCTGGTCATATCCGACCAACCTGTTTGAATAGACAATAAGTGCAGGAGTAGGCCATTCGGCCCTTCGAGCCAGCACCACCACCATTCAATGTGACCATGGCTGATCATCCACATTCAGTACCCCATTCCTGCCTTCTCCCCATATCCCCTGACTCCGCTATCATTAAGAGCCCTATCTAGCTCTCTCTTGAAAGTATCCAGAGAACCGGTCTCCACCGCCCTCTGAGGCAGAGAATTCCACAGACTCACAACTCTGTGTGAAAAAGTGTTTCCTCATCTCCATTCTAAATGGGTTACCCCTTATTCTTAAACTGTGGCTCCTGGTTCTGGACTCCCCCAATATCTTGACGTGATCACAGCACTGTATTTTTACAAGAAATCCAGTAGTTGTAATCCGCTGGGATTTTTGCAGATGCCTGTTGAAAATAGCAAGTAAAGATCTGGTTGGCAAAACTGAAGCCTATGATATGAAAGGGTCAACAGCAGCATAGATAGGAAATGGGCTCAAAAGTTAGAAAGCAGGAAACAACAGTGCGATGTGATTATTTTCAGACTTGGTCTGGTGGACAGTGTCAGAGTTGAGACCACTGAGCTTTTGATATTTAGGCATGACGTAGACTTGGGTGACTGGCACAACGTTTTGGAAGTGTGGCAAACTTTGAGGACAGTCACAGATTTGAAGTGATACACATAGTTTGGCAGAATGAAACAAATGGCAAAAGAAATCTTAATACGGAGATATATGAAATTATACATTTAAACAGAACAAGCCTGTGCAGATTAAATGGTGCCATCTAAAGGATATTATACTTGTGCACAAATCAACACAAAGATTTTTCAAAGATTTACAGGCACAGCATGGAAACAGGCTATCCGGTCTACCAAGTCCACGCTGACCCATACACACTATTTCAGTATTATCCCATTTTCTCATCCACTCCCCACACAATCGAAGCAATTTACAGAGTTCAATTAACTTATAAACCTGCACATCTCTGGAGAAAGCCCACATGGTCACAGGGAGAGTGGTGCAGAGCAATTATAAACTGGAACTCACCATTTGAGGAGCTGATGAAAATGGTCATTAGGGTTTTGAAAAATAAATTGGATATGAACTTGAGATGGAGCCATTTGCTCAACTATAGGGAAAGTTGATGGAATGGAATTAATTACATTGTTTTACAGGGACCTGGCATAGAAATAGTAACATAGAAAAAAACATAGAAAAATAGGTGCAGGAGTGGGCCATTCAGCCCTTCGAGCCAGCACCGCCAATCGATATGATCATGGCTGATCATCTAAAATCAGTACCCCGTTACTGCTTGTTCCCCATATCCCTTGATTCCTTTAACCCTAAGAGCTAAATCTAACTCTCTTGAAACCCAGTGAATTGGCCTACAATGCCTTCTGCGGCAGAGAATTCCACAGATTCACAACTCACTGAAGATTTTCCTCATCTCAGTCCTAAATGGCATACCCCTTATTCTTAAACTGTAACCCCTGGTTCTGGACTCCCCCAACATGGTGAACATTTTTCCTGCATCTAGCCTGTCCAATCCCTTAAGAAATGTATATGTTTCTATAAGAACCCCTCTCATCTAAATTCCAGTGAATACAAGCCCCTTCATAACACTTTCATCATATTGCAGCCCCACCATTCCGGGAATTAACCTGGTGAACATTTGCTGCACTCCATCAATAGCAATAATGTCCTTCCTCAAATTAGGAGATCAAATTTGCACACAATACTCCAGGTGCGGTCTCACCAAGGTAGGACCTCCTTGCTCCTAAACTCAAATCCACTCGCAATGAAGGCCAACATGTCATTAGCTTTCTTCACTGCCTGCTGTACCTGCATGCTTACTTTCAGTGACTGACGTACAAAGACACCCAGGTCTTATTGCGCCTTCCCTTTTCCTAATCTGACACCATTCAAAAATTGCCTTCCTGTTCCTGCCACCAAAGTGGACAACCTCACATTTATCCACATTATCCTGCATCTGCCATGCATCTGCCCACTCACCCAACCTATCCAAGTCACCCTACAGCCTCATAGCATCCTCCTCGCAGCTCACACTGCCACCCAGCTTCATGTCATCCGCAAACTTGGAGATTTAATTCCCTCATCTAAATCATTTATATATATTGTAAATAACTGGGGTCTCAGCACCAAACCTTGAGGCACCCCACTCGTGACTGCCTGCCATTTCTGAAAAGGACCCGTTAATTCCTACTCTTTGCTTTCTGTCTGCCAACCAGTTCTCTATCCATGTCAATACCCTACCTTCAAAACTATGTCCTCTAATTTTGCCTACTAATCTCTTCTGTGGGACCTTGTCAAAGGCTTTATGAATTTCCAGATACACCACATTCAATTCAATTCAACTTTATTGTCATTGCACAAATACAAGTATAGGTACAACAAAATGCAGTTTAGCGTCTGGTCGTAGTCATAGTGCAAGATAGTAGAAGTAATAATAAAAATACAAAATAAGCATACAATAAAAAAAAAAATACTGGTTAACAATGTGTGGATTGTAGATGAATTAAAACTGGTACATAGGCAAATAACTGTATACAAATGGGAGAGTCTAAAGATAGCTAGCGACAGGACTCTGAGTTCAGCAGTGTAATGGTGTTGTTGAAAAAGCTGATGGGAGGAGGGCAAACAGTCCATGGTTAGGGTGAGAGGGGTCCTTGATGATTTTCCCGGCCCGTCTCAGACACCGTTTTCGGTGGAGGGCATCCATGGCAGGGAGCGGGGCACCGATGATGTGCTGAGCGGTTTTCACCACCCGTTGCAGTGCCTTCCTGTCAGCTGCGGTGCAGCTGCTGTACCATACCGTGAAGCAGGTGGTCAGGATGCTTTTGATGGTACAGCAGTAGAAATTGCACAGGATCTGGGGGGGACAGGTGAGCTTTCTTGAGCTGCGCCTTTTTGATCAGTTTGGTGGTATTGAGGGACCAGGACAAACCCTCTGAGATGTGTACCCCGAGGAATTTGTAGTTGGAGACGTGCTCCACCTCAGTCCCCAACTGGCTCTCTCTTATCCATTCTACTTGTTACATCCTTAATTTATTCCGGGAGATTAGCCAAGCATGATTTCTCTTTCATAAATCCATGCTAACTTTGATCGATCCTGTCACTGCTTTCCAAATGCGCTGCTATAACACCTTTAACAATCGATTCAAGCATCTTCACGACTACCAATATAAGGCTAACTGGTCTATAATTCCCCGTTTTCTCTCTCCCACCTTTCTTAAAAAGTGGGGTTACATTAGCTACCCTCCAGTCCACAGGAATTGATCCAGAGTCGAGAGAACATTGGGAAATGGTCACCAATGCATCCACGATTTCTAGGGCCACCTCCTTTGAACTCTGGAATGCAGACCATCAGGCCCTGGGGTTCAGTCTCTGCATTCAGTCTCAACAGTTTACCTAGCACCATTTCCTGACTAATGTGGATTCCCTTCAGTTCCTACCTCCCACTAAATCCTCATTCCCCTTGTATTTCTGGGAGATTGTTTGTGTCTTCTTTAGTGAAGATTAACCAAAGTACTCGTTTATTTGTTCTGCCATTTCTTTGTTCCCCATTATAAATTCACCTTCCTCTGATTGTAAGGACCTACATTTGTCTTCATTAATCTTTTCCTTTTTACATATCTAAAGAAACCTTTAGAGTCATGTTTGTATATTTCCTGCAAGTTTTCTTTCATGCTTTTTCCACCACTCCTTTGTTCTCTGTTGAGTTCTAAATTTCTCCGTCCTCCAGTTTGCTGCTTCCTCTTTATATGCCTTTTCCTTGGGTTTAACACTATTCTTGATTTCCCTTGTTCTTCACGGTTGAGCCGCCTTCCCTGTTTTATTTTTGCGCCAGACAGGGATGAACAATATGCAAAAACAAAAGAAAATTCCGGAAATACTCGGGTCAGATTGGATCTGTGGAAAGAAAAACAAAATTAATGAGACAGGGCTCAATTATTTGGCTTTTTAATTTTCTCGCATAAAACTGAACATAAGGCTTGCATAATTTGTCTGAATTTCTGCAACAAATGGGCAATTTTAATATTAGGTAGTACACTGAAAATAAATTCCATGCACATCCAGTACTTTTATAGAACTGCTAGTGTTATTGTGAGAAGGTACACATTCCTGGATCTGCTACACAGTGTTTAAACTGCACTGTTCCCTTTGTATCTGTGGCTCCCTTCACTCTCTTGTATGAGTCCATTTAATGGAAGGGCCTATTCTCATGCTGTATCTCTAAACTAAACGACAGATCCTTTTTAAAATCTTTCACCTCTCCCTTTAAACTTATGCCCTCTAGTTTTTCACTTCATACCTTGGGGAAAAGTGTGTACAGTGCCCCTCGTGATTTTATATATCTCAATAAGGCCCAGCTTATACAGCCTCTTGTTGTAGCTCAAATCCTCCAATGCCCTGCGTGCTGAGGGGAAGCCTGGTACAAGTATATACAATTATGAGAAACACCATCATAAATCTTTCCAGTTTAATGACATCCTTCCTGGAACAGGGAGACGCGAGCAGTACACAGTTCTCCACGTGGCCTTATCAACATCTTGTACAGCTGTAGCATTACATTCCAACACCTGTAAATACCCTGACATGAAAGCAGGGATGCTGACATCACTTTCTTCATCCTGTCCATCAGTGTCATCATCTTTGTGGATCTATGTACCTGCTCCCCTCGGTCTCTACAACACGCCAGGCCCCTACCATTTGTGCGTTTATAGTCTGCTATCAATTAGCCCGGTAAATTAAGTTTCCACTGTGATGGTAGAGAACCTGTCTACTTCAATAAGGCCCATAACCAATTCTAGTGTCATCCGCAAACTTACTAACCATGCCACCGACTTTCCCGTCTAAATTGTTGATATAAATAAAACCAGTGGACCCAGACCCAGAAACCTCACGCGATCACGGGGAGAACATACAAACTCCATACAGACAGCATCCGTGGTCAGGATCAAACCGAGGTCTCCGGAGCTGCAAGCGCTGTAAGGCAGCAACTCTGCCGCTGCGCCACTGTGCC
The DNA here is from genome assembly GCF_028641065.1 of Leucoraja erinaceus. Classification (NCBI taxonomy): domain Eukaryota; kingdom Metazoa; phylum Chordata; class Chondrichthyes; order Rajiformes; family Rajidae; genus Leucoraja; species Leucoraja erinaceus. The sequence continues at coordinate 2,148,349 of NC_073404.1, read as the reverse complement.
GCACAATCCTCTTGCATAACATAACATTTCCTTAATAGACACAAAGTGTTAGAGTAAGTCAGAGGGTCAGGCAGCATCGCTGAAGAAAAACGATGGATGACGTTTGGGGTCAAAACCCTTCTTCAGATTGAAAGTAGGGGGTGGGGGAGTGGAGCTGGAGGTGAGAAGAGATTAGGACCATTGAGGGACAGACACAAGTGACTTCAGGCAGGCCAGTGCCTGGTAGGTCCATCGTTGGCCAGGGGAGGTGTGATCTCAAGAGAAACAACATGGAGAACTGTGGAACTGGTAAAATTACTATGTAGATAGGGGAGGGACGTGCAAGATGAAGTTACTTAAAATTAGAGAATTCAATGTTCTTACCGTTTGGTTGAAAGCTGCCCAGGCGAAATATGAGGTGTTGTTCCTCCAATTTGCATTTGGCCTCATGCTGACAGTGGAGGAGGTCCAGGACAAAAAGGGCAGTGCGGGAATGGGAAGGAGAGTTGAAAAAGTTGGCAGCTGGGAGATCCCATAGGCCTAGGTGGATCGAGGAAAAGTGTTCAGCGAAACGGTCGCTGAGACTACATTTGGATTCACCAAGCATTTCCTTTCCTAATTGTCTGTTACATCTGCTGGTTAGTTTCAAGTGACTTGTATACAAACACACTCAGGCCCCTTTAAACATCAATACTTATAGACCGATTGCCAGATACAGCTTGGACGCAGGTCCCTAGTCCATGCTGACCATCAATCACCATTCCCACTAGTTCTATGTATCCCACTTTCACATCCACTTCCTACATATTAGGGGCATTTTAACAGAGGGAAATTAATCTGCAATTCTGAATGTCATTGGGATGTGGGAGGAAAGAGGAAATCTGAGCACCCAGAGGAAACCAACGTGTTCACATGGAGAACATGCAAACACCACACAGACAGCACCCGAGGTCAGGATCGAATCCAGGCCTCTGGCGCTGTGAGGCAGAAGCTCTGCTAGCTGTACCACTGTGCCGTCCTTCATAGAGTCATAGAGTGATACAGTGTGGAAACAGGCCCTTCAGCCCAACTTGCCCACACCGGCCAACATGTCTCAGCTACACTAGTCCCACCTGCCTGCGTTTGGTCCATATCCCTCTAAACCTGTCCTATCCATGTACCTGTCTAATTGCTTCTTTAACTTTGGGATAGTCCCAGCCTCAACTACCTCCTCTGGGAACTTGTTCCATACACCCATCACTTTTTGTGTGCAAATATTACCCCTCAGATTCCTATTAAATCTTTCCCGCTTCACCTTAAACCTATGTCCTCTGGTCCTCGATTCACCTACTCTGGGCAAGAGACTCTGTGCATCTACCTGATCCATTCCTCTCCTGATTTTATACACCTCTACACGATCACCCCTCAGCCTACTCAACCTGTGCTCCAGGGAATAGAGTCCCAGCCTACTCATCCTTCTTAATTTCTTACCATTTAAAACAAAAAAAAGGTATTTTGTTTTGAGAGGGGAACCTCATTTTTCAATACAAATCTCACTTGCATCGTTTCAAATGGTTAAAATTCCGAAGTCTGATGGCCAGCACTTTTCTCGGTACTTCTGTTGATTTAGTGTTCTAGAGAATGTTGTTTGCCTTGTATGAAGCTATAAAAGCAAGGATCATATGACGCAAATCCCTGTGAGTCATTCCTATCAATACATTCCAAATGCTGCCACAGATCTGTGTTATGCTTCAGACTTTCTATCGAAATTCTGTCTGTCGGTCACTGCTTAATTCAATGTTCCATATGATTGTAGATTTACTGGTTAATCTTTGTGTCCTTACTTCACTCGTTGGAGGCAAAAAAAACAAGGCCTGATTTCTGAATCCAGTAACAATGTTTGTTACAGACCTCAGTGTACTGTACAACTCAGTGTCCACTAATCCTTCACAGCTGACATTTCCGTACAGGACATCCAAGTTTGCATCACTATAATTACTTTTCAGGGTTATATTTTTAGTGCCTGTTTTTCCGCAGTAGTCGTTCATAACAGAAACAGATTTTACTTCTGCAAACTATGAGTGCCATAAATATATTTTGTAGAAAACAATCTCAGCAATGGAAGTCATTTGGCTCATCAGGTCATTTGCAGCTCATTGTGGAGCATTGACATCAGCCCACACTCTTACTTTTCCCATATAGTCGTGTAAATTAATTTCCTATTAGGCTCAATACCCTTTGAAAGATCCCGATTGATGAATTCACTACCAGTACAGGTAATAATCCACATCATAAATGCTCTCTGAAACAAAAATGGTGTTCTTCACTTCTCCCTGAATTTTGTTACTTTTGTTTTAAACTATCCTGCCTTATTCCGAGTGATTCATTGTCGTCAATAGTGATACTGCTTTCTTTGAGGCTACAAAAACAAGCATATGACCCAAGTCCTCGTGAGTGATTCTAATCAACACATTGCGACTGTTGCACCAGACTTGTGGACGCTTCAGACTCCCTATCGAATGTTGTGCTGTAAACATGGACTCATTGCTTAATTCAATGTTTTGTCTCATTTCAGATTTGCTGATTAAGCCTCGACTCTCCTCTTTACTCCTTGGTGGAGAAAAACAAGAGTTAATTCTGAATTTGGCAACAGTGTCACAGACCCCAGTGCACGATAGGACACACAGTGTTGTCCTGATGTAATTGGCAAACTTCAATCTGAACATATGGGGGGTGGAGTTCTTTAACACAGGAACACAGGCGCTTGGGCCCACCGTGCCTGCATTGACCATAATGCCAATCTAGATAATTACTTCAAGTAACCCTTGCATCACCTCTCTGTCCCTCCCCCTCGATTGTACTAGTTTACATGTCGTCCTGGTGAGTTCCATTGTCTGTGACTCATTTTAACCTAGCCCACAGCTAACAGTGGCCTGTTTCCTTTATCATCGTTACTTTTTTCTATATCTTTCATTCATTTATTCTATATCTTTCCATATCACCATCTATATATCTTCTTCCCCCTTTCCCCTGACCCTCGGTCTGAAGAAGGGTTTCGACCTGAAATGTCATGTATTTCTTTTCTCCAGAGATGCTGCCTGACCCATTGAGTTACTCCAGCTTTTTGTGTCTATCTTCATTTTAGATAATCCCTCTATTCCCTACCTGTACATGTGTCTGCCTAAACATATCTAAAATATTGCTATTGTATTTTTATGACCTTCTCCGGCAGAGTGTTTCAAACAGAATACTACAGGCTACTGAGTCTGACATCAATGGTGGGAAAGTTGTTGGAGACTATTTTTAAAGGACAGGATGTACCAGCATTTGATAGATACAGAGTGATTCGGGATAGTCAGTATGGCTTTGTGCTTGAGAAATAGTGTCTGACAAACATGAAAAGGATACCGAGAGGACTGAGGAAGGCAGGACAGTGGATGCTGTCTATATGGTCTTTAGCAAGGCCTTTGATAACATCCCGCATGGTAGGCTAGTTTGGAAGGATAGATTGCATAGATATGGATGTAAAGAAAGGAGTCAATGGGTAGTTATGGAGTGTTGTCTTTCGATGGGAGACCTTTGACCAGTGGAGTGCTGCTGCGGTCAGTGCTGGGCCCATTGTTGTTTGTTATCCACATTAACGATTTGGATGACAATGTAATCAACACTGTTGGTGAAGAAGGATATCAAAGTCTACAAAAGGATCTTGATCAGTTGGGAAAGTGGGCCGAAGAATGGTAAGTCAAATTTAACGTGCAAGGTGTTTACACTTTGGTAGGTCAAACCAGAACAAGGTTTGGAGGGATATGGACCTAACGCAGGCAGGTGGGACTAGTGTAGCTGGGACATGTTGGCTGGTGTGGGCAAGTTGGGCCGAAGGGCCTGTTTCCACACTGTATCACTCTACGACTTACACAGTACCTGTATGTGATAGAGCTCTGAAGGATGTTGCAGAATAGAGAGATCAGGGAGTACAGATGCATAGTAGCGAGTCAGGTGGCCAGTGCCATGAGGAAATGTGTTTGGCATGCTTGCCACTAGCAAAGGATATTGATTGCAAAAGTTGCGACATCATGTTACAATTCCACAAGTTGTTGGTAAGATCACACTTGAAATACTACATGCAGTTCCCGTCACCGAGCAACAGGAAGCATTTATTTTGTGTTTGCCTTCTTTATTACTGTGTTGCATTGGTAACGCAAAACTGGTTGGTTGGGCTAAGGGGCTGTTGCAGAACAGAGACTGGGAGGTGCAATGAAGATGGAGACACAGGTGTACTGGACGATGAATGCAGCATTACCTTCATCCTGTGTAGGAAAGAACTGCAGATGCTGGTTTAAATCAAAGGTAGACACAAAATGCTGGAGTAACTCAGCGGGACAGGCAGCATCTCTGGAGAGAAGGAATGGGTGATGTTTCGGGTCGAGACCCTTCTTCAGACTGGTTTTCTGCATTTTATTAAAATTAGTTGGAAAGAGATTCAGCAGGATGTTACCTGTACCTGCGGACGTGTAAGAGGGAGAGGCTGGAAAGGCTGCGACTGTTTTCTTTGGGACTCTATGAGGCGTGGCATGATTGAAGTGTATAAAAACTGTACGCTCACTGTATTTTTTCCAGGGTAGAGGATTCTAGAACTGGAGGGCATAGTTTAAAGTGAGAGAGGAGAAATTTAAGAGGGAGCTCAGCTGCAACTTTTTCACTCCGAGTGAAAAAGGAGCTGCCAGAGGAAGCAAAAGAAGCAGATACAATTATGACTTTTAAAATACATTTGGACAGATATATAGATGGGAAGGATGAAGAAGTCCATGGACCAAATGCAGACAAATGGGTCCAGTCCAGAATCCAGCACGGATAAGGTTGTCTAAAGGCCTTGTTTCCATGCTCACTAGCTCTATGAATCTATGCCTCCTAGTGTTAGTGACCCCTGCCATGGAAAACAGACACTGTATTATTTTATCTCTGCCTCACATGACTTTCTATACCTTCATCATTCCAGGGAAAATAGCCTCAGGCCGGCCAAAGGTTTATGAGTTGCACCATGGTGAAGAAGGTATTTGTCATTCTTGCTTTAATTGGTCAGGGCATTGAATACAATAGTTAGCATGTCATGTTATAGCTGATGAAGACATCAGTGACACAGTACTTGGGTTCAGTGTGCAGCTCCAGTTGCCTGCTTAAAAGAAGGGTGTCATTAAACTAGGAAAAAGAGCAGAAAAGATTCACAAGGGCGTTGCTGGTCGTGGAGGGCTTGAGTTATTTGGAAGACTGCTTAGGCTGGTCATCACCTCCCCGATCTTTGTCTCCGATGCTGCCAACCCTCACCATCATCACGGCAGCTCCCAGGCCCGGCCCACCAACATTAACATCACCAAGAAGCCATTACCTGCGCCCTCACCTTACCACGGGCTAGGTTCATTCACTCCGCGGGTCCTCAAATCTCCCCTTGGCCACCGGTTGTGGCTTCCAGGCCCAGCACTAGGATGGCAATCTCCATGCTGCCTGCTCCAACACCACCACTTGGTCAGACTCTCCTGGGTCCTACTGCTCCCTCCCTTCCGATAGGAAACCGCTATAATGGTACCACTGGGAACTGCTGCCCTTCCCCCTCCTCAAACCATGCTACTTCACCCCTCCCCCACCCGTACAATGCCCCTCACACCCCCTCCTCTCTGAACCTCCATCATCCCCCAACACCTTGCAACAGCCTTCCTCCGCCAGCCTCATCCCTGATCTATTCTCCACCCCACTGATACCCAGCCCTCCCCACCCCTGTTGTGCAAGGATCTATTTTCCATTGACCATGCAATTTTCAAAAGTGATAAAGACATTCCTCCCATTTGCCAGTGATGAGGACCCGATTAAGGCCATTCATCCCCATCAAGTAACCTCCCCCACCTCCCTCCACATCATTCATTGAATTCTAGGCCGTGGTAGATCTATCACCTCTGGGCCTCTATTCCCCCATACTCCTGCCTTCTCACCAACGTTCCCATAACCCCTGAAACCTGCACTAATCAAGGATCTATCAATCTCCACCTTAAAAATATCCATTGACTTGGCCTCCACAGCCATCTGTGGCAATGAATTCCACATTCACCACCCTCTGACTAAAGAAATTCCTCCTCATCTCCTTCCTAAAGAACGTCCTTTAATTCTGAGGCTGATGCGCTTGTGGAAACATCCTCTCCACATCCACTCTATCAAGGCTAACCTCCCCCTTGACCTCCCTCTTTCCAACAGAGGCCATCATCTCATTGAATTCTAGGCCTATCATGACGTAGAGCTTTTCTTCCATCACCTCTGGGCCTTTATCTATTCCAAGCAGTCCTCACCACCCAGCGATGACCTCTTCTCTCATCACCAACGTTCCTCCTCCTCTTGCCAGCCATCTGTTTCCAACTGTTGGCACAACATCAACCGTCTTGACTTCCCCACTCCTCTTTTCCCACTCCAATCTCACCCCGTCTGAACGCACAGCCCTCTGCTCACATAGCAACAATCCCAACATTGTTGTTAAACCCGCCGACAGGAGGTTGTAGTCTGGCAAGCTGACCTCTACCATACGGAGACCAGTCACCAGCTCTCGGACATCTCCACATACCTACCCCTTGACCATGACCTCACAGGCGAACACCAGGCATCATCTCCCAGACTATTTTTCATCTCATCACCTCTGCCAATCTACTCTCCACAGAATCCAACCTTTTCATTCCCCAGCCCCACGCTGCCACCTCCTCCCTCAAATCCACAAACAGGACTGCTCTGGCAGACCCATTGTTGCTGCCTACCCCGCCCCACTTAACCCTCTCTCCACATTCCTGGATTCTATCCTAACCCCCCCCCCTCAAGGAAGGTTGGTTAAGAAGGTCCAATTGTTCCCACCTACATCCAAGACAACTCTATGCCCCCATTCACTCATCTTTACCATGGACGTCCAGTCCCTCTACCCCTCCAGCCTCCACAGGAAAGTCTCAAGGTCCTCCATTTCTTCGTTGAACAGAGGCCCAACCAATTCCCCTCTCCTCTGCCTGGCGGAACTCGTCCTCACTCTCAAAAACTTCTCTTTTCACTAATTCTCACTTTCTCCAATGGTTACAAGGTGTAGCCCAATTATAGGGGCACTCACAGACGAGATTTACTAGAATGTTCCCTGGGCTCAACAACTGCCTGATACGTTGAATTTGTTGGTTCCTGGAGGCGAAGGTTAGGGGGGCCCCAGGTCCCCCAATGATTTTCAGTTGATTGGACAAGCTTCACCACTAACTTCAAACAAGAGGACATTTCTGAATTAAGGGACAGAAGTTTGAAATTCACCTAGAGTGGTAGCGGTGTGGAATGAGCTCCAAAACCTCTATCATTCAAAATAAATTGGATAGGCATATTCTGAGTGCAGGCTCTCTGTCTCCGGACTTGTAACAGATGGCCTGTTTCCGTGCTGTAATTGTTATATGGGACAGACTATCAACTGACTCCCACAGTGGGGTGGGCTACACTTCTTCCCACCCTGCCTCTTGCAAAGATGCTATCCCCTACTCTCACTCCCTCTGTATCTGCTCTCAAGATAAGGCTTTCCATTTGAGGACACCCAAGTTGTTCTCATTCTTTAGTGAACGTGGATGCCCCCCTTCTTCAAAGGTGAATCCCTCTCACGTCTCCTGTGTCTCATAGTTCTGCACTTGCTCCCCCTCACCCCAGACACAACAGGGACAGAGATCCTTGATCCTCCTCTTTCCCCCCACTGAGCTCTGCATCCAACACATCACCCTCTGACATTTCCATCACCTCTATCTGCCCACCACTGGTCACATGTCCCATCCACTTTCCACCTTCTGCAGAGATCGCTCTCTCCCCAATTCCTTGGTTCCCTCACCCCTTCCCACCCAAAGCATCCCTTCCCCAGGTACTTTTCCCAGCAACTGCAGGAGATGTAACACCTGGCCCTTTACCTCCTCCCTCTCGTTCATCCAGGGACCCCAGCAATCCGGGTGAGTAGAGATTCACGTGCACCTCCTCCAACTTCATCTTCATCTGATGTTTCCAATGTGACCTCCTGTACACCTGTGAGACCAAGCGTAGACTCGACAACTACTTTGCTGAACACTTACACTCGGTCCACCAGGGACTGCTGGAAGTCCCGGTTGCTAACCACTTGAACTGCTCGGCCCATTCCCATATTGAAATCTCTATCCTAGGCCTCCCCATTGCCAGAGTAAGTCCACATGCAAACTGGAGGAACAACACCTTATATACCACTTGGGTAGCTTACAATGCAATAGCATCAACTTTGATTTCTCTAATTTTGATAACTAACCCACACACTGACCCCCCTTTCCCGGGAAGGCGGGACTGACATATGATGAAAGAATGGATTGACTGGCCTTATATTCACTGGAATTTAGGATGAGAGGGGATCTACAGGCTAGATGCAGGAAAAATGTTCCTCATGTTAGGAGAGTCTAGAACCAAAGGTCACAGTTTATGAATAAGGCAGTAGGCCATTTAGGACTGAGATGAGGACATTTATTTACAGCCAGAGTTGTGAATCTGTGGAATTCTCTGCCACAGAAGGCGGTGGAGGCTAATTCACTGGATGTATTCATGAGAGAGTTAGATATATGTCTTGGGGCTAACGGAATCAAGGGATGTGGAGAAAAATCAGGAACGGGGTACTGATTCTGGATGATCAGCCATGATCATATTGAATGGCAGTGCAGGCTCGAAGGGCTGAATGCCTGCACCTATTTTCTATGTTTCTACGTTTCCGCCGTTTCCCAAAAGACCCCCACCTCCCCTTTTCTTCTCCCCTGAACCCCGGCTGAGTTTGCATCGGTTTCTCCCCCTCCATCTGTATTGTTTCCGATGGCTACATAATTTCAACACCTTTCTATCCCAAGCTTACAATTCACAACCCTTCATCCTTTTCAAGCTCACATCTGTCTTCTCATCCCTGGCCTTTGTTCAACAATTTGCCGATCAAAAGAAAACCCTTGCCTGTGTTCACCTATTATCAGGTTTCTTTCCTGCCTATCTATGTTCTCCAGAGATGCTGCCTGACTTGCTGAGTTACTCCAGCATTTTGTGTCTAACGTTAGAAGGCACTGGTTAGGCCACACTTGGAGTATTGTATGTCATTCTGGGTACAGTCAAATGGAGGATATGGTGTAGAAAGTGTAGAACTGATTCATAGAATCATACGGTATTGAAGCATGCATTGCCCAGCATCTCCAAACTGACCAGTGGACACCCTTTCATATTAATCCGATCCAGTACTTGGTCCATAGCCCTGTTTGTCAAAGTAATTTAAGTGCTTGTTTAGGCATTTCTTAAACGTTGTCGGTTACCCAGATCAACCATTCTCTTGGGCATTACAGGGACCCACCACTCAACCCCTCATATCCTCTCTGAATCTCTCCTCCTGGCATGGGGAAGTGTTTCAGAGAGTCTATGAGGGGTAGACTCTGGGAAACCTTTCCCTATAGCAGTGGAGTTTTAACCTCAATCATGTCTCCTCATAACTTCATTCATTCCAGCAAGAGCAGCCGCTTCAGTCTTTCCTCATAATTAAACTGCTCCACCCTATGCATCCTTTCCAGCACCATCATATCCTTCCCACAGAGTGGTGACCACAACCACACTGCACTCCAGTTAAGGTCTGAATGATTTTATCAACTGGAGCATGACCTCCCTGCTTCTGTCTTCAGTACCCTGACCAGTGAAGGCCAGTATCGAATATGCTTTCCTGACCACATTATCTACCTGCGTTGCCACCCTCAAGGAGGTATAAAGTTGTAATCCAAGGTTCCTCTATTAATCAATATCCCTAAGATCCGTTCTTTCATGCTGAATATCTTAGTTTAGTTTATTGTCACGTGTACCGAGGTACAGTGAAAATCCTTTGCTACATGCTATCCAGTCAGTCTGGCGAAGGGTCTCAACCTGAAACATCACCCATTCCTTCTCTCCAGAGGTGTTGCCTGTCCAGCTGAGTAGCTCTAGCTTTTTGTGTCTATCTTCAGCGGAACTACCTAGCCTCATTAGTGCTGACAAAATGCATGGCAAGACTTTTGTCTGGATTAAACCATCGTACAGCTAAATCCACCACAGCATCAATATCCCTCTGCATTATAAGATTAACTTCCACTATCAACAACTCCACCAATCTCCATGTCATCCACAAACGTACTGATCTTGCCTCCCATATTCACATCCAAGTCACACAGACAGCAAGGGTCCCAGCACCGATCCCTGTGGGCACAGGGGTGGGAGATTGCAACTTTCACGTGGTCCACCCTGTTTCGACGAATACAATCACCCTGCCGTGCACAAACAGAAGATCAAACAGATCAAGTTGTCTTACCACTTTAGGCTGTACACACCACATGCAAGAAGACCACTAGTCACAGACTTCCAATTGCATAACAAACCTCCAATCTCACCCACATTTTACATTGCCAATTATGGTCCAGTTTGTCAACTTGCCCCATGGGCCCTTTTGAACCAGTCTCCCAAGTGAGACCTTATCAAAGGCCTTCCTGAAGTCCATTAAACCTCATCTATTCACCAACATCATCAATACACTGTGTTACCACTTCAAACATTTTCATTAGATTAGTCAAAGAAGATTGCCCTTGAAAAAGTCCCTGGCTTTCCAAGTATATATTATTTATGTTGCATGAAATATTTTCCAATAACTCCCTATGATCAATGTTAGACTCAATGGGAGATAGTTATCAGGCTGCTCCCTGCTGCCCTTGGTCAGTGGAAATTAAAATATCTCAGCCAAATTCCCAGCAATCATTTCCCTTACCTCCCATAACAACTGGAATAAATCTCAATTGACCCTGTGGATTTATCTATCTTTAAGCCCACTGAGGCATTGAGTATATCAGAGTGTGGGGAATCTGTGGAATTCTTTGCCACAGAAGGCTGTGGAGGCCAAGGCAGTGGATATATTTAAGGCAGATATAGATAGATTCTTAATTGGGACGGGTGTCAGATGTTATGGGGAGAAGGCAGGAGAATGGGGTTAGGAGGGAAAGATAGATCAGCTATGATTGAATGGCGGAGTAGACTTGATGGGCCGAATGCCCTAATTCCGCTCCTATCGCGTGATCTAATAATCTATATCCTCTTTATTTGTAGAGACCTGCATTAAACTTTGACCTTCCCCTTTCCCCAACCAAAGAGTTTCCTTTGAGATTAGAGATGAAAAATATTCATTTATGACGTATTAGCTCCATGAACACATTGCCAGTTGTCTCTATTAGACCTGACTCTTTCTTGTTGTGCTCTCAATATACATTGTAAAGAACACCTTCAGATTTACCTTAATCCTGCCTGGTGGAGTGGCGATCCATTTCATAGGCACATAAGGAATAGGAGTAGAATTAGGCCATTTGACCCATCAATCATGGCTGATCTATCTCTCCCTCCTAACCCCATTCTCCTGCCTTCTCCCCATTACCTCTGACACCTGTACAATCAAGAATCTATCTATCTCTGCCTTAAAAGTATCCACTGACATCCTCCACAGCTTTCTGTGGCAAATAATTCCACAGATTCACCACACTCTGACTAAAGAAAACGCTCAACTCCTTCCTAAAAGAACGTCCTTCAATTCTGAGGCTATGACTTCTAGTCCTAGACTCTCCCACAAGTGGAAACATCCTCTCCACATCCACTCTATCCAAGCCTTTCCTATTCTGCATGTTTCAATTAGGTCCCCCCTCATTCTTCTAAACTCAAGCGAGTACAGGCCCAGTGCCGACAAACGCTCATCATAGGTTAACCCACTCATTCCTGGGATCATTCTTGGAAACCTCCTCTGGACCCTCTCCAGAGCCAGCACATACTTCCTCAGATATGGTGCCCAAAATTGCTCACAATATTCCAAATGCGGCCTGACCAGCGCCTTATAGAGCCTCAGCATAACATCCCTGTTTTTGTATACAAGCCCTCTTGAAATAAATGCTAGCATTGAGTTTTATTTCTTTACTTACCGATTTCGTAAGAAAAAGAAAAAGGCCAAATGGTTTTCTCCAAAGGGTGTGCAGGAACCAAAATACCCGGTGAACTTGCGTATAAATATTTGAAAGGGGTACCGCATGTGGAGAGGGTTATTAGTAAAAAATACGATTCGTAGAATGTATTTTAACATAAAAGCATCGCTTGCCAAAGCAAAAACAAACTGCTGGAGGAACTCAGCCAGTCAGGCGGCATCGGTAGAGTGAATGGACAGATTGGGACCACTGCGGAAAACACTCAAAAATAATCTCCATTAGAACATAGAACTGTACAGAAACAGGCCCTTCAGCCCACAATGTCTGCCAAACATGATGCCAAGGCCAACTCTAAACTGCCTATAATCAATTTCCTTCGATTTCCACAGTCCTACATGCCTATCCAAAAGTCTCTTAAATGCCGCAATTGTATCTGCCTCCACCACCACCCCTGGCAGCGCATTCTAGGAAATCACCATCCTCTTTGTAAAACAAAAAGTTGCTTCGCAGATCTCCCCTGAACTTAGCCCCTCTCACCTTAAAGCTTAACCCTCTTGTATTTAACATTTCCACCTTGCATAAAAGTTCTAACTGTCGATCCTATCCGTGCCTCTCATCATTTGATATACTTCTGTCAGATGTCCTCTCAACCTCTAGCATGTGTTGGACATCATATTTTAGAAATGATGTGAAGATCCTAAAAAAATTGCAAAACGAGAATGTAAGGTAGACAAGCTGAAAGCTGAAGTGGAACGCATCTCTGGCTTGGTATCAAAATTAACAGAAAAATGCCTAGATCTGGAGGTGTGGAGGTGAAGCGTCAGAAGTTGATAGTCAGAGTGAAAGACGGTAAAGAACACGGTCAAAATGTCTGCGACTTTACAGCTCAATTACTTAAAGACTCTGGATGGAAAAACCCGTGCTCGAGCGGGCGCACAGAGCTCTGAGAACCAGGCCGGCCGACAATGCCCCACCGCAACATCTGATCCTGCGGGTGCATCACTGCCATGTCCTGGAGGTAATACTTCGTAAAGTGGCCAAGGACAGGAATTTAACATACCAAGGACAACAGATACAAATTTTCAGACAAAGAGCACTCTTTTCCAAGTCAAGAGACATTCTGAGGGACTTATCAGTAGTTCGATTCGGATTATTACACCCTGCCAAGCTCCGTGTCACACATAAAGGTGTCTAATCCTTTTTCGCCGGCCCGAACAAGGCATTATTGTTTGCCCTGAAGATTGCCGGAGCCAACAGGGGATAAGTACTAGTCCGTAGAGTCTATAAATCACAGGCTGTTACGGACTTGGACTTTGTAATATGGCAGAAACAGTATCGATTGAAAGATAACTATTACGTGACGCATGTCGGTTAAACCTATATTCAACTACTTACTCATACCTTAGAGGGGAATGCTGAGCCTCTCAAAGATCTTCATGTTTTGTTCTGTTTAGTTCCTTAACGTGTTAAAGGTGCGGGACTGTCGTATAATAATGATAGTATTTAAAGTGTATTGTAAGGAAGGTTACTTGAATTCAACCACAGTGGTGCTTGTTAGCAACGTTTTCATATGTTGTTTCTGTTTCCTCTTCTCTTTTCTTTGTAATAAGTATCTTAATATCTTGCACTAAGGTACACTCTTCTTGGAGATATCTCTGGGGGGCAGGGGAAAAATGGCAAGGGGTTTCTCACTCAGCCTACATTTGAAAGAAAATACTTTTAATTACTGTGTCGGACCATTTAATTCAGCAGTGATCGCATAACCTTAGATATGCAAGATGATGTAGCAAGCAAAACTGGTGGAGAAAGGAATCACATTTTGTAGTTGGAACGTCAGGGGCGCAAATGAACCAATAAAAAGGGGTAAAATACTAGCCCACTTAAAATCTCAACACTGACATAATATTCCTTCATGAGACTCACCTCAAGAACGAATCACATAACAGGCTGAGGGGCAGGTGGATTGGACAGTTGTATCACTACACCTTTTCCTCTAAAGCCAGGGGAACTGCAATTCTAATCTGTAATGGTATCCCGTTCAAACATAAATCCACAATAGCTGATAAGGAGGGTAGGTATATTATAGTATCCAGAGAAATGTACTCAACCTCATTGACTTTGGTGAACATATACGCTCCAAATTTTGATAACCCCCAATTCTTCAATAAAATATTTTATTTAATCCCAGATGTCCCAGTCCAATTTGATAATGGGGGGGGGGGGAATCTAAACTGCGTTTTAGACCAATACCTAGATAGATCTTCATTTCAAAGAATAATCACATATAAGTCCAGTGAACTTCTAACATATAAACAACACATATATAAAGGAAGTATGGAGGATCGCCATTCCTTCAGGAAGAGAATATTCCTTCTACTCAGGTGTCCATAAAGTGTATACAAGAATAGATTATTTCCTGGTTGACTCCAAACTTCTGCCATACACCTACAACCCAAAATATCATAATATCATTATTTCAGATCATTGCCCTCTTGCATTTTCTGAGAAACAGGAAGGAATGGCAAATAGACAGCCGTGCTGGAGATTTAACCCACAAATACTCGCAGAGGCTGGGTTTTGTGATTACCTGAAGTCACAGATGGAAATCTTCTTTGAGACAAATGACACTCCTGGTATCTCTCCATCTTTGCTTTGGGAAACCTTTAAAGCCGACCTTAGAGGCTGCATCATTTCATACCAAGCATCACAGAATAAGAGAAATAGGGCAGAACAATTGGAGTTAGAAAAACAAATAAAACAATTAGACTTAGAAAATGCGGCTGACCCGGCCACAAGAAAACACAACCAGATAGCTGCACTCCAATTCAAACTAAACCTGATACTCTCGGCAAGAATCAGTAGGGCATTTCAATACACCAAACAAAAACATTTTGAATTCAGCGATAAACCCCATAAACTTTTAGCATGACAACTTTGTAAATTAGGGAATGACTGTTCCATACATAAAATCAGATCAGAAAAAGGTGAACTGCTCTCACTGCCCAAAGATATCAACGAAAGATTTCTACAATTTTATCAAACCCTATGCTCGTCACAAACATCAGCCGATTCAGTGATGATGAAGACCTTTCTGGATAAGTGCAACCTCCCATCTCTCAGTGAGACTGAACGTGAGGAGTTAGGTGCAGAGATAACAATAAAGGACATTTCAGAGACCATTAAATCACTGAAAAATTGAAAAACTCCTGGCCCAGATGGGCTCAATAATAAATTGTACAAAAAATTTAACGACATAATGTCCCCATGTCTACAAAGCCTCTATACCAAAGCGTTCAAGGAGCAGACCTTACCGCAGACTCTAGCGGAATCAATTATCACGTTACTTCCTAAAAAAGATAAGAACCTGGAAGAGCCGGGAATTTATAGAGCAATTGCCCTTTTAAATACTGACCAGAAGATTCTAGCCAAGACTCTGCCTCGTAGACTCAGCCGTCATTGGCAAACATGTACACGCAGATCATGAGTGTTGTTTACTCATTTTTTAATCTGAGAAGCCTGTTTAATATAATTTATTCGCATAGAATACCAAACAAAGACCTTGCAATCATCTCGTTGGATGCGGAAAAATCTTTCGATCAAGTTAAATAGTCTTATCTTTTCACAGCTTTGGAAAAATTCCAATTGGGCGAAAACTTCATCTCATGGGTGAAGCTTCTATATACTAATCCGACTGCCAGAATACTAACCAATCAAGTATTTATCTAAATTTTACCTATTTAGGGGCAATAGACAAGGATGCGTTCTCTCCCCGATTTGCATTAGTCATAGAACCTCTTGCCGAGAGTATTAGGTCCCACCCAGGCATATATGGATACAATACTAAACACACTATGAACAAAATTTCCCTGGATGCAGACGATGTACTTTTATACATTACTAACCCCCGAACCAGTATCCCAAATTTACTAGCCACTATAGATCAATTCGGCTCCTTCTCTGGCTACAGAATTAATTGGAATAAAAGCAAAATTATGCCAATAAACTGGATGAGTGTTTGAATAGACATGCAGATAAAGAGAAGTTGATATCCTACATTTACAATGCCCTCCAAAATATCGACACCCCATCATCTGAGGTTTATAGGCGTGCATGGGAGGATGAGATGGGTCAACAAATCTCCAATGATATATGGGACGAAAGCTTACAATACATCCACTATTGCTCCTTAAATGCCAGACACTGCCTGATACAGTTCAAAGTGCTGCACAGGTTATACTACTCAAAGACCAAATTGAGCAAGATTTTCCCCAGTGTTTCCCCTCTTTGCGATAAATGTCAGTCTCAAGAAGCCACCTGAACCCACAGTTTTGTACTGTGTACAAAAATATAAGTTTTTGGATGGAAGTATTCAGCGTCACCTCCAAAACACTGAAAGCTCCATTAGAGCCAGACCCAAAACTGATAATACTGGGAATATCAGAGGCATGTAGCAATCTAACAGTCTCTCAACAACACTTTCTCGATTATGGTCTAATATCAGCAAAAAAACTTATACTTAAATTCTGGAAAAAGACATCAGTCCCTTCAGTGAAGATGTGGATTACAGAAATTACGGATACACTACATGTAGAGAGAATTAGGTTTGTCTTGAATGATAAACCAGAACAATTAAAAAAATATGGTCTCCTTTTATTGAATTTCTTGAGCAACACAATGGTTGAACACAAATTCGAAACTGATTGTAGGTCTGGGTGAGTGGGCGCATGGGTGGGTCGACAGATATATCTCCTCTTTTTTCTTCTTTCTTTCCTTTTTCTCTTTCTTCTCTTTTTAATTTAATGTTCTGTGTGAAAAATGTTAAAAATGGAGCTGTGCCAGAGCTGTAAAATTGTCACACCTTTTGTACAATTGCTTCCAATAATATATATTAAAAAAAAGTCAATTTACCTACAAACATGTATACCTTTCGAGTGTGGGAACACTCGGAGAAAACCCACGCGGTCACGGGGAGAACATACAAACTCCGTACAGACAGCACCCGTAGTCAGTATTGAACCCGGGTCTCTGGCGCCACAAGGCAGCAACTTTACCGCTGCGCCACCGTGCAGAATGAAGAACACAACTGCAGATGATGCTGCTCAATTCTCTGTTGTCATCTTCTATTTTTTACGTAATTCCATCAAAAGGTTATTTGTATATTTTGACAATTCCTTTAACCAGATTTTGAGAAAATGTTATCCTTGAAAATGCGATGTCTGCAGTTGGAAGAATGAATGGATCCTCAGTCAGACAGTAGGTGGAAAGTGTTTATAACCATGTAGCGAGAGAGGTACAGGTAGAGGTGCCGGAACCACAGCAGCTGGCTCTGATGACAGTACATTGCTGCCTGCAGAAAGTGGAAACAAAAACAATAGTCATGCAACTTGATATCAGCATTAAAATGCTGCTACCTGTATTCAAAACCAACAAGCTGACTACCGCTTTCTTATGGAAACTGAGGCAAGGCAATGTTGTTGGCAGGTTGAGAGTCCAGCTCCCTTTGCACTAGCCCATCACACACTCCCAGGACAGGGCAGGAAGGTTTGCTGCATGGGAAATTACATCATTGTATCAACTGTGCCATCTACAGCAGAGTGGGGTATAACCATTGCTGAGAAACCAGGAACACCTCGTGTCCTGGTGTCGAGACAACAACCACTCTCTCAATGTCAGCAAGACAAAGGAGATAGTGATGGACTTCAGGAAGTGAAGCGGTCCACATACCCCAGTTTGCATTGACGGTGCTGAAGTGGAGATGGTTGAAAACTTCAAATTCCTAGGAGTCAATATCACCAACGACTTCTCCTGGACCACCCGTATCGAAGCAACGACCAAGAAAGTACACCAACGCCTCTACCTCCTTAGAAGGCTGAGGAAGTTCGGCATGTCCCCGACAATTCTCACCAACTTCTACAGATGCACCATAGGAAGCATTTTAACAGGATGCATCACAGCTTGGTTTGGGAACAGCTCCATCCAAGACGGCAAGAAATTGCAGCGAATTGTGGATGCAGCCCAGACCATCACACAAACCGACTTCCTCCCTTCTATTGACTCCATTTATACCTCTCGCTGCCTCGGCAAGGCCAGCAGCATAATCAAGGACAAGTCACACCCTGGCCACTCCCTCTTCTCCCCTCTCCCATCAGGCAAAAGTGTAAAAAGGCACACCTCTAGTTTCAGCGTCAGTTTCTTCCCAGCTGCCATCAGGCAACTGAATCATCCTGCCACAACCAGAGAGCAGTGCTGAACTATTATCTACCTCATTGGCGACCTTCGGACTATCCTTGATCAAACTTTGCTGGCTTTACATTGCACTAAACGCAATTCCCTTCTCATGTACCTACATACTGTAAATGACTCGAATGACTCGATGATGTGGGGGGCGCTGCTCTGGCAGCAGCCATGTCTGCAGCGCGTTAGTTTTTTTCAACTGTTTTAATTTTTTTATTATGTTTTAAAGTGTGTTTTTGGTGTTTCTCGGTGTGTTTGTGGGGGAGGGGGGGTGGGGGGGGGTGGTGGTGGGTGTGTGTGGGGGGGAAAGGGCAAGGGGGAAACCGCTTTTAAATCTCGACCGCTGGCCTGCGGCCTACACCAACTTAAAGCCGCGGTCTCCGGTGAGGAAGAGCCGATCCTGGACTGACTCTGGACTCTGGTCCTGTCCACGGGGGGGAAATGGAGGAGGACTGGCCAAATTTTGTGCCTTCCACCACAGTGATGAATGCTGTGGTGGATGTTTGTGTTACAGTTTTATTGTGGTTGTGTGTTCTTTATTATTGTATCGCTGCTGACAACCCAAATTCCACCGACCCTGGTTGTGTGGCAAATAAATTCTATCAATCAATTATAATCATAATAATAATAATAATAATAATAACTTTATTTGTTAAGCACCTTAAAAACAACCAAAGCTGACCAAAGTGCTGTACAGAAAAAGAAAACAAGCAAGACATCATAAAACAGGCAGAACAACAGAACATACAACTAACACAAGGCGCATAAACTACATACGAAAATCCAAACAATAAATTAAAAAAAAACAAAAAACATAAAACACGAGTACGAACAACGCAGCAAAACCAATCAAATAAAAAAAACAATCATGTATTGTCTTACTGACTGGATAGCACACAACAAAAGCTTTTTCACTGTACCTCGGTACATGTGACAATAAACTAAACTGAACAGCTGGCTCTGTGCACCAGTCTGGTGCTAACACCTCATGCACACCTTCTCCCAATGAGGGCAAATAGTAGCACAACCTCTCATGTGGTTTGAAATCATAAACATATTAGACTTCTGGAGCAAAAAACTTGCAAGGCACAGTTGAAAGCTTCCTCCAAATTCTCAGGTCACACACTCCCAGCGGACGAGTAGGCTACAGACTAAAACTCCACTCTATACTGCCCCAACTTGCACTCCCAGCTCAGGGACACCACTAGGCTGATCGGAAGGCTGGGGGCACCTATTACAATCAGTGTGCAGAGCTGCTCTCGGCTGGAGCTGAGAGGCATTGGATGAAGGGAAGACTGACTTCTAACAACATCTGATGGGGAAGAAGTGGAACAGTTTTTTAGAGTCATACTGCACATAAACAGGCGTTTTGGTCCAACATGCCCATGTGTGACCAAGATGCCCCATCTTCACTAATCCCACCTGCCTGTGTTTGACCCACATCCCTCTAAACTTCCCTGTAGCTCTCCTTCCTCTCCACATTATGTGTGGTCTCTGGATTTGCATGGTTTGCGGAGAAAATTCTACTGTGCTGGAAACCTTGGGTGTCCTGCAGAATGGAATATCAGAGCATGGGCTTCAGTTGGCAAGTGTAGTGTAAAGGAACACAACAGCAAGTCAAGAATTTCTGTGCACCTTCCTTTGGCATTCAGTTCTGCAATATCTCATCAATATTTCCCAGACTAGCAATCACATTGTAGAATTGCAGGAGGTGATTAACATAGCAATGTTCTTCCCCACTGTGCTAACTAAAACACATCTTTTTCAGAAAATCTGAGGGGTTTTAGTCTATTTTAGTCCATTCAGTGCAAAAGTCTGATTGTGAATGAGGCTTCCTGAGGGAATCCAATGTCAGAATATGTATGGAACCTCCCCTGGACATCCTCCATTACCCACCACATGCGATATTGTGAGTAAAAAATGTTGGTGCTTTTAACACCTAGTCTAACAACAGAACCCGTTTGTGAGCTGAAGAAGGGTGCTGACCCAAAACGTTACCTATCCGTGTCCTCCAGAGATGCTGCCTCCAGCACCTTGTGTTCTACACCTGTTAGTAAGCGTTGTAGATTTGAATATGTTCCCCTTTGTAAATACTCAACAAGAAGTAGTTAGTAAAGCAAGGTATGCCCTTGTTTCTATTTACCTTGGCCTGTTGATACTCGTGATTTTGCAATATATACATTACGTGGTGGGGCCTCAGCCAGCTAATAGGAAGATCCAAGATGGAGATATACTTCCGGAGAACGTTTGTAGATTCAAGTACAAGAGCCTGGCAGTCTGGAAAAGAACAGAAATATCGTCAATGAATGCATGCCTCGATGATTATACTACTTCGTTAGAGACTGCTAACTGGACATTCTCCGCTAAAGCCCAGAACATCTTTGGTGGAATAGTAACTTTTCAGGATATTATAGAGAGGTGTAAAATCAAACCAGTTTAAATAATGGGTGATCATAGCAATCCAAAAATAGAGTGACATTATGGGAAAACCAGGAAGAATTCAGAGGTCGGACAATGTTTTTCCATCAGTGTCCATGCCAAGATGGAGGCATTGCTGGACCCAGCTTATGCAAATCAGTTTAATTGGGGGAGCATTTAAGACACAGTAATCATACAATATTGATTGACCATTAAGTGGTCAAAGAGTAAATAGAACTTAATTGAAATGCTACACTTGTCACCTCCCCCCTCGACTCCATTCAAGGACCCAAGCCGTCTTTCCAGGTGCGGCAGAGGTTCACCTGCACCTCCTCCAACCTCATCTATTACATCCGCTGCTCTAGGTGTCAGCTGCTCTACATCGGTGAGACCAAGTGTAGGCTTGATGATCGCTTCGCCCAACACCTCTGCGTGATTCGCAATAATCAACCTGATCTCCCGGTGGCTCAGCACTTCAACTCCCCCTCCCATTCCGAATCTGACCTTTCTGTCCTGGGCCTCCTCCATGGCCAGAGTGAGGCCCACTGTAAATTGGAGGAGCAGCACCTCATATTTCACTTGGGCAGTTTACACCCCAGCGGTATGAACATTGACCTCCAATTTCAGGTAGTCCCTTCATTCTCCTCCCCTTACCAGCTCTCCCTCGCCCACTGTCTCCGCATCTTCCTTTCTTCTTCCCGCCCCCCCACCCTCTCATCAGTCTGAAGAAGGGTCTCGACCCAAAACGTCACCTATTTCCTTCGCTCCATAGATGCTGCCTCACCCGCTGAGTTTCTCCAGCATTTTTGTTGACCTAAAACTTAACTGACAGTCATTTTAAAGCAGCAATCAGCATGAGCAGTGTCAGAGCAGCCATTTTGAGAAGAGTTGCTTTGGGGTGTAAGTACTGCTGGTGGTCAAAGTATGGGCTTCGGTGATCCTGAGCTTTGGTGAACCTGAGCTTTGGTGAACCTGGGGTATGGTGAGGAGACTGAGCAGCAATCAGACAAGGACAAGACAGGACCCTCACCTATATCCCCCCCCTCTTCCCCAACCCCATTATTTTCCTCGCTCTGATTTCTCAATCTGCAACTTTTCACATCTATCTCCATCTACTATTCTTATCATAGAGTCATAGAGTGATACAGTGTGCATACAGGCACTTGGGCCCAACTTGCCCACACCAGCCAACATGTTCCAGCCACATTAGTCCCACTTGCCTGCGTTTGGTCCATATCCCCCCAAACCTGTCCTATCCATGTACCCAACTAACTGTTTCTTAAACGTTGGGATAATCCCAGCCTCAACTACCTCCTCTTGCAGCTTGTTCCATACACCCATCACCCTTTGTGTGAAAAAGTTACCCTTCAGATTCTTATTAAATCTTTTCCCCTTCACTTTGAACCTATGTCCTCTGGTCCTCAATTCCCCTTCTCTGAGCAGGAGACTCTGTGCATCTACCCAATCTATTCCTCTCAAGTTCTTATACACCTCTATGAGGTCACCCCTCATGCTCCTGCGCTCCAAGGAATAGAGACCCAGCCTACTCAACCTCTCCCTATAGCTCAGACCCTCTAGTCCTGGCAACATCCTTGTAAATCTTCTCTGAACCCTTTCAAGCTTTACAATATCTTTTCTATAACATGGTGCCCAGAACTAAACACAATACTCTAAATGAGGTCTCACCAACGTCCTATACAACTGCAACATGACCTCCTAACTTCTATGCTTAATACTCTGACTGACGAAGGAAGGCAAGTTTCCATCCTGGGAAAAGGGTTCTGACACTCTACCCTATCCATACCTCTCATTATTTTATATATTTGTCAGCTTTCCCTGCAACTTCCAGCATTCCAGATAAAACAATCCAAGTCTGTTCAACTTCTCATTGTAACTAATACCTCAGTAATCCAGCATCTTTCTGGTAAACCTTTTCTGTACCCTTTCCAGATCCTCCACATCCTTCCTGTAATGGGGTGACCAGAGCATCATTCAATTCTGCAAATGCAGCCTAACCAAAGTCCTGTAAAGATGCATCATGACTTTGATTCTTATACTTAATTCCCCCGACCAATGAAAGCAAGCACACTCTATGCCTTCTTTACCACCTATCTACTTGTGTTGCCATTTTCAGAGATATATGGATATGGACTCCAAGATCCCTATGCTCATCAAAGCTGCTGAGGGCCTTGTCATTAATTCCCCTTACATTCGACCTCCCGAAGTGTAACAACTACACTTGCTCGGATTATTGGCGACACGACTCCCTGTTGCAGCGGCCCCTACAGCCGGTCTGTCTTTTTTTAAATGTTTTGGCTAGTTAATGTAGCTGTTTTGGGTTTTTTTTAATAGTGTTGTTAACTGTGTATGGGTGGGGGGGGGGGGGGGGGGGGGGGGGGGGGAAGGGGGAAACATTTTTAAAATCTCTTCCCTGTACGGGAGACCCGACCTTTTTCCTGTCGGGTCTCCGTTGTCGTTGGGGCCTAGCGCCGTGGAGCGGTCTCCAGCCTGAACGACCTGGAGGCTCCAGTCACGGAGCTTTTGGAGCTGCGGACTTACCATCGTGGGGCTGGCCGGTATCGGAGCGTGGGGAGCAGTGTTGACTCGCTGCTGCGGCTCGACCACGTAGCCCAGAGGTTCCAGCTGCAGCCGCAGGTCCTGTGGACTGACGGGACATCGGGAGCGCGTGGGTCCGGGTGGAGAGACCGCTTTCCGGAGCTCCCGCAACGCGTCTTCTCTAGCCCGAGTCACGGGGTTTGAACGACCTGGAGCGGGGCCCTACATCGCCCTGCGTGGCCTAAAGTGGCCGTGGGACTTATCATCGCCCGCCTGGGGCTTGGACATCGGGAGAGAAATGGAAAACAGGGAGAGAAAAGACTTTGCCTTCCATCACAGTGGGTTCACTGTGATGGATGTTTTTGTAAATTGAATTGTGTGCATGTCTGTAGGAAATTGTCTTTGTATGGCTGTGGAAACGGAGTTTCGTTTGAGCCTCACTGAGGTTCAAATGACATGTAATAAATATTGATTGATATTGATTGATTAAACTTCATCTGCCATTTCCCCATATTTCTTTAGCTGATCTATATCCCGATGTCTACGTTGACAGCCTTTCTCACAGTCTGTGCACTCAGCAATCTTGGTGTCCTCTGCAAATTCACAACCCATCTACGTTTAGGCTCAAGTAATTTGTATATATCACGAACGCAAACAGCAGTGGTCCCAGCACAAATTCCTGCGGAACTCCACTGGTCACAGACGTCCAGCCTGAACATTTTCCTTCCACTACAACCCCAGAGGGTTTTCAATCAGTAAACCATTTCTAAATCCATACGACCAAGTCGCTGTTAATCCCATGCATCTTCCGGATCAGCCTACCTTGGTGGGATTTATCAAATGCCTTACTAAAATCCATGTAGACAACATCCACTGCCCTCTACTCATTGATCACCTTTGTCACCTCCTCAAAAAACTTGATCAAATTAGTTGGATACAACCGGCCACTTACCAACACATGCTGACTGTCCCCAATTAACCCATTCTCTTCCAAATGGGAGTATATCCTATCCCGAAGAATCCTCTCCAATAGTTTCCCTACCACTTACGGAGGGTCAGTTGCCTAGAATTCCCTGGATTCTTACTTCCCTTCATAAACAAATCTTTGTATACTCAAATATACAGTAGAATATAGATCAGCTACCAAAATGGGTGGAGAAATGGCAGATGGAGTTTAATCCAATCAAGTGTATGGTGTTGAATTTTGGGAGGTCTAATGTACCGGGAAAATATGCAATTAATGGCATTACGTTTAACAGCATTGATGCAGAGCGGGATCTTGGGGCCCAAAGTCCATAACTCCATGAAAGTGGCAATGTAAGTTGAATGTTTAAAGGAGATGGCCATAGCATGGTGGTCCAGTGGTTCTTAACCTGGGGGTCGTTTAGGGCTTTGCCGTGGGTCATGAAGGGGACACAAATAACATATCAATTTGTTGAGCCCATGTTTAGGAACCTAACAAAGGTACATACCACACACAGTGTTTTGTTCCAGTATGCGTGTACTGGTGCCAAAAAGGTTAAGAACCACTGAGGATGGTGCATACCTGGAACACATTGTCAATGATGGTGGTGGAGGCAGATACAATGATGGCGTTTTTAAGAGGCTTTTGGATAGGCACATGAATATGGAGGGATATGGATGTGTAAGCAAATTTGGTTAGTTTAACTTGGCATGTTTGCTACATAAATTTGGGTTGAAGGGCCTGTTTGTGTGCTGAACTTTTCTATGTTCTAACACTCAGTTTTTATTTCCTAGGATAAAAGATTCTAAGATTAGTAGGCTCAAGATGAGGTCCAGGTGGCTCAACAAAGCTGCAAGTATAAATGAACACTAAATAAACGACCCCAATCCAATGCCCTGTATTAGAGTGACTGCACCAATGCAGTGCTGATGCAGGGATTTTTGCAGTTGGGCTGAGGTTATAAAGTCAAGTGCATCGTGGATTGGCTCGGATATGTTATATTTGACCTCAGAATCCTGTTATGTTGAACAAACTATTTAGAATTTAAATCAATCTGATTTGGTATTAAGTCCTCAGGAAAAAATAGATCGCTGATTACTAACTGAATTACAGCTTCAATGGCAAATGTCCAAGAATGACGAGGTTACCCAGGGTTATCAGCAGAGGTTTACTAATGTGCCACATTTTTAGATGTACAAGCCAAAAATTCTTACCATTGGGCAGTTTCCTTTCTGACCAAAGTTTCCTGTGAACATGTAGACACAATGCAATTAGAATTTTACAGCCCAGAAATAGAATAGTTGGTCGTTCATTTGCGTACGAGTTCCATGAAACAAATGCTCCCTTCCTTGTACTGCTTATCCATCAGACCACACCACAACAAAACTTGAGGGACATACCTATCTGCATTTGGAATGGTAAGGACCGATTTAAGGATAGTCAGCGTGACTTTGTGCATACGAAAACGTGACCAACAAATTTCTGAAGAGTTGGCCAAGAAGATTGCTGAAGGTGTTGTGGTTGACAATGTCCACATGGACTTTGACAAGTCCGGTCTGTTTGTCTAGTCTGGGCGGTTATATCACATGTGACCCAGTGAGAGGTAGCTAGTTTGTATCATGGACTGAGCAGCGTTCACAACTCTCTATATTTTCTTATGTTCTTGGGCAGAGCAGTTTCCATACCAAGCTAAGATGCATTTGTGAAAGATGTTTTCTGTGGTGCATCTGTAATGGGGCAACCAGATTGGCGAAGTACATGACAGAAGGTGGTGTAGGGAGTTGTTTTTCAGATTTCTGACCTATGATGAGTGGGTGTCACAGGGTAGGTCCACCGTTGATCATAAATAATTTGTATTACGTTGTATGAGGCACGGTTTAGTAAATTTGCGATGATATTAAAATCAGTGGCAGAGTGACAGTGAAGAAGGTAATAACAGATTACAAAAGGACTTTAATCAGCTGAGCTAATGGGCCGAGGAATGCAAATGAAATTTAAACATAAAACAGTACAGCAAAGGAACAGGCCCATTGGTATACAATCCCGAACATCATGCCTAATCGTTTGTGCTCCATATCCCTCCATTTTATGTATATCCATGTGCCTATCCAAAAGCCTCTTCAATGCCCCCATCGTATGTGCCTCCACCACCAGCCCCCGACATCGAGTTCCAAGCACTCACACTCGCTGTGTAAAAACCTTGCCCCTCCTTTAACTTTGCCCCTCTCACCTCAAAGCTATGCCCCCAAGTATTTCACATTCCACCCAGGGAAAAGTTCTGCCTACACAATTTATGTCTCATAATTTTATATATTTCTATCAGGTCTCCCCCTCAACCTTCGAAGCTTCAGAGAAAACAATCTAAACTTTTCCAAAAAAACCCAAAGTGCTTGAAGAACTCAGTAGCAGGATATCCACAAAGTAAACAATGTCTGTCCATTCCTTCCATAGACGCTGCCTGACCCGCTGAGTTCCTCCAGGACATTATGTCTTGCTCAAGCTTCCAGCATCTGCACTCTCTTGTGTCTCCTAGCTTGTCTAACCTTTCCTTACAGCTACTACCACTCCAATTCAGTCAGAATTATAGTAAACATTGTCTGCACCCTCTCCAAACCCTCCACATCTTTCCTACATTGGTATTGGTTTATTGTTGTCATGTGTACTGAGATACAGTGAAAACCCCCTTTGTGCTGTCTAGGCAAATCTTTAGACTTTAGAGAGATACAGCGCAGAAACAGGCCCTTTAGCCCATCGAGTCTACATCGACTGACAATAAAGTCAAGTCAAGTCAAGTTTATTTGTCACATACACATACGAGATGTGCAGTGAAATGAAAGTGGCAATGCTCGCGGACTTTTGTGCAAAAGAGAAACAACAAAACAACCAAACAAATTATAAACACAATCATAACACACATATTCTTTTACATAATAAATAATGGAAGGAAAAACGTTCAGTAGAGTTAGTCCCTGGTCTACACCGCCTTACATTAGCACTATCCTACACACTAGGGACAATTTACAATTGTACCAAAGGCAATTAGCCTACAAAGCTGCACACCTTTGGTGTGTGGGAGCATACAAACTCCGTACAGACAGCACCCGTAGTCAGAATCGAACCTGGGTCTGAGGTGACAATTCTACCGCTGCACCACTGTGCTGCCCCTGACTTTGTCCACAAATCATACCATAAAAGATCAGGTTGTGCAAAAAAACAAAAAAAAAAACAAGAGTGTGCACTAAAATGTTACATCTATAGAAAAGGTGCAGATTTTAAAAAGTGCGAGGGCCTGAAATGAGGTCGAATCGGAATTGAAAGGTACGAAGCTGTTCTTGAATCTAGTGGTACATGCTGTCAAGCTTTTGTATCATCTACCCAACAGGAGAGGGAAGAAGAGAGAATAACCAATATTTGAGTGGTCCTTCATTATGTTTTCCTAAGGCAGTGGAAGTATAGATGGAGTAATGGGGGAGGGGGTGGGGGGCGCTCGTTTCTGTCATGGAATGAGCAGCGTTCACAACTCTCTACATTTTCTTATGTTCTTGGGCAGAGCACTTTCCATACCAAGCTAAGATGCATTTGTGAAAGATGTTTTCTGTGGTGCATCTGTAATGGGGCAACCAGACTACATTGAAACTTACAGAGTAATGAAAGGCATAGATAGAGTGGATGTGGTGAGGATGTTTCCACTGGTAGGAGAGTCTAGGACCAGAGGTCATTGCCTCAGAATTAAAGGGCGCTCTTTTAGAAAGGAGGTGAGGAGGAACTTGTTTAGTCAGAGGATAGTTAATCTGTGGAACTCATTGCCACAGAAGGCTCTGGAGGCTGTCAGTGGATATTTATAAGGCAGAGATAGGCAAATTCTTGGTTAGAACGGGTGTCAAGGGTTATGTGGAGAAGGCAGGAAAATGGGATTAGGAGGCAGAGATCAGCCATGATAGAATGGCTGAGTAGACTCCATGGGCCGAATGGCCTCATTCTACATCCTATAAGTTGTAAACTTGTGCCTCATCAATTAGATAGAACTTTTTGAAGAAGAAGATTAAGGGGAGTGCAGCAAACATGGTCTACAGCAGTTGTCTGTCTTTTCACCGTTTTATTTTTATTTTTAGTTAGTTAAAGTGTTTTGTTTGGAGGTCTAGACTTTTTTTTATGTGGGGAATGGGGGGGGGGGGGGGGGGGGGGGGGGGAGGGGGAAACTGCCTTTCAGGGTCCCTACCTGGTCGGAGAGGCAGCTTTTCTCCGGGCTGCAGCTTCGACCTGTCCTCGAGGCCTTCCAGTGGGCCTGGAGCGGCGTTTCCTGTCGGGGACCGCCCAGAACCACGGCTTCGGCGGCGGCACAGCGCTAGAGCGCTATCGCGGAGCGGGCGATGCCTTGCCTGGGTCGCCGCGCTGGAGCTCCAGTGAGGTGAAGAAAGCCAGGAACAACATCGCGGAGCTGCGGGACTATGGAGCGACCAGCTGCGGGCGGATGAGATCGCCAGTTGTGGAGCTCCAACCGGTGCGGCCTTGTCGGCTTCGGAAGCCGCGGCCTCCAGTAAGGAGGCGGCCGTTCCAGGGTTCCTATGCTGCTGTGAGGACTCTCCCGACGCCGGAGCAACATCACCCGGCGAGAACGGCCTGGAACATCGGGCCTCCGTAGAGGCAACTGTGGAGGCCTCAATAGGCCCGACTATAGGTGAACTGGGGTTGGGGACTGGACTTTGTGCCTTCCCTCATGGTGGGAGCCATTGTGGGGGGATGTTCTATATGTTTAAGACTCTCATTGGTGTTATGTCTGTATTCTTTCTTTGTGTGCTGCAAAATGGCAAAAAGCATTTCACTTCATTGCACCTCGGTGTATGTGAATGTGACCAATAAAATACCTTTGACCTTTGATACCTTTGATACTTTGATACATGGATTTTAGAAAGACTTTTGACAAGGCACCACGCAATAGGCTGGTCTGGAAGGTTAAATTGAATGCCGGAGTAGACTCGATGGGCCGAATGGCCTAATACTATTCATATAACTTGTGAACTTGTAATTAATCTATACTCTTCCAAATGGGAGTATATCCTATCCCGAAGAATCCTCTCCAATCGTTTCCCTACCACTGACATGAGGCTAACTAGCCTAAAATTCCCTGAATTCTCTCTACCTCCCTCAAAGTATTTTACCTCAAAAATCTCCCCTTAAATCAATCATGATTTATGTCAGATGAAGGTGAGATGTTCATGAAGTCATTAATAGGAAGAGAATTAGGCCATTAGGTCCATCAACTCTGACATTCAATCATGGCTGATCTATCTCTCCCTCCTCACCCCCATTCTCCTGCCTTCTCCCCATAACCCCTGACACCCGTACTAATCAAGAATCTATCTATCTCTGCTTTAAAAATATCCATTGACTTGGCTTCCACAGCCTTTCGTGCAAAGAATTCCACAGATTCACCTCTGACTAAATCTATTCCTGCTCATCTACTTCCTAAAGGAGCGTCCTTTAATTCTGAGGCTGTGACCTCTAGTCCTAAACTCCCCCACTAGTGGAAACATCCTCTCCACATCCACTCCATCCAAACCTTTCACTATTCGGTACGTTTCAATGAGGTCCCCTGTCATTCTTCAAAACTCCAGCGACTACAGGCCCAGTGCCGTCAAATGCTCATCATAAGATAACCCACTCAATCCTGGGATCATTTCTTGTAAACCTCCTCTGGACCTTCTCCAGGGCCAGCACATCCTTCCTCAGATATGCTGCCCAAAAATATTCTCACAATAATCAAAATGCGGCCTGACCAGCGCCTTATAGAGCCTCAGCATTACATCCCTGTTTTTGTACTCCAGTACCCCTTGAAATAAATGCTAGCATCACGTTTGCCTTCTTTATTACTGTGTTGCATTGGTAACGCAAAACTGGACGTGCACAGCAATTGGTTGGGCTAAGGGGCGTGTTGCAGAACAGAGACCGAGAGGTGCAATGAAGATGGAGACACAGGTGGACTGGATGATGAATGCAGCATTACCTTCATCCTGTGTAGGAAAGAACTGCAGATGCTGGTTTAAATCGAAGGTAGACACAAAATGCTGGAGTAACTCAGTGGGCCAGGCAGCATCTCTGGAAAGAAGGAATGGGTGACGTTTCTGGTCGAGACCCTTCTTCAGACCCGCAACGTCACCCATTCCTTCTCTCCGGAGATGCTGCCTGTCCCGCTTACAGGAACGATTTTGCAATCTTTTCCTTTTCACTTTCCTGTAGTATGTAAGTGTAACTTAAACATAATTGATGTTTTTGTGCATTGTCTATGTGCCTGAGGTGCTGCTGCAAGCAAGATTTTCATTGTACCTGTACCACACCATACTTGCCCAGGCGACAACAAACCCGACTTGAAAATGGTGACACAGATAGACGGGGTGGTCAGGACAGCCTATGGCACAGCTGACTACAGTGACCAAGGCAATGAGTATAAGAGTTAGGACATCATGTTATAACATGTTGGTTGGCAACAAGGTATACTAAATAATGAGAGGCATTGATAGGGTAGATAGTTAGTGTTTGTTTTCAATGGTAGAGGTGTTTAAAATTAGAGGGCATAGGTTTAAGGTGAGAGAGCGGAGATTTACAAGGGGATCTGAGGGGTAAATGTTTCACACAGAATAGCTAATATCTGGAATGGGCTATATTCCACTTGCACATGATGTACATGAATAATTTAAACTTTAGAATCAAGAATTGACAATCAGAATCTTTCTCACAGGATGAAAAAATCAAACATTCGAGGGCATAGCTTTAAGGCGAGAGGGGCAAGTTTTTATAGATGTGCGGGACATGATTTCTTTTATACAGAGTGGTAAGTGCCTGGAATACGTTGCCGGGAGTGGTGGTTATAGCAAATATATTGGTGACATTTAAGAGACTTTTGAATAGACATATGGATGTGCATGGAATGGAGGGATTTGGGTTTTGTGCAGGTACATAAGTGATGGTCTTCGCATCATGTTCGGCACATAAATTGTGGGCTGAAGGGCCTATTCACGTGCTGCACTATTCTATGTTCTACAAGAACACACTTTTTAAATTGACAAATGAATGCTGAGGAAATGGCAACAGATTACAAGAGGAGTACAATTGAGTTAAGATGTTTGGGAAGAATGGTGTCGAGGCCAAGACTGTATCAGCACCATCTCATTGAATGGCAGAGCAGGGGTAACACGCTCATTGTTCCACTCCTACCTTTGTTTCTTATGTTCTAGGTTATTCAACAAATTGTAGAATAGACAGATAATTGTCACGAGATTCAACATAAGTAAAGGTGAGGAAGTCCACTTTGTTCAGGAGAATAGGGAGGTGGCTATTTCTTGGAGTTTAGTTGGCTCTGTCGGAATGAAGGAACCTTGCACTGCATCACTGAAAATTTCACTACAGTTTGGCAAGGGACACAAAGATCAAAAATCAAGCATTAGGATTTATCTCTAGAGTATATAATTGAAACGTTGGAAACCGTTTCTAAATCTGATTTCATACGTACTAAATCTGGGGCTAGTGGAATCAAGGGATATGGGGAGAAGGTAGGCACGGGTTATTGATTGGGGACGATTGGCCATGATCACAATGAATGGCGGTGCTGGCTCGAAGGGCCGAATAGCCTCCTCCTGCACGTATTTTCTATGTTTCTATGTAGGCCTTGGTTAAACCACACTTGGGAGTATTGTGTACAGTTCTGGTAACCATAATGCATCATGGGTAAGCAATTGAGAGGATGCAGAGAACATTTTATGATGTTCCAACCAACCAACCAACATGTTATAACATGATGTCATAACTCTTATACTCATTGCCTTAGCCACTATATAAATGAGACTATACTTGTCAGGAAAGGATTATTTTTAAGAAAGAACTGCAGATGCTGGAAAAATCGAAGGTAAACAAAAATGCTGGAGAAACTCAGTGGGTGAGGCAGCATCTATGGAGCGAAGGAATAGGTGACGTTTCAGGTCGAGACCCTTTGTCAGACTGTCAGGAAAGGATGAACATATTCAGTTTAAAAAGAATGACAGATTACCTCAAGGTCAACTAAAATAGAAAGGTTTTGATGAAATGTATGTAGAGAAATTGTTTCCACCAGTGGCTAAAAACATAACTAGGGTTAAGAATATATTGTACTGTGTTATTTATTTTGTCACATATACCAAGGTACAGTGAAACATTTTGTTTGCATGCTATCCAGTCAAATCATAAAATACTATACACAAGTGCAACCAAGCCACACATAGGTACACAGATAGTGCAGAGAGAAAAATACCAGAGTGTGAAATTTAGTGTTACAGCATTATATGTGCTAGTCACAGAGAAAGTGCAGATTTTTTAAACGTGCAAGTTCCACAATAAGGTAGGTTGGAAAATTGGGGCTACAGCCTTTGTTTATGGGAGTATTATTCAGTTGTCTGATAAACAGTTGGTGAAGAAGCTGTTCCTGAAACTGATGGTACTTGCTTTCAAGCTTTTGTATATTCTGCCCGACAGGACAGGTTGCAAGAGTGAATGACTGGTGTAAAAATGGACCTCGATTATGTTGATTATATGACATTGCAACCAAGAAATACTGGAATCACTATCAAATATCTTTAGCTTGATCTTTAAGAGTGGCAAGAATGTGGAAAGGGGATGGGTGAAGCAAATGGTGTAGATGCCATTGAGAGGAGGCGCTGACACATACAAGGGAGGGGCGAGTCACTGTTTTCTCTGAAGATAGACACAAAAAGCTGGAGTAACTCATCGGGAAACGCAGCATCTCAGGAGAGAAGGAATGGGCGATGTTTTGGGTCGAGACCCTTCTTCAGACTGTTTTATTTGTTCCTTACGTGGATAGATTGAGGTAAGGAAGGGTAGTAGGTGGCTTGAATGGAGCATAGACATCTGCATAGACTGATGGGCTGAATGGCCTTCTGTGTCACACAGCCTCTATAAGATTCATAACTCTCAATATGACACCAAAATCCATAGGGGTTCAAAGGGAAATGCTGTTTGCTTCAGAATTTAGGCAAAAATTCAAAGTTACTGGTTGTTTTTAGCAGGTGGAGGGGCAAAATGCAGAGTGACTCCTCTCAACTATTATGGCACATTCCCTTTACTTTCCAACTAAAAGTAATTTAATTCCAGCATCTGCAGTTCCTTGTGCCTCTAATTAAAGTAACACTTGGACAGAATAATACAACATAGCGTTGAGCAGTTTTACCATGGACAAGTCTGACATGCTGGCACTGACCTGTTGGCCTTCTTCCTGCTATAGATTGACGGGACTGTTTGGTTACACAGTTATTGCTACTCTGTCTTTCTCAGCTGCTGAATATTATTGTTGACTGTTGCAGTCACACAGGTGATAACTGGAATTGGTCCTTCATCTTTCAAATGTATTTGACTGTCAGTATTATCATTTCTCTCTTATTATCTCACAGTTAAGAGTTTTAAGGCTGTTTATGAAACAAATGCGTGATCTGAGAGGGGAGGAACGGCTAAGGAAGAATGACTTACCTGACAGCATAGTAAACAGCAGCATGGTTGGCATGACCACTCACTCCATTTTTATCAAACGTCATTACCTGCAAGAGGATAAAGCATAACACACATCACAGTCTGACACCAAGTTTGTTGAAGATAGACACAAAGTGCTGGAGTAACTCAGCATCTTCCGTCAGAAGAAGGGTCGCAACCCAAAACATCACCATCCTTTTTCTCCAGAAAGGCTGCCTTGCCCGATGAGTTACTCAAACACTTTGTGTCTATCTTTGATATAAACCAAGATCACCAATTCCTTTCTATCCACTTTATTGATTAAGATTGAGACCTCTTAAAATTCCAAAGATCCACACAAAATGTTGGAGTAACTCAGCAGTTCAGGCAACATCTTTGAAGAACATGGATAGGTGACGGTTTGGGTCAGGACCCTTCTTCAGACGGATTGTAGTGGGGGTAGGGAGGAGGGGGAAATGGAAGTAAGAAAATGAAACAGGACAAATCGGGGCTGGCAACAGATGACCTCAGGCAAGGTGCTTTTCTGATAGGTCGATTATTGGCTGGGGGTGGTATCCCGTGAGGGATACATCATGTGAACTGTGGAACTAGCTAACCAACTTTTAATGGAGGAAGGGGGAGCGTGGGAGTGGATGAAGATGAAGAGGAGGGTGAGAGAGGTATATGTAAAAGTTACCTGAAATTGGAGAATTCAATGCTCATACCGCTGGGTTTTAAGGTACCCAAGCAAAATATGAGCTTCTGTTCTTCCAGTTTGTGTGTGGCCTCACTCCGACAGTGGAAGAGGCCCAGGACAGGAAGGTCAGTATGGGAGATGACACAAAAAGCTGGAGTAACTCAGCAGAACAGGCAGCATCTCTGGAGAGAAGGAATGGGTGGCGTTTCGGTTTGAGACCCATCTCTGACGAAGGGTCTCGACGTGTAACGTCACCCATTCCTTCTCGCCAGAGATGCTGCCTGTCCCGCTGAGTAACTACAGCTTTTTGTGTCTATCTTTGGTTGAAACCAGCATAGCAGTTCCTTCCTACACACAAGGTCAGTATGAGAATGGGAGTTAAAGGGGGCACCGTCCAGTTGGGTATGGCTGCCCTGCCCTGCCCTGCCCTGCCCTGCCCTGCCCTGCCTGCAGCTCTCCGTCCTTTCACGCTGTTTTTATTTTTAGTATGTTAAAAAATGTTTTGTTTGGAGGTGTATTCTTTTTTTTGTTGGGGGTGAGGGGGAAACTGTATTTCTCGGTCCCTACCTGGTCGGAGAGGCGGCTTTCCTCAGAGCCGCATTTTTGCCCCGTCCATCGGGACTGGAGCAGCGTTTCCTGTCGGGACCGGCCAGAACCGCGGCTTTGGCGGCGGCACAGCGCTGGAGCACTATCGCGGAGCGGGCGATGCCTTGCCCGGGTTGCTGTGCTGGAGCTCCGGTGTGCTGAGTCCACCGATGGAACATCGCGGAGCTGCGGGTCTGTGGAGCGGCCAGCTGCAGCGCTGACTTTAACACCGCAGAGCCTGGGATCTCTGACCAGCTTCGGGAGCCGCGGTGTAAGGAAGCGGCCGTTCCATATATTCCAAGCCGCTGTGAGGGTTCTGCCGACGCCGGAGAACCATCATCTAGCGAGAGGGCTTGAAACATCGGGCCGCCGTAGCGGCGACTGCAAAGGCCTCAATAGGCCCGACTATGGGTGAACAAGAGGACGAGGACTGGACTTTGTGCCTTCCCTCACAGTGGGAACCATTGTGGGGGGATGTTTTTATGTTTAATTTTAAATTCTTCTTTAATGTTGTGTTGTATTCTTATTAGTGTGCTGCAATGGCAACTCGAATTTCACTACACCAATTGGTGTATGTGACAATAAATTAACCTTTGAACCTTTAAAGTAGTTGGCAACTGAGAGATCCAGTCGGCCTTGGCAGACCAAGCGTAAGTGATTAACGAAACAGTTGCTGAGCCTACGCTTTGTTTTGCCAATGTACTGTACCCCGCATCAGGAACACTGGATGCAGTAGCTGAGGTTATGGGAGGTGCATGTGAAACTCTGTCTCACCTGGAAGGATTGTCAGGGTCCCTGGATGGAGTTGAGAGAGGAGGTACAAGGACAAGGTGTTATATCTCTGTGATTGTGGGGAAAGTACCTGGGGAGAGGATGGCTTGGGAGGGATGAGTGAACCAATGAGATGCAGAGGGAGCACAATGCTGGAGGAGAAAGGGGTGGGGATGGGAGGATGTGATTAGTTTAGAGGAACAGGTCCTTCCACCCACTGAGTCCGCGGTGACCATCCATCACCATTCCCACTATTCTATGTTATCCCGCTCGCATCCACTCCCTACACGCTCCAGCATACAAGGAGCAATTTACAGAGGTCAATTAATCTACAAACTCGCACGTCTTTGGGACGTGGGAATTGCCACCTTGCAGCACCAGAGGCCCAGGTTTGATCCAGACTACGGGTGCCGTCTGTACGGAGTTTATACGTTCTCCCCGTGACCGTGTGGGTTTTCTCCTGGTGCTCCAGTTTCCTCCCACATTCCAAACACATACAGGTTTGTAGGTTAATTGGCTTCAATAAAATTTGGCAGTAGTGTGTAGGATAGTGCTGGTGTGCGGGGATTGCTGATCAGCACGGACTTGGTGGGCCGAAGGGCCTATTTCTGCACGGTATCTCTAAACGAAACGAAACATCATTGGGGTTGCCTTACACTGAAGGTGGAGAGAAATACTCTTCCTGGAAATAAAGATAATGTGCGACTGGATCGATGAAATGCGCAACATAAAATACTTACTGTCAAAGGGAGTTAAAAATAACCTAGCCAAAGACAAAGGTCAAAAATCATTGACATTGTCGAGCATTTGTGCTGAGGAGGAAATGATCAACTAAAACCAGTGAGATCAGAAAGCAAGGCAGTACTTGGACTCACCAGGTTGATATGATGCATTGTCATGTAGTCGAGGATAAGCAGAGCAATAAGATCTGGGTCCCATCGTACTCTGGGATGGTCTGGAAGATCTCTACAAAACATAACATTTTAATAAACTCAAATGTGAACAGAAAAGGAAATCTTGGAACTGCTTGTTCCATCAACTTCATGATAATGCTTCCACAGCTTTATCATGTGGCAACTGGTCTGACTGCATGCCACCCTGGTCTCTGTGTGGCCCTGCAATAAACAGTGCTTGTGAAATAGCCCAACCTATTGAACTTCCACATGGTCTTAACCTGGCAATGGAGAAGGCTGAGCACAGACAGGGTTGTGGAATGGAAAGGGGAATCAAAATTGCTGCTTGCAGAAATGGCAAAGGATGATGTGCTGGCTGCAGGGCTAGTTGGATGAAAGGCGAGGACTCGGGGCAACTCTACTACTGATCTGGTCTGGGAGTTGTTGAGAGCAAAAGTCTTGGAAATGGTGGACATGGAAGAGAGGGCTCCATCAAATAGAAGAACAGACACCACCCTCAAAAGGAAGACATTTCAACTATCCTGGAATACAAGGCTTCATCATGAGAACAGATGCAGAAATATAACTGCAAATGACAAAAAGCTAAGTCAATGTGATAAGAACAAAACACAATTTGTGTGCTGTATTGTTTTAAATAGATCCAGAAGTAATCTATTCAGCTTTTTACACCCGTACTACCATTCATGCAAATCAAGGCAGATCTATTACCTCTGCACCACTTTTCCATACTACTCCTATCTTCCTCAGTTCCAACGATATTCAAAAATGTTTCACCTGTATTTTGAATTTATCCAGCAACGGAGCCATCTAGAGAATTTCCCACAGCCATCTAGAAAATTTCAGATTCACACCCACTAGAAGAAATGTATTTTCATCTCAGTCTCTTTACTTTGAGATGTGACCTCTTGTATGGGAAACATTTAGATTAATCCTGTAACAATCTCATTCATCCAACTGTAGGTTTCAATGGCATTTTTCTGAATTCTGTTCCTGGCAAAAACCCCCTTCAGATGAGTATAATAGGGAGGTTCTAGGCATGGATGGGTGTAATGTCCATTGAGTTTGAGAGCTTCTGGTTTGTCTTGTTCCTGGTACTGACTTTATTTATTTCTCATCTTCTCAACAAGACTCTCGTAAATCGATGTCTGATCTAAGTTTACTAAGTTTACTTTGAGTGAGATGGATAGAAACATAGTCCCTAGAATTAGGTGCAGGAGAGCATTTGGCCCTTCGAGCCTGCACCGCCATTCAATATGATCATGGCTGATCATCCAACTCAGTACCGTACTTTTCTCTCCATTTCTGATCCCCTTAGCCACAAGGGCCACATCTAACTCGTAAATCGATGCCAATGACTGGCCTCAACTACCCTCTGTGGTTTACTAGAGTTCACCACTCTTGTGTGAAACTGTATGCTGTATCAATGGATATTTGGCTTTTTATCCACCACCATTACAAATATGGAAGAAGCCAACTAGTACTTAGTTTGGGCCTGGTTGCTATGTAGCACAGTAGATTGTCAACACACTCATGTTATAGTATGCTCATTCTGGGCAAAGTCCATTGCCTGCCCCTTTATCAATGCAGGTGAAACTGTGTGTATGCAAATAATACAAGAAGCTGACAGCAATAGGCTATTTTCATTCCTTGTGCCTTCTCTATCATTCAATAATATTGTGGTTAATCTTTTACCTCTGCTCACTTTCCAGCACCCATATCACTTAATGTTGATCTGGTAGATTGGTCGGCCAGTTCAATATAAGAGCAGGGTGCCAATATACTGTGCAGTAGA
This sequence comes from Leucoraja erinaceus, assembly GCF_028641065.1. Taxonomy (NCBI): domain Eukaryota; kingdom Metazoa; phylum Chordata; class Chondrichthyes; order Rajiformes; family Rajidae; genus Leucoraja; species Leucoraja erinaceus. The sequence continues at coordinate 2,109,972 of NC_073404.1, read as the reverse complement.
GTATTTTATTTTTTTTAATTCATAAGATCATAATAGATAGGAGTAGAATTAGATCATTCAGTCCATCAAATCAACTCTGCCATTCAATCATGGCTGATCTATCTCTCCCTCCTACTCTGATGTAAGATGGCGGCGCCTCGCAGCAGCGGCCTCTGCAGTCCATCTGTCTTTTTTTGTGACCCGACTTCGGAGCTTCGGAGGCTCCGGCTGCAGGCCTTGTGGACGGTAACATCGGGAGCTCGCGGGTCCCTGGTGGGAGACCGCTTTTCGGAGCTCCCGCAACGGCATCTTCTCCCGTCCGAATCGAGGGGTTTAAAGCGACCCGGAGCAGGGACCTTACATCGCCCGGCGCGGCTTAAACGGCCGGGGGACTTACCATCGCCCGCCGGGGGCTTTAACATCTAACATCATGAGCCTCGATCAGCTCGATGCAGCAGTTTGACTGCGGGAGAAGAATAAGAACAGAAAACAGGGAAGAGATAAGACTTTTGCCTTCCATCACGGTGAGGAGATGTTTGGGTATTCACTGTGATGGATGTTTGTGTGGAATTGTGTAATTGTGTGTTTTGTTTTTTTTTTTGTTTATTGTTATGACTGCAGAAACGTAATTTTGTTTGAACTAATGTTCAAATGACAGTAAACGGCATTCTGAACCCCATTCTCCTGCCTTCTCCCCATAACTTCTGACACGAACCTCTCATACTAATCAAAAATCTATCTATCTCTACCTTAAATATATTCACTGACGGCCTCCACAGCCTTCTGCGGGAAGGAATTCCAGATTCACCCTCTTACTAAAGAAATTCCTTCCTAAAACGTCACCTATTTCCTTTGCTCCATAGATGCTGCCTCACCCGCTGAGTTTCTCCAGCATATTTATCTACCTTCGATTTTCCAGCATCTGCAGTTCCTTCTTAAACATTATCTACCTTCCTAAAATAATGTTCTTTAATTCTGAGGTTATGACCTCTAGTCCTAGACTCTCCCACAAGTGGAAGCATCCTCTCCGCATCCACTCTATCCAAGCCTTTCTCTATTCTGTATGTTTCACTTCCCCTCATTCTTCAAAACTCCAGCGAGTACAGGCCCAGTGCCGACAAACGCTCATCATAGGTTAACTTACTCATTCCTGGGATCATTCTTGTAAATCTCCTCTGGACCCTCTAGAGCCAGCACATCCTCAGATATGGTGTTTAAAATTGCTCACAATATTCTAAATGCGGCCTGACCAGCGCCTTATAGAGCCTCAGCATTACATCCCTGTTTTTGTATACAAGCCCCCTTGAAATAAATGATAGCATTGCGTTTGCTTTCTTTACTACTGATTCGACTTGCAGATTAACTTTTTGGGAATCCTGCACCAGCTCCCAAGTCCCTTTGCACCACAGATTTCTGGATTCTCTCCCCATTTAGAAAATAATCTACGCCTTTCTTCCTACTACTAAAATGTACGACTCCACACTTTGCTGCATTATATTCCATCTGCCAGTTCTCTGCCCACTCTCCCAACCTGTCCAAGACCTTCTGCAGAGTCCCTGCTGTCTCTACACTACCTGCCCCTCCACCTATTTTCATATCATCCACAAAGTTAGCCACAAAGCCTTCAATCCCCTCATCCAAATCATTAATATACAAGATGAAGAGCAGCGGCCACAGCACCGAGCCCTGCGGAACTCCACTAGCCAACCAGAAAAAGCCCCCATTATAGTCACTGCCTTCCAGCCAACCTGCTATCCATTCTTTGATACCGTGGGCTCGCATCTTCTGTCGCAACCTCCCATGTGGCACATTATCAAAGGCTTTCTGAAAATCAATATAATAACAGTTCAATGTAATGAGTATTTTCACACGTAATTAGAACATACAAAACATCTTATGACCCCGTGTCATTTTGTGGTTCTAACAAAGTAATGGCTGGTGACTGACAACGCTGCAGAAAGGGGGATTAAAAAGGTAACCAAGAGTACATTTAAAGAGGAACATTTTTACATGTTCACAAGGTGTGTGTCTCACACCTTCTGTCTTTTCATCTCCAAACATCTACCTATCAAATAACCCCCCTCACCTGTGTCAACCTGCCAAGCTTTGTCCTGCACCTCCTCCCGTCCAGCTTTCTGTCCCCATCCCCACAATCAGCCTGAAGAAGGGTCCCGACTCAAAATGTCACCTATCCATGTTCTCCAGAGATGCTGCCTGAGCCGCTCAGTGACTCCAGCATTCTGTCTTCTTTTGTAAACCAGCATTTGCAATTCCTTGTTTCTACAGAAGTAGGGTCGACTTTGGTGGGCAAGGGAGTGACTTGCTTTTCATTTTATAAATGTGCTGGTTAAAATCACATTCGCAATTAAAGTATTTGAAGCTTGTTATTTTAAATAGTTGTGAATAAGTAAACTTCAACTGCATAAGTGAGTGCCAGCTAGAGCAGCTTAATTGGGGACAGGTAACATAATGAGACTGACACCTCGGAACTTTGTAGAGCTTGCTACTAACAAGGTGACCTTGGGGCACTGCGACACACAATGTGATCTTTGAATGCTTACCTTCATTTCTAAATCAGTGTGCTATGAAATCAATAAAGGAAGATGCTAATTTGTACCCTGCAATGAGAAAGATAAAGGAACTGCAGATGCTGGAAAATCGAAGGTAGACAAAAGTGCTGGAGAAACTCAGCGGGTGCGGCAGCATCTATGGAGCGAAGGAAATAGGCAACGTTTCGTCCCGAAACGTTGCCCATTTCCTTCGCTCCATAGATGCTGCCGCACCCGCTGAGTTTCTCCAGCACTTTTGTCTACCGAAGGTAATTGATGGTCTTGGATATAAAGGGCAGCACGGTGGCGCAGCAGTGGAATTGCTGCCTTATAGCGCCAGGGACTCGGGTTCGATCCCGGCTACGAGTGCTCTCTGTACGGAGTTTGTACGATCTCCCCGTGACTGCGTTGGTTTTCTCCGAGATCATCTGTTTTCTCCCACACTCCAAAGGCAGTGTGTGTAGGGTAATGTCAATGTGCAGGGATCGCTCGTCAGTGCAGGCTCGGCAGGCCAAAGGTGCCTGTTTCCACGCTGTATCTCTAAACTAAACTTCACAGAAGAGTAATCACAATATGGAATGCAGAATCAAGATTGAAAAACATTTAATTGAATCTGAGAGCAGAGTCTTAAACCTTAAGAACACCAACGATGAAGGTGTGATTGGCAAACTTAAACGTTATAACAGTAAAACTGTAATGGCTAAAGAAATAGTGTATAATATCAAAGTAATATATATATATATTCCTTCAGCAGAGAGCCGTCATTAATAAAACGTTAAAACAGACCGTGAGAGTAGATTGGCAAGAAATGTGAAAACAGACTGTAGGAGCATCTACAAATATATAGTACAACCAGGAAAAGATTAAGTTAAGTTAATGTGGGCACGTTACAGTTTGAGATACAAGGAATTATATTGGAAAATAGTGAAAAAAATCAGGCAAATTAAACAAATATTTTGTTCGCATTGTGGGAAAACCACATAACACCTCCTGGAAATAATGGACGATTGGTTGCAGACTTCCAGTCAGAGAAACACCCCTCGATGACAACCCTTTTCCTCCGATCAGCGTCAATTTTAGATTCCGTTTCCAAACACACCTTGGATCCCAAACCTTCGGCAAGAGAATATGATGCAGGACTTGGTCAAAGGCCTTGCTAAACTGCACCTTAACCTCATCTGCAACCCCACCATCAATTTTCCCAGTTGTCTCCTCAAAAAAGCTCAGATTTGTGAAACACAATTTCCCCTGCACGAAAATCACATTGTCTCCTCCTAATCAATCCCTGGCTACACAAGTCAGCTTACTCTGATTGGATGTGATTACACAGCATTACAGATCATTTATATTATTGATTTTTTTGTTTCACTGCAGTAATGGGCCTATAAAGATGCAGCAAATATGGATGCAATTGTTCCATTCCCAGCGCATATGACAATTAAATATTCTCGACTCCTTTCTAAGTGAATATAAAGGTTGGGTAGGTTGGAATGTTAGTCTTTGGAGCGTAGGAGACTGAAGGGTGATCTTAAAGAGGTTTATAACATCATAAGGGGCATAGATGGGGTGAGTGCACAAAGGTTTTTCCCCCCAGAGTTAGGGAATCAAGAACAAAAGGGTACAGGTTGAGTGAATCCACATCTGATATTTGAGAGAATTTTAAAGGCCAGTTGACTGGTGTTCAGGACGTGAGGATGAAAGATAAGGTTAACAAAATTTGGTAACTTTGGATGACAAGAGGGATTGTAACTTTAGACTAAAAAAAAACAGAAGGTTCAGGAAGCTGATATCAGACTAGGCCCGTAAAAAATAGAAAGAAAGTAAGAAAGTCCTTAATCAAGAAATTTGTTAAGACTAAGCAAGCAAGGGAAAAGATTGAGGGGGTACACACAAAATACTGGAGTAACTCAGTGGGACAAGCAGCATCTTTGGAGAGAAGGAATGGATGACGTTTTGGGTCGATCAGATCAGTCAGAAGAAGTCTTGATCCGAAACGTCACCCATTCCTTCTCTCCAGCTGCGTTACTCCAGCATTTTGTGTCTATCTTTGATTTAAACCAGCATCTGCAGTTCTTTCCTACACATGGAAGATTGCAGGGCATTGATAGCGATTATAGGACCCTCTTTAGCCATGGGCAAGAGACTGGACTGGAAGATGTCCAAATGTTGCCCCATGGGTTCCTAATAAATCTTTGCCCCCTTACCTTAAACCAATGTCCTCTTGTTTTTGGTGGTTATTTTACTGTTGGTTACTTGCTTTGGATTACTGCATGTGCAAGTCCAGTGTTGTCTCGGGTTCTGCTTGCTCTGTTTCTCAAAGATTCAGGCAGGCATACATGACCAAGTTCTCCCCCATTCTGCAATTACCATAACCCAATTCCACAAGCTGCCTCCGTTCTTAACTGGAGCAGTAGATGGGAGGGATCCATGCCACTAGTTCAGTATGGGGATGAGATTTGGTTTTGCACAGTTGGTTTGAGGCGGCACGGTGGCACAGTGGTAGTTACTGCTTCACAGCGCCGGAGACCCAGGTTTGATCCCGACTACGAGTGCTGTCTGTACGGAGCTTGTACGTTCTCCCCGTGACCTGCATGGGTTTTCTCAGAGTGCTCCGGTTTCCTCACATACTACAAAGATTTGTAAGTCCACATGCTTATTGGGTAAATGGATTTGGTAAAATTATGAATTGTCCAAAGTGATAGAGTTAGTGTGTGGGGATCACTGGTCAGCATGGACTTGGTGAGCTGAAGAGTCAGTTTCCACGCAGTATCTCTAAACTAAACTAAAAACTAATACAGGGCAGAGAGAATAGGATAATGGGGTTAGTTTGATATTGATGCAGGACGTGCAGAAAGCAGGACAGTGGGATTAACTGTGGATCGAAAAAGGGCATTGAAGAACAGGATGAGTAGTCAGTGAGAATAGTTCGGATTAACACAAGGTTTGAAGAACCAGGATCTTGCCTTCCGCGCCCTCAAGGTGCGGGAGATGCCCCCAGGGGCACAAAGGCTGAAGATGGCCGGGCGAGGAGAGGGACGATGGTTCACGGGACGATCTGGACAGAGGCGACGGCTGCAACGGGCTTTTATAACCATCTGCAGCTGTGGCTGTGAGACGGTGCTAAACCCGGCGACTCTTGCATACCGTCTCAGTGGGTTGGTTCTATACACTTTGTACAATCTGGGATTGTATTTATGTATGGCAATAATTTTACTGAACTGTATGCAAAAAATAAATTCACTGTACCTTGCTAATATTAAATATTGCTAATATTGCTGATATTAAAAAAACATTGAGGCTGCTGGCAGAGTGTTGGCAGTGGGATTGGTTTAGGGTTTTTACAAGAAAGCTGTCATAGATAAAATGAATCAGACTAATTTTCTCATGAATTTATTGATGCATTTTGTATCTGCTAAGTACTGCCCTTCAGTTCCATTTCCTGCATTGTGACTGCAAAGTGGGTTCAGAGAATTGCTACTGCATTGTGTTAACCAGTCTCCAACCTCATCGAAGCATGAAGGTCTGGCTGCCTCAATGAATACTAATGTGTGCAGGATCAGGCTTTTATCGGAAAAAAAGTGCCGACCTAGTGTTGGGCAATTAAACAGCAGAGCCGACAGTCTGAGCACACTCCCATCCTCACAGTAGGCAGGACTCTGTAAATGACTGCACAGGAAAGGATGAAGTATTTGAGACCATTTTAAACAGATCTAGACACAATGTGCTAGAGTAACTCAGGGGGTCCGGCAGCATTTCTGGAGAACATGGATAGGTGATGTTTCAGGCAGGGATCCCTCTTCAGTTCAAGTGTGGCGAGAGTGGAAAGAAAGCTGGAAGAGAGGAGGGGCAGGACCAAAGATCCCATAGCAAGCAAGATAGCCCACTCGACGATAAAGATGTAGTACGGTCATGGGCAGATTCATGGGTAATTTTCAGCCCCAGTTCCTAGGAGCAAAGATACTAGTGCGGAGACGGCAGCCGGTTACGGAAACATCCTCGTAAAAATAAAAGTTATTTGCTATAAATCGTCTCATTTTCAGAATTATAATTTATTAACACAAAACTGTTCCCCCGCAATGTTGATTACACGAGTCGGATCGGGTTACTGAAATGGATGGAAAAAAGGCCCACGTTCTGCTCCGTTGCGTACTACACGTCAGCCCATTGCATTTAGAAGGAGTGGTCTATCTTGTTCCGCTATAGGATCTTTAGGCAGGACAAAGCCTGGCAAGTGCTGGGTGCAGGGGCGGAAATCGCCGTTAAAACATGGGGGGAGGGGGGGCATAATTTCTTGGTGGCCGCATGCGTGCGCCGCACACACACACACACGTGCACGCGCGAGGCTTCAGCTGTGGGCACTGTGGACGGAACATCGGGAGTTGACCTGGTTGGTGACAGACTCCGATCTCCAGCAACAGCAGCTTTGTCCGTCCCGAATCCTGGGGCTTGAATCGGCGTGGCTTAAAATCAGCCAGTGGGGGCTTCAACATCTTGAGCCTCGATCGTCTCAACACAGCAGTTTGACCGCGGGGCAGTGGAAGATCCCGCGGCCGATTTTAAGCCACGCCGGCTGATGAAAAGCCCCGCGAACGGGCCGATTCAAGCTCCGCTCTATGATCTTTGCTCCACCAGGATATCACCCTCCTCCAATCACCTCGCTCTATCCGCAGTCCCACCCCCCTACTTCCGCCTCTGACCGACACCTCCCTCCTCCAATCGTCATGCTGAATCATCATGTCCCACCTCCCCCCCACTGCCTGCTGACCGCCGTCTCTCGTCCAATCGGCGCCCTCGATCATCAGTCCCAGCCCCACTGTCTCGCGGAAAGCGGAGTTTTTAATAATTTTTTTCCCTCCGAATTAAATCAGGATTACAAAACATGGTGGGGGGGGGATTGTCCCCCACCTCTCAAAACATGAAGGGAACGGGCCCCCCTGTCCGTTGCCCCCGGGATTTTCATCCATGGCTGGGTGGATACAGGCGAGTGTGTATCCACCTATCACTTGCCAGGTAAACAAATCTACTGAGTGGGTGATAGAACAGAGTAATACAACACTGGAATAGGCCCCTCGACTCAATTCCTGTGCCTAACATGATGCCAAGACCAACTCTTATCTGCCTGAACATAATCCAAGGTAGACACAAAATGCTGGAGAAACTCAGCGGATGAGGCAGCAGAGAAGAAATTGGCGACGTTTCATGTCGAGACCCTTCTTCAGACTCCATATACCTCCATATCCACGTGCCTAACCCAAAATCTCTTAAACAGCCACTATCATATTGGCTTCAACCACCACATCCGGCAGCATGTTCCTGGCACTCACCACTCACGGTGTAAAAAAACCCAAAAGAACTTGCCCCACACATTTCCTTTAAACTCTGCTCCTCTCACCTTAAAGCTGTGCCCTCTAGCATTTGATATTTCCATCCTGGGAAAAAGGTTCCTACTGCCAGCCCTATCTATGCCTTTCATAATTTTATAGTGTAAATGCAAATTGTTCCTGAGATCTTCATCGCAGAGGCCAATCTTCGGAAAAATGTAATTCTTAACTGGTTACAAGCAAAGGACAGAGGCACGTATTCCACAGCATGTGACTTGTCTACTGACACTGCAAAGCCTTGCGCATCTGTCAGGCCCTTGTTATTTGTACGATGGAATCTTAGCATGAGTAGTTTCGATGAAGCCAACATCATCCAGCCTACAATTCCCCAGGTGATTATCAGCCCATCCACTATACCAAACATTCTTTCTCTCCACACCAGTGCACACAAATACATCCACTTATTTTGCTAACATTACTCTAATAGCACGTTCCAAATGCTAAGTCTCCACCACCAAGAAAAAGGGAACATTGCCACCTGCAGGTTTCCTTCTGACCCGACTTGGAATTATTTCACTGTTCCTTCACTGTCACAGGATCTAAATCTGCAAATTCAATACTCACTGAACACTGCGTTTTACAAGAGACATGTATGTGGGTCACAAAATGTGGTTTAACACCCTCTTCTCAAGGACAACAAATGGAGACACGAGAGAAATGAACCACAAATGTTGGCATTGCCAATTGCAATTAGAAAGTGAATAATTAAAAAAAGTATGCAAAATGTTTTTCAGCTTCATTGATCTAAAAAAACAGCAATTCCCACATTGTCTCACAGCCGGGCCCCATTCCCAACTGCCCACTAACACTGTGGGCCCCATTCCCATATGCCCACTAACACTGTGGGCCCCATTCCCATATGCCCACTAACACTGTGGGCCCATTCCCACATGCCCACTAACACTGTAGGCCCCATTCCCAACTGCCCACTAACACTGTGGGCCCCATTCCCACCTGCCCACTAACACTGTGGGCCCATTCCCACATGCCCACTAACACTGTAGGCCCCATTCCCAACTGCCCACTAACACTGTGGGGCCCATTCCCACATGCCCAATAACACTGTAGGCTCCATTCCCATCTGCCCACTAACACTGTGGGGTCCATTCCCACATGCCCACTAACACTGTGGGCCCCATTCCCAACTGCCCACTAACACTGTGGGGTCCATTCCCACATCAGGGCTGCCAACATTGGGTGAGAGTTGGGAGTGAGAAATTGCGGGAGACCAAGCCTGAGGGAGTATAGCGGGATAGGGGGGGGGGGGGGGGGGGGGGGGGGGGGGGGGGGGGGGGGGGGGGTGGGGAGTGTCGTACCAATGGGAGGGGGGACGCCCTCCAAAACCCCCCCTTTGGTACGGAACATTTGCATTTTTCAGCTTGAAATTGTGCAATGTGGCGCATACTGTAGCAAGTCTTTTAACTTACACTTGAATGCAATATATATGCTTTACATTGGATTGGAGCGTTTTTGAAAGGGGGGAGGCTGTGCGATCACTGATCTTGGGGGTACCCAGTGAGGGAGTGGAGCAACTGAGTGGGGAGAGGGTGTGGAAGAAGGGTGTCGTCCCAGGGTAGGAACTTTTTGAAATTTGATGTATTAAAATCATGTTTTAGTGCACTGTAGAAGTACGATTTCAATGTTTTTTGTATAAAGTATTTTTAAGAGGTAACTTTTTAAGGGGTAACTTTATCCACACAAAGGGTGATGGGTGTATGGAACAAGCTGCCAGAGGAGGTAGTCGAGGCAGGGACCATCCCAACATTTAAGAAAAAGTTAGACTGATACATGGATAGGACAGGTTTGGAGGTATGGACCAAAAGCAGGTGGCGTAGCTGGGACATGTTGGCGGGTGTGGGCAAGTTGCACCGAAGGGCCTGTTTTCACACTGTATCACTCTATGACTACATTATGCCTCCACCATGCATGAATGCTTCAAAATCAAGTGATCGAGTTTTATTGCCACATACTCAAGCAGAGAAACATAGAAAACAGGTGCAGAAATAGGCCATCGGCCCTTCGAGCCAACACTGCCATTCAATATGATCATGGCTATTCATCAGTACCTCTTTCCTGTTTTTTCCCCATATCCCTTGATGTCGTTAGCCCCAAGAACTAAATGTAACTCTTGAAAACATCCAGTGAATTGGCCTACACTGCCTTCTGTGGCAGAGAATTCCACAGATTCACAACTCTCTGCATGAAGAAAGTTTGTCCTCATCTCAGTCCTAACTGGCCCACCCCTTTATTCTTAAACTGTGACCCATGGTTCTGAACGTCCCCAACATCGGGAACATTTTTCCTGCAGTTACAGTAAGTGAAAATCTAGCAGGCAAGCAGGATGCTTTCACCAACCACCCACATTTGAAGTCCACTACCTTCCACCGTATCTACCCAGTGCTTGGTACTTACTTCCAGCAGCCACTGGTTGTCCTCCAGGATGCACCAAGCCGCAGCCTGATCCATGCCGGTCACCTGGGCGAATTCGGCACAGAGACTCTCACGGCAGCGGCGCAACACTTTGACGCCTCCGATGGCGCGGGACTCTTGCACTGAGGCTGCTCCATGGCCGGTGCTGCAGTGAGCGACTCGCCAGCCCAGCAAACACTCTCCATCCCAACAAACACTCGCCAGCCCAGCAAACACTCTCCAGCCCAACAAACACTCGCCAGCCCAGCAAACACTCGCCAGACCCGCTTCCCTTCCGCATCTGTCCCTGCCATTGCTTCCGCTTCCAACACCCGCGGCCCATGCAGTTGATACGAGTTTTGACATTTTCGTTGATCACAGAATTTCTCACAACAGAGCGAGAGAAATTTGTGATCAGCGTGGGAATTTAGTGAAATGCGTGATTCTCACGCTCAATGCGTGGGAGTTGGCAGCCCTGCCTCTCTCTCCCCCTCTCTCCCCTCTCTTTCCTATTCACGCTTTCTTTACCTCTCTATCTTTTCCCTTCCTACTTCGCTCTAGTCTAACCCTCTCTCCCCCCTCTCTCTCCCCCTCTCTCTCCTCTCCTCTACTTCCTCTCTCCTTCTCTATCTTTCCCCCTATCTCTCTCTCCCTCTCTTCCCTCTCTCTCTCCCCTCTCTCTCTCTCCCTCTCCCCCTCTCTCCCTCCCCCTCTCTCTCCCCCTCTCTCTCTCTCTCTCTCTCTCCTCTCCCTCTCCCTCTCTCTCTCCCCCCTCCTCTCCCCTCCTCCCCTCCTCTCTCCCCCTCTCTCCCCTCCCCCTCTCTCTCCTCTCCCCATCCCCCTCCCTCTCCCCCCCTCTCTCCCTCCCCCTCTTCTCTCTCTCTCTCTCTCCCCCCCCCCCCCCCTCCCCCGCTCCCTCTCTCTCCACTCCTCCCCCCCCCTCCCCCCCCCCCCCCCTCTCTCTCCCCCCCTCCCCCCCCCCCCCTCTCCCCCCCCCCCCCCCCCTCTCTCCCCCACCCCACACCCCTCTCTCTCCCCCCCACTGTCTCCATGTCTCCTTCCCCCCTCTCTCTTTCTCTCTCTCTACCTCCCTTTGAGAGTCTGTCCCTTTGGCACAGAGACTCGCGGCAGCGACGCGACGCTTCTGACGGCTCCACGGCCCGGGACTCTTGCACTGTCCGGAGTGCTCCATGGCTGGAGCTGCAGCGTCAGCCCTGCAAACACTCGACAGCGCTGCAAACACGCACAAGTCCCGGCTCCCCGCATCTGTTCCCGCCGCTGGTTCTGCTCCCATCCCTCCCGCAGCCCCGGCTCTCCAACACCCGCGGACCATGCAATTTATCCGAGTTTTGAAATTTTCCATGATCACAAAGTTTCTTACCACTGAGCGTGAGAAACTTCTGATCAGCGTGAGGGCGTGAGAGTTTGCTTGAGGGCGTGAGTCTCGTGCTCAAAGCGTGAGAGTTGTCAGCCCTGCCACATGCCCATTAACACTGTGGGCCCCATTCCCACTGTAACTCTGTGGGGCCCATTCCCATTCACAGGGCCCTGGTTCCCACATTCCCTTTCACACAGTGGGACTCCAGTTTAAACAAACCTGATACTATTTTGGAAGCATGCTCTTCATCTTGAAGTCTCTGGTTATTATGAACTAGGCCTTGGGGTACTTTGTTTCAAGGCTGTTGGTTACAGTGTGTAGTTCCTCAAATACAAGCTAAGCATCAGCCTGGGGTGGGATGTAGACTGCTGCCAGGATAACCAAAGTGAATTCCTGCAGCAGGTAGTAGGGACGACATTTCACTGTAAGATATTCCAGTTCTTGGAGGAGGAAGCTCGGCAGAACATTCGGACATGCTTTGGCTATGCCTCTTGTAATTTTGTATACCTCAATCAGGTTACCCCCAGCCTTTCCTGTAAGAAGGAAAACCCCAGTGTACCTAGCCTCACCTCATAGCTGAAACACTTATTCCAGCAACATAGTCTGCACCCTTATCAGGCACGCACATAATGTCTTCATGAGTGAACAATCTGCTGGCACTACGTCTAAAGACTCAAATTTCAGGAGAACTGGTTTATAGAAAACTTAAAATAAAAGTAATATACTTAAAAAAAAAAAATGATATAAGCACTTTTTAAAATGATACGGCACGGTGGCACAGTGGTAGAATTGCTGCCTTGCAGTGCCAGAGACCCGGGTTCGATCGTGACTACGGGTGCTGTGTGTGTGGAGTTTGCACATGCTCCCTATGACTATGTAGGTTTTCTCTGGGTGTCCCGGTTTCCACCCACGTCCCAAAGATGTGCAGGTTTGTAGGTTAATTGGCTTCTGTAAATGGTCCGAGAGTAGGATAGAACTAGTGTACCGGTAATCATTGGTCGGCATAGGCTTGGTGGGCTGAAGAGCCTGTTTCCACGATGTATCTCAAAAATCACATTAGCAGACACAACAAATCCCTCTTTGTTGATGAAGATCTTAAGCGAATGAATAGATGCAGAGTGCAGGTGTTACAGCAAGTATATACCTGTGATCCAAGATGGTTACGTAGGAAGATGGGATCCCCAGGACAGCACAGCTCTGCACCAGTTCCTTCTTACGAACCTCTCCTTGATTGTAGAAGTTCCCTGAAAATATGAGATACGATCAGATCATAACAGTAATTCCAGTGCTAGTAATCAAAAGTGATTTTCCTGTTGACAGTGCTGGAAAATAAAGAAGTTAAGTACATCAAGCTTCTTTTCACCATTCAATGAGATTATGTCTGATCCATCATCTACGACCTAACATCAGGACATAACTTAAAAGGCACCTTTCTCTTTATTCCCTTCTCTCAAATAGTGACATAACATTTACCACCCTCCAATCCAGAGTCATAGTTGTAGTGTCATACAGCACCGAAACAGGGCCCTACGACCAAACTCATCCATGTCAACCAAAGTAGTAAGTAAGTACGTTTATTGGCCAAGTATTCACATACAAGGAATTTGCCTTGGTGCTCTGCCCACGCGTAACAACATGACATATAGTGACAGTTACGAATGACTCAGAAAACACTAAACATTAATAATAATAAAACATTAATGATAAAACACCATTGATCAAGCATGTGAATCAACAAAATACCAGATCAAAGGGAGGCTACAGATTTTTGGCTGTTGAGTAGAGCAACTGCTCGTGGATAAAAACTGTTTTTATGTCTGGCTGTGGCAGCTTTGACAATCCGGAGTCGCCTTCCAGAGGGAAGTGATTCAGAGTTTGTGGCCAGGGTGAGAGGGGTCAGAGATGATCTTGCCCACTTGCTTCCTGGCCCTTGCAGTGTACAGTTCATCAATGGAGGGAAGGCTGCACCAATAACCTTCTCTGCTGATCGGACGATTCGCTGCAGTCGCCAGGTGTCGTGCTTGGTGGCCGAGCCAAACCAGACCATGATGGAGAAGGTGAGAACAGACTCTACGATGGCAGTGTAGAATTGGACCATCATTGCCTGTGGCAGATTGTGAACAAAATGTCCCAACTAAGTCCTATTTGCCCGCATCTGGCCCATATCCCTCAAAATCTAAGTAGTGTTGGAAACAACCCCCATTTCTTATTTATGACTGCAGGAGAGAACAATTTATTTTTAGTTTAGTTTAGAGATACAGCGTGGAAATAGGCACTTCGTCCCACCGAGTCCACGCCGACCAGCAACTACTGCACACTAACACTATCCTACACACACTAGGGACAATTTACATTTTTACCAAGCCAATTAGCCTACAAACCTGTCATCTTTGGAGTGGGGGAGGAATCCGGAACACCCACACGGTCACAGGGAGAACGTACAAACTCCGTACAGACAGCGCCCATCGTCAGGATCAAACCCAGGTCCCTGGGGCTATAAAGCAGCAACTCTACCGCTGCGCCATCGTGACACTTCATTTTCACTTCACCTATCTATGGAAAGGTTTACACTCGGTTTTAGTCTACATAGTCCCTGCAAGTTGATGCACATTCTCTCTTTTCCCCTTGTTAGCCACTGTTGACCGCACCTTCCTGTATTATTTTTGTGGGAGAAACAGAAATAAACAGTTGTTATTATTATAGGGGGGTTGCACGTAAGGTCATCGGGTCAAAGTGTGTGACGCACAGGTCAGCTTCATCCTTCTGGAGGACATGGCAGCCTCCAACATACACTGTTAACACACGAAACGCGTACTTTCTTACCTGTTAAAAAATGGCGAAATGGTCAATTTTTGTGCTGTAAATAATTGTGGAAATAGGGGTAACCGTGAGAGACATTTATCCTACTTCAGAATTCCAAATGTGAGGAGAAATGATGATAGAGAGAAGCGAGAGCTGAAGGGACAACAACAGCTAAAGTGGTTGCCGAACATTGGCTTTGCAGATATCATGATTGAAAATATTGGGAATTATCGCGTTTGCTCACTGCATTTCATCAAGGCGTTCTTTGTGTTTTTTCTCGATTCCTTTGGCATCTAAAAAGTTTCAGAAGTGATAAATCTGGCTGTAAATTTTTTAAATCGCCCATGGTTCTCAAGTGGATTTTTATATGCAAAAAGAAAACGCTTCTGAAGCTAAATTTAGCATTATAAAAAAAAAAATTGCAAACCATACCTGGGTTTTGAATTACATTTTACTCAGTTGCAAGTCAAGGAATGGCATAATTGTTAGTTGTTAATTGGACATAATCCAGCTCAGCAAATTGACAATATCTTTGAAAGGCAGTGGGTGTTTAAGCTGTCAGGACATTTTATTATTTGCCAAAATATACATCTCAAAATATTTAAAAAAAAAATATATATATATACAAAATATACATATTTTTGGACCTATTGTTCGTACTTCTCAGTTGCTAGATTTGAGGCACACTGCGACAATTGAACGGATACGAGGACAGAAGGGGCCCGCTGCACTGGAAGCCATCTAAGTGTTTACCTGCGGTTCACCGTGTGTACTCCAGAAAGCGTTGCGTGGCAATAGTACGGGCCTCGACTGCCATACAGCCTCCCTATTCCTCCCTCCTCTCCTTATGTGTGAGCCATTGCCAATCTACCACCAACTGCATAAATAACATTCCCCAATCTATTTTAGCCAACATTTTGCATTCCGGTTTCCTTCATTTACATTCAAGACCATAGTCTCAAAATCAACAGCAATGTTCTCCATGTGAATGAAGAATTCTACCATTTTATGATCACTTCATGTCAGCTGTCTTGCACAAGATTGCTAATTAACCCTTTCTCACAGTAATACAGGTTGAACACCTCCTTAGAATAGAATAGTTAGAATAGTTTCTTTATTGTCATTGTAACATGGGCCATGTACAACGAAATTTAAAATGTCAGCCAGTCAGTGCAGCATTCAAACATTTCTAAAGCTAACGAAACATCCACGGTAAAACATCCATGGCAATCCTTGGATCGCCATCTCCTCTCCTACAGCACCGCTGCCTCCTCCTTCTACCCCAGAGTCGCCAGCATACTACACCTTCAAAGTGGCACCAGGTGAGAGGGGAGAGAGCCCCACAGTGACCAAAGGGGGCACACTGAAACACAAAGTGCTGGAATAACTCAGCCAACTGAATCAGTCTGAAGAATGTTCCCAATTCCGCCTATCCATGATCTCCGGAGATCCTGATCGGCTGAGTTACTCCAAAACTTTGTGTCCTTTCGGTGGGTGAAGAAGGGCCCGTTGGTGCACCTTGCAAGTCGGGAGTGGCTTCGGCAGCCGGTGCTCTAAACAACCAGGGAGACGGTGCGAGCCGGGGATGGATCGGCAGGTCCGTCCGCTATATCCGACATCTCTTTTAAACAGGTCCTTAAAATGAGGGTTTACTGTATGGTGTTTGCAAAAGTTAAGAGAAAAGATTGAGAGCATAGTTCATTATTTCACGACGTAGGGACACGATCGGAAAGAGCACTCGCCATGCCACCTGTGGTCACTCACGGAATTTCAACTGAGCTCTCAGATTCTTGTCTGGATTATAGGGGTGGATGGACCATCAGTTGCCGGATAATCAAGGTTCAACCTGTACCTGGTTTGTGATAGCCTGTTCTCCATTTGGTTGCTTGACATATTAGTCCAGAAAACCATGCTGAATGCCATTGTACCAAGTACTTGAATGGGGTGGAATATGCTAGTGTGTTCGGGAAAATGATCTAAATCGATATGTGGATAGCCCTACAAAACCCTCCCTTCTCCTGGGACAGGTGCAAGGGCAGGGGACTGAAGAGTTAATGGGGGAGAACTTTGTGACCCGTGACAAAAATTCTATTAAGTTCAAAATAATTATGGAAAACAAAAGGAATAGTCCACGTTGAAGTTTGAAATTGGAAAATTGGAAAAAGACTTATTTTTTGGTATTAGATAGGAACTTACAAAAGGTGATTGCTTGCAGGGTGCTGTTTGCAGGTAAAGGCACCTCCGGCAAGTGGGAAGCTTTTAAACAAGAGATAGGGAGAGTTCTGGGCCAGCATGTTCCTGTCGGATTAAAAGGCAAGGGTGGCAGGAGCAGGATGACAAGAGATATTGGGGCTCTAGTCAAGAAAAAGGAGGCAAGCAGAATTAGCTGGGATCAAGTGAATCAAAAGTATAGGAAGTGTAATTTAGTTTTAGTTTAGAGATACAGTGCGGAAACAGCCCCTTTGGCCCACCGGGTCTGCACCGACCAGCGATCCCCGCACATTAACACTATCCTACACCTACTAGGGACAATTTTTACATTTACCAAGCCAATTAACCTACAAACCTGTACGTCTTTGGAGTGTGGGTGGAAACCGAAGATCTCGGAGAAAACCCACGGGGAGAACATACAAACTCCGGTCAGACAGCACCCGTAGTCAGGATCGAACCCGAGTCTCCGGCGCTGCATGCGCTGTAAGGCAGCCATGACCACATTGAATGGCGGTGCTGGCTCAGGGCCAAATGGCCTACTCCTGCACCTATTGTTTATTGTCTATAACTCTACCGCTGCACCACCCTGACCGCCCATGTGTAGAAATACACCAGGAAATCAGGACAAAAAAGGGGACATGAGAGAGAACTTTAACAGATAAGGTAGAGGAGAATCCCAGGAGATTCCTCAACTTGGATGGGGCATCTTTGAACATAGAACATTACAACTAAAGAATAGGCCTTTCGGCCCACAATGACTGTGCCAAGACCAGCTCTTATCTATTTACATATAATCCATATCCCTCCATCCCCTACATATCCATGTGTCGATCCAAAAGTCTCTTAAATGCCACTCTCCTATCTGCCTCAAGTTACACCCCCAACACCGCTTTCTAACCACTCACCACCCTCCGGGTAAATCTGCACATCTGCTATACTCTTTTCCCCTCTCTCACTTTAAAGCAAAGCCCTCTAGCATTTGATTTTTCCATCCAGGGAAAAAGGTTCTGTTTACCCTCTCTATGCTTCTAGTAATGGTATCTACTTCCATCAGGTCTCCACAACCTCTGGCATTCCAGAGAAAAAGAGTCTGTCCAACCTCTTCTTGTAGCTGATACCACCTAATCCAGGCATCGTTCGGGTAAACCTCCTCTGCACCCTTTCCAATGCCTCTACATCCTTACTGTAATGGGGAAATTTATAACAACACACAATATTCCAAATGCAGCGGAACCAATGTCCTATAAATCTGCATTATCATTTCTTGACTTATTCTTAACGCCCCGACCTATGAAAACACGCATACGATATGCCTGCTATATTGCTCTATCTATGTGTTGCAATTTTCAGGGAATTATCGACTCGGACCCAAGATCCCTCTGTATAACAGGTTCAGGGGCGTGGAACGTTTTTGAAAGTGGGGGAGCTGAGCGATCATTGATCACCAGCCTCGGGAGTACCCGGTGAGGGAGCGGAGCGACCAAGCGGGGGGGGGTGTGGGAAGGTGGCACAATTATTATTTGTTGTTGTTGTTCGACCTCCAAAAACTGGGGGATAATACAGGCCATCCCCCAACTCAAAAAGTGGGGGGATATACCCCCCCCCCCCACCCCAGGATTAACGCCAGTGCCTTCCACGGTATAGAAAATGTAACACATTTTTTAATTGTGTTATAATCTCTCTCTCTCTCTCCCTCCCACTCGGCGGCTAATCACTTTGCTTTCGTTCACTGCCCCATATCGCGACTGTGAACAGAGCTGTGCTTGGCCGATAAGCGGAGGGGAGGGAGGGTTTTGGGAGGGGGGCAGTCGATTTCCCCCACGGCAAGTCGTGGTTTTGCCACGCTCATTGTGCGCTTGTTCTGAGATTCTGGATGGCGGAGGTCCTCAGAGGAAGAGAAAAATACACGAGGGCCGGATAATTTCGGGTTATGAAGCAGGTCTCATCAAAAAAAGTGGAGGGGCTGCAGCCCCCCCAGCTCCACGATGGTGTTAAGAGTCATGCCATTCATTGTATATTTTCCCCTTACATTCAACCTACTAAAGTGCAAGACCACACAATTGTTAGGATTAAACCCCATCAACCATTTCTACACCCATTCTGTAGCTGACCCATGTCCGGCCTTCTTCACAGTCTGCAACCCCAGCAATCTTGGCGTCGTGTCAATTACTAACCAACTGTCCATCTACGTTTACATCCAAGTCATTTATATAAATCGGAAACAGCCGAGGTCACGGCACCGCCCTCTGTAGAACTTCACTGGTCACAGACCCCAGCCTTAATATTGCCCTTCCACCATAGCCCTCTGACTGTCAGTTCTGAATCCATAGACTGCAGTACTGCTTTCAATACCATGATCCACATCTCCAAACTCGTGGAGTTAGCACTCATCGCTGCAACTTCTGGCCAACAGACCACAGATCAGTGAGGATAAGGGACAAATCATCCTCCACAATAATCCTCACCACTTGTGCTCCACAAGGATGATTTCTCAGCCCCCCCCTACTATACTCCTTATATGGAAATGCTAATCCAACTCATACATTGATGGCGCTGAAGTAGAGATGGTTGATAGGTTCAATTTCTTAGGAATTAATATCACCTGCAATTTGTTCTGGATCAGTCACATCGAAGCAATGGCCAAGAAAGAACACCAATGTCTCTCCTTCCTTAAAAGGCTCACAAATTCCAGTATCTTCCCAACAACCATCACCAACTTCTGCAGATGCACATCAGAAAGCATTTTCTTGGGATACATCACATCATGGTTTGTAAACAGCTCCACCCAAGACCACAAGAAATTCCAGAGAGTTGTGGACACAGCCCAGTCCATCACGCAAACCAACCTCCCTTCTATTGACTCCATCTATACTTCACACTGCCTTGGCAAGGCCACCAGCATAAGAAATAAAGTGGATGAGCTTGAGGCTCAGTTATAAATTGGCAAGTATGATGTTGTGGGAATTACAGAGACATGGTTGCAAGAGGGCCAGGGCTGGGAACTGAATATTCAAGGGTATACGTCCTATCGAAAAGACGGACAGGTAGGCAGAGGGGGTGGTGTAGCTCTGTTGGTGAGGAATTAAATTCAGTCCCTTGCTAGGGGTACCATTGAAAAAGGGGATGTGGAGTCAGTATGGCTAGAACTAAGGAATTGTAAGGGTAAAAATACCCTAATGGGACTTATCTACAGGTCCCCAAAACAGTAGCCTGGATATAGGGTGCAAGTTGAATCAAGAATTGTTATGGGAGATTTCAACATGCAGGTAGACTGGAAAAATCAGGTTGGTACTGAACCCCAAGAAAGAGAGTTTGTGGAGTGGCTCTGTGATGGATTCTTAGAGCAGCTTGTACTGGAGCCTACCAGGGAGAAGGCAATTCTGGATTTTGTGTTGTGTAATGAACCGGATTTGATAAGGGAACTCGAGGTAAAGGAGCCATTAGGAGGGAGCGACCATAATATGATATATTTTAATCTACAATTTGAGACGGAGAAGGGTAAATTGGACAAAGGGGACTATGGAGCCATGAAGGAGGAGCTGGCCAAAGTTGACTGGAAAGATAACCTGGCACGGATGACAGTGGAACAACAATGGCAGGTATTTCTAGGAATAATACAGAAGGCGCAGGATCAGTTCATTCCAAAGAGGAAGTAAGATTCCAAGGGGAGTAAGGGGTGACCGTGGCTGATGAGGGAAGTCAGGGACAGTATAAAAATAAACGAGAAGTATAACATAGCAAAGATGAGCAGGAAGCCAGAGGATTGGGCAACTCTTAAAGAGCAACAGACGATAACTAAAAATACAATACGTGGAGAAAAGATGAGGTATGAAGATGAGCTAGTCAAGAATATAAAGGAGGATAGTAAAAGCTTTTTTAGGTATGTGAAGAGGAAAAAATTAGTTAAGACCAAAGTTGGACCCTTGAAGACGTAAAAAGGTGAATTTATTATGGGGAACAAGGAAATGGCAGACGAGTTGAACAGGTACTTTGGATCCGTCTTCAATAAGGAGGACACAAACAATCTCCCTGATGTGACCAGAGGATCTAGAGTGACGGAGGAACTGAAAGAAATTCACATTAGACAGGAAATTATGTTGGGTAGACTGATGGGACTGAAGGCTGATAAATCCCAAGGGCCTGATGGTCTGCATCCCAGGGTACTTAAGGAGGTGGCTCTAGAAATTGTAGATGCATTGGTGATAATTTTCCAATGTTCTATAGATTTAGGATCAGTTCCTGTGGATTAGAAGGTAGCTAATGTTAATCTCACTTTTTAAGAAAGGCAGGAGAGAGAAAACAGGGAATTATAGACCAGTTAGCCTGACATCGGTGGTGGGGAAGATGCTGGAGTCAATTATAAAAGACGAAATAGCGGCACATTTGGATAGCAGTTGCAGGAGCGGTCCGAATTAGCACAAATTTACGAAAGGGAAATCATGCTTGACTAATCTTCTGGAATTTTTTGAGGATGTAACTAGGAAAATGGACAAGGGGGAGGCAGTAGATGTAGTGTACCTGGACTTTCAGAAAGCATTTGATAAGGTCCCACATAGGCGATTAGTGGGCAAAATTAGAGCACATGGTATTGGGGGTAGAGTGCTGACATGGATAGAAAATTGGTTGGCAGACAGGAAACAACGAGTATGGATTAACGGGTCCCTTTCAGAATGGCAGGCAGTGACTAGTGGGGTACTGCAAGGCTCGGTGCTGGGACCACAGCTATATATTAATGATTTAAATGAAGGGATTAAAAGTAACATCAGAAAATTTCTAAATGACGCAAAGCTGGGTGGCAGTGTGAACTGTGAAGAGAATGCTATGAAGATACAGGGTGACTTGGACAGGTTGGGCGAGTGGGCAGATGCAGTTTAATGTGGATAAGTGTGGGGTTATCCACTTGTGGCAAAAACAGCAAGGCAGATTATTATCTAAATGGAGTCAAGTTGGGAATAGGGGAAGTACAACGGGATCTGGGGGTCCTTGTTTATCAGTCAATTAAAGTAAGCATGCAGGTACTGCAGGCAGTGAAGAAAGCAAATGGCATGTTGGCCTTCATAACAAGAGTTGAGTATAGGACCAAAGAGGTCCTTCTGCAGTTGTACATGGCCCAAGTGAGACCCCACCTGGAGTATTTTGTGCAGTTTTGGTCTCCCAATTTGAGGACAGACATTCTTGCTATTGAGGGAGTGCAGCTATTGAGGTAGGTTCACCAGGTTTATTCCCAGGATGGCGGGACTGTCATATGTTGATAGAATGGAGCGGCTGGGCTTGTATACTCTGGAATTTAGAAGGATTAGAGGGAATCTTATTGTAACATATAAGATTATTAAGGTTTGGACACGCTAGAGGCAGGAAACATATTCCCGATGTTGGGGGAGTCCAGAACCAGGGGCCACAGTTTAAAAATAAGGGGTAAGCCATTTAGAACGGAGATCAGGAAAAACTTTCTCACACAGAGTGTTGTGAGTCTGTGGAATTCTCTGCCTCAGAGTGGAGCCTGGTGGAGCCTGGTTCTCTGGATGCTTTCAAGAGAGAGCTAGACAGACCTCGTAAAGATAGCAGAGTCAAGGGATATGGGGAGAAGGCAGGAATGGGGTACTGGTTGTGGATGATCAGCCATGATCACATTGAATGGCAGTGCTGGCTTGAAGGGCCAAATGGCCTACTACTGCACCTATTGACTATTATCTATAATCAAGGACCAGTCTCACCCCAGTCACTTCCTCTTCTCCCATCAGGCAAGAGGTACAGATGTGTGAAAATGCATACCTCCAGTTTCAGGGACAGTTTCTTCTCAGATTATCATGTATCAGGCAACTGAACCATCCTCCCACTAACTAGAGAATGGTCCTGATTTAATATCTACCATAGATGAACCGCGGGCGAGGTACATTCACAGGTTAAGGCCAGGTCTGTTGCATACTAGTCAAACGGTCCCGAGCGGTACAAGGCCTGCTATGATCTCCGCAAAGCCATCAAGGATGCCAAGAAATGATACCGGGACAAACTTGAGTCCTAGTATAATCACTCAGACACACGGAGAGTGTGGCAAGGTCTGAATAAAATAACTGGCTGCAATAACTGTCCTGAAGAAAGTCCATATTGCAGAAGAGGAAGTGCTGGGTGTCAAACGTATAAAGGTAGAATAATCCCCAGAACTTGATTGTGTATCCTAGGACATTGTGGAAAGCTGCAGGCTACTGGCAGAGATGTTTGTATCATTCATAACCATGGGCGAGATGCCGAGGAGACTACAGGGTAGCTAATGTCAAAGGTTTCAAAGATTTTTTTTGTCACATGTACCAATTAAGGTACAGTGATTTGCAAATTACCATATAGCCATACGATAAAAAAGCAACAAGACACACAACCATAAAAGTTAACAATAAACATCCACCACAGCGGACTCCCCACATTCCACACTGTGATGGAAGGCAATAAAGTCCAATCTTCTTACTCTTTATTCTCCCGTGGTCAGGGCAGTCGAACCATCCATCGGGACGGTCGAAGCTACCACAGCCAGCGGTCGATGCTCCCGCATCGGGCCGATCGAAGCTCCCATGTCGGTGCGGTCGAAGCTCCTGCGGCTTGGCGTTCCCGAAGTCGGTCTCTAATCAGAGACTGCGAGCTCCATAATGTTAAGTCCGCAAGCACTCACGGTTGGAGTTCCAAGGTCGAGCCCTGGTAAAGGGATCGCGGGCTCCGCGATGTTAAGTCCGTAGGTGGAGCTCTCAAAAGTCGGTCTCCAGCAAAGGTCGCCAACTGCTCGATGTTAGGCCGCAGTGCGGGCGGAAATAAGATATGAAAAAAAAATTGTATCTCCGCCGAGGTAAGAGATTAGAAAACGTTTCCTCAACCCCCCCTCCCCACACGCACCCCCCCCCCCCCCCACATAAAACAGGCCAAAGAACACTAAAAAACGTACATTTAACACAGACTATTTAAACACAAAAGGGACAGACAGACTGTTCGCTAGGCAGCCATGTGCAGGGAGAAGTCAAGGATCTATAGGTTGGTGAGACTAATACCTGTGAGGGGCGAGATATTGGAAGGGATTATGAGAGACAGGATCAACATGTTCCATGTACAGTAAACCCTCGTTTTAACGGACCAGTTTATTGTGGATTTTGGTTATAGCAGACACACCTGCAATTCATCCCCAACCTTGCACCATCTCCCCAGTCACATAGAGCTACGGCTTCCAACATCACTCGGCATGGACCGGCAAGCACCTTCTTCACCCACCGCATGTTTTGGTTGACGTGGCTGTTGTTGTGGCTCACAATGTAGTCTCTGGGAACAGCACAGGACGCGCTCAGTCACCGTGGGGCTCCCTTCTCGCCTACCTTCTGCTGCTTCTTCCTATCGGCTGTCGCTTTATCCGCTCCTTGCTCAGCCCATGTCACCTTCTCTTTCTCCTGTTGCATTGTCCATCCGACCTCCGACTACCCCTCCCCACCCCCCACCCCACCCCACTGCCTCTTTAGTCACTGACATATTCAACCTAGGTAGTGGAAGCAGGGAGCGGGGAGGGAGCCCAATGGCGACCCAGTGATGGCAGCAGCCTGAAGAAAGCGTTGTCCCCAGGGGCAATGTGAGCTGGAACAACAGCTACGTCAATGGACCATGCAGTAATTGGTGAAGAAGTGCTCGCTGGTGCAGACCAGTGGCACAGGCACCAAGATTTAAGGTGAAAGGACACAAAGTGTTGGAATAACTCAGCAGATTATATCAGTCCCGAGAAGTGTCATCTATCCATGTTCTCCAGTAATGCTGCCTGACCCGTTCAGTTACTTCAGCACTTTGTGGCCTTTTGTGCATTAACCAGTATCTGTAGTTCTTTATTTCAACTACATAAAATGATAATATACTCGGTTATAACACAGTTGGCAAAACAGACACCATTCTCCCCCATATGGTCCATTATTAGGTGTCCTTGAGACTCTTGAAAGGCGCCCATAAATAAAATGTATTATTATTATTATTATAACGAGGGTTTACTGTATACGCATTTGGAAAGACAAGGATTGCTTAGGGGTAGTCAGTACGATTTTGTGCTCTGAAATAGTGTCTCACCAATGTGATATATAGTTTTTCGAAGTGGTGAACAAGAACACTGATGAAAGCATTGTGGTAGATTTTTTCTGCATGGAGTTGAACAATCCCTTTGGCAAGGTACTGCAGGATAGGAGATTAGAATCTCCAGGGCAAGCTAGCCAATACATAAATAATGAGCTTGAAGGTAGGAGTTGGGGATGTTGGTAGTGCTGCTTTTCAGACTGGAACCTGTATCAATTATTGCTACACGAATCATTATTAGGTCCACTGTTTGTTATTTATATTAATGATTAGGATGTGAATGTTGGTGGCATAGTTAGTAAATTTGCAGATAGGCTGGTGGCATAATGGATAGTACAGTGGTGAATCTCTGGAACTCTCTGCCACACAAGGTAGTTGAGGCCAGTTCATTGGCTATATTTAAGAGGGAGTTAGATGTGGCCCTTGTGGCTAAAGGGATCAGGGGGTATGGAGAGAAGGCAGGTACAGGATATTGAGTTGGATGATCAGCCATGATCATATTGAATGGCGGTGCAGGCTCGAAGGGCCGAATGGCCTACTCCTGCACCTATTTTCTATGTTACAGGTTAGATAAAAGTTACAGCGGGATCTTGATCAACTGGACCAATAGGCTGAGGCATGGCAGATGGAGTTTACTTCAGATGAATGTGACGTGGTGCATTTTGGTAAACTAAAGTAGGGCAGGAAATAGCCATTAAAGGATAGGGCCCTGGGGAATGTTGTAGAACAGAGTTCCAAGGGTGCAGGTATAAAGTAATATAAAACAGTGTGACGAAGAAGCCGTTTGGCATGCTTGTCTTCATCTGTCGGTGTATTGAGTGCAGGAGTTGGGCTGTCACTTTTAGTTTCTTATTGCTTTCTTAAACATCATGCATCTAAACCTCTCTCTTGTATTTCCAACTTAGCTCAAGCCCCCAAATCCTGGGTTCAGCCTTAAGGAGCAAAGAATTTAATACATTTACAACCAAATAAAAGGACCCAAGATAGACACAAAATGCTGGAGTAACTCAGCCGAACAGGCTGCATCTCTGGAGAAAAGTTTCGGGTCAAGACCCTTCTTCAGATTGAGGGTCAGGGAAGAGGGAAACTGGAGAAATGGAAAGGTAAGGTGTGAAAACCAGAGATCAAAGCAGACGGTAATCAAGAAAATGTAGAATGTTGGCGGAGGGGAAGCTGACGAGGCATACAAACAGTAAAATTACTCAGGACAGTGAAACTAGTCAGAGAACTAGGTGGGAGGGATGGAGAGAGTGGGAAGGCAATGGTTACTTGAAGATAGAGAAAACAATATTCAAACCGCTGGGTTGCAAGCTACCAATGCGAAATATGAGGTACTATTTCTCCAATTTGCGTTTGGCCTCAAGTGACCTACAATTTATTCTGAAAATAATGCCTCGGTACCACCCTTCCCAGATCCTCAGCCGGTAAACTGCCCTGCAGCCAGCCGGCCGGGTACGAGCCGGTGTGAAGCATAATGCTCACAGCACTGCTAGAGGCCGATCAGCCCTTCAAGCACTACTGACCTGTGGAGAGGCAGAGCAGACGCACGGGCAGGCGGCGGGCCCCCAGGCGCAGCAAGGCCGGCGCGAAGAACATGCATTCGTCGTCCGGGTGAGCGATGACCAGCAGCGCCGAGGTGCCCGGGCCCGGCTCCACGCGGCTACGGCTGCGCTGCTGCCGGTAAATGTAGCGGATCCAGAGAGAATAAAGTAAACTCAGAGCCAACAGGCAACATAGGCCCACCATCTCCATAGCAACCGGTCCGGCCGGCCGCTAGTCCGGCTTGCCGCATCGACCTGAAGAACAGTTCCGCACAGCAGAGGCGGCGCCTAAACCCACTCACACTTCACCCAGCTTCCATTTTCTCCCACCTAGACCTTTTTGTTTGGGTTTCTTCTCCCCCCAATATCACCCAACTTCCATCTTCTTCCCACCTACACCTATTTGTTTGGGTTTCTTCTCCCCACCCACAAGACTTCCCCTCTTTCCCCTCTTTCCCCTCCTCCTATTTATTCATTATCTATTTATTATCTCCCTCATATGCAACCGATTGCACCCTTTTCTACTAATCATTTCCTGTTTACTTTCTCCACCCGACCGCTAACAACCCCTCCTCCCCTGGATCCACACAGCACCTACCACAAACCTTCCCTCGCCTCTTTCTGCCAGCGTACCCCTCCTCCTCCTCCCCTCCATCAGTCTGAAGAAGAGTTTCAACTTTTAAGAAGCATTTCTATGGACAATTAAATCAGCGTGGTATTGAAGGATATGGTATATATGCTGCCGAAAGGGATTTGTGTCGATGGGAAAGAAAGTTGACATTGATGTGATAGGCCAAATAACCTGTTTCTGTGCTGTATGACTATATAACTCCTCCAGATCACATTGTTCCTCCACTATCATTCCTCCCTCTCACAAACCCTCTCCTTTGGCACATACCTTCCTCCAACAACATAACACCTACCCCTCATTTGCACCATCTCTCCCCTCCCTTACATCTTGCTGTCCCCTCCCAACAAAGTCCATCTTCTCCCATCAGCCCACACACACATTACCATACCCACATCGTAAAGTCAGACAGCACAGAAATTATGCCATTTGGTCCATTATACCAATCATGATGAATGCTTACTAATCCAATTTGCCTGAATTAGGCCTATATCCTTTCTTACCCTAACACCCCATCCCCCTTCATTTCCCCCAACCACATATCTCTCATATCCTGATCACCTTACGATTAAGCCACACCACCCCCAATTCCACATTGCTGCACCTCACAGCCCCTTGCCCTCATTTCCACATTCCTGTATCTCCCAGCCCCTTGCCCCCATTTCCACATCCCTGCAAGTCCTAGCCCCTCAATCACATTTCCCATCCCTGCATCTCCCAGCCTCTTTCCCCATCGCTGTAAATCCCAGCCCCAATTTCTCCAGTCCCCTTTCCCCACGCAACTAGACCACCACACCAGTCCCCTTCCTATATCCTATTCCCCCCCCCCCCCCAAATCTTCTACTACCACCAATCTCCTACTCCTCCCCCAATATCCTATTTCCCAATCAACTACCCCCCGAGGCCCCAAGAAATCTCCTATGCCCCAATCATCTCCCACATTCCGACACATTTACGTACTTTTCGGTGACTGCCAATCACCACCCCCCCCCCCCCCCCCCCCGGACACTTCATTATTTTTTTTTTTAATTCAAATCTTTTGCTATGTCGCTCTTCAAGGGAGATGCTAAACTACCACCATTTCGTTGTCTCCTGTACTGTACACTTCCCAATGACAATTAAAATTGAATCTGAATCTGAATCATCTCCTCCTCTCCGTCCATCTCTCCCCCTCCCTATCTTTCTCTGCCCGCTCCCCTCCATCCTCCCCTCCTCTCATCCTCCTCATCCTCCCCCTCCTATCCTCATCCTCATCCCCATCCCCGCTCCCGTCCACCTGCCCCAAGCTCCGGGTTTTGTTGCGGCCACGGGCCAGCGGGGGAGCTGGGCCGCGCAGTCGCAGTTCGCGGTTGCAGCGTTTTTGCGGGCAGGCGGGGAAGGGGCGATGGGGGGAGGGTGGGTGCGGTTGCAGGGTCGGAGCGGATCGGAGAGGAGCTCGGACCGGGCCGGGTCAGGACAGAACAGAGACGCGGGGAGGCAGGCAGGCGGGCGGACGGCGGAGTGAGCGGCAGCGGAGTGAGCGGGAGCGGCCCGAGGCTGAGCGGAGCGGAGCGCAAGATGGCGGCCCTCTCACAAACCCTCTCCTTTGGCACATACCTTCCTCCAACAACATAACACCTACCCCTCATTTGCACCATCTCTCCCCTCCCTTACATCTTGCTGTCCCCTCCCAACAAAGTCCATCTTCTCCCATCAGCCCACACACACATTACCATACCCACATCGTAAAGTCAGACAGCACAGAAATTATGCCATTTGGTCCATTATACCAATCATGATGAATGCTTACTAATCCAATTTGCCTGAATTAGGCCTATATCCTTTCTTACCCTAACACCCCATCCCCCTTCATTTCCCCCAACCACATATCTCTCATATCCTGATCACCTTACGATTAAGCCACACCACCCCCAATTCCACATTGCTGCACCTCACAGCCCCTTGCCCTCATTTCCACATTCCTGTATCTCCCAGCCCCTTGCCCCCATTTCCACATCCCTGCAAGTCCTAGCCCCTCAATCGCATTTCCCATCCCTGCATCTCCCAGCCTCTTTCCCCATCGCTGTAAATCCCAGCCCCAATTTCTCCAGTCCCCTTTCCCCACGAAACTAGACCACCACACCAGTCCCCTTCCTATATCCTTCTTCTTCTTCTTCTTCTTCTTTGGAGTTTTACGGCAGCCGGCATCCACAATGTTGCATTGCTGCCACCTTCTGGCTTCACTCCACAGTCCTCATGTCTTTATATCCTTTTTATAAGGCCAGAGGCCCTCAAGAAATTAAACAACAAATTTACTCCTTTTCCTTCCCCTCCATACTTTAGAATGTTCTTTTCTGATATATCTGTCATTCCAATTTTCTTCATTTCATTGATCAAAACTCTTCTTTCTGTTGCATATCTTCTACATGTAACTTCCTATATCCTATCCCCCCCCCCCCCAATCTTCTACTACCACCAATCTCCTACTCCTCCCCCAATATCCTATTTCCCAATCACCTAAATTGAATCTCCTAAATCCCCAATCATCTCCCACGTTCTCAACCCCATCTCTCCTCTCCCGTCCATCTCCTCTCCCCCTCCCTATCTTTCTCTGCCCCCCTCCCCTCATCCCTCTCCTCCTCTCCCCATCCTCATCCTCCCCATCCCATCCCCATCCCCATCCCCATCCCCATCCCCATCCCCATCCCCATCCCCGCTCCCGTCCACCTGCCCCAAGCTCCGGGTTTTGTTGCGGCCGCGGGCCAGCGGGGGAGCTGGGCCGCGCAGTCGCAGTTCGCGGTTGCAGCGTTTTTGCGGGCAGGCGGGGAGGGAGCGTCGGTGGGTGGGTGGGTGCGGGTGAAGGATCGGATCGGTGAGGAGCTCGGACCGAGCCGGGACAGGACAGAACAGAGACGCGGGGAGGCAGGCGGGCGGACGGCGGAGTGAGCGGCAGCGGAGTGAGCGGGAGCGGCCCGAGGCTGAGCGGAGCGGAGCGCAAGATGGCGGCCCGGGGGTCGAGCCCCTGCCCGTCGGGCTGACGGCGGTGAGTGCGGACAGCCGAGCCCCGGGCCACACGCCCCCGCTTCCACTCGCCTGTTGGCGGGGCGTCCGGGCTCCTATCACTGCATCTCGGGGATCTGTCGCTGCGTAAGGTCACAAACCTGGGCCTAGGCTCAGGCCCAGGCCCCAGGCGGCTATGGTAACGGGCAGGCCCGGGGAGAGGGGGAAGGGATGGAAGGGAGCGAGCGAGTCCATCCGAGGGGGGAAGAGTTTGCCGGATGGCTGGGCGCCTTTGCCAGGGGGAAATATGTTCCAATTATGCGATCCAACCCCCTGTTACGTGAGCCCTAGTTTACAGATGTTTCCAGGGCCTGTTGTTTATGTTCAGTTACTCTCACGCCACCTCATTCTTTTTTTCTTCATATGTTGGGGGCGGGGGGGAGGAAGCGATTTCTAACACAATTAAAATGGGCCATGCCCTTCCTCATTATCCTCTCGTCTCCGAATTTCCATCATGTCAGCCCGAGAAATAAGCATCCTTGTATCTATTTTCATGCTACTTATTCTGTTGGAGCTCATCTCCCATTTTTCATTATATTCTGATTTTTAATTTCTCTACGACATAGATTGAGCCATGATTAACCCCTTTGTAGTCTCTTAGCTGGTGGATTGCCTGCAAGACACTTTTAGTCCGTGGGCCAGAGGGGCCTACTATGCACACTCCCTATGATCCTACTTCTTGGGTGTCATTTTGTTCATTGGTATCTCTTCTGTCGGAAAAATGATGTTCCCAAGAAAAAAACGAATTTGGACTATGTTTTTTTTTTAACCCTTATTTCAATATATGTCAAAATTGTGTTTTTTCACACTTTGCCTTATTTCTTGGGTTCTGTGAATTTGGTACTTGCAATTGAGTCTTTCTTAGTAAAGATACACAAAAAATCTACTAAATTAGGACCATATCATCTTCAACTCTATGAAAATCACCAAGCTGCCAGAGGTTTCACAAATTTGTTACGCTGTTGCATCAGATTGATTGGCTTGACTTTGCCGATTCCTTTGAAGGCACTTGTTGAGTCGCAGCCTGAGAACGCATGCAGTCCAAGTAATGCTGAGCAGTATTCTGAGGAGAACTGCTTTGTAAAATGGGTGACATCTATTAGCCTTTGCCTGTTGCCTCTCCCTGTGTCATAGAACACTGTGTCGCCTTGAATGCCATTTGCATAGTGAAATAGTATGAAAAATATATCATTGTCTGGGCTTTTGACTTGTACGTGGTCATATCCTTGCTTTTTGCCATAGTTGCAGTATAGGACTCGCAAGTCTGTTTCTTCTTGGTTTGATTTCAGGGATTGAATCTCAGACTGCAGTGTCTCTTTCCCATTCTGAGAAGTAAGAAGTGTGGCCTCTCCTTCCTTAATGAAGATCACCTTCCTGCCATGTCATGCTCAATCCACACATCAAGAAGAAGTTCAATGAGCTGTTTCTTGTTCCCATCATTGGTCAAGAACTGACTCCAATCTCTTGGTTTTTTGGTCTTTTCTCCTTTGATTATTCTCTTCTCCGCACACCCATGCCGTGTCCATTTACTTGACTTCACTGAATCTGGTTTGTACATATCGATACTGAAGACTACATCATTAGATGACAATGCATTGAAGATTTTGATGCCAATCTCTTTGAGGTTTGCAGGAATCTCTTTGAGAGTAGAATGCAGCATTGCCATCATCCACTATCAATGTGTTGTTACTGGCAGGAGGTTGTGTGGTCTATATCTTTCAATAGGTAGTGTAGGCCCTTGGATTTATCAGTCTTTGTAAATAAGTTGTCTGATGTACCAACGGAGTGGGGTACAGGGGTCAGAGAGTACTTCATAATCTCCCCTAGATTGAGTTGACTGCCAGAACTTTGTGCTTTGACCATCAGTTGAAAAGCAATATCTCCTTGTTGCTTGTACTCTATAACCTTTTTGTTCAGATGTTTTCAGCTTCACTCTTTTCTTTGTTTCTGCCATGGTTTTGAGCTTCAGATTCTTGATGGGTTCGGAGAATGCTGTCTTTTTCTCAAGTCGTTCTCTGGTGAACTTCTCTTTCTGTTCTTTCCCTGTGGTAAGGACCTTTATGACATCTTTCTCAACTTCAGCTGGAACACGTTCACCAGAAGAGAGTACATCCAACCCAGTCTTGTCATCGACATCAAAATGATTCAGGAAGCTCTTTATAGCATCAATGGCTTTCTTTACACATGCCTCACTTTTCCTTATCTCAGTTGGTTGTTGATCTCTGTGTTTGCTTCCACGATTGGTACCAGAAGTCATGTCTGCGAGGCTGAGAGTTGCAGAGAGAAAGTGTGCCCTTTCTGTTGAAGTTCGAACCCATCTCTGATAAGCACTGTGATTCTCCAAGATGCCAGAGAGCCCAACAACACTACCACCACCTCGAGATTTGCCATGCTTCGTGATCGTCTCCATCGTTTTGTCAACAACACATCGGTTTCCTGGTATGAACGACCTAGCGACACTGATGGCCCCTCTTTCAAGGAAAGACCGGGATGTGATTCTTCGATGTTTGCCAAGAACACAGCAAGATAGGTCAGATAGCGGGAGTAATTGTGACCACCAAAGGTGAAGAGATCAGGCATAAGAAACAGACAGTGCAAGTACAACGGAAAGTTGTTCTCTTTCACAGACCTAATCAATGAGAGAGCAATCCGCACAGAATCCATGTACGACAACCAAAATTGTGCAGTCTTCCCGAGAGATCCCTTTTCGAACATCAGCTTTGAAGCTCTCATACGACTCCATCAATGTGTTGAGATCTGCATTGGCCATGACTTCAGCAAGTTCCTGCTTTGTTGACGATCGGATTAGCTCTTGAAAGATGCCCTTTGATTCCTCTGGTATACCGGACAGCACCGCATCTTTTTCAGCCATAGACAGGAATTCATCAAGAAGTAGCCTCTCCAAGCACTCCACCATCGTCTTGTGGCAGTGCAGGCTTCTGTCATAGTTCTTTCCTGTCATAACACCTTTCATAGAACCAGCAGACATCAGTCCCGATTCCATGAGGATATCCTGAAGTCCGGATCCTTCCATTTTCTTTCCAAGCATTTTGAAGTTTGCACAAATGACATGAAATGTGCCAATCAACACAATGTGTTTCTTGTACTTTGCAGGATGACTCCACATGAGAGGATATGCCTTCATGCAGACACTCAAGTCGAATGTTGTAATGACATATTCTTGGCCAACCTCATGACTTGCTTCTTCAGAAGCTCGTAAACACTCTTGAACTGTACTAAATTCCGTGATGGGATGTTTGATCACAGGATAGTAGTCAATTGTGGTCACATTTTAAGGCACATCACCTGTTGCTGAGACAAATCCAGCCCAAGCTGGAAGCTCTTGATCTTTCTCACTACTCGCTTTCCGGGAAAGCATCCATGCCAGATCTTTTCTTGTACACTGTTTGAATGCTTCATCCCCATCATCACGCTTCCAGTGCTGCACACGAAAATCTGGATTTGCTTTCCAGTTAATATAGGGTGATGGAAGAGGGCCTCAAGAAAGAGGGCAAAATGTGAAATAACACAATTTTATCATATATTGAAATAAGGGGTTAAAAAACATAGTTCAAATGAGGTTTTTTTCTTGGGAACATCATTTTTCCGACAGAAGAGATACCAATGAACAAAATGGCACCCAAGAAGTAGGAGCATGTGGGGGGGTGCACGGTAGGCCCCTCTGGCCCACAGACTATTTGTTTTGTTCCACCACAACGCCATTAACTTTTATCCCATTCTATTCAATGGTTCTTTAACAAGTCAATTAACTACAGGAATGGATCAGTGATTCTTTTGAACTCTTTGAATTATTTTGATAAGGAAATGAACATTTTGCTCATTATTCTAGGTTTGAACCACCAGGGCAGTCATAGTCATACAGCTTGTAAACAGGTCCTTCGACCTAACTTGCTCACACCGACTAATGTGTCCCATCTACATGTAGTCCCACCAGCCTGGGTTTGGTCCATACCACTCCAAATCTGTCCTATCCATGTGCCTTTCCATTTTTTTCTTAAACAGTGCTTTAGTCAGTGGAATGTCAGTGAAACTAACTCAGTGGAAGCTCGTTCCATACAGTAGTAAATTGCAGTACAATATTTTACTTCGATCTTTTTGTAACAACGGTTGATTCACATTTGTTGTTTTTGCATATTAAATATTAATGTCTTACCGGGAAAAAAACAATGTTTGTCTGTGACCATCTGTGGAGAGTTAATGTTTTAGATTGTTGACATTACGTCGGAACTGTGAGAATTGTTTACAAGGGTTCCTCGACCACACTGAATCATATATTGCCCATTTTACATATAAAAAATGTATTTCAAAATTAAAGTAATACTTTTCTGTCTTTTTATTTGAATAGAATAGGTTTATATGTCCTTGCATTAACATTCATCTTTGCTAGTTGCAAGACCTCCAAGGTTGTTATTTCAAGATTACTCCTTGTGCCACTTAAGGCGGATAAGTCTCTACGACGTGAGAGGATCTAAGCCAGGTTATTGAGACAGGCAAGAGAGGAGATTGCTGGGGCCTTGACAGAGATCTTTGTATCCTCCAGCCACAGGCAAAGTCCCAGGGAACTGGAGAAGAGCCAATGTTGTTCCTCTGTTTAAGAAGGGGAGGGCGACATGGTGGCGCAGCGGTAGACTTACTGCCTTGCAGCGGCAGAGACCCGGGTTCAAACCTGACTTTGGGTGCTATCTGTACGGAGTTTGTACATTCTCCCCGTGACCACGTGGGTTTTCCCCAGATGCTCTGGTTTTCTCCCTCACTCCAAAAACGTACAGGCTTCGGTAAAGATTGTAAATTGTCCCTAGTGTGTAGGACGGTGTAAGGGGATCTCTGATTGGCACTGACTTGGTGGGCCGAAGGGCCTGTTTCCGTGCTGTATTTTTAAAAACTAAAACTAAAACAAGCCATAGGGACGAGCCAAGACATTATAGGCTGGTGAGCCTTGTATTAGTGGTGGGAAATTATTGGAAAAAATTGTTAGGGACAGGATCTATTCATATCTGGAAAAGCATAGACATGACTTACAGCTTTGTGCAGGGAAGACCATGTTTACAAAATTGACGTTTTAAGGTGGTAACAAAGATAATTGAAGATAGGGCAGTGGATGTTGCATTCATGCCATGATCCCTCAGAGCCATCTAGAGTGTCCAAACAGGCAATTTGCTCCAACTGGACTATCTGAAGTAGGGTTATGAACTGAAACGCCATCTGTCCATTCCCTCCACAGATGCTGTCTGACCTGCTGAGTTTCTCCTGCACTTTGTATCTGTGTACATATATGTTACCTGAATTAGAGTGTATAAAATTAGCTATGTGGAGAGGTTGGGCATACTTGGAAAGAATGACTGCGGTGGGACAAATCTTTTATTATGTTAGTTGCTTTTCTGAGGCAACTTGAGTGTAGATGGAGTCAATGGTGCGGTCTGTGTGATGGACTGGGCTACATTTACAACTACATGTAATTTCTAGTGGGCCTGGGCAGAGGTGTTTCCAAACTAAACAGATGCAACTCAACATTATGCATACTATGGTGCATCTATAGAAGTTTGTTAGTCACTGGAAACATGCCTAATTTGCCCAATCTCTCAGGAAGTAGAGGTGTTGGTGTGCCTTCCTGGATGTCGCATCAATGTGCCTTTCTATGTTCTAAGTTATGATGAATCTTTCTAAAACACATGTTTGGTCACAAGTGGAGTATTCTGTCCAATTTCAATCAAGTCCCATTTGCCTGCGTTTTCACAATATTCCTGCAAATCTTTCTTATGCATGTACTTGTTCGTGTATTTTAAATGTTATTGTGCCTGCCTTAAGTGGAAGTAGAGTTGCTGTCGGTACTTGAGAAGTGTCTTGATGGGCACTAAATTCGCTTGCTCTGCACATCTCCTTTGAACTTCGCCCATCTCATGTTAAAACTATGCCGTCTAATATTTGATATTTCCATCCTGAAAAAAGTTTCTGTGCTGTACCCTATCCATGCCTCTCTAAATTTTACATATAGATATTCCCCGACTTACATAATGGCTATGTTCCGTAAACCCTTATGCAAGTCAGATTTTGGGCAAATCTGAATCATCTTAAAACTAGGTAGAAACAAAGAACTGCGGGTGCTGGTTAATACACAAAGTGCTGTAATAACTCAGCGGGTAGGGGCGCATTTCTGGAGAACATTGAGTTTTGGATCGGGACTCTTCTTCAGACTGATTCAGTCTGTTGAGTTACTCCAGCACTTTGTGTCCTTTCAACACCACCGACACCTAAGGGATGCACTCGGTCACCGCAGGGCTTCCTCTGATCAACTGCTGCATATTCCAGTCGGCCTTTGCTTTGTCCATCCATGCTCAGTTGCTGCCTTCTTCCCTGGAGTCACCAACATCTTCCGCTGTGAAGCATTATCCAATCAATGAGGGTGAGGAGGGAGGGGGAGTGCACAAGGCAAAGGGAGAAGCGGCAGCTGGTGAGAGGGGGGACCCCCACGGTAACCGAGCGCATTCTTTCAGTGGGAGCTGCCAGAAGAAAGTGCTGTCGGCCAGGGGCTACAACGTGAGCCGCAACAACAGCTCCATCAACCGGATGGTACGATAGCTGGTAAAGCAGGGCTCGCTGGTGCACCGTGTGGGATATGTCGGCGACTCGGCCGGGAGATAATATTCTCCACACTGATCTTACTGTCCTCCGTGTCCTTTTTCATATAAAAAGATGCAAAGTGCTCATTTAGTATCTGGCCTACATCTCCAGACTCCAAGCACAAATTCCCTCCTTTATCCGTAAGCAGTTCTACCTTCTCCCTAGTTCTCCCTCTAGGTTTTAATCTAGGTATAAAAAGATCTTAGATTTTCTTTAATCCGACTCACCAAAGCCATTTTGTGGCCCCGTTTGACCCTTCTAATCATCTACTTGAGTTCTTTCCTCCTTTATATATCTCAAATCCCTGTCTGATTCCATCTTCAAACCTTGCCTGCGTTTCTTTTTGACCAAGTTTACAAGGTCTTTTGTCACCCAAGGTTCCCTTACCATGCCATCCTTATTTCTGCATTATCAAATATTCTGAATTCTGTTCAACTGGCCTTTAAATGACTCCCACATGTCAGACAGGGACTTGCCCAATAACAACTATTCCCAGTGTACCGTCCCGAGTTTCTGCCTAAAAACAATGTATTTTGCCGTGCTCCAAATTAGTACCTTTTTACAAGGTACATTCTCCTTCCTATTCAGATCAATTTCACTATTCACTGTCCTGACAAAAGGTCCCAGGTCAGAATCGTTTCTTCCACAGATACTGCCTGCCCTGCAGATTATTTTCCCCCCTGTTTTCTTTTTTCCGCTATCGAGCAATTGCAATTTTTTTATTTTCATCCTACACACGGTTTTCACCAAACCCGTGAATACCTTTCAATTCAAACTGCAGCTGTTGCTTTGAAAGAGAACCTTTAAAAGGTGTGTTATGCTTTCAAGACTGCAGTGGATGAAAATAGCAAAATTAGACATTGATCATGGTAAAAAATACCGTCTGCTGCAAAAATCATCAATTTGTTGCAATTGAAAAATCCAAACATGGGCAAACTATAAATGTATGGACAACTGAATTAATGAAAATAAAACAAAACTGCAAATACTAGAAATCTGAAAGAAAACCCAAACATGCTAGAAACACTCAACACAAGGCAGTATGTAACAGTTAAAATTTAATTCTGAAGAGACTTCAGTAGAACTGGGACTGTGGGAAGTTGGCTTGAAATTGCTGAGTGGTGCTGCTTCTCTTGAAGAGGGTTAAGGTGGAGCCTGATGGGATCTACCATTGAGAGAGGCAAGAGAGAAAATTGCAGAGGCCTTGACGAAGATCTTTGTGTCTTCACTAGTCATAGGTAATGTCCCAGAGGACTGGCAAGCATTGTTCCTTTAAAAATGGATGTCTAAATAAGTTATATACCAGCGAGCCTCAAGTGAGTGGTAGGGAAGCTATTTAAGATGATTCTTTGTGATAAAAGGTACTTACTTTTGAAAGAGAAAGGGCTAATTAGGGTCAGTCAGCCTGGCCTTGTGCAGGACAAGTCATGTCTTACAGACTTGATTGTCTTTCGAAATGACGATGAAGGTGAATGAGTATCTATACTTTTAGTAAGACATCCTTTTGTAAATCCAAAGGGTTTCTACAGCTATATTAATAGCAAAAGGATAACGAGGGATAAAATTGGTCCATTGGAGAGACAGAGTGGACAGTTATCTGCAGAGCCAAAAGAGATGGGGGAGATATTGAATAAATTTTTTTCTTCGGTATTCACCAAGGAGAAGGATATTGAATTATGTGAGGTAAGGGAAACTAGTAGAGTAGCTATGGATACTATGAGGTTCAAAGTAAAAGAAATACTGACACTTTTGAAAAATATAAAAGTGGATAAGTCTCCAGGTCCTGACAGGATATTCCCTAGGACATTGAGGGAAGTTAGTGTAGAAATAGCCGGGGCTATGACAGAAATATTTCAAATGTCATTAGAAACAGGAATAGTCCCCGAGGATTGGCGTACTGCGCATGTTGTTCCATTGTTTAAAAAGGGTTCTAAGAGTAAACCTAGCAATTATAGACCTGTTAGTTTGACTTCAGTGGTGGGCAAATTAATGGAAAAGATACTTAGAGATAATATATATAAGCATCTAGATAAACAGGGTCTGATTAGGAACAGTCAACATGGATTTGTGCCTGGAAGGTCATGTTTGACTAATCTTCTTGAATTTTTTTGAAGAGGTTACTAGGGAAATTGACGAGGGTAAGGCAGTGGATGTTGTCTATATGGACTTTAGTAAGGCCTTTGACAAGGTTCCTCATGGAAGGTTGGTTAAGAAGGTTCAACTGTTGGGTATAAATGCAGGAATAGCAAGATGGATTCAACAGTGGCTGAATGGGAGAAGCCAGAGGGTAATGGTGGATGGCTGTTTATCGGGTTGGAGGCAGGTGACTAGTGGGGTGCCTCAGGGATGTGTGTTGGGTCCTTTGTTGTTTGTCATGTACATCAATGATCTGGATGAAGGTGTGGTAAATTGGATTAGTAAGTATGCAGATGATACTAAGATACTAGTGTTGTGGATAATGAAGAGGATTTCCAAAGTCTACAGAGTGATTTAGGCCATTTGGAAAAAATGGGCTGAAAGATGGCAGATGGAGTTTAATGCTGATAAATGTGAGGTGCTACACCTTGGCAGGACAAATCAAAATAGGACGTACATGGTAAATGGTAGGGAATTGAAGAATACAGTTGAACAGAGGGATCTGGGTATAACCGTGCATAGTTCCTTGAAGGTGGAATCTCATATAGATAGGGTGGTAAAGAAAGCTTTTGGTATGCTAGCCTTTATAAATCAGAGCATTGAGTATAGAAGCTGGGATGTAATGTTAAAATTGTACAAGGCATTGGTGAGACCAAATCTGGAGTATGGTGTACAATTTTGGTCGCCCAATTATAGGAAGGATGTCAACAAAATAGAGAGAGTACAGAGGAGATTTACTAGAATGTTGCCTGGGTTTCAACAACTAAGTTACAGAGATAGGTTGAATAAGTTAGGTCTTTATTCTCTGGAGCGCAGAAGGTTAAGGGGGGACTTGATAGAGGTCTTTAAAATGATGAGAGGGATAGACAGAGTTGATGTGGCCAAGCTTTTCCATTTGAGAATAGGGAAGATTCAAACAAGAGGACATGACTTCAGAATTAAGGGACAGAAGTTTAAGGGTAATATGAGGGGGAACTTCTTTACTCAGAGAGTGGTAGCGGTGTGGAATGAGCTTCCAGTGGAAGTGGTGGAGGCAGGTTCATTGGTATCATTTAAAAATTAATTGGATAGGCATATGGATGAGAAGGGAATGGAGGGTTATGGTATGAGTGCAGGCAGGTGGGACTAAGGGGAAAAAAATTTGTTCGGCACGGACTTGTAGGACCGAGATGGCCTGTTTCCGTGCTGTAATTGTTATATGGTTATATGGTTGTTACATGGTTACATCTGACAAGGTCCCTCATGATCTAGAAGATTAAGATGCATAGGATCCATGGTGACTTGACAATTTGGATTAAGAACTGACTTACCTATAGAAGACAGTGTCGTGGTAGAAGGGTGTTATTGTGACTGGAGGTCTGTGCCAGGACCTCGGTTGTTTGTGATAGATATAAACGACTTGAACAAAAATTGGTTAGTTAGTATGTTTGTTGAAAACACATAAATAGTTGAGTTGCAGACAGTGAGGAAAGCTGTCAAAGGATACAGCAGGATGTAGATCGGCCACAGAAATGGATGGAGAAATGTCGGATGGATTTTAAGGCATTGTTAAGACTTTAAGCCAAGTGTGAAGCATTGAGCTTGGGAGGTAAAATGTGAGGGGAAAGTATGCAGTTAATGGCAAGGTCCCAAGATATGGGATCCATGTCCATATCTCCCTAAAAGCAACAATATAGGTAGATAGTGGTAAAGAAGGTATATAGTATGCCTGCCTGCATTGGTCAGGACATTGAGATAAGAGCCAGGAAGTTAGGTTGTAGCTTTACAAAACTTTGAGTAGGCTGAATTTGCAGTACATGAAATCCTTGTTATAAATGGACGTGGGAGGGGAGGGGGGGGGGCGGGGGGGGGGGGGGGGGATGGTGTCCGTTATTGTCGATTGTCTGAGTAATAGAGTATCATTGTATAGATGGTGGTTAATACACAAAAGGACACAGAGTGCTCGGCAGGTCCAGCAACATCTCTGGAGAACATGGATAGGTGACATAGGTTGAGACCCTTCTTCAGGCTCGCAGTCTGGGCCTGATGAGTTGACTGCCCTGGCTTGCTGGTAGCCAAGGGAGAGGTGAGGATCAGCAGAGTTATTGACCCGCGGGTGGCGAGAGTGCGGGTAAGGGGTGGTGGCAGGTGCTGTCTATGATCGGCTGAGCAAGGGTTTGACCTTGAAGCAGCTGGCGAGGCGGTGCAAGCCTGGTTTGGAGGCGAAGGTCGGCAGGTCTGGCCTGGAAGCGGCTGGGGATGGCATCATTAGCCCGGCCTGACTGAGAGTCAGTTGGACTGGTCTGAAAGCAGTCAGGGTGGTGGCGCGGGTCGGCGGCAGCTTCAGTGGTCATTGACACTGCATCTCCAGGTGCTGCTGCGGGTCTTGGTCTCGTTGCCGTCGGGTGTGCGGAGTGATCCAGTGGTGGGTCTCGACCAAAAACATCACATACCAATGCTCTCCAGAGATTCTGAGTTACTCCATCGCTTTGTATCCTTCATCATTGCACAGGTGTCGGTCATTGCATGTCGATTTCAATTCCCTCCACAGTATAACTAGCAGCATGTGTTCTTAAAGAGACACATGTGTCTGATTATGGTGGGGACTCCGTCCGCTATAACCAAAATTGTTATAAAAAGGTCTGTAATAATGATGGTTTACTGTATTGTGTGCAGTTCTAGTTGTCCCATTTCAAGGAGGTAGTAGATACCTTGAAGAAGGTACAGAAGAGGTTTGGTATTGGTTTATTATTGTCACATGTACCAAGATACATAGAAACATTTTGTATGCATGCTATCCAGTCAAATCATACCATACTTGAGCATAATCAAGCCATACCCAAGGTTTACTAGGATGCTGTCTGGATTAATGGGTATTAGTTATAAGGAATGGTTGGACAGACTTGGATTGTTTTCGTTGGAGGCTGAGGGGTGACCTTGATAGTTCATAAAATGATGAGAGGAATCGATAGGGCGGACAATCAGAACCTTTTTCCCAGGGTGGAAATGTCAAAGACTAGAAGGCATAGCTTTAAGGTGTGACGGGGAACATTTTAATGGAGATATGTGAGGCAGGATATTTTACACAGAAGGTGCTTGGTACCCAGAACACGCTGCCAATAGTGGTGGTAGAAGCAGATATAATAGTGGCGTTTAAGAGGCTTTTGGATAGGCTCATGAAGATGGGTGGATATGGATCATGTGTAGGCAAAGATTAGTTTAACATGGCACAAACATTGTGGGCTGAAGGGCTTGTTTTTGTGCTG
The DNA here is from genome assembly GCF_028641065.1 of Leucoraja erinaceus. NCBI lineage: Eukaryota > Metazoa > Chordata > Chondrichthyes > Rajiformes > Rajidae > Leucoraja > Leucoraja erinaceus. Next base: position 2,067,953 of record NC_073404.1, on the reverse strand, counting down.
TAATGTTCTATGTCCTTTGCTATCTATGACTCCCAATTTGAATATCATCTGAAAATCTACTAATCAGGCTACCTACATTTTTGTATATTGTAAACAACAATCGTTCCAGCATTGATTTCAGCGATGCATCCATGGTTATAGATTACAGTCAGAAAAATGCACATCCCTCTTTTGTCTCCCATCACCAAATTGCATTTGGATCCAGATTGCCAACACATCTCAGATCCCTTGTGCCTTAACCCCCTAGACCAGGGGTGTCAAGCTCGTGTCCCGCGGACCGGATGGGGCCGCGAAGGGGTCCGATCCGGCCCACGGGATTTCCCCGATGCCAGAGCGGGCTGCAGCTGTCCGCGATGCCAGATCAGACTGCATTGGCACGATCCGGCGCGCATAAAGACGCATTTTGCCCATGTCCTAAAATGAGTTAAAATGCGTTTGACGCCCCTGACCTAGACTAACATACCATTTGAGTTAATCTTGTTAAAAACTTTGCTGAAATCGATATGTCACCGTTTTTTCCCTTCATTGATTTTCTTAGTTACATTCTCCAAAAAACACCAGATGTGTGAATATGATCTCCCATGTACTAAACCATGCTAACTCCTAATCTGTCTCAACCTTGCCAAGTGAACACAAATTTTGCTCCTCAGAATCAGTAACAGCTTAACTACTCAATGCACTGGCCTGTAGTTTCCAGGCTTATTTTACTACTCTTTTTGAGCAAGATCCAAAATTATCTTTCCTCCAATTATCTTCAAATTCACCTGTGGCTAATGGAGATATAAACCTCAACAGACTTTTATGCCATGTACATCCCTCGTGCACCTGACATGTGCTTCCTATTTCCTGACCAAAGAGCATTTTTAATGTTTGCCTTCATTGGCTAGGGCATTGAATACAAAAGCATGGAGCTCTTGGCACAACTTTATAAAACATTGAAGATAGACACAAAAAGCTGGCGTAACCCAGTATGTCAGTCAGCATCTCTGGAGAAAAGGATCCCAATGGTGGAAGTTTCGATCGAGACCTTCTTCACCACACATTCATCTGTCCTATCTTCCTTTATCTGTTCATGTGGCAAAGGGATGTGCTCAGATAGAGAAGGTAAATTCAACAAATTAACTCCCTAAATTCCTTTTGCAAAAACATCACCCTTCTTAATGTTTCGTTATACAAGGAAAGGTCTGAACTGCTCAATGGTCACATTCATTAGCACTGTGGGTAGGTGCCCCACGAGTTCCCTGCTGATCAGACAGACCTTTCTAATACGATGACTAGGGTGGTTCTAGGCATGGATGAGAGGGTTTCTGTTGTGATCATTAATTATTACATGAGTACCTCCCCCGATGCGGACTGACACAGGTGATTCAGCAAAACGATGAAAAATCCCAGGTCTGCCTCTAAGATTTTTAGGTGTATCATTGCTGATATGTAATTAATGCATTGGAGTTTAATGGACTACAGCATAAACATGTTTGCACATATGTGGAAACACCAGGTTGTTTCCTGGGGATTTCATGTTGAAATGTCCGTAAGGAGAGACTGGATGTCCTACCTTGTTTAGGCTGGCGGTTCGAGGATTTGGGGGGAGGGGTGGGTCAAATAAATTAAAGTTTATTATAATTAGCAGCGCTCTTGTGAGTATTACGGTAGATCATCAGTGTTTGGCCCCAAAGTCGATGTATCTGGTGACTGAGGCTTGCAAAAGAGCATTTTTAATGTTTGCTTCTCGGCAAACATTTGAATCAAAAGCATGGAGCTCTTGGCACAACTGTATAAAACAAGTGCTAGACACAAAAAGCTAGGATTAGTACAGTCAGCATCTTGGCATAGACATGGTGCGTTTCAATCGACTTTCCCATCTTCAGACTGAGAGTATTTGACTCAAGAGATATAGAAGGTCTATAGAATAATTGAATGAAAGATATGAAAACAGCAACGATGAATGATCAAGGAAATTAGTTCCTCATGGTAAAAGATAGTGTGGGGTAAGATAACGAGTTAGCACGGAGATGTGGACGATGACCAGGCTAATGGAGAGAGAGAGGGGCTGCAGGTGGGAGAGCAAAGGACTGCATGGTGTTCAGCAAAACGATAATCCCAGTCTTTTTTTAGATTGGTTTTGATGGAATAGAAAATGACATGGTGGCTTGATACAGGGCATGATGCACATATTGGAAAATGACTGACACTCCAAAAAATGTAAGGAGAGTTCAGGATGTCCCCTCCGGGCAAGGTTCCAGGATTTGGGGGCGGAGGGCGACATACTGATTAGTCAACCCTAGCAGCGGTGTGCGATTCAGATCATACCTTCCCCCAGTGGTATGTATCAGGACTGGTAATTGCAAAACATTTAAGATACATCTCGGCAAACATTTGAATCACCAAGGCATGGTAGTCTACGGACCAAGTGCTAGAAAATAGGATTAGTACTGATAGTTGGCATAGACACGGTGCCCTGAAAGGACTTTTCCTGTTGTATTTGACTCTGACTCTATGTGTATTTGCTGGTCAGAACAACAGTTAATCGGTGAGATTAGTTCCTCATGGTAAAAGATAGTTGGGAAAAGATGATTAGCACGGAGATGTGGACAAAGCTAATGCAAGCTGAGGTGGGACATATGGCTGATGGTTCTGGTTTTTTTTTTAGGTGTTTTTCTGGAAAGATGATGACATGGTGGCTTGATTCGCAGGATGCACTTGAATGACTGACACTCCAAAAAATGTCAAGTTCAGGTTACCCCTCCGGGCAAGGCCCCTTTGGTGCGGATGCGACCCGTTACCCTGCTCATGCGATTCAGTATACCTTCTCCAGTGGTAGGCATCAACAGGTAGGTAAAAGATTTTATCTGAAATAGCAGGTGCTACAGCCTGGATTGTTTTTTCTGTTGCAGGTTTTCATATTGAATTAATTAAGTAGAATATACACTCTGTTATCTGGCACACATTGAACTTGATAGATGCTCGTTAATCCAATTTGCGATTACCCCAATGTGAGAGCCTGCCACTGCCTGACAGTCGTTTGGCTGCTGCTTCGGAAGTGCTGATTAGTGGAGAAAACTGCTTAGTGTTGTGTTGCAAGACTGAGATTTTACTGTCATGGTAGACCTGCGGGAGTTTTCTTCAGGTGCTCCAGTTTCCTCCCACACTCTAAAGACTTACAAGTTTGTAGGCAAATTAGAAACATAGAAAATAGGTGCAGGAGGAGGTCATTCGGCCCTTCGAGCCAGCACCGCCATTCATTGTGATCATGGCTGATCACATTGGCTTGGTAAAATTGTAATCTGAGCCTAGTGTATTTAGGATAGTGTTAGTGTGCGGGGATCGTAGGTCCGTAGCCTTGCCAGGTCATCTGGTTTCCCGGAACAACAGAAGACACATGATAATGATACAACAATACACCTCTGATCCATTAACTATACCTCTCCAGTCTTTCTGAAGCTCCATGTACTGCTAGATATTTAAATTAAAAAAACATTAAATGTAAATTAAATTTACCGAAAATGTGTATCTTCTGCCCAACTGGAGTGGGGAAAGAGGGAATAACTGGAGAGGAAATGGTCCTTTGATTATGTCGGCTGCATTTCTGAGGCAGCATGAAGTCTGGATGGAGGAGGAAGGCCGATGTGTGTGATGGACTGGGCTACATCCACACAACCCTGCAATTTCTTACAGTCTTGAGGACGGCTATTAATAGGTAGAGAGTTCCAAACCAAGCTGTGATGCTTCCAATGGGATGGTTTCTAGGTTGCATTTGGAAAAAGCTGGTAAGTGTCATTGGAGAGCTGCCTTGGACTTCTGAGGAAGCTGAGGTGGTGTGCCATCTTAGCCATAGCTTCATCGCGGATGTCCAGGACAAATTGTTCATGATATTTACACCTCTGAATGCATCTTTTAGTGTGCATAAAAATTAAATGTGAAATTTGTTGTATTATAGGATTAAATAAAAGCCAACAAAGGGTAGGGAGGGGTCATACAGCTTTGAAACTGGCCTTTTGACGTATTGAGTCAGCACCCACCTTTGACCATCCATTTTACATGAATCCTATTTTTTATTCTCTGCATATCCTCAAACTCTCTTCTCCCTACCCCTGCTACCCAAGATTCTGCACACGTACCAATTTACAGAGGCCAGTTAACCTACCAGCTCACACATGGGAAAACCCACATTGTACCAAAGACATTGTGAGACCCCGACAGACCCCAGGACCCAGGTCTCTGCCACTGTGAGGCATTTGTTCTAATATCTGCAGCACTGTGCTGCTCCAGGAAGTCTCGGGAGCACAAGTCTGTGAAAACAGTAACACATAAAGGTCACACAGTGCTGAAATAACTCAGTGAAATAACCCTTAGGGTTTCGGCCCGAAACATTGACTATTTCCTTTGCTCCATAGGTGCTGCGTTTCTCCGCACTTTTGTCTACCTTCCTGCAAAAGTTAATGCTTTGGGCAACTTTCCCACAAAGTTAAGGGTTAAACTCGTTTTTTTCACATAACGATGGGTGCTTTAGGAACATAACATCTTTTTCAACCAGTGGAGACCTCTACCTTCAGGAGCTGGCAGAACACAATGGGCAGGGTGTCAGTGTTTGACAGCATCGTGAAAGTGGTTCCTCAGAGTGCTCTGGTTTCTTCCCACATCCCCAACATGTAGTGCAGTGCAGGCTAATTGGCAACTATAAATTATATGACCGTGGTGGTTAATCAGAATTAAGGGCAATTAACAGGCAATTAAGGGTCAAGGTTGCAGGGAAATACATGAGGGCTGGAATGAATAGGATTGCTCATAGCCAGCATCAGCTCCTGGACCAAATAACTGTCGCAAATAAAAAATAAAATAGTATCTTTATGGATCTAGTACGATGTAGCTTCTCTATCCGTTAGGTTAATGGGAAATGTGGTCCTCATCACGTTACCTGCTGTTTTGGCTGCATGCAGCATTACAAGTGTTTCATTATTCAGTTGCATGCCATGCTGATTAACACAAAATCTGATTGCGGGCTGTTATTTTGCAGGAGTTTGCAGTTCCAGATTATCGTTCTCACCTTCAGGATTCGCAACTCTTGCAGCAACAGCAGCATCAGCAACTCCGAAGACGACCTTCCCTGCTTTCAGAGTTCCATCCAGCCTCTGACAGGTTAGTGATTTTTAACTTGCATTTAAAGAATCAGGAATCGTCCTTTTTATGGTTCATTTTTCTTCTTGCTGAAAGGAAAATTGTTTAATAATTAAAAAAAGTACTAGGAATAGGTGATGTGGCCTATTGCTGCTGCTCTGAGAATGTGCTGGGCTGAGGACAGATTATCAAAATGTAGGCCCAGGATTATGACTAGACTGCCATCCTGCCAATGATGCACCCTTGACTTTCTCTTCCTGCACTCAACAATCATCTCCTTGGTCTAGTTAATGACAAAAGCAGGATTTTTGTTCTAGATTATATAATAGAAACATAGAAAATAGGTGCAGGATGAGGCCATTTGGCCCTTCGAGCCTGCACCGCCATTCAATATGATCATAGCTGATCATCCACAATCACTAATCCTTGCCTGGCTTCTACCCATTTCCCTTGATTCCGCTAGCCCCTAGAGCTCTATCTAACTCTCTTTTAAATTCATCCCGTGAATTGGCCTCCACTACCTTCTGCAGCAGAGAATTCCACAAATTCACAACTCTCAGGGTGAAAAAGTTTTTTCTCATCTCAGTTTTAAATAATTAGATTATTGATCTTCCTTCTGTACTCTGTACTCATACCATGTGAACTTTCTCAGCACTGCCTCCAATGTTGGCAAGTCCATCCTTAATAAGCTGACCAAAACTCCATGCGATATATCCACACGTGATCTCGCCAAACTTGTGTAAGGAGTAAGACTTACTGTACACGTGACAATAAACTAAATTAAACTTTGGTACTGCATTCCCAAGCAATGAAGATTTACCGGCTTCTGACTTTATCAACAAAATAACCTTGTTTCATATTATATTCTTTTGCCAATTTTTTTCCGCTCTCTTAACCTGCTACATCCCTTTGTAGACTTTGTGTCCTTTTCGTAATCTCCATACTGACTCTTATGATTGGACAAAATTATGTCCTCGAGGGTTGTAATTCCCAGATTATTCCCGGTGACTCTTGCTAGTGAGGGTTGGAATAGAAAGATGGCGATGGGTGAGTTCTGGCAGGATTTTTGATTTTTGTACCATCTCTTCAGGGGCAGTGGGTGGATGACCTGTACAAGGAGACGGGTTACGCCTGAACTGCAGGGGAACCAATATCCTGGTGGGCAGTTTTTCCAGTGTTACTCGGGAAGATAGAGATTGACAGGGACCAGGAATCTTCCAGGGACCAGGTGGCGTGAGGCAGGTGGAAGGCTGGAAGTTGATACAGAAGTCAATAACAGCAAGTTCAGTAGGCAGGAGGACGTCAGGGAGTCAGGATGCTATGTCACCAGGCTAATAAAGATGAAGACATTTCCATCAGAGCCTCAGCAATTTCCTCCCTTCTCATAGCGCCCCTGGATAGATCCCATCAGGCCCTGGGCTTTCTCCACCTTAATCTTTAACTCTTCCTTCTTCCTGATACAAATGTTTCAGAGTATTAGCGCACACCTCCACTAACTGTACGGAATCAAGGAATATAGGGAAAAAGCAGGAACAGGGTACTGATTTTGGATGTTACACAAAAAAGCTGGAGAACCTCAGCGGGTGCAGCAGCATCTATGGAGCGAAGGAAATAGGCAACGTTTCGGGCCGAAACCCTTCAGACTGATCAACAAAATAACCTTGGGGACAAGAAAGGGAAAAGGAGGAGTAGCTTTTGCCAAATTTTTTTCAGGGGGGCTCGCTCTCTTAAACCTGCTACATCCCTTTGGAGACTTTGGGAGACAGCAAGGACTCCATACAAAACTGGGAGAATTCGATGTTCATGCCCCCGGGATGCAGACTCCCCAAACGGAATATGAGGTGCTGTTCCTCCAGTTTCCGGTGCTGCTCGCTCTAGCCATGATGCAGACCCAGGACAGACAGTTCGGAGCGGAGTGGGCGGGGGAGTTGAAGTGCTGAGCCACCGGGAGGTCAGCTTGGTTATTGCGGACCGAGCGGAGGTCAGGGGCGAAACGTCGCCCAACCTCCGCTTGGTCTCACCGATATAGATCTGCTGACATCTAGAGCAGCGGACGCAATAGATGAGGTTGGAAGAGATGCAGGTAAACCTCTGTCGCACCTGGAACGATTGCTTGGGTCCTTGAACGGAGTCGAGGGGGAGGTAAAGGGACAAGTGTTGCATCTCTTGCGGTTGCAAGGGAAAGTGCCCGGGGAGGGGGTGGACCGAGAGGGAAGGGAAGAATTGACAAGGGAGGTATGGAGGGAGCGGTCTTTGCGGAAGGCAGATATGGGGGGAGATGGGAAGATGTGGCGAGTAGTGGGGTCACGTTGGAGGTGGCGAAACTGACGGAGGATTACTTTTTGTATGTGACGGCTGGTGGGGTGAAAGGTGAGGACTAGGGGGACTCGGCCCTTGTTGCGAGTGCGGGGATGGGGAGAGAGAGCAGTGTTGCGGGGTATGGAAGAGACCCTGGTGCGAGCCTCATTTATGGTGGAGGAGGGGAACCCCCGTTCCCTGAATAGTGAGGACATTTCAGATGTCCTGGTGTGGAACGCCTCATCCGTGGAGCAGATGCGGCGTAGACGGAGGAATTGGGAGTAGGGGATGGAGTCCTTACAGGAAGCAGGATTTAAATACTGATTTTGGATGGTCAGTCATGATCATATTGAATGGCGGTGCTGGCTCGAAGGGTCGAATGGCCTACTCTTGCACCTATTTTCTATGTTTCTATCCTCCACATCCTTCTCCCTGGTGATTACTGACAAGAAGTGTTTCTTATCCATGGCTCCACGCTTACAATTTCCGTTGGTCATTAAGGGGACTTGCTCTTTTCCTTGCTACCCTTTTGCTTCTAATATGTGTAGAAGATTTGGGGATTTTCCTGAATTCTGCTTGTCAAGCCTTCATGACTTTTTTAACCCTCCTAACCAGTTCTCTCCTATATGCTCTCTCTCTCAAATTCCAAGGATACCAATTGTCTATATTGAAATATGGCTCCCTCTTTTTCCGATTAATTTCAATTACTTTTCTTCAATTTCCTTTGTCAAACAAGATTCCTTAATCTTGCCCTTACAGGGACATGCTGACTCTAAACTCTGACTATTTGGCTTTTCAACTAGTTTTTTGCATTCTCTCCAACAACTGCTCCAAAGGCCAGGTTTTACCAGGTTCTGTATTGTAGAATTGGAATCAGCCCTCTCCCAACATAAGATCCTGACTCTAGTTCTTTTCCATGACTACATTAAAATTCTACACGGGCTTGAGATTATTGATTTGTCTACTCAGTTCTTCATTGAAGAGACTAATTCATTTGGGAAAATGATTTGTTTTTCAGGCCTCAAGAGAGGAGAAGTGGCTATGATCAGTCATACCATAGCGTGGCTGGCCAGCCTGATCACGATTCACTGGAAACCAAACGTCCACGACTTGAACAGGTACCTGAACCCCACTTTCAGCGTGCTACAGTACTGCCCCTAGTGCACCCTGTCCCAGAGGGGCTTCGAGCACCCACAGAGGTGAAGAAGGTAAGTGCTGGTTGATAGAGTAGGCAGCACTATAGATGGTGTATTCATTTAAAATATATAATCTTCGAGCCTATATGTATGCAACTCGGTGAAATAAGCTAAAACGTGGAATTACGCAGTTGTTATTTCGTTAGCACCTGGGAAAAATTACCCTTTTAAGTAGAAAAGCATTCAACAAAATATTTGGGTCCAAGCTTGGTGAGCTAACTTGCATTGTACGTTTGAGTGGATCTGAAAGACTTTTAAAATATTTTCAGCTTTCAAGTGCTTGTGTTTTTCCGTTTTAACTGAGTGAGAGTAAGCTTGGATTGTATAGATTTCACAGATTGTTTCAAATAATTTATTCTGTTGGTTGTTGGCAGTAAATGATTATACTAAAAAACTAAGCGTCATTCTTTGTAATGCTCTGAGTATTTCTTGGCATCCATACAGGTGTAGATTGGCAAATTCCCCTTTTCTTTTAATAGATGCATAGTACTGAATCTTTTCCGGCTTTTCCTTGAATAATTCTCATGGCTTTTGTATTGATTTGCCTTAATTTTCTGTTTCGTTCATTTTATTAAATCATAATCTCAGCCTCGTAAAATTGGCTTTTTCCCAGTTTGGAACATTTTACCCCAATCTATCGTCATCCGTTTCCTGTGGCAAACTTATGGTAATTATATCTTTTAACTGCACTTCCCTTTGCCCTGGGTCTCAGCATTAAGTCCAATGCTGCCCTCTCCCTTGCTGGTCTTGCAAGGTACTAATTAAAATTGGTCTAAAGCCTATACTTTTAAGGTGTTCAGCTCCTTGTATAATTTACCCTGTAGATTGGAACTGTTCCAATTCATGTTAAGAAAGTTAAAATCTTTAGCTATCCCTTTGTCCTGCCATTTTCTGCAAGCATGTTGGTCTTGCCCCTGTTGAGGTGCAACCTATCTGGCATATAGAGCTCCAGCCTTCCCCATGAATGATAATATAAATCTCCCCCCTTGCTCTAAGGGCTCCTGTTTTTAAAACTTAATAGTGCTAAATATCATAGGATAATACATAATTCTCATTGAGTGCGAGTGTTAGCTGAATCCAGGGAGGCCTTTTGTCCTGAAGCTTTGTTACTAAACCTCCGTGATAGCACTTGTAGATAGAATAGAGCTAGACATTTCAGTTCAGAACCAGCTCAAAATTTTAATCCATGTCTGTTTTCTCGCTATTTGAATTTTTATAGCTATACTAGTAAGGGTCCAATACCAAGGTAGAGACTCAGGAGACTGTAGATGCTGGAGACTGGAACAAAAAACAAACTGCTGGAGGACCTTAGTGGGACAAGTAACACTTTATTGAGTGAAATGGGCAGTTGGCATCTCAGGTCAAGAGCTTTCATCTGAAGAAGAGTCTCGACTGGAGATGTTACCTACCTATGTTCTCCAGGGATGCAGCCTGACCTGCTGAGTTACTCCAACACTTGTTGTCTGTTTTTGTAAACCAACATCTGCAGTTCCTAGTTTCTACCCTTCATCTGGACTGGATAGGGAGGGAGAGGTAGCCAGTATAACGAGGTGAGCGGGCGGGACAAGAGATGGCAGGAGACTGAGATGTGATAGATGGTAACATAGGATTGCAGATGATGGATATTTCCATCCTCTCCTTCACCCGAATCCATCAACAACCCACCTCTCCTCACCTGGGTGCACCTTTCCCTTGTCAGCTCTTGCCCCAGCGCCCTCGCCTCTATTCAGGCCATCTCCTCTCCATTCTTTCAGTCCAGGTAGATGATCTTGACCTGAAACATCGACAAATGCTGCTGACCTACTGAGTTCCTTCAGCAGTTTGTTGTTTACTCTGAAGGCAATCTGGTCTGGCAGGTATAGTTTCCCCAGCTATGCAACACATAAACAGGACCCTCAGCTCAACTTGTCGATGTTGACCAAGTTGTTCACCGAGCTAGTCCCGTTTGCCTGAATTTGCTCCATCTTCCTCCAAATCTTTCCTCTCATGTTTTTAAACATTGTAATTGTACTCTCCTCCATAGTTGCCTCTGGCAGCACGTTCCATATATGCACCACCCTCTGATCCCATTCAAATCTTTCCCCTCTCTTAAACCTGTGTCCTCTCGTTTGAGACTCTCCCACACTGGGGGAAAGACTGGACATTCACCTTATCTATGTCCCTCATGATATTATGAAGCTTTGAGGTCACCTCCTGTGCTCCAGGGAAACAAAACCCTAGCCTATCCACACCATCCATCTTGTTGCTCAAATCCTCCAGTCCCAGTAACATCCCCACAGGTACCCCCACTTTCCAGTTTAATAACGTAAAAGTTTAAAATTTCCAGATTAAAAATACAGTCGGTGCAACTTTCTATATACAATCTTATAAACGTGATTGAGTATCTCAAAGTTAAAGTTTTTTGACATAACAGATTGAGGGTAGGGCAGTGGGGGTTGTCTAAATGGACTTTAGTAAAGCAATTGACACGATCTCTCTGGTAGGCCGATCCAGATTTGTGAGAAAGTCTAGGCCCAGAGGCCATAGCCTCAGAATAGAGGACATACCTTTAGAAAGTAGATGAGAAGGAATATCTTTAGTCAGAGGGTGGTGATTCTGTGGAATTCATTGCCACAGACGGTGATGGAGGCCAAGTTATTGGGTGTTTTTAAGGTGGAGAATGACAGATTATTGATTAGTACGCATGTCAGGATTTATGGGGTGAAGAGGGGTTGAGAGGGAAAGATAGATCAGCCATGATTGAACTGGGGAGCAGACTTGATGGGCTGAAATGGCCTTATTCTGCTCCCAAAATTTATGTATTTATTAAGTCACTGTATTCATGATAAATTGATAGGTCAGATCCAAAACTGACTTGAATCTTAGGGTAATGGTGGAATTCAGCATCTGAATGAGAGGTTACATTTGTGTTTCATGATTCTGCTCATTTTGAACAAATTTACTTCAAGGTCAGTGTGACCACTTGCGGTAAGCATCTGACCAGAACGGGCTTCTTGTGTACCTTATCTGATGGTTAAGCATCAGAAGATAGTAAAGGTACAGTTTCCATGGATCATTGGGCATGATTATGTGGAATGGTGAGAAGGGTTACTGTGATGATTGTTGCAGTGTTGGTGGTGTGACTATCTTACGATCTTTAATTCTTAAGTTTTGCACATCAAGGTATCATGGAATCTGCCATGATGTCTCACTGTCCAGACCTGACCGCAGAGTGCAATCTGTTGCATGGGAATAGACCAATATTGAACCTAGGTTTAATTCTGATCTCCTGAGTGATGTGGATATATGATGGTTTCAGATTCCTTACAGTGAGGAGCATTTCAGGTGGGTAAGGCCATTAAGAAAGCTATCGAAATACTGGGTTTATTGGTAAAAATTATGGAAATGGGAAATACAATGGTGTATCTGTATGATTCTTTATTAAAGCCACCATTGTATGTATTCAATGTTAAACTCAACTATGTAAAGATTATTGATGGTATAACACGATAACTCTGGCCTGGTATGAGGATGTGAAAGTGGAACGTTCCCATTAAATGGGTTGACGAGATCATTTGATAAGAGAGGCTTAAAATTGAATTGGGATATGGAGAGGGAATAGAAATTTACATTCTGGTTGAGAGTGTGAAGCTGAATGGGAAGGTGGTATAGATAGACAGTAAAATCTGAGGGGTTTAGAATGCAGACCTGGGGAAATATCCACTTGTATGAAATGACATTGAATTTGCAGCACCGAGACAGCACTTGACCCAGTGAGTCCATAATATATTTTATGCTTCACAGAAACCATCTTTTCTGCCAAAGTCTATGGATTCTGCTAATTCCTCTGTTTTCACAGCTTCCCATCAAATGTGTCTCAGCAGTTCAACTCCGCTTACTCTGCGTGAGTGAGTTTCACATTCTCACCACTTTGGTAACGATGCTCTTCCTGAATTTTCCGTTCGATTTATCAGAGACCCTCATAGATTTGACCAGCATTTTGCCTATCTTCAAATCAAAACTTTAATAATTTTAAAAGAGCTAGCATGTCGCTCCTCAGCCAAATCAGTTTCTTGATGGGTAGAATTCTTGATTAACATAGAACAATGCAGCCCAGGAACCGGCCCTTCATCCCACAATGTCTGTGCCAAACATGATGCCCAGTTCACTAATCTTTCCATCCTGCACATAATCCATATCCTTCTAATTTCTGCATTTCATATCTGCCTCCACCACCGACCCTGGCAGCACGTTTCTGCCATCCACCATTCCTTATAGTAAAAAAAAAACTTGCCCCGCACATCTCCTTTAAACGTTGCCCCTCTCACCTTAATACTTTGACCTGGGGAGGGGGGGGAGAGAGATTCTGACTGAATCCAATCTATGCCTTCTATCAGGTCTCCCTTCAACTTCTGAAGTTCCAGAGAACACAATCCAAGGCTGTCCAAACTCTTATATCCAATACCCTCTAATTCAGGCCGCGTTCTGGTAAATATTTCTTGCACCCTCTCCAAAGCCTCCACATCCTTTTTGTAATGGGGCAATCAGATCTACACATAATGCTCCATATGAGACCAAACCAAAGCCCTATAAATCTTTAACATGAGTACCTGATTCTTGTACTCAATACCCTGATCTATGATGGAAAGTATACCATATACCTTCTTTACCACTCTACCGGTGTTGCACCTATCAGGGAGCTATGGACATAGACCATAGTGATTCTGGTATTATCTTCCGTAATTTTTTTTTCTGCATTTCCAGATCTACATTTTTAGTTGTTTACCGTAATCCTAAGGCTATTTACATTTAAAATCACTGCTTTTCAATTCAATTCCCCAGAAATGTACAAACACTTATTTATGGCCTTCATAATCTGTGTTATTAATTTCGGGTATTTCTATCTATGACTTAAATTCTTTCTTTCAAATTTATCTGAACAAGTTCTCTTGTTCCGAGGAGTAATGCAAAAGTCTAATAATGCAGATACTGGAATTTCAAAATCAAGACAAAAATGGCTTCTCTGCACAAGTTGCTTGACCCGTATAATATTTCCAGAATTTTATAGACTTTTTTTCATTTTCATTATCCCAAAGAGTATTTGGGTTTCTCATTATTCCTACCCAATCCACTAGTGTATACTTACCTACATTAAACTTGGTCTGCCAGTTATATTGCCAGTTTTATAATTATTTTAATATCTTCCCAAGTAAGAACTACATATCCTGAAAACACAACTAAAATTCGAAACTAGGCATCCAATTTCTGACTTCACACTGTTTCTATAAATTGTGGGCAACAATCCAAACGTTGATCTAGTTTATATCAGTTGACGCAAGAAACTGCAGAAACTGCATCTTTTGTAAAATATAAATTGCTGGCGGAACTCAGCAGCTCGTGCAGCATCTGGAGGGAATGGACAGACAGCGTTTCAGGCAAGGCCCTTCTGTAGATCTATACCGGTTGATAGTCTGACAACCTTCACCCCGACTCTGCCCTCAGCCAGCCTAACTACCCTTTTGAAGGTAGACACAAAATGCTGGAGTAACTCAGCGGGGCAGGCAGCATCTCTGGAGGGAAGGAATGGGTGATGTTTCGGGTCGAGACCCTTCTTCAGACTTTTGTGTCTACCTTCGACTTCAACCAGCATCTGCAATTCTTTTCTACTAACTACCTTTTCCATCTTTTTAAAAACCCAAAGATATTGATTTTAAACATTACTTGTCTGATGTTTGTTACCTCATCAAAGAATTCCTTGAGATTGATCAGTGGATTATTAGACTGGAAACCTCTATGTTACAATTGTACAAGACGTTGGTGAAGCTGTATTTTGAGTATTGTGTTCAGTTTGGTCGCCCTTCCATAGGAAGGGCGTTGTTAAGCTGCAAAGAGTGCAGATTTACAGGGATGTTACCAGTATTTGAGAGTCTGAGCTATAGGGAGAGGTTGGGCTTGCTAGAGCGCAGGAGGCTGAGGAGTGATCTTATAGGGGTACATAATATAATTGTGGGAATAGATAGGGTGAATGTACAGTCTTTTACCCACAGTAGGGAAATCAAGAACCAGAGGACATGGGTTTAACGTGAAAGGGGAAATATTTTCACTCAGAGGACTATAACAGCCTTTAAAAGACATTTGAACAGGTATATGTTTGGGGAATGTTTAGATGGATATGAGCCAAACGCAGACGGGGTCTAGTGTAGATGGGTCTGCGTGGGCAAGGTGGGCCAAAGGGCCTGTTTCCGTGTGGTATGACTCTCTGACTCTACAGCAGAAACTGTCATGTCATGAGCCTAATAAATGATTGAATGATAGAGCAGGAATTGGAATTAGGGTATTTTGTGGTAACTATTGGGTTAAATTACCATTTTATAAATTCAAAGTGCACTCTTATTTATTTGCTTCATTTGAAGTAGTTAAAAACTGTTATCAAAACATTCAACAATTTTTAGCAGTATAGTCTATTACATTTTTAAAGGAAGGTATGTGTGAAGTTCTCTGTCATGACCGAAATGTAGCCTGATTTGCTGATCTGACTAAATGAAGTGTGCAAATCAGTTTGGAGAAGAGGCAGGAGTGTTTGCAAAACAATGGAGATGCCTTTAGTTAATGAGCATGAAGATGGCAAATGTGAGATTGTTCACTTGGAAGAAAACTTAGTAAATGGTGTTCTGAGGAAACCTGCTTTTGTTGATTCAAGGCGTTTTATGGCCGTGGGCATGCAAGTTTGATGACTTGCAGTTAATGTGGTTTGACATTTTACTATATTCCAACTTAAGGAAAAACTGAGTAAAAGGGAGGGCATTTTTATTTGCTGTATGTGTTGAGGCGCATTCACATATTGATACTCTCTGGAGTATGTGCCAATATGTGCAGTAAGGAGCTGATAGAAGTAAGGAGATAATGCGTCTTGAGTTGAAAGTAATCTGTTTAGATTTTAATGAATACACCACCTTAAAATGTGTCCAGCAAATTTGCTTCCATCAAAGCTGCATTCTTAAACATCAACCCTTTATTCATGAACATTTTGAAAACAGAAATGTTTACCCATGAGTTATCATTACATCCCCTTCAGTTTAATTTTGTGGAACGATTTCCACACAGGTTGGCATTAAACCATGGTTTGTGAGATCAATGAACTTCAGACTGATATGATAAACTGCTTAAAATACTTGTGTAACTCTCAATTTTTTTTTGCATGTCAAGGTGATGTTATTGATCCATGTATCTCTATAAATTGAAATTTTGAAAATGATTCATCGGATGTCATCGGTGTACTTGGGAGAAGCCTGCTTCTCCGTTGAATCTTGGTCGTTTTTTCACCTGGAAGGATTGCTGATGTATTGCGTGACTTGGTATTCTGTGTTCTTGCTGTGTTCCAGTGTTTGCCTTCAGTGTCATCACAGCATTAACGTCACATTGATAACAATTGTTGTGACTGGTTTCAGTTCTATCCTACTCATTTTATTTCCATTTCCTTAAATGCTGTCCCAAACCACCTGGCTCAGGCTTCCTGCAAAGAAATTCTTTGTTTGAAACTTGCTCACCGCGTCCTTCCTCTCCTGATGTGTTTTATTTTTAAGGAGTCCTTTTCAATGAAAGTTGATGTTCCATCATCCCCATCTACCAACCAGCAGGGTGGTGATGAACAGGATTCGTCTCCTTCCAAGCTATCCAAAGAGGAGCTCATCCAGAGCATGGACCGTGTCGATCGGGAAATAGCCAAAGTGGAGCAACAAATCCTCAAACTGAAGAAAAAGCAGGTATTGAGAGTTTGTGCAATGGGTACAGTGCTCGGTTGTGTGAATGTCTACATGTAGACGTGTTTACTCCTGTTTTCATAAATGGCATAAGAAGTTTAATCTGCATTTTGAATTTTGTTTGGGTTGATCTTGATTGAACTAGGTGTGTGTCATGAAAGTTGTTGCTCAGCATGAGAAGCTGGTGGAAGTGGAGGTGACAGCATCTTGAAAATGGGCAGCCCAGAGTGTGGTCCAACGGAACCGAGATGTGCACTGGTGGTGGGTGAGGAGTGAAGGATGGAGAAGTTATTGGAAAGGGGGCCATTGCAGAACAAAGTATGAAATGTAGCTCTAGAGTTAGTTATGCGTTACAGAAGCAGGCCCTTCTGCCTCTGCCAACCAAGTTGCCTAAACGAGCTGGACCAAGCCTCCACACCTTTCTTATTCACGTGTCCTCAAAATGTTGCAAGTGTATCCATCTTTACTACCCTCTCCAGGCCTTTCGCTTAACTTTTTTTCCCTGTTGCCAGCCGGGCAACCATGGCATCTTTTAGGTTGCCAAATGACAGTTTAGGTGGTAATTTAGATGGCTTGCATGACGCGCGCGATAATGTGCTTGGACGAAGTTCGTAGCTACCAGTCGGAATTGTACTCAAAGAAGCATTCAAATATTATTTCTGCTTCAAATAAAGTCACAAACTAAACATTCACCAATCAAGACATGATATATCCCACTAGGACATGGAACAAAATTATAAGACAGTCTCTCAACTTTTTTTACACATTGCAATTAATGCAATTTCTATTCGTTCTTTCCACTTCCAAACAAAAATGTGGTTGGATTATTCAGAGTATGATCAACCTGTGTCAATAAGTTCTGGACCATGGTAACATATATGCGTACGTATAGTTGTGAATGTTGCTCATTAAATAACTACAGTACTGATACTCCATATTAAGAGCATTGAATTTCCGTTAAAATGAATTCTGTAATAACGTGTCAACGGTAGCAGTGACAATCGAACACTGCTGTTTTAATGTTTCACGTGTTCACAATATAATTAATCCATCTTTATAGATTAAAACAAATATTAACATTGGGAATTAAAACATTTGATTGCATTCCGTTATCAAACATAGTCAGTGTTCGCTCTGAAGACATTTCCAGGAAAATAGGGTCAGGGAGGGGGTGTGTGTGTGTGTGTGTGTGTGAATCAGTGCGGGGTGAATATATGTGGGGGGGGGGGGGGGGGGTGGTTAGAAGGCAGTCTGTGCAGACTGGATGGATTGAGGCAGGTGAATTACTACGTGTTGGTTGGAGTAAGTAAAATTGTGAGGGGAGAGCACGGGGGATGTCAGTGGTATTGAATGGGGGGGTTCAGTACGGGATGGATGGGGGTAGACAAAAGTGCTGGAGAAACTCAGCGGGTGAGGCAGCATCTATGGAGCGAAGGAAATAGGCAACGTTTCGGGTCGAGACCCTTCTTCAGACTGTTCCCCCCATTCTTCTTGAATGGGAGGATCAGTACAGGATGGATGGGAGGGTAGGGGAGGAGATCAGCGCAGGATGAATGGGGGGGGGGTCAGTACAGTGTGGATCGGAGGGTCTGTGCAGGATGAATGGAGGATCACTACAGGATGAATGAGGGGAAGGTGCAGGGTAAATGGAGGGTGGGTCAGTACGGGATGAATGCGTGGATTAGTACAGGATGGATGGAGGAGAAGTGCAGGATGGATGGGAAAGGGGTAAGTACAGGATGAATTGGGGAACCAGTGCAGGATGGATGATGGGGGGGGGGGGGGGGGGGGGGCAGGAGAATTAATGCAAGGTGGATAGGGTGATCAGTGCAGGATGAATAGATGGGGGGGGGGAGGGGGGGGAGATGGGGAGGGGAGCACAGCACAGAGGATGTCAGTGAGGACTGAATAGAGGTGGGAATGGGGATCAGTGCAGGATGGAGAGGAGGGGGTCCCAGGATAAGGGGGTGGGATGGTGGACGGGGCGTACGCAAGGTGAGGAGGAAGGAGGGTCAGCTCTCCTCGGACAACATCGCCGTCTTGGCCGTTGGGAACTCCTCGCCACCGCCTCCCTCCTCCACCAGCCAACGGGGCCGAGCGGTGCAGCTCAAAGATCCTATAGCTATAGTATCTTTGGTGCAGCTGCTTCAGAAGTGTCGGAGCTAATGACGGGTCCTGCACAGCAGCCGCGATAGTGGCTCCATCTCCTCCTCCTCCCCGATAGCAGCCGCTGCTTGCAAACCCGCTAACGGCGCTTTAAAAAAAAACCCTCCCGCACGCTGATGCCTCCCCCTCCCCCTCCCTCCCTCGGCGTGCGGGAAGGGTCTTTTTTTATAGCGCCGTTAGCGGGTTTGCAAGCAGCGGCCCTTATCAGGGCGGGCTGGGTGCGGTAGGAGGAGGAAGAGATGAAGGTGCTGTCGGAGTCGCTGTGCGAGACCCGTCATTCGCTGCGACACTTCCTCACCCCGCACCTAGTATCTTTCCCATGCATTACAGCCGTCACCGCCGACACAAACGTTGCATTCCCTTTCTCCATAGATGCTGCCTGACCCGCGGAGTTACTCTAGTTTTTTTTGTCTATCTTCGGTACAAACCAGTATCTGGTTGCCAAGCCGGGCAAAATGACTGTGTTTAGGTTGCTCGGCGGCGCTTTGAGTGGTCAATCTCACCCGGGCAACCGTTAATTTCGAGCCCTGCCCTCTATCAGCCTATTGCATATGTGCACCACCCTCTGGAGAAAAAAATGCTCAATGGGACTTTAAAAAAAAAAAAAAGTTCCTCTCTCACTTTAAACCTTTGCCCTCTAGAATTAGACTTTCCTAACATGGTGAAAAGACTGTGGCGATGCACCTTATCTATGCCTCTCATGGATTAGATAAACTGTGGTGGTGGTGGAGGCAGATACAATGGCATCATGTTTGACACAGACATTGTGGGTCAAAGAGCCTATTCCTGTGCTGTAGTGTTATATTTGAACAGGCAGGAAATCAAGGGATACAGACCATGTGCAGGTAAATGTGCAGTTAAACTTGGCATCATAGTCAGCCCATATATCGTTGGCTGAAAAACCTGTTCTGTGCTGCACTGTTCTATGTTCTATGAATCAACTTTCATTGATGGTATATTGCTGGGGAGAGAGAGAATGGCTTTGGGAGCTCAGGTGCAGAATTTAGAATTAAGAAGCATGAGGAAGCTTTCACTTTCCATAATATGCAGAGATGAGAATGAGATGGAGCAAAAATCTGGGGGAAATCACAGACATATATGATTATTGAACGGTGACATTCAAAGTTTCAAGTGATTCCAATATGGAATAGAATATGGTTAATGCAAAAGAGTTGAAACGTGTTCAGAAGAAGCTACATTGATTGTAATTTTTCCAGTCCATCCAGGAGCGTGAACATGTGGAATAGAAGCAGACTTAAGACTGTTTGTCCCATAGTGCCTGCTCAGCTTTTCAATGAAATCCCATCTGAATTTCACCTTGTTTCAATATCTTAAAAGATTCTGTACTTGGATTTGAATATACTCAATATTTGAGCCTCCACAATCCACTGCAGTCATGAATTCCAAAGATTCATCACCCTTTGAATGAAGACCTGTTGTTCCATATGTACTCAGAATAGCTAAACCCTTCTCTTGAGATTATTAGCCCTGTTTCTGAACATGCTAGCCAAAGAAAACAAATCCCGTATCTATTTGTGTTCAAAGAGAGTACCTCTCAACCCTCTAATCCTCCAATACCTTGAATACCTCCAACCCTCAACCCTCTAATCTAAATGTTGAATATTTGTCCATTTTAGAAAGGTTTTCTGTTTTGCAATTATTCCAGTTCCTGGTTGGGGAGAACAGACCTGTGTGTAATACATTCTAGGTTTGGTGCCACAATGGCCCCAAATCACTCTCTTCTTGTACTCAAATCCTCTTGTAGTACAGGTCAATGAACTGTTTGCCTTACTGATTGCTTACTGAATTTGCAATTTCTTCCATTTTTTTTGTGCCGTAATCCTTGGGTTCCTATGAACACAAAATATTTTCAATCTCTCATCATTTAAAATATACTCTGCTTTTCTACCTTTTGTACCATAGGGATAACCTTGCTTCTCACCATCCATATTACCCGTGTCATTTACTTGGGTCTATTGCATGCGTCTTTTGCCGAATAAAATTGACTTTGAAGCCCCTCTGCGTCCTTCTGGGAAACCATGTTGCCATCTAGTCTTATACCTGAGCAAACAAATATGTAAACATCCTGATCTCGTCATTCAAATTATTGATATAGATGATGAACAAGGGGCCCTCAGTATTGAATCCTGCTATACTCCACTGGTTGCAATTTGCATCGTGAGAAAATGGTTTATTCATAAATTTCTGCAAATGAAAGCGGTTTTTAAGGATGCATCACAGCTTGTTTTAGGAACAGCTCCTTCTAACGCCACATAAAATTGCAGCGAATTGTGGACGTAGCCCAGACCATCACACAAACCAAGGACAAGTTGCACCCTGGTCACTCCCTCTTCTCTCGTCGGGCTGAAGGTGTGTGAAAACGCACACCTCCAGATTCGGGGACAGTTTCTTTCCAGCTGTTACCAGGCAACTGAACCATTCTACCACAATTCTACCCTCGGACTATCCTTGATCAAACTGTACTGGCTTTATCTTGCATGAAACGTCAGTCCCTTATCATGTATCTACACTGTGAATGAATCTGTTGTAATCATGTCTTTCCACTGTGGTTAACACGCAACAAAAGCTTTTCACTGTACCTCGGTACACATGACAATAAACTGAACTGAGATGAACCACTTTAACTTCAAGTAACCCTAACTTTCCCTCTCTCCATCCCCTCCCCTCCCCTCCGACCAGTCTCCGATTATATTTTATCGCTACCGCCCACTCCCCTGATATCAGTCTGAAGAAGTGTCTCGACCCGAAACGTCACCCATTCCTTCTCTCCAGAGATGCTGCCTGCCCCGCTGAGTTACTCCAGCATTTTGTATCTATCTTCGATTTAAACCAGCGTCTGCAGTTCTTTCCTGAACCACTCTATAATAATAATAATAATAATAATAATTTTATTTATAGAGCACTTTAAAAACAAACATAGCTGCAACAAAGTGCTGTACATCACTAATCATTGACAAAAAGTTAATACACACCAAAAAGAACAATCAAAAGAAATAATAGGAAAAGACAAGTAAAATAAAGAAACATCAAAAACACCACAAACAGAAGCAAAGCCTCAGGCATGGTCAAAAGCCAGGGAGTACAAATGTGTTTTAACACTGGATTTGAAGATGGACAGTGAGGGGGCCTGTCTGATGTGCAACGGCAGGGTGTTCCAGAGTGCCGGAGCAGCAACAGAGAAGGCTCTATCCCCTCTGAGCCTCCGACTAGACCTCGGTACCTCCAGGAGCAGCTGACCAGCTGACCTGAGGGACCGGGCAGGAGCGTATGGGTGGAGCAGCTCAGAGAGGTAAGGCGGGGCGAGCCCATTCAGAGATTTAAAAACAAATAACAGTATCTTAAAATGAACTCGAAAGTGCACCGGGAGCCAGTGTAGGGAGGCCAGAATTGGCGATATGTGCTCCCTCTTTCGAGTCCCTGTTAAAAGGCGAGCAGCAGCATTCTGAACCAACTGGAGACGAGCCAGTGAAGAACGAGCAACACCAAAATAGAGCGCGTTACAGTAATCCAGCCTAGATGTAATAAAGGCATGGATTACTGTCTCAAAATGCTGCCGCTCGAGAATGGGCTTCACCTTCGCCAGCTTCCTTAGGTGAAAGAAGCTGGACTTAACCACCGCGCATATTTGGCGATCTAATTTAAAGTCACTGTCCATCCTAAAACGCAGGTTTACAACTGTTGGCATTGAACGTTTGTCCCAACAATGTGCACTGTAATCTTATTCAATTAATTTATTTTGTGGCATCTATCAACTGAAAGACCAAATGCACCACAAACTGCTTTGCCTATTCTGCATGCTACAACCTCAAAACATATATTGTATGGAGTAGGATGTAGATTGGGGGAATGAGATGCACCAGGTTTTAATGGAAGAACGCTTGGGGGGGTCAATAATGGATTGAGTCTTGAAAAATTTGTATATGGATCTATGTAATGAGACGAACACTCTTTAACACTCCTGTGCTGGCCTCCTCCATTGTGGAGGGCAAGGATATTTTTGGAGCCAACTTGAAATTAAAGAACTCTAGAGCTTTTAACTCGCTAGCGGGAAAACCTATCATCGCATATTATTTTTACGCTTTAGCACACACAATCCTGTGTTGCAGATTGCATCTTTTCTAAGGATGAGACTCAATAGTCATACATGTGTAACAACCCATTCGGTCCACTTTTCCATGCTAATCATTGTACTTACTTACCCTAGTTCTATTTGCATGCATTTGCTCTATTTACGGGCAGCATTGTGGCACAGCTAGTAGTACCCCTGCCTCAGAGCACCAGAGACTCGGGTTCATTCCTGACCTTGGGTGCCGTCTGTGTGGAGTTTCCACATTCTTTCTGTGACCGTGTGGGTTTCCTCCCACATTCTAAAAACATCCGGGTTTGTAGGTTAATTGCCCTCTGTAAATTGCCCCTATTGTGTAGGAAATGGATGAGAAACTGGGATAACAGAATTAGTGTGAACGATGGTTGGCGGTTGAATCGAATGTCCTTTTTCAGAATCACACTTTATTCGCCAGGTATGTTTTGCAACATACGAGGAATTTCATTGGCCTGGTCAGTCGTACAATAAAAAGCAACAGATCACTCAAAAACACATTTTAACATGAACATCCACCACAGTGATTCCTACACATTCCTCACTGTGATGGAAGGCAAAATAAAGTTCAAGTCTCTTCCTTCTGTTCTTCCTCGGTTGTGGGCCTCGAGCCCCCGTTGACGAGACAATCTTGACTCCCGTAGCCGGCGGCGTTCGGGGCCTCCGCGTCGAGGCGATCAAGCTCCCGCATCGGGAGGGATGTCAGCTCCCCCGCGCCGGGCGATCGAACCTCGCGTCGGGGCTGGTCGAACCTTCCGCGACGTTGGAGCTCCCGACTCGGCCTCACCCGAGACTACGAGGCCTTGATGTTGATTCGCAGTCAAGGGATAAGCTCCGATGTTAAGTCCACGCCCACGGTGGGGCTCACGACAGTCTGAGGAGTGCCTCTAGCTCCATCGATGGAAGGCCACAGAGCGCCCAGAGAATGATCCGAAAATGAATCACATCTCGGTTTAAGAGCTTGAAAAAAAAGTTTCCCCTGATCCGCTTTCCCCTCCCCCCTCCCCCACATAAAACAAACCGAAGAACATTAAAACAAACTTTTAACACTAAAAAATAACAAAAAAGAATGAAAAAACGCACAGACTGCTATCGCCCAGGCACCACTGATGGAATAGTACTCTATACTCTACCTGTAAATTAAACCTATGCTTTGGTGATTGAAATGCCTGTCCAGATGTGCCTTATATGTAGTCAGAGTACGTGTAACAGTACCTGCATTGCATATTCTCTAGGGAAAATGCCCCCTCAGATCATGAAGGCAAATATCCCACATGTAGCCTCCATCCTATTTATCTGTGCTACTACTTTCATGGATGTGAACTTGTATCGCAAGGTCCCTCTGTTCATCAACACTCGTTAGGGTTCTGCTATTTACATTTGCCCTACTTTTTATATGACTTTACAAAATGCATTGCTTCTCACTTGCCAGGTTTAAATTCTACACGCCTAACTTTCCAGTCGATGCTGTTGCCCAAGGCAATCCTCCTTGCTATCTACAACACCACAGATTTTCAAATAATCTCTAAATTTACTAATCATTCCACCAATATTTGCATCCAAGTGATTCATCTGTAACATAATCATCAAAGTTTCCTACACTAATCCTTGTGGTACAACTGGTCACAGACTTCCAATCAGAAAAGCAACCCTGCGCCACTACCATCTGGCTCCTATTACCGAGCATCCAATTTTCCAGCTTGCATTGGATCCCATGTGGTCTAAATATTTGAACCATCTTAGCATGCGAGATCTTGACAAATGCCTCATTAAAGTCCATATAGAGGATATGGGGATCAGACTAGAAAATCGCTACTTCAGACGTGTCCTTCATTGAGGACTGATCCCCCGGCATAGTACTAATGGTTGACTGATGGAAATCATAGACATGAAGTTATAGATTGCAATGGCGTATGTTTCTGCTGCTTTTGTTGGCTACTGTTCCTCATCTTGTGGTCTGTCTGCCTGAGCTCCTGGTTGCCAGCCATCTTAATTCCCCTTCCCACTCCTCCCTTCAACTGCCAGAGTGAAGTCCCATGCATAAACTAGAAGTACAACATTTAATATTTCTCCTGTGTAGCTAACAACCATGAACGTTCAATTCTCCAATTCTGTGTAAATCCTTCACCCTTTTTCATCTGCCCACCCTCCCCTGCACACGCCTTTCTTACCTACCTGTCACCCAGTTCTCTCACCCTCTTCCATCCGCTCATCACCCATCCCTTTCTACTCCAGGGTTCCCTTCTTTCTTCTCCCTATTCCTCCTTGCCACCATCTCTCCCCTGGTTTTGCATTTCACTGTCCTGTGCACCCCTTCTTATCAGATTTCACCAGTTGTACTCTTTTGTCTTCTCCACTTAACCCTGTCTTCTCCACTTACCGCCCCAGTCTTTGACTATCTCCACACTTTTCTCCCTCATTTGCCAATCAATCCCCCCTTACCTGGCTCCACCTGTCACTCTCCAGTTCGTCCAACCCCTTCCCTTCATCTCTTACTAAGAGCTTTCTCTCCTCCATTAGTCTGAAGAAGGGTCTAACCCAAAATGGCCACAGACGCTGCCTGATTCGCTGAATTCCTCCAGCAGTTTAGGTTTTATTTGTTGGTTCAAGATTGCAGTATGGTCTCCACCTAAAATGTGGCCCATTCCTTCTATCCAGAGTTGCTCCCTGTCCTGCTGAGTTATTCCAGCATTTTGTGTCTATTTCCAGTGTCTCCATCTCTTGTGCCTCAGGGGCTTGCATTTTCACTTGCCCAATCTTTTTTCTTTTGCGTTATATTTTAGTGCCACACTGAATGATTGTGCACATTGTGTGAAGATAGAATTCTGCTTAAGGACTATGAAAGGAATTCCATAGACACTCAACTTCAAAAAGAAATTCTACTCGGTCTTAAATGAGAGCCCCTTTATTCTAAGATTGAGCCCCTCATCCTAACTTTACCCATGAAGGGAAACGGATTTCAGGTGCTTACCCTGTCTAGCCCCCAAAAGAGCCATCAATGTTTCGATAAAATTGCTTGTCATTCTTCTAAATCAACTTTTCACTGATGCCCAATTTGGGTTTAACCAAAAGATGAGGTTCTGGAGAAACTCAGGCAGCATCTGTGAAAAGAATGGACAGACAATGTTTCCTGACCTGAAGCATAATTTATCGATCTCCCCCCCCCACACACACACACACACACACACACACAGATGCTGCCTGAACCACTGGGTTCATTCAGCACTTTGTTTTTTGCTTACGATTCAAGCATCTGCGGTTCCTTGTATCTCTCTCCTGTTTAACCAAGATTGCTTCGCTCAAGCCCTCAAGGAGAGAGTAACTGCCTTTTTCTACAACATGCCATTTGACTGAGGCATCACAACACTCAGGGCAATAGACGTTAAGAGTAGAAATCTCAACTATTGTAATCCATACAAAGGTACACAGTCGGGATTGTTTGAGATTAGCCCGAGTTAGAAGGGTTTCTCAATAGTATCTTAAACTCAACCAGCTGCTTCATCTTATAACCATATAACAATTACAGCACGGAAACAGGCCATCTCGACCCATCTAGTCCGTGCCGAACACGTATTCTCCCCTAGTCCCATATACCTGCGCTCAGACCATAACCCTCCATTCCTTTCCTGTCCATATAACTATCCAATTTATTTTTAAATGATAAAAACGAACCTGCCCCCACCACCTTCATTGGAAGCTCATTCCACACAGCCACCACTCTCTGAGTAAAGAAGTTCCCCCTCATGTTACCCCTAAACTTCTGTCCCTTAATTCTCAAGTCATGTCCCCTTTGACTGACCTTCCTCTGTGTTAGAAGTGGGGATGTTCACTTTTTATTGCACAATATATAATTGTTTGCGGTTCCTTGGAAAATAAAGATGCTTATATAACCAGCTGCAAGACCTGTTCTGCTTTCTGGTATGGATTGATACATGTCTGATAATTATTGCACTATACCAGTGTTAGGCAACGAATACCAGGCAATAAGTCTCTCACTGGGGAAAGCCTGATAATATATGGTGGACATTCAATAACAGTGCCATAGCTGAGACCCGCAGAATCAACATTCTCGAAGAAATGAGTTAGGGCAGAGAGAAAAGGCATGACCATTGATTAGATTTTTTTCATTGAACCAGCCATTGAAATTCTGTGGCAACTAGAGCACTTCAGAGTTTGGGTATCTCGAGGCAAGTAATTGACCTTCTGATTCTCCAAAACCTTTTAATCATCAACCAGCCAGAAATCAAGAATGTGATGCTATTGCTCTTGTGTTTTTAAATGTGATTAAAAATATCACTATCTGATTACATGTGGCAAAAATAAAATACTTTTCTCATGAGTAGTCCTGAAAAGTGTCTTGGACTTCTGCTATTTTTCTGCACAAAAAAAGTATTTGATGTCAAAATGCATTGTTTAGTGAAAATGACATCCATGTCATGTGTACCAGTACAGTGAAAAGCTTTGTTTTGCATGCTATCCAATCCAATCAGATAATCAGTCAAATAGCACTAAAATGGGCCTTTTGACCTAACTTACCCATGCCGTCCGATATGCTCCATTTTCGCTAGTCCTTATTAGTAATTTTGCAGATGACACAAAAAATGGGTGGCATCATATATAGCAAAGGTGGTTATCAAAAATTACAGTGGTATCTTGATCATTTGGGCAGATGGGCTGAGAAACGGTAAATAGAGTATAATGCAGATAAGTGCAAGGTGTTGCATTTGGGGAAGTCAAACTAGGGCAGGACCTACACTGAATGTCAGGGTTCAGGGAGTCTGGCAGATCCAAGGGATCTTGGAGCTGAGATGCATATTCCTGGAAAGTAGATAATGTGGTCAAGAAGGATTTTGATACATTGGCCTTTGTCATTCAGGGTATTAAGGTCTGAAGAAGGGTCTGGACCCGAAACGTCACCTATTCCTTCTCTCATGAGTTGCTGCATGTCCTGCTGAGTTACTCCAGCATTTTATGTCTTACCTATTGAGTATAGAAGTTGAGATGTGTAAGAAGGAACTGTAGATGCTGGTTGAAATCAAAGGTAGATGTTATGTTACAGTTGAGTATAGAAGTTGAGATGTTATGTTACAGTTGAACAAGGCATTGTTGGAGCCGCATTTGGTGTATTGTGTTCAGTTTTGGTCACCTTGCCATAGTAAGATGTTGTTAATTTGGAAAGAGTGCAGAGAACATTTACAAGGATGTTGCCAGGACTTGAGGGGCTGAACTGCAGGGAGTGGTTGGGTAGGCTTGGACTTTATTTATTGGAATGAAGAAGACTGAGGGATGATCAATCTTATAGTGGTGTATAAGATCATGAAGGGAACAGATAGGGTGAATGCACAGTCTTTTATCAGAGTATGGGAATTAAGAACCAGAGGACATAGGTTTAGGATGAGAGGAGAATAAATTAATAGGAACCCTGGAGGCAACTATTTCCACACATATGGAACAAGCTGTCAGCAAAGGTAGTTGAGACAGGTACTATAACAACATTTAAAATGAATTTGGACAGTTACATGCATAAGAAAGGTTTAGACGATATGGGCCAAATGCAGGTAGGTGGGACTAGTGTAGATGGGGCACCTTGATTGTCATGGACCAGTTGGGGCGAAGGGCCCATTTCTGTTCAGCCTGACTTTAATTGTAGTGCACCAGTTTTACCAACATAGTCTAATATAGATGAGATAGATAGGGATAGAGATGAATTGGACAGTACCCTAAGCTTATGGACAGACTGTTCAGAAACCTGATAAGAGGGGACAGCTATTCCTGAGTCTGTAAGCTTTCATGCCTCTATATCTTCTGCCCAGTGGGGCATGAAAAAGAAAGAAACATTTAAGATATTTTAGTCCAACAGCACCCATTCCCTATTCTACCCTATCCCAGGGGGCAGAAAATACAAAAGCTTGAAAACATATCGCATCAGCTTCAGGAACGGCTCCTTCCCTGCTGTTAACAGGCTACAGAACGGTCCTCCCATAAGCTAGAAGATTGGGCAGAAAATATAGAAGCAAGGAAGCATACACCATCAGCTCTTGCACTGTTTCTCCAGAGCTGTAATGCTGCAACACTATGTGCCGCACTCTGGCATTTTTCTCTTTCTGCTCACTGTTATAATTATGTATGACCTATTATACTTTTGTATGGTTAATTATGCTTGTGTATAACGTGATTTGGTAGGATAGCACGCAAGCAAAGTTTTTCGATTTATCTAAGTACACATGACAATAATAAACCAGCACCAATACCTCTGAACAAAGGCAGCAGGCACATCAAAGCAAACATAGAAACATAGAAAATAGGTGCAGGAGTAGGCCATTCGTCCCTTCGAGCCATTCAATATGATCATGGCTGATCATCCAACTCAGTATCCTGTACCTGCCTTCTCTCCATACCCCCTGATCCCTTTAGCCATAAGGGCCACATCTAACTCCCTCTTAAATATAGCCAACGAACTGGCCTCAACTACCTTCTGTGGCAGAGAATTCCAGAGATTCACCACTCTCTGTGTGAAAAACGTTTTCCTCATCTCGGTCCTAAAAGATTTCCCCCTTATCCTTAAACTGTGACCCCTTGTTCTGGACTTCCCCAACATCGGAAACAATCTTCCTGCATCTAGCCTGTCCAACCCCTTAAGAATTTTGTAAGTTTCTATAAGATCCCCCCCTCAATCTTCTAAATTCTAGTGAGTACAAACCGAGTCTATCCAGTCTTTCTTCATATGAAAGTCCTGACATCCCAGGAATCAGTCTGGTGAACCTTCTCTGTACTCCCTCTATGGCAAGAATGTCTTTCCTCAGATTAGGAGACCAAAACTGTACGCAATACTTCAGGTGTGATTTCACCAAGACCCTGTACAACTGCAGTAGAACCTCCCTGCTCCTATACTCAAATACTAGCAGGTCTCCATCAATTTGCACATGATCCTACTTTGGATCAAGGTAACCATATCCTCATTGATTCTGGGTCAAATATCATCATGTTCACTTAGTGAATTAGGGATGCACATAAAAACTGGCCTTGATTATGATCACCACATCTGTAAGTGAGTAAATTAAAAACCCAACAGCTACACAAACTTGCTCGTTAGGATCATGGGCTAGCGATTAGAGGCAGCAATCCTAGTTAGAGCGGGTCGCAGTCGCAGGGAGGAAGAAATATATAAATATATAACAAAATAGAATACTTGGATGTCCCCTGTGTTTCTCGGTAATAAAACAATCTTCAAAGCTGAAGTTTTGCATGCAAGCTAGATTTAGCACAAATATGTGCACTGCACCTACTTAAAAAAAAAAACCTTGGAGGACCTCCTTTGCCCAAAGAGGGCCCAATTTACATTTTTGCCATTGAATATTGATGATATTTCTTCAGATGAGTTATATTGATTGGACCTGAGCAAAGTATTTTGGGATCACCTGAACCACAAAGAGAAGCGCTGAATATCTGAAGGATATTAAAATTCACACATTTTAAATCAGTTTACTGAGATTCCAAAGAAATGCTTCCAATGCTATTACCATATAACCATATAACAATTACAGCACGGAAACAGGCCATCTCGACCCTTCTAGTCCGTGCCGAACACATAATCTCCCCTAGTCCCATACACCTGCGCTCAGACCATAACCCTCCATTCCCTTCCCATCCATATAACTATTACAGAACAAAATCAGCAATGCATTTTATATAGGTGCTTTTGGTGGAACAGGAAATTCTTTCCTCCTTAATCTACGCTGCTAAAATGTGAAGACAAAACATGATCTTGGACTTATCATTTCTTTCCACTGTTATGCAGATGACACACAGTTCTATCTCCCCCTGAAACCCAACAACCGGTCAAATTTAATCAGCCATGCACTGCCTCGAGGACATAAAATGTTGGATGGCACAGAACTTCCTCCAACTAAACGAGAGCAAGTCTGTGGGCATCCTACTCGGCCTCTCCGACTCCATTCAAACGATAACAGGCAGCCTTGGAAGCCTAACCTCCTTAGTCAAACCGCACGTCAAAAACCTTGCTGTGATATTTGACTCCGCATTAAAGTTTGACAAGCAAGTCAACTCCGTGGTAAAAGCTATTTCTTCCAGCTTCGTACCATAGTTCCAATTCGACGACCTTGAAAATATCATCCACGCATTCATCTCCTCTTGCCTTGACTACTGCAACTTCCTATACACTGGCATCAGCAAATCATCCCTGTCCCGCCTGCAAATGGTTCAAAACGCCGCAGCAAGACTTCTGACAGGTACCCGTAAAAGGGACCACATCACCTCGATTCTGGCCTCTCTCCACTGGCTCCCAGTACGGTACAGAATCAACTTGAAGCTCCTCTTATTCGTATACAAAGCCCTTAAGAGCCCCCCCCCCCCCCCCCCCCCCCCCCATATCAAAACTCTTCTGACCCACCATTCTATCTCCAGATCCCTCAGGTCACCCGACTTGGGGGTACTGACTATCCCGCGGTCTAGGATTAGGCTCAGGGGTGCCTGCGCTTTTGCGGTTGCAGCACTTAGACTGTGGAACAGCATCCCTCTGCTCATCAGAACTGCCCCCTCCATCGACTCCTTTAAGTCGACGCTCAAAACCTATTTCTACTCCCTAGCGTTTTTGAGTCCCTCTGAGGAGGCGCTGTAAACAGTTTATGTATGTATTGTTAGGTCTGTGTAACATTGTATGTAGCACATTAGTACCTGAACTGGTGTACAGCACTTTGGTCAACGTGAGGTGTTTTTCAATGTGCTATACAAATAAAATTGATTGGTACACAAAAATGCTGGAGAAACTCAGCGGGTGCAGCAGCATCTATGGAGCGAAGGAAATAGGCAACGTTTCGGGCCGAAACCCTTCTTCATGCTCCATAGATGCTGCTGCACCCGCTGAATTTCTTCAGCATTTTTGTGTACCTTTGATTTTCCAGCATCTGCAGTTCCTTCTTAAACAAATAAAATTGATTGATTCTCAGGCACTGCTTTAACACTTGATAGGGGAAATCTGCACAATCAGCTTTTAAACTACCTTTAAATTTGGCACGGGGAACTGCAATGGATAACATTCTGAAAGACTGCAAATCTGTAATTAATGTGCAATGGCTTGCAAGATAGCCGTTGAAGCATTAAATTGAACTTTGGAAAATCTTAGACGCGATAAATGGGAGATATTATTCTGGTGCTCACTGGAGATTTTCTTCAAATGCAACCAGTAATTGTACGAGATACTAAAACAGATGAACTGAAAGCCTGCATAAAATCATTATATATTTGAGAAAATGTTAAACAGTTACAGTTAAAAAAACAATATGCAAGAGCATCTGACAGGTGATCTGTCTGTGAGAGTGTTTGCTTTGAATTTCCCCCCAAAAATGAAATTGGTAAATTGAACACAAAAAATTAACAAGAATGATTGAAAGTTTAAACCTGGGCTGAATTGTTACAACATTTCACTATCTGATGGCAGTTGTTTCCCAAAATTGAACTCAGCACTATTTGAATTATTTCTATTTGTGTGAAAGAATGATTTTAGCACCAAAAAATAGTTCTGGACATGTGCTAAATAACAACCTTTCTGTACAATATACATTTATTGGCCGACATTGAGACTGTACATTGTCTGCACTATTGTCAGTCTTATTACCTAGTGTACCATCACATAATCCTGAACTGAAAGGAGTTCTAATCCTGCTATACAGGAATTTGTACCCATGAATACTATGGAATAGCGCAAAATCATCAGTCCAAAAATTACTGCCACATGTAACTTAGGCAATTGTAGTGCTGTGGTGAAATGTTTTCATTCCCTGGATACCAATTATCCCATCTAAGCTACATTTACAATTCCGTTTCCTTGTAATAAAAAGGAACAGATGCTGGCTTATTACCAAAGATAGACAAAAACTTTTTCTCACAGAGTTGTGAATTTGTGGAATTCTTTGCCTCAGAAGGCAGTGGAGGCCGGTTCACTGGATCCATCCAAAAGATAGTTAGATAGAGCTCTTAAGGTTAGCGGAATCAAGGGGTTTGGGAAAAGGCAGGAATGGTGGGGTACTGATTGTAGATGATCAGCCATGATCACATTGAATGGCAATGCTGGCTCAAAGGGTCGAATGACCTACCCCTGCACCTATTGTCTATGTATCTATAAATGTTTGACGGCACTGGGTCTATATATGCTGGAGTTTAGAAGAATGAGGGTGGGGGGGGCTCATTGAAATGTACAGAATAATGAAAGGCTTGGATAGCGTGGATGTGGAGAGCATGTTTCCACTAGTGGGAAAATCTAGGACTAGAGGTTTAGAATTAAAGGATGTTCTTTTAGGAAGGAGATGAGAAATTTCTTTAGTCAGAGGGTGGTGAATCTGTGGAATTCTTTGCCATAGAAGGCAGTGGAGGCCAAGTCAATGGCAGAGATAGATAGATTCTTGATTAGTACAGGTGTCATGGGTTATGGGGAGAAGGCAGGAGAATAGGGTTAGAAGGGAGCGATAGATCAGCCATGATTGAATGACGGAGTAGACTTGATGGGCTGAATGGCCTAATTCTACTCCTATCTCATGATGTTATGATGATTCCGAAGCACATCAACAATGAAATCAAGTGAATTTACACCTTGTATATAAATACACACCTAATACATAAGATAAATAAATAAAATGTCATTTTCATATACATATTTATCTTCACTATCTTCACCATTATCAACTTATTGGTAATTTCAGTTATGCCACAAAATTTTGAACTCCTCCTCTCCCCCCCCCCCCATTTTATATAATTTATGGAATAATTTTATATTTTAAGTTTTTATATTTTATTTACATGGAGTACTATACAATCCAATAGCACAGAAATAAATGCAAAGATCTGGGGTTGTCAACACAATATCGCAAGTTGGATATGGCAGCTGAAACATTCATAAAGTTTAAGCT
This sequence comes from Leucoraja erinaceus, assembly GCF_028641065.1. Lineage (NCBI taxonomy): Eukaryota > Metazoa > Chordata > Chondrichthyes > Rajiformes > Rajidae > Leucoraja > Leucoraja erinaceus. The sequence goes on along the minus strand of NC_073404.1, from coordinate 2,034,397 downwards.
TCAGTTGGTGAAGTTGCAGAGCCAGCGTGGCCAGCAAGAGGCAGCTGGACTGGATGTTTGAGAGAAAGTTTCAGATGAATCTAAGCTTGTCAGGGGGAGATTGTTGGAGAAACTGATTTGTTCATTGTTTTATTTGTTTGACCTCCACTTTGTGTAAAAAAACATATTAAAGGGATTTGTGTTTTGATGTGGTGTGGTGCAAGACAGTGAGAAGAGCCAGAGAATGATGTATTTTAAGATGTGTTTTTCATTTAAAAAAAGCATTTGTATAGTTTAGAATGCAACGCTTGTGTATGTTGGCAAGAAATATTGACTCTCTTATGTTACCTCTTAGCAACAACTTGAAGAGGAAGCAGCCAAGCCTCCAGAGCCAGAGAAGCCCGTCTCCCCTCCTCCAGTGGAAGCAAAGCATCGCAGTATTGTCCAGATCATCTATGATGAAAACAGGGTAAGGACAAAAACAAGAGTTTCTATTTGTAGTTTCACTCGCAAGCAAATTGTGAGAAACGTACTATTGGCCTCCACTGCCTTCTGTGGCAGAGAATTACACAGATCTGTGGGTGAAGAAGATCCGCTATATTATCGACATTGTTGCCCAAGGGGCTTTGCACATCAAGATTGCTAACTAATACTTCCTCATTACACAATACCCAGTCTAGGATGGCCTGTCCTCTAGTCGGATCTTCTACATATTGGTCTAAAAAAAATCCCATGAATGGCTTTGTGCTGTACAAAAATGGCAGAATGTGAACAAACTAGATCTTAATTTCTTTGAATAGTTTATTGCAAAAATAATAACAAGGTATCTGAGTGTTTGGAATTTATAATCATGTGAAAAGTGAAGTCTGAAAATATGCAACAACAAAAGAAAATTCCTGAAATACTCGGGTCAGATGGGATCTGTGGAAAGAAAAACAAAATTAACGAGACAGGGCTCAATTATTTGGCTTTTTAATTTTCTCGCCTAAAACTGAAATTATGGCTTGCATAATTTGTCTGAATTTCTGCAACGAATGGGCAATTTTAATATAAGGTAGTACACTGAAAATAAATTCCATGCACATCCAGTACTTTTACAGAACTGCTAGTGTTACTGTGAGGACGTACACATTCCTTGATCTGCTACACAGTGTTTAAACTGCACTGTTCCCTTTGTAACTGTGGCTCCCTTCACTCTCTTGTACGAGAGTCCATTTAATAGAAGGGTCTTTAGCTTATGCTTGTTTTGGGGGCTAGTACCCTTCAGTTTTCTCTTCAGCATATAAAAGGCATGCTCAATTGGGTTCAGATCGGGTGATTGACTTGGCCACTCAAGAATTGACCATTTTTTAGCTTTGAAAAACTCCTTTGATGCTTTAGCAGTATGTTTGGTATCATTGTCTTGCTGTAGAATGAACTGCCGGCCAATGAGATTTGAGACATTTGTTTGAACTTGAGCAGATAGGATGTGTCTATACACTTCAGAATTCATTATGCTACTACCATCAGCAGTTGTATCATCAATGAAGATAAGTGAGCCAGTACCTTCAGCAGCCAAACATGCCCAGGCCATAACACCCCCACCACCGTGTTTCACAGATGAGATGCTTTGGATCTTGGGCAGTACCTTCTCTCCTCCATACTTTGCTCTTGCCATCACTCTGATATAAGTTAATCTTCATCTCATCTGTCCACATGACCTTTTTCCAGAACTGTGGTTGCTCTTTTAAGTACTTCTTGGCAAACTGTAACCTGCCCATCCTATTTTTGCGGCTAACCAATGGTTTGCATCTTGCAGTGTAGCCTCTGTATTTCTGTTCATGAAGTCTTCTGTGGACAGTGGTCATTGACAAATCCACACCTGACTCCTGAAGAGTGTTTCTGATCTGTCGGACAGGTGTTTGGGGATTTTTCTTTATTATAGAGAGAATTCTTCTGTCATCAGGTGTGGAGGTCTTCCTTGGCCTGCCAGTCCCTTTGCGATTAGTAAACTCACCAGTGCTCTCTTTCTTCTTAATGATGTTCCAAACAGTTGCTTTTGGTAAGCCTAAGGTTTGGCTGATATCTCTATAACAGTTTTATTCTTGCTTCTCAGTCTCATAATGGCTTCTTTGACTTTCATTGGCACAACTTTGGTCCTCATGTTGATCAACAGCAATAAAAGTTTCCAAAGGTGGAAAGACTGGAGGAAAGACTGGGTGCCGAGCACTCTCTTATACCTGCATTAAGGAGGCAATTAAACACACCTGAGCAATTACACCTGCAACGCCATCTGTCCCATATATTATGGTGCCCTGAAATGGGGGAATTATGTATAAACACAGTTGTAATTTCTACATGGTGAAACCAAAATGTATAAAAATGGCCTTTATTAAAATCTGACAATGTGCACATTAACCACATGTGATTTTGTTATATTACAAATCTCAAATTGTGGAGTGCAGAGGCAAATAAATAAATGATGGGTCTTTGTCACAAAAATTATGGAGGGCACTGTATGTGTGCTGAGAGCTTTGAGAGAAAGGCTTTAGTTTGCACAGGCTGAATTGCACTCAGAAACCGGGCTGCCTGGTGGTTCAGTTGTATAAACAAATGGCTGCCTTTGATAAAAATCAATCTGAGTATTGTTGGTGACTGGGCTCACTTTTACGAATGAGTGAGAGATGTGTTGAGGCGTCGTTACTTCCACATCCACTGAGATAATAATTTTGAAGCCTTTCGAACTTGACACCTCATCATCCATGGATAGGTTTCTGAGTTCAATCTGTGAAAAGGGTAGTCTGGTTCCAACAAAATCTCCATGGGGTTAAAGCCGAGTAACAGTGAAGTATACATGCATCTGGGACGTGCGATTCAATTGGCAGCTACAGTAAGACTCTGTGCCAATATATCCAAGCAGACTTCACAGCTGAAAAGAGTTATCAGGTAAATAATGGCTCTATACATGTAGATATTTATTGGCACCTCTAGCCAAATCTTTTCTCTGACCTGAAGGGACCTTTGCCTCTCGGGCTACTGCATTCTTCCATGTCAACCAGTACCCAATCCCCATTCCATTGCATTTCCTTGTGTTGCACTGTTTAGTTTAGTTTAGAGATACAACGCAGAAAAGGCCCTTAGGCCCACTGAGTCCATGCCGACCAGCGATCCCCACACATTAACACCACCCTACACACACTAGGGACAATTTTACACTATACCAAGCCAATTAACCTACAAACCTGTACATCTTTGGAGTGCGGGAGGAAACCGATCGTCTCGGAATAAACCCACGGGGAGTACGTACAAACTCCGTACAGACAGCAGCCGTAGTCGGGATCGAACACGGATCTCCGGCGCTGTAAGGCAGCAACTCTACAGCTGCGCCACCGCGCTGCCCTGTTTCACCTGGAAACAGGTGAAACAGCAACATAATCAGATTTTAAATGTAGCGTTTTATTCTCTGCTCCTAATGTGGTCCCTTCTACATTGGTGAGGTAAAGCATGAATTGAGTTGCCAGTTTGAAGAAAACTTAAGCCCAGACCTAAAGATTGTTCCCCTTCATCTCTAACCTCACTGATCTTAGGTTTCTCCACTGTTTCAAAGAAGCGAAATGCAGAAATTGTACCCGTCTTTGACTCTGCATATTCTAGAAACACCATTGAGCCCGACCTTATCAGATAATGAGATTTTTGCAATTTCATTATGAATTTTATGTATTCACAATTTTTCTTCTGGAAATTTCAGCTGATGGCTGCTTCCCCTCTCCACTTGCAGGCTATCTTTTGTCTCCTTGTCTTGTCTTAAAATTGCATTATTTCACCATACAGTTTCCACCCTTCCATTGTTTTAATCCATCTACCGCCCATCATAGCCTATTTTCTCTATCCGCACCTCCCCCCAACCAGCCGCAAAGAACATCTTTCAAAAACTTCAAAGTTCAGTTTAAAGGTCAGGACTCTCAACAAATGCTGCAGATTTTTTTCCTTTATCATCTGCTTTTATTTCAGTTTTCCAAAATGATTTGTGTTTGTCTGGTCATGTTTTGGTCTCCAAAGCCAACAGATACAGAGATTTAACCTTAGTGGGTGGTATTTGTTCCATTTTGCAGAGCGGCTTTGTACCTGAACTCCTATGTTTATATTGTTTTGGTTCACATTAATAGTCACTGTGACCTGTACAGGCTCTGAATCTCACAGCCCGTATGACTTCAAAGTTGGTGATGTGGTAAATGTAGTTCATCCGTGCAAAGCAGGAATCTGAAGGAAACGGATCACGGAAAGGCCACATATTGACTTTTTCATTCTTCAGGTTAATCACGAGGTGCCTGAACTGAAGCTTGTGCTAAAGTTGCCGTAGGAATGGCAAATTCTTTACACCTAAACGTTTCGTAAATTTCTTGGTATTTTTTATCAGGTTATCATATCTGGTTTCAAGGCAATTCTGTAGCCTGCTTATAGCTGTCAGGATCGTAGTACTTAAAAAGCTAATTTAAAAAGGGCACAATGTGCTGGAGTAACTCAGCAGGTCAGGAGGCATCTATGGAGGACATTAATAGGTGATAACGTGGATCGGGACTCTTTAATCTACAATTTAAAAGCTGTTTGATGTGCTGACTTTCATAGATAATTGAATCAGTGGTACAGAGTTCATAGCTGGTGAATGTGATGCTTTAACAGTTAATGTTTACTTTTGTTAACAGAAAAAAGCAGAGGAAGCTCACAAAATACTTGAAGGTCTGGGCCCAAGAGTGGAGCTGGTAAGTGTAAATTTGAGCTTCATATTCACTGTAACTGTTGCATTCTCCCATATATCACCATATGTAATCTTCTTCTTTCCGTGTTCAACTTGTTACAAATGTTGACCTTGCTGTCATCGTCCGTCCTGAAAAGGACGCAAGCTTCAGGTGACAATCAGTGGAAGCCATCACTTGTCGCAATAGTTGACGGTTGTAGCAGAATTCTGCTATAGGGCCAGTTTATATAGTGAAAGGCTATCCAGTAGTTCCGGGCGCATTGAGCATTGTAGAAGGATTATAGTTGGTTATCATTGCTTGCTTTCTGTTGCCGCTGCTAAAATCAACTGAAGGTGAAAGAGTGGGAATAGCTCCATGCCAGCAAGCAAATATAATGTCTTGCCGTTATTCACCATCCACTCCTCACTTTTTCTGATGATAAAATAAAATTCTGGATGTCAGTAAATCGTGATTACAAATTTGTATAATTAGATTTTGAAAATTCATACCAAAATCACGGGTTAGAGTTTGGGCAATGTCTGCATGGAACAGTTGGTGATGAAATACTGGGGTTTTGTACTACGATATAGGTTTATTGCTGTATGACACATTGGTACAGTACTGGCAGGGACACTTGTCACAACATGACATTAGAGTTTGGTATCATCATATTAGAGATACGGTGCGGCACACATGGCGCACCGATACAGTTGCTGCCTTACAGCGCAGAGACCCGGGTTTGATTCTGACTGTAGGTGCTGACTGTACGGAGTTTGTACATTCTGCCTGTGACCACGTGGGTTTTCTCCGGTAGCTCTGGTTTCCTCCCATTGGCTTCTGTAATTGTCCCTAGTGTGTAGGAGGGAGCAGGGAAAGCAAAGGCAGGAGAATGGGGTTGAGAGGGCAAGATAGATCAGCCATGATTGAATGGCAGAGTAGACTTGATGGGTCGAATGGCCTTATTCTGCTCCTAGAACTGATGAACTTATGAAGCCAGGCCACCATGTGCTACAAAAGTGGTAAGGAAACCATTAGAAAACATTGTGAGAGACAAATGATCGAGCATTTATTAGATGTGTTTATTAATGAGAAATCCTGTCACGCAAATGTGATAGATTTTTGTTGGAGATAACCAAGTAAATTGCAGTATATGTTGTGTACATGGACTTCAATGAGACCTTTGACAAGGTGCCACACGGTAGGTTGGTCCAAGGTGCCACACCTGGTTGGCAAAATTGATCCAAAATTTGCCTTGGTAACGAGGGGAGATATGGAGCATTTTTTCTGAATGTGATTCGGTGACCCACGTGTACCCCAAGGATCAGTGCTGGGACCACTGATGTTTGTGATGTAGGAGATAAGTTTGTAGCTACTACGAAAACAGCTGAAGGTGGAGATATAGAGGAATTTTGGAGCTTGATATAGATCAGTTTGAAGTTGATGGGACAATGGCAAATGGAACATAAGCTTGACAAGTGCGAGGTGATGCATTTTGAAAGGCATACAGGGGTAGGACATACTCAGTAAATTAGGACCATTAGAAGTGCTGATGACAAGAGGAGCCTTGGCATACAAGAACATAGATCCCTGAAAGTGACAGCTTGCCTTTATTTGTTGGCGACATGGAATATAAGAGCTAGGATATCATTTTGCAACTTCATAAAAAGTTAAGTAGGCCACACCTTGTTGCAGTTCTGGTCACCAGACGATAGGACGCATGTGATTGCACCAGAGAAGGTGCAGGAGAGATTCACCGAGATGCTGCCTGAATTGAATCATTTTAGTTGAAAGGAAAGACTGGCTTGGCTGGTGTTGCTTTCCCTGCAGCAAAGTATGTTGAGGGCTCGATGGCTGGGAGAGGATCTGTAAAGGATTGTTTCCATAGAGTTTGAAATTGAGCTGCTTGCAGAGGTGGTGAAGACGGATACCTGCACTACATTTTAAGTATCTGGACAAGAACTTAAATTGCCACAGCATAGAAGGCTAGAGACCAAATGGGATGGTTGTAGATGGGTCCAATGGTTGGCATGGACACTGTGACCTGAAGGGCCTGTGTGATTAATGACACAAATCACTCTGATGGTTTTCCCCGGGTGCTCCGGTTTCCTCCCACACTCCAAAAACGGACAGGTTTGTAGGTTAATTGTCTTTGTTTATGATTGTAAATTGTTATTAATGTGTAGGATAGAGTTAGTGTACAGGGATTGCTGGTCGACGTGGACTTGGTGTGCCGATGGGCCTGTTTCCACCCTGTATTTCTAAGTTCAATTAAACTAAACAAAATTGAATTTTTGACACAGTTTCATGGACTGCTCAGGGAGTTTCTCAAATGAATGTTGCTCTCTTTGGTGAGTGGAACAGTCTTGAGCTTTCCTGATTATTATTTTGGAATTGTAATACATTTGATTTTAAACATTCAATGATGTACTTCTGATATTACTTGGTTTTTCCCCTTTCAGCCACTGTATAACCAGCCATCTGATACGAAGATTTATCATGAAAACATCAAAACGTAAGTGATATCAAGTAATCACAGTGCTTAATCATCTCAAAAGGGTGAGATGATGTGTATGGAGAGCTGTTTCCCTGAGTAGGTGGTACTGTTAATTACATTATAAGTAGCTGTTAATACACCATTATTCCAGCCTAATTCATGAGATGGTGCTTGACTGTCTGTTCCCAGTACTTTCATTGGTTTGTATAATGTAACAAAATTCATCCATTTAAAATAAACTAAATTGAATGGCTAGCTTTCCCCAGTGATACTTGTATTGGAACATATCATGGGGTATGCCTGTGCTTGTTTGTAAAAGGCCAGGGCACAAGGTGGCTTCATCTTTATACCCATTTGAAAAACAAAATGAAAATTCGAGAAAGAAGACTTATAGGTGAGATAGGTATAGCCTCAAGATGTGCATCTTGATGATGGAATGGTAAAGAAGGCATAACTGGGACGACAGATGGCGCAATGGGCTAAGTGTTCGGCTGGCGACCGGAAGGTAGCCGGTTCGAATCCCGCTTGGCGTGCATACTGTCGTTGTGTCCTTGGGCAAGACACTTCACCCACCTTTGCATGCATGTGTGTGAGTGATTGGTGGTGGTCGGAGGGGCCGTAGGCGCAGATTAGTAGCCACGCTTCCGTCAGTCTGCCCCAGGGCAGCTGTGGCTACAGAAGTAGCTCACCACCACCGAGTGTGACTGAGGAGTGAATGAATAATGCGATGTAAAGCGCCTTGAGTATCTAGAAAGGCGCTATATAAATCCCATCCATTATTATTATTATTATTATAACGTTCATAATTCCAGAAGCAGAATTCTGTAAACCAGCATCTGCAGTTGTGTCTATCTATTTGAAATGTGTCAATACCCTCATTATGAAGAGGTGAATATAGTAGTTAGGAGGTATACTGCTAGATTGATGGTGCCAGCTCTGGCAAGGTGTGATGATGATGGTTAGATTGCTTAGATTTTTTTTTTAATTTCAAAATAAACTTTATTCAGGTAATAAATATATACAACACACGAGCCCCGTGCAACAAATTCATCCGACATTTTCGGAGGCTATGCAAATTATTCAATACAGTCTACATACATTGCTCAAATTTCGCAAATTTATCCCCCACCCTTGCCACTCATGTGGCCTACTGGCGTGGGATCTCTTCCCGTATTTTGAGGGCGTCTCCACCACACCCTGCCCCCCATGTTCAGCAGCGGAAGGACCCTAGACTGTGGTCCTCCCCCACGAACCTTGGCATTGGCTGCACCGAGCTACAGTGCGTCCCTCAGCACGTACTCCTGCAGTCTGCAGCGGGCCAGTTGGCAACATTCTCTGACGGACATCTCGCTCCGCTGGGTGGTGAACAACGCTCGGGCAGACCAAAGAGCGTCTTTCACCGAGTTGATGACCTTCCAGCAGCACTTGATTGCTTAGTTGTTGATCACATTTAAGTAATTTAAAAGGCATAAAGGACCATGGATCAAGTGCTCATTGGTGAGATTAGTTAGGAGGCCCTTCTAAACCAGCATGAACAAAAATGGAGGGGATGGCTTCCCATGTCATAAATGTTCTGTAACTCAGGCTTTGTTGGATCTGTGCAGAAACCAAGCCTCCGGCCCACATAGAATAAAGGCTGATCTTATCTTTGATTTTTTTTTGGTTTAAAGGAAATGGCGCAGTATACACCATCGATCCTTATCAATACATATTTGCAAGGTGCAAAGGAAGTGCTGGGAGGTGGTGTTAAATGTCAGCATAGCTACAAAGAATGATGAGGCCATGTGTCCCAGTGTTGCATTTATGAGTCCAGTCTATGAAGGTTTGTCTGGGGAATATGCAGACCACTTAACCAATGTTGGGATTGAAGACACAAGGAACTGCAGGTGCTGGTTTACAAAGTGCTGGAGTAACAGCAGGTCAGACAGCAAGTTTAGAGAACATGAATAGGCATAGTTTTGGGAACGGGACCTTGCTTCAGACTGACTGAAAGAGAGGTGGGGCTGGGACAAAACCTGACAAGTGATGGGTGGATACAGATGATTGATTGACAGACAGAACATAGCATAGTAGAGCACAAGAGCAGCCCCTTCACCCCACAATGTACTCAACATGATGACCAAACCATTACTTATCTACTTGCGCATAACCCATATCCCTCCAATCCCTGCAAATACATATGCCTATCCAAAAGTATTTTAAATGTCACAAGTGTATCTGCTTCATCATAATCATACTTTATTAGCCAAGTGTGTTTTGCAACATAGAAGGAATTTGACTTGTCATACAGTCATACCAATAAAATGTAACCAAACACACAAAATAAATTTTAACATAAACATCCACCACAGTGACTCCTCCACATCCCTCACTGTGATGGAAGGCGAAAAAAAGTTCAGTCTCTTCCCTTCTTTGCCCTCGAACCTTCCATTACACCGCACAAAAAATCACTGGCTGCCCACTGCCCTCCCTGAAGGACATCTTCAGCTCTCGCTGCCTTGGCAGGGCAACCAACATCCTGAAGGACCCTTCCCACCCTGGACACAACCTGTTCCACCCGCTGCCCTCTGGCAGACGGTACAGGTCTTTCAAAACTCGCACAAACAGACTCAGAGACAGCTTCTACCCAATAGCCATACGTGAACTTAACAATGCAAAATAAGAAATAACACTCACATTCAACTGAATGGTTCTACCTCAGCTGCTATTGTTATTTATCTGTAATTTTTTAAATATGTATATATTTTTACATTTTCCTATATATTTAAAATTGCTCTTGTAAATCGCCCCGTGGGATTGACTTTTAAATTTTGTTGTACCATGTGCAATGACAATAAAGAGATTCATTCATTCATTGTAGGGGCGATCTTGGCTCCCGCAGCTGGCAGTCGGGCCCGCCGCATCGCGGAGCTCAAGCTCTAGCATGAGAGGGGGGGGGGGGGGTGTCTCGGCCTGCTGGTGGCTGGGTTAGTAGTGAGGAGGGAGCACGGGCCAAGGACAGTTACAGGTGATGTCTGCATTGAGAGTAATAGTGTGAGAGCAGAGCATGCAGAAGGACTGGGTTGCTGCTCTGGGCAAGGTTAGACAAAATCTGCTCAAACAGTATATATTGTCCATTGTTGTGTTGGCTGGCACTGATAGTAATATTAATTGTGACTCAAATAGATACTGAACAGAAAAGAAATTGTTTAGAACAAAAAAATCAAACAAATTCTCGAAGGCAGCCTCAGAGTTTCAGTCCTTGTATCACACAGGGAACAAACCCCATTCGAATACAAAAAATAACAAGACTATAATCATGCTATAACTAGGGCTGTACAGTCCACATAATTTTGCTGTGGGTTTGAACCTCAAACATACACTGATAATCAGTGAGCTCAAATGAATTTCCATGTTTTTCTAGCTGGTAATTATTACTTGTAATTTGGAAAGAGCAACGCCTTGTTTTTGGATGCTGGTTGTACAACATGTGCAATAATTCATGCCAAAATTGTGTTATATTTATTATTTTTGTTCATTGATTAGTGCAAAAAATTCATCGAGCACTAAATTGTGGAATCCGCAGGAAAATCTATTTCCCTTACATTGTCCAAACAGCCGTTTACACTTTTTTCCCTCCCAAGATTTTAACAGCCCAACTATTTAAGAGCAGTCACTCCACTGAGATGACTGTATTCCCGGCAATGAAGACACACCTGCGTCAAAGACGCATCCCCTTTTTGAGTTGCTAAATTTTGAAAAACAGCTGGCGGGACAAGATGAAGGGTTTGGTTTAGTCGGTAGAAAGGAAGATGTGAAACTCCTTCATGGAGGCAATGAGGACCGGTGAGCAGCCAGTCTTTGCCCCATTAGCGACCCGCCAACCACCACCTCCACCGGTTGCGCCTGTGCCGAAGGACACCATGGCTGGTTGGCAGGCGGGCGGCCGGCAGAAGGCGCTGAGGTGGTGGCTGGTTCCGCTGTCCGGTCCTGGTCCGCAGCCACCCGAGCTACTTCCCTCCCCGGCCACAATGCGGTAGCTCCGCGTCCAGAGCGCTGTGGCAGTGGTTAGTGAATGAGTTGCTGGCATGATCCCCGACCCCCTCCTTCTCAACGCTTTTGCTCTCCCCGCAACTTTACACCTGGCGGCCCAGCCAAGTAAGTTTACTACTTAGCGCAGCCCAGGCTGTGCTGACCCTGGCCAGACTCCCCACGCGTTGCGAAAGGAACTCTTCCCCCCCGCCCCTCAGCGGTGATATCCTTTTACACCCGCTTCCCATCAGCTGCCAGTAATGAGGGATAGACTTGGCTGTCCCTCAGTACAGCAACATCGTACTTGATGTTGCTGTACTGATGGGATAGCCAAGTCTATCTTTCTTGGCTAACAACCTAACCTTCGGCCTCCAAGAGGCAGGTAAATTTTCATGCCTTATTTTTGGGTAAAAAATAGCGTCTTCATTGCTGGGAAATACGGTAATCCCGGATTTACAACTTGTATCTTGCAGAAACCAAGTAATGCGGAAAAAACTGATCCTTTTCTTCAAACGGAGGAACCATGCTCGTAAACAGAGGGTATGTTCTACTACGTAACTTTTCTATATTCAAATGTAAATGGTGAAATTTGACGACTGCACCCGTGCAGAACTCACTGACTTCATTAACTTTACTACTAATTTCCATCCTGCACTCAAATCTACTTGGACCATCTCCGACATCTCCCTACCGTTTCTTGATCTCACCGTCTCCATCACACGAGATAGATTATCGATTGACATTTATTATAAACTTACTGACTCCCACAGCTATCTAGACTACACTTCTTCCCACACTGCTTCCTGTAAAGACTATCTCCTACTCGTAATTCCTCCCGTCTACACCGCATCTGCGCCCAAGATGAGGTGTTCCATACCAGGCTCATTCTTTAGGGAACAGGGGTTCCCCTCTTCCATCATAGATAAGGCCCTCACTTGGGTCTCCCCAATATCCCACAGCTCCGCTCTTGCTCCCCCTCCCCCACTCGCAACAGGGACAGAGTCCCCCTAATCCTCGCCTTTCACCCTATCAGCCATCGCAAACAGTACATAATCCTCCAACATCTTCGGCACCTCCAACGGGATCCCACCACAAGCCACATCTTCCCATCACCTCCCATTTCCACAGAGACTGTTCCCTCCGCAACTCCCTGGTCAACTCGTCCCATCCCACCCAAACTACCCCCTCTCCAGGTAGCTTCCCCTGCATCAGCAGGAGATGCAACACCTGTCCCTATACCTCCCCCCTCGACTCCGTCCAAGGACCCCGACAGTCTTTTCAGGTGAGGCAGAGGTTCACTTGCACCTCCTCCAACCTCATCCACTGTAACTGGTGTTCCAGGTTTGGACTCGTATATATCGATGAGACCAAGCGCAGGCTCGGCAATCGTTACACTGAACAGCTCCGCGCAGTCCGCCTAAACCTACCTGATCTCCCGGTTGCCAAACACTTTAACTCCCCCTCCCATTCCCATACTGACCTTTCTGTCCTGGACTCCTCCATTGTCATAGTGAGGCCCAGAACAAATTGCAGTAACAACCCCCAACACCTCATATTTTGCTTGGGTAGCTTACACCCCAGCAGTATGAACTTTGATAGACACAAAATGCTGGAGTAACTCAGCGGGACAAGCAGCATCTCTGGAGAGAAGGAATGTGTTACATTTCGGGTCGAGACCCTTCTTCAGACTGATGTCAGGGGAGTGGGCAGGACAGAGATAGAATGTAGTTGGAGATAGAAAAACTGGTGGGAGAACTGGGAAGGGGGAAGGGGATGGAGAGAGGGAAAGCTGTGCTCTTTGAAGTTAGAGAAGTCAGTGTTCTTACCGTTGGTGTGTAAACTACCCGAGCGAAATATGGGGTGCTGTTCCTCCAATTTGCGCTGGACCTCACTCTGACAATGGAGGAGGCCCAGGACAGAAAGGTCAGATTGGGAATGCAAGGGGGAGTTAAAGTGCTGAGCAACCGGGCGATCAGGTAGGTTAAAGTGGATTGACGGGATGTGTTCAGCGAAACGATCGCCGAGCCTGCGCTTGTAGTCGCCGATATACAGGAGGACGAGACCCGAAACGTCACCTTCTATCTAGAGATTCTGCCTGTTCCACTGAGTAACTCCAGCATTTTGCGTCTATCTTTATATCCATACATCTTGTTTCCCGACACATATAATATTTCTTAAATCCCTTAAAATGCTGAATGTTTTACAGGAGCAAAAGATCTGTCAGCGCTACGACCAGCTCATGGAGGTGTGGGAAAAAAAGGTTGACAGGATAGAAAATAACCCTCGACGGAAGGCCAAGGAGGGCAAGACTAGGGAATATTATGAGAAACAGTTTCCAGAAATTCGCAAGCAGCGGGAACAACAGGAACGTTTTCAAAGGTATTTGTTAAAACCAAATTCCATTCATTACTTAAACTCTTACAAATTGAAACATCTAAATAACACACACTTTCTCACCAATCTTTAAACCAAATGCTAAATAAAGCGAGTCTTCCGTGGGTGTAGGAACGTCCAACTGATTGGTGGGGAAACAAATTTGAATGGGTTACGGGTGGCAGAGTGGCACCGAGGTAGAGCCGCCGCCTCACAGCGCAGGAGACCCGGGTTTAATCCTGACCTCGGATGCTGTCTGTGTGGAGTTCGTGCGTTTTTCCTGTGACCGCATGGGTTTGCTCCGGGTGCTCCGCTTTCCTCCCACATCCCAAAGGTTTGCAGATCAATTGGCTTCTGTAAATTGCCCCTAGTGTGCAGGATGCGAAAGTGGGATGTGTGATCAGTGGTCGGCATTGACTCGGTGGGTTGAAGGGCCTAAATGCTTTATCTCTAAACTAAGACAGCTGTGTAAGAGTAGTTCTGATTTTGTTGCCTGCATTGTAACTGCTGCAACACTAAAATATATTTGAGAAATTAATTAATATAGTCACAGAATCATCCATCATAGAAACAGGCCATTTGGCCTACCACATCCCTGCTGATCATGACTGTTGCCCTCCAGTCATCTGGTACCTCACAGTGTGCACCCATCTGTACTAATCCCAGCATCTAGCACTTGGCCCATAGCCGTCAATGCATGTGTCATTCATGCTCATCTAGACAGTTCTGACAATTTCTGTACTGCTCACAGATCTGTCGTCACCAAGTAATTCCTTTCTGTACTGCCTGTAAAAGCAGACTGCACTTGTTGCCCTCCAGTCATCTGGTACCTCACTGTGTCTAGCGAAGATTTAAAATTGTTAGCCAGAACCCCAGTGACATTTTCCCTTGCCTCCCAACCTGTGATAAATCTCAATGACCCTGTGGCTTTATCCACCTTTAGCTCCGCCAAAGCATCAAGCATCTTCTCATATAGTGGGAGTTATACAGCAGGGAAATAGGCCCTTCGGCCAAACTCGTCCATGCTAACCAAAATGCCCATCTACACTAAATCTGAATGCCCGTGCCCAGCCCACATCCCTCTAAACCTCTCCTGCCATGTACTTATCCAATTGTCTTTTAAATATTGTTTTAGTACCTGCCTCCTCTGGCACCACATTCCATATACCCACTACATTCTGTGTGAAAAAGTGGATCCCTAGGTCCCTATTAAATCTTTCCGTTTTCACCATAAACCAATTCTTGTTTCCCTGACCCTGGTAAAAAAAAGACTATGTGCATTCAACCGATTATACTCCTCCTGGTGGCATGGTGGCGCAGCGATAGAGTTACTGCCTTACAGCACCAGGCACCTGGGTTCAATCCTGACCATGGGTGCTGTCTGTATGGAATTTGTACGTTCACCCCGTCACACGGGTTTTCTCTAGGAGATCCAGTTTCCTCCCGCACCCCAAAAGCATAGAAGTTTGTAGGTTAACTGGCTTCGGTAAGAATTGTAAATCGTCCCTAGTGTAAGGTAGGATAGTCCTAGTGTACAGGGATCGCTGGTTGGCATTGGGCACGGTGGCCCATTGTTTTGCGATGTATCTCTAAACTAATCTGAACGTCAATAAGATCACCCCTCAGTCTTTATGTTCCAAGGAATAAAGTCTTAGCATGCCTATGCTCTCACTATAATTTAGTCTCAAACCCTGCCAAGAATCCTCTAAAATCTTCTCTTTCCAGCTTAATGGCATATTTGCTATGACTAGGTGGCCAAAACTGAAGACAATACTCCAAGTACTGCCACACCAACTTGTCTTGACCCAACCTCTAAGTGCCGAAAGCCAATGTACCAAATGTCTGGTTCACAACCTTGTTCACTTGTTCTGTCACTTTCAGGCCTCCCAGTTGCTGCACCTCCCTTTGCCCACTGGTCCCAAAGTACTCCCCTGCTGACACTGTAGTCACTTGCCTAGCCCTATTTCCCAAGAGAAGGTCAACCGTTGTCCTCTCTCCATGGTAGGTCATAGACATTTGGACAGATGCATGGATAGGAAAGGTTTAGAGGGATATGAACCAAACAGGGCATCTTGGTCGGCATGAGCAAATTGGGCAGAAGGGCCTGTTTTCGTGTGTAGGATTCTTGCATTGAAATTAATGCAATTGAATCTAGCCCTCTCTCGCTCCTTGCAGTGCTCCTGTTTGGAGTAACTCAGCAGGTTAGGCAACATCTCCGGGGAACATCTCTACTGAATTTGCAGTCACTGATCTTTAAATCAACTTCCAACCTGTTCCACAACTTTACTACTACTATGGATCCTGTCCTTCTGCCAATCTAGCTTAAACCCTCCCGGGTAGCACTTACAAATCTGCCCACAAGCATATTGGTCCCTGTTCAGTTCAGATGGAACCCATACCTTTAGTATAGATTGTTCATACTCCAGCAGAAATCCAGCGGTCTACTCCCATTACCCTTCGGGTAGTCACGCAGCCACTCTTTGCCTGTACTCCGCGTGTGACCACCTCGCTATCACTTCTATCTATCTATGATGCTCATGGCATCTTGGATAATCCAAAGTGTGTCCAGCTCCAGTTTCAGTTTCTTCCTGTGGTCAAACAGGAGCTGCAGCTGGACACATATCCCTCAGGTGTAGTCACCAGGGACCGAATCGCCCACAGCCTGCAAGAGGAGCATGCCACTCCCATAACTGTCATCCTGACTGCACTAAGGCAATAAAGGAAAGTTGAAGAGACTTTACCACACCTTACCTCACCACTGCTTAGCCTGCTTACCAAAGCCCCGTGAGCCCAAGCCTCATCACTTATTTCTCAAACGCAACACTTGGAACTCGATCACGATCGCAGGCGCCGGCATGGGGGGACCGCCGTGGGGGAGGGGGATGATCAATGAACAATGGAGGACCCGGCGTGGGGGCCCTGCCGTGTGGGGGAGGGGAGAACAAAGGGGATCTTGCACCGGGGTAATTTGTAACTTTGTAAGCGCCCTATATGGGTGACCATTACATTCCTTGGGTATGCAAGCAAAGAATTTCACTGTGACTTGTCACATGACAATAAAGTATTCATTCATTCACACATTCATCATTCATTCATCCATACAATCATTCATTCATTCAGTCATCCATTCAGTCATTCATTCATTCATTCATACATTCATTCATTCATTCAATCATAATGTTTGCTCCGCCATACCTTGCCGTCTTATTGCCTGATATGCCTCACCATTAGCTAAACAGAGACGCTTCCTTGGCCCTGCCACGGTTAGCCATAGAAAAATGCTTCCTAAGCCCTGCTCCAAATCCACGCTGCTACCACCTGGTATAAACTCTAGTTTTAAACTCCCTTACCCTGAGATAAAGACTGACCATTAACCTATCCCTATCTTCAAAAGATGCTGCTTGACCCGCTGAGTTACTCAAGCCCTTGTGATCTACGCAAGATTCCAGCATCTTCAGCCGTTTGTGTCGACAACTTATACCTGTCTGAATTAAATTGTATCTGCCATTCCTTGGCCCATTTTCCCAATTGATCTTGTTGTAATTTACAAAAACCCTTTTCACTCCACTCTATCACCAATGTTGGTGTTATCCACAATGTTATTAACCATGCCAACGACATTCTTATCAATATCGTTAACATAGATGACTAACAACAGTGAACCCAGCACCAACCCCCTGTGGCAGACCACTGGTCACAGGTCTCCAATCTGATCAACAACTCTCCACCAAGCCAATGTTTTTATCCAATTGACTAACTCACTTTGGATACCATGTAATCTGTCAAATGCCTTGCTAAAGTCCATCTTTATTTAAATCCGTCTATATTTATGGCAAGGTAGACAAAAGTGCTGGAGAAACTCAGCGGGTGCAGCAGCATCTATGGAGCGAAGGAAATAGGCAATGTTTCGTCCCGAAACCCTTCTTCAGCAAATTGCTTTCAAATTTCACAAACTCCTTCACTAAATTCTCCATTTCCCTTTGTGCCTTTTTCTCCATTTACAAACTAGTTTCCTTTTTGAATACTGATGAAAAGTATTTATTTCGGATCTTATCTGTATCTGCATAAATTATCCCTTGTCCGACTTTTACTCTTTTTTTCTTTTGTCCTTAAAATAGCTAGAAAACGCCTTCTAATTTGCCTTAATCTTGTCCACCAGTGATATTTTGTGACCCCTCTATGCTATCCCAATTGATTTTATGCATGCTTCTCTACATATTTTATACTCTTCACGGCCCTCCCTCACATAGGTCTCTACACCTGTCATGTTGTTACTATATCTCTTATCCGACCCTCAATATCCCTCGACATCCGGGGTTCCCTGTATTTGTTGCCTTAACGCTCGCCCTCAAGGGAAAATATTGGCCCCAAACTATTTCTCTTTTGAATGCTTCCTATTGTGCATATGTACCATGTATTGTTTTTCATGTTTTGAAATGATTAAAAATTTCAGTGACAATCTTTCCAGGGTTGGACAAAGAGGAGCGGGGCTTCCAGCAACTATAGCCAGGAGTGAGCATGAGATTTCTGAGATCATCGACGGACTTTCTGAGCAGGAGGTCAGATATTGCTCAAAATTATTGTTCGCTCAAGCCGACAACCTCACCTTGTACAACATTTACCTCATTAATTGACACGGGCGGCTGTTTACTGATGGTATTGTTGCTGCTGAGGCATGAGACAGGAACTCAAGAATGGTTTTGTTACTATTACTATGATTCCACACTTCAGTTATTGCATCCACTTGCCCAATAATGATTTTTATGCTACTATTGGGCTTTGGAATCCGTCAATGACCAAGGTATTCCAGATAGGTTGAGACTCCCGATCCTCTGCTCTGGACATCTCATCTGATTCAGAGTTTATTGTTTGATCATTTTATCGGCGGTGATTCATAAAATCCTGATGCCTCATTTGGGTTCCCCTCTCCCTGAATTCTAACGAAAAAGAGCTATTGTTTGAATTGGACTCAATTCCTCATCACCAGACAATGGCTAGCAAAACCACTGGCCAGAAAGCAGTTCAACTAGAATCCATGCAAAGACCAATTAGACCCCCTTTTAGTGGGCTGGTTCCAGAGGTCTGGGCTGTTGACCTGGAATTCAGATGCCATCACACAGCTGGGAAATTTAAATCCAAGTCAGTAAATAAAATCTGGATTTAAAAAAAAAGTGGTGTGTAAGGTGCCCATAAAACTGCTGGAGTGTTGAGAATATCTGTCCCTAACTGACATTTAGGGAAGGAAATCTGTGCCCATTTGTTGGCAGCCAACTCCCCTCCAAAATGATTATTGCCCCACTAGTTTAGGGACATTTGGAACAGGAAATAAATTCTGGTATCACCATCAATGTTCACACCCCAGGAGTAAATAAATAATATAAAATCACAGTATTCCAAACTTGTGTGAGGAAATATAAATTACACTGATGTCTATGGCTTTGAAGTTAAGTTGTACAGTTATGAAGCAGTTAGTGATTTAGCCGGAATTGTCTGTCTACCTGAGATCGGACAGAAGGTTGATAGTTCATGAGTCATAGGAGCAGAATGAGGCCATTCAGCCTATCAAATCTACTCCGTCATTCAATCATGGCTGATCTATCTTTCCCTCTCAACCCCATTCTCCTACCTTCTCACCACCTTTGACACCTTTACTAATCAAATAGTAGTGAGTTCTTCTCAGATCCTGTTGAGCAACAGGCAGTTTGAGGTTTTTCTTTAGTTTGTTCTCCTCTCCATCACCATGTACTGAGAAGTGCAGTAGGCCAGCAGTGACTGCCAAAGCAGAGTCGCTGGATCACTTTTCAGTCCGAAGGATGTAAAACTAGTTGACTAACCTATCAAGAGAAGGCTGTGGACTCTTTATTGCAGTGAATTAAATCTAATGGACTGTTATTTGCAGAACAATGAGAAGCAAATGAGACAGCTTTCTGTGATTCCTCCAATGATGTTTGACGTGGAACAGCAACGGGTAAAGTTCTTGAACCTGAATGGAGTAATGGATGATCCCATGAGGGTATACAAGGAGAGACAATTTATTAACGTCTGGTCCGAGCACGAGAAAGAAATCTTCAAAGAGAAGTAATTACATTTTTGTG
This sequence comes from Leucoraja erinaceus, assembly GCF_028641065.1. Lineage (NCBI taxonomy): Eukaryota > Metazoa > Chordata > Chondrichthyes > Rajiformes > Rajidae > Leucoraja > Leucoraja erinaceus. The sequence goes on along the minus strand of NC_073404.1, from coordinate 2,014,730 downwards.
CCATACATTGATGAACAAATTTGTTTTGTTTTTTAAATTCATGATTTCTTTCCCAATCTGCTCGTGAGTTCCCACACTTTCAGACTCGTGTACTACATCAGAGCTTTCCATGTAAGAACTTGTAGATGGTCAAGTCAAGCAGGCGTAGAGTCGCTCAATGTAGCAGCTCTGTGTTTCCTCTTGTTTGGGTATGGAAATGCACAGATAAACCTTGTCTTTTCAAAGCTGGAATTTTCAGAGTCGGTTTGATTCTCAATATAAATCCCCTGAAAATTGACTTCACTGCAACCGTGGGAAGCTCTTGTGGCTCTTTTGTAAATATATTAACAAACCAGGCACGCCTTTGCAGTTAGCGTCAAGCAGCATCGAAATAGGCCCTTCAGCCCCACTCGTCCATGCAGACCAAGATGCCCCATTTGCCCGCATTTGGCTCCATATCCCTCTGAACCTTTCTATCCTTGTACATGTCCAAGTGTCTTTTAAATGTTGTTATTGTTGATAGTGTTTTGCTTTTGGCTTCAATCAGTTTTGATGTTGCACATGGTTTAATATAACTTGACTACCTTTACTGTTGATGCAATACAATAGTGACATTAAATGAATGAATTATTTTATTCTGCTTTCTGTTAACGCTTGCTCACAAGGAAAACAAGTGCTTTTGTTAAGCTTCCGCTCATTAATTGATTATTTGATTTATTGATGAGACATTTCTGCTTTCAACAGATTTGTTCAACACCCTAAAAACTTTGGTTTGATAGCATCTTACCTTGAACGGAAGGTGAGTAGCTTATTCGCACATTTGGCTCTGGGAAAGTACCTGGTAACTACTCTTTGCCATTTACTCTCTTTGATTAATTTGCTTGGAATACATTAAGACTGCTTATTGTGATAATGAACTAAATCCCCCTGAATAATTCTTTATGTAAACTTTTATTTATTTTTATATATATATATATATATATATATATATATATATATATATATATATCGCATGTTTATAAAAACATTTTCTAATGGTATAAATTTCCTCTTCAGAACATGGTGGGGGGGGGGGGGGGGGACACTGTGAAGTTAGGTAAACGTGGCAGACCACAATTTCATTCACTTCTGGGCCTTTTGGTGCCTGGAAATGTGATCATGACTTTATGGCAGAATTATGATTAGTGCAGAAACATAGTTTACACAGAAAGTTTGAACAATTGGCATCAACAAAAATGCACCATCTAGTATTTTTGATCTTCACCCTGATATACTAAAAACAACAGTTCGAGTTTGCTCGCACAAAAATTCTAGAACATTGAATGGTACAGTTGACCCCCATGTTACGTAAGGATTGTATTCCTGCAAAACGGTCTGTATCGCGGTTTTTTGGAACACAAAGCCGCATCATCTGTGCATGTGTCAAGAAATGTTAGGGTGGCACGATGGCGCAGCGGCAAAGTGCTGCCTTACAGCGCCAGAGACCCGGGTTTGATCCTGACTGCGGGTGAAGTCTGTATGGAGTTTGTATGTTCTCCCAGTGACCTGCATGGGTTTTCTCCGGCTGCTCCAGCTTCCTCCCACACTCCAAAGATGTTCAGGTTAATTGGCTTGGTAAAATTGTAAATTGTCCCTAGTGTGTGTAGGATAGTGTTAGTGTGTGGGGGTCGCAGGTCAGCGCAGACTCTGGGCCTAGATGGAAAAATAAATTTGGGTTGATTTATTTGTTATTTTTCACACAAAATGAATTCACATAAATTCTTTACTCAGGCTGTTTCCTCTGGAACTGGAATGTAAAACACTTTAACTTTTATCAGGCTGTTCCATGGCATTCTGCAGCATCACTGTCACACTTCACACCGAACGTTCCTTGCATCCGATTACTTTTCTGCATTCCAAATTAACTTCCAATTTTGATTTGCCGACACCTATCATTTTTCTTACTGCTTGCATCGTGTTGGAACCACAGGCATCAGTTATCCCCAAGGATTATATCCACCCAGGGTTGGCAAGAAACTATGTTCATAGCTTATCATCTTTGAAATGCAGTCAGTGCAGATTATGCTTTACCAAGGCAGCATCACTGCCTTGGTAACCCTGAACCCAAATACAGTATCAGACACATAGGTGTGGATTATGTTGCCCATAAAAATCTCGTAATTTTATCCTTATTAAAGGAGGTGCCAGAACACCATTTGCCAGAAAATTGGTGGTGGGCCTGTAATTAAAAGGGTGCTGCTTGCTTCGAACATGTATCTCTTTTAAGGACTGGCCCCCGAGTTGCAACTGTGAAATCTGAAGTTGATACAGTGTGTTGTTACCTAACAATATTATTTTGGAAACCTTTATTTGAAAGCACATGGTCTTTGTGTGGCTTTCTTGTTAATGGCAACTGGTTGGGAAGGAGGCACTGAAGGATTCATTACCTAATGGCCTTATCCACCAAGCATTTGCAGGAAGGTATTGTCATACTGGAAGGGAGAACTAAGGCAGATCTCTGAATCCTTGATTGTGAGGGTAAAAATGCACATCCAATAATTTAACTGGACTATCCATATTACTACTGATGATAAAAGAACTGGTCAGAGCTGGAAACACATCTCCATTTTTCCCCCAGACGCTCTATCATCTAAAAGGACAGTGGTAGATTGCACTTAGTTGTTGGATGACCAGTTCCCAGCACAATCAGAAGCATGGTATTTTCCAAAGCAGACAGCCATTTTGATTTGCACTCCGTCCTCCACTATGAACAGTAGCCCCCTGATCCAATGTACACTGTCTACAGGCTGCTCTGCAACAACTCCACATAGTTTCTTCAACATCTTCAAACCCATGACACCCCAAACCAAACTGACACATCAATTTATTGCCCATTCTAATTTTCCTTGAAGATGATTGTGATTCACCTTAAATCAAGAATAGGGAAGGAAGGTGGGGGGGGGGGGACTTGGGCTGTCGTGGCTGGTAGAGCAACAGAGATCCAGGTTCAGTCCTGACCTTGGCTGCTGTTTGTGTGGAGTTTGCACATTCTCTAGAGCAGGGGTCAGCAACCTTGTTCTGCATAGGGGCCAGGACGCATGTCTGTGAGCGGATGGCGGGCCACATCTATCACGTGTACACATGGATCCCGCCTCCAACCGGCTCCAGATGGCAGGCATCGGATCACGTGTTCACAGAAGGTGCGTCGCCGTGCCGGCAGTTTTCCGCAGTATGCGGTACAGCTCGGAGCTTGGTTGCGCTCGGGGCTTGGCCGCACTCAGGGCCCGGCTGTGCTCAGGGCTCGGCGGCTCCACCACTGCGGCCGTCAGCGCGGGCCTCCTTGTGTCACCGTGCCGCGGCTTCCGGCCCGGGAGGTACCGGAGATGACGGAAGTCTGCGGGCCGGATGAATACGGGAAAAAAAAATACGCCCGCGGGCCGGATGATTTTGGGTTACGGGCCGTAGGTTGCCGACCCCTGCTCTAGAGCAACAGAGTGAGATCAGGGAGATCTTCATGGCATAAAATGCTCTGCTTAAGGTGTCATATAAAGTTAATTCAGTAATGATTTACTGAGGAGTTAGGATTTGGAAAGAGTAGATTTGTAGGGATGCAGGGAAAGAATGGGGGGGAATAATTGGAACAGATGTTCAAGGAGCCAGTAAATGCTACACAGCTCAGATGGTTTAGGGCACAGAGTCAAGCCCAAGGATAATGGCATCTAGAGCGTAAGGATAAAAACAACACTGATGTGTTTGGTGAATTGAGATGATTGTTGAAAGCATGTAAGGCTTCATAAGTACAGGATATGTGGGAAATACCGTGAGGTCCATGATGTATTAAATGTATTGAGATTTCAAATCAAATGAAGCAGTAAATTGAAAAAGCAAATGTTTTATTGAGACACAACTTTGTTCTAATGAACTGTGTTTTGTTTCCACAGTGTGTAGCAGATTGTGTTCTCTACTATTACTTGACCAAGAAAAACGAGAACTATAAGAACCTTGTGCGGAGGAATTATGGTCGTCGCAGAGGGAGGAATACGGTAAGACAGCATAGTTCAGCGCTTCAAACTGCAGAGCAAGAGTAGGAGAATTGGGACACTTTATACACTGAATGGATGGACAGTAAGCAACTACAGGGGGAATGGTCAGCATTAGATCATTTCTGGCGTGTTGATCATTATAATGCCCAAGATAGACACAAAATGCTGGAATATATCAGCAGGACGGGCAGCATCTCTGGTTAGAGGGAATGGGTTACGTTTCAGGTCGAGACCCTGAAGGTCTGAAGAAGGGTCTCGACCCGAACTGTCACCCATTCCTTCTATCCAGAAATGCTGCCTGTCCTGCTGAAATATTCCAGCATTTTGTGTCTATATTTGGTGTAAACCAGCATCTACAGTTCCTTCCTTTGCATTATAATACCTAATGCCAGTTTTGTAACTGCCGTAGTCACTGCCATTATCAGTAGCTTAATTTTCACCATCACTGCCAAAAGCAAACAGTGTAAGCATCCGTGTCACTGGAAAGTGTCCATCGTGTCATTGGCATTTTATAAATAAATTAAAAACAAGAGGGGAACTCGGAACAGATTGGTGCCACTCAGGAATAAAGGAGGGAATTTAGACGTCTGAGGATACAGGGAAGATACTAAACGAGTACTTTGCAACTGTACTCACCAAGAAAGGGACATGGAGGACAGTGAGATCAGTGTGGGATATACACTAAACCTCCGCAATTTTGGATCTGTACAATAGTGAACCGAGGTGTTGGCGGGCGCCGTCAACGTTGGGTAGTGGAAAGGCAACGGCGGGGAGAGAGTGAGCAGTAAAACACTCTTGAAGAACGTTGCATTCGTCACGGGTTTGCAGTGGCTGCCACAAGGCGAGATACCGGGGTGTTGGATGCAGGCGCAGCACGCACCACTGTACCTGCACTGTTACCACCCTGGCAACACGCGCCTCGTTCACCGGGTAACGGTAACGGCACAGGCCCCCAATTCCGCCAGGTTACTCTATGAGTGGCTCCATTGGGCATGCCTCTGGTTGCGGGAGTGGTAAATTCGAGCAGCATGAAGGTGGCGTGAGTGCCGGGCAAGTTCTGTACACAGAGAGTGGTCTTGAGAGCAGGTGCGATAGTGGCATTTTTGAAAGGAAGGGACGTGTGCAGGCAGAAGGAATTAGTTGAATTTGGTGTCATGTTCAGCACAGGCCTCGTAGGTTTTGCTGTGCGGTTCCATGTTCTGTGTAACTGCACACCGTACTCCGCAAGTGCAGTCGTGGCACATGGAGACGGGGGCCACATGTGCCCTGAAGGATCGTTCTGCCAGACAGAGTATTTGGTAGCGAGTAAACTGTTGAGGAGGATAAAACCACCAACCCTCTTATAGGCTGAGGGTTGGCCTTATTAAGGTTTATAAAATCATGAGGGGCATGACTGAGATGGATGGTCACAGTCTTTATCCCAGGATGGGTATGTCTAACATTAGAGGGCTTAGTTTTAAGATGAGAGGAGAAAGATTTAGAGAGCTGAGTGGAATGTGAACCAAACTGCCAGAAAAAACTGTAAGGGTGGATAAGTTGCAAAATTTAAAAGACATTTGAACAATTAGATGGATAGGAAAGTTGTGAAGAGATTGAGGCTAAACGCAGGCAAATGAAACCAGCTCAGGAGGACAACTTTACCGGCATGGATATGTTGGGCCGAACGTCCTGCTTCCCTACTGTATAACTCCATGACTCTAAAACGTTTGCATCTGCCCATAGCAGCATTGATGGAAACAAAGCCTATTAAGAACACTATTCCTCCTAAAGCGAAACATTATCTGTCCATTCCTTCCACATGTTGCTATATTTAAGAGGGAGTTAGATGTGGCCCTTGTGGCCAAGGGGATCAGAGGGTATGGAGAGAAGGCAGGTACGGGATACTGAGTTGGATGATCAGCCATGATCATATTGAATGGCGGTGCAGGCTCGAATGGCCTACTCCTGCACCTAATTTCTATGTTTCTATGTTTCTATATGCTGCTTGACCAAAGCTTTTCGATGTACCTCAGTACGCCTGACAAAAACCTAAACATTAAGACCCACTGTGTTCCTCCAACACTATTAGTTTTGCTCAAGATTTCAGCAGATTTGTGTGTCTTCAAAGATGGAAACAAAATAACTGAAAAGTCTAAAACTTCCTGGTTAACAACCATGAAAAAAAAAGTTCATATTCTGCTCAAAGAACTTTCTTCAGAATTGGGTCGAGTTGGAGATAAGACAAGGGGGAAGGGAAGACAAAGCGAGTACAGGGTGAAGGAAGATAACAGGAAATTAGATGTCAGTCTAGAGGAGGCATTAATGGAAATGGATATCAAAACAGACGCAACTAAATATAAAAAACACCCACACATACAACGCATTTGGTCCTCATCTCCTCTCCCATCAGCCCATCAATACTCACATATCTGTTTCCACTTTATTTATCAGATTGGAGAATCAGCAGCCCTGTGTTGTCTCATCGTATCAACTCCCAGCCTCTCTCTATCCCCACCTTCCCCCCCCACCCCCCCCTCCCACCTGCCTATTAACCCCCCTCACCTGGAAACCTGCCAGATTCTGCCTCACTCCTTTTCCTCACCCCGTTACATGGGCTTTCTCCCCTCTACTGTCAGTCCTGTCACAGGGTGCTGACCTGAAACGTCAGCTGTCCCTTTCCATCCACAAATGCTACCTGACCCATTGCGTTCCTCCAGCTGGACATGCAACATTATTTTATGCCTTTAGTTGGTACTAGACTAAGTGGGACCCGTGGGGTCCCAGTCACACGGGAGGCCTGGTCCCCCAACACAAACCCATTCCCCAACGCAATATTCCCCCACTCACTGTTCCCCCATAGCCCCTATCTGTGCAGGAGTGGCTCATTTCCCCTCATCCATGAGCACTCCCTCCCCCTCCTCTTCATGTGTGTGGGGGTGGGGGGAAGTGGGGTGTGTGGCGAGTGGGGTAGGAGGAGAGGAGGGATGTGTGGACAATGAGGTGTAGTAGGGGGAGGAGATGGTGGTGTGGGGCGTGTGTGGGGGAGGGGGGCATGTGGCGGGGGGGTGTGTGTTGCGGGGAGGGGGTGTGTATGTGGGCAGGAAGGGTGGAAGGAGGGATGTGTGGGGGAGGGTATGTGTGGGAGGGGCTGTGTGTGGGTGGGGGGAGGGATATGTGGGCGGGGGGGTTGTGGGGGGAGGGGGTGTATGGGGGGGGGGGGTAAGCTCGGAGAAAAAAACGGGGAAGAGACATGTGCGAGAGACGGGGAGGGGAGGAGGAACCAGCGAGTGGGGACCAGAGGGGTAGTGGCTGGAATTGGCGATGCGATGGGGACTCACAGCGGGCGCTGGTCGCTGGTCGTTCTCATCCGCCGGGATCAGAGTCTCCGCTTTCCGTTTGGCGACATCTCCGACTCCAGGCTGGGCTGGGTCTCCCACGCTGGGCTGGACTGGGTCTCCGGGCTGGGCTGGGTCTCCCACGCTGGGCTGGACTGGGTCTCCGGCGCTGGGCTGCTTGGGGTCCCTCCGAAAATTGTGTCCGGTTGGAGACCTCCGCTGGCCATCCTCCGCTCCAGTGAAGACGCGATGGCGCAGGAAGGGGCAGACCATACCGGTGAGTGATAAGGGAAGAGACTAATCTGCGCGGCGCTGAACGGCAGGAGCAGAGATCGATCTGCGCACGCGCGGTTTTTAAGATTTTTAAAACCTCGCTAACATTTACGGCATTCAACCGATTGGAACGAAACTTGGTGCAATCGCAGCATAGGAGAATGGTGAGTTAACTGGTGAAAAATCGTAGCGCTATCGTGAACCGTTTTTGAGCAAATAAAAAGACCGCACAAACCGGAAGATAACAAGATCAGAGTTTTAGTTATGTATAGATAGAAGATAGATTTGGATCTACCTTGAGTTTCAGAGCATTTGCTCCTTTTGTGGGATGCTTGAGGATGCTGCTGATACTCCTCTGGCAATGGGTTTTAACGTCTCGACTTTGGTACTGTGAAGGCAATTTATGGAGAATATTGCAAAAAATTATCTGAAAAGGCTAGAAACAGAAGCAGTATCTCTGGAAAATAAATAGGTTGTTGTGTCTATCTTTGGTGTAAACCAGCATCTGCAGTTCCTTCACATAGGTTCACGCTCATTTCTATGCAATCTCTGCATTTTTAATCAAAGGTCCCTTTTTTGCAGCAACAGATTTCTCGTCCTTCACAGGAAGAAAAAGAAGCTGAAAAAGAAGAGGAGAAAGTTGAAAAAATTGAAAAGGAAGAGAAAGATGAGAAGAAGGAAGAAGAAAAGGATGAAAAAGAGGAACCCCAAAGGTAAGGAAACTAGGCAGAGCGCAAAACAGGAACATATAAAACTAAGGTGCATTGAAACATCTTCTCACAGAGAGTGTTGTGGAACTGTGCTCCTGAAGGTGCTCGAGGTCAGACCGTTGGATATATTCATGGTGGGAATAGAGAAATATTAAAAAGATCAAAGAAATATGGGTATGGAGAATAGGCAGGGAAGGGGAGTTGAGGCCAGCAGAGATCAGCCATGATCATAATGACTGGTGGGACGGAAGCCAACTATTCCCCTATGTCCTGTGTTTAACAGTTGTGTCTATATCGCACAAATACTTCCTGCTGAGTACTTCTTTGTTACATTTTTACACAAAGGCAATAGATGAACGAGCAAGGCAATGTTCCTTACGGGTGCTTTGCTAATGCTACAGGATGATGTTGATTGTATTCCACATTTTAAGGAAAGGTTTAATAAATATTTGAAGCCAACGAGTGTTAAGACGTAGTTTCACTCTTATTTTCCTGACTGGTCCAATGCCTTTTGATTCCTCTAATCCCAAAACTTACCTACCTGAGCCTTGGAAGCTCCATCACCAAGGTTCCCCAGGGCAAAGAATTGTAAAAATTCACAATGCCTGAAATCCTTAGTTGTAAATGGGCATTTAAGACGATACCTCCCAATTCTAGACAACCATACCAAAGGAAAGGTCCTTTCCATATCTACTTTATCAAGCCTTCTCAGGATCTGTATCAATAGAAACACCTTTCTTGTTTTAAATTTCCCCTTAAAATAGCTTAATAGCTGGAATTAACCATGAACCATCTGAGACAAGTGTGCTCTTCCTTAAATAAGATCTTAATTGTACAAAGTGCTCCATATGTGAAGTGAAACTTTACTTCTTTGTTCTTTACCTTGCTTGCAATAAAAGCTAACTTTTCATTAATCTTTCCAGTACCTGCATGTTAACTTTGCGCTTTTTGTTCATGAACATCTCTCTGAACACCTCTAAAATAACATTTTGGTTTTCTATTCTTCCTGCCAAACCAATAACCTTGTGTTTCCACATTCTATTTCTGCCATTGTTTGCTGATTTAATCTGTTTTTCTCACCTTAGATTCTGTAACCCCCTCCCAACTTTCCCACTGAAGTTTGTGTCATCAGTACGATGAAATCAGTCTCATTGCCTAAATCTTAAATATGAATGATAAATCAACAGCAGGAGATGCAACACCTGTCCCTAGACCTCCTCCCTCGACTTTGTCCAGCGACCCTGACAGTCCTTTCAGATTATGCAGATTATGCACCTCCTCCAACCTCATCTACTTTAGCCGTTGTTCAAGGTGCGGACTCTTATACATTGGCGGGACCAAATGTAGCCTGGGCGCTCATTTCGCCGAACACCTTTGTTCAGTACGCCTGGACCTATTGATGTCCCGGTTGCCAAACACTTGAATTCCCCTTCCCATTCCCACACTGACCTTTCTGTCCGAGGGCTCCTCCATTGTCAGAGTGAGGCCAAATGTAAATTGGAGTAAACAGCACCTCATATTTCGCTTGGGCGGCTTACAACCCAGTGGTATGAATATTGATTTCTCTAACTTCAAGTAACCCTTGCATCCCCTCTCTCCCTATTCCTCTCCCACCCAAGTCGTACTAGCTTCAAAGTCGTCTTGAGTCCCATTGTCTGTAAATCATTTTCACCTAGCCCATGGTTAACAAAGGCCTGTTTCCTTTATCATCATTAATTTTTTGCATATCTTCAACTCATTTGTTCTATATCTCTCTATATCACCGTCTATATCTCTCATTTCCCCTTCCCCTGACTCTCAATCTGAAGAAGGGTCTTGACCCGAAACGTCACCTCCTCTTTTCTCCAGAGATGCTGTCTGACCCACTGAGTTACTCCTGTTTCTTGTGTTTATCTTTGGTTTAAACCAGCATCTGCAGTTCCTTCCTACACCTAAATCTTTGAAGTTCTAGCATGTCACGTGCAATGGTATGTCCAACTAAAAATAGAGCTGGAAAAGACTACATTTGACAGGTTGCAGACTGATAACACGTGAAAACCTGATTAAAGAACGCTCAGAAGGAAAGTTCTTCGAGTTCAGGCCACCATGTCCACGTCAACAACTACGTGTCCATCTCTATTAATCATATTTACCGGCCATCTAAGCCTCAGTGATTTAAGTGATTGTCCAGATATTTACTAAATGTGAGAGTGTATAGGCCTCCCCCCACTTATCAAGCATTGGATTCCAAATTGCAACTATCCTCTCTGGGTGAAGAAAATTATCCTTGGATCCCTCAAAACATTCTTATTCCTCACCTTAAACCAATGTCCTCTGCTTTTAGATAGGGGGAAAGGTTTCTCACTATCCACATCATATCACTTTTTATCAGTTCATCATCTGCTCGAAAGAATACAAATCCAGCCAACTTTCACCCAGGCAATATCCTGATAAATCTCTGCACCACCATCTTCAGTGCAATGATTTCCTTCTTAAAATCTACCAATCCCACAATACTCCAACTATGGCCAGATCAAGGCTTCTCTTATGTCCTCTTCACCGTCTGTTCTACCTGTGCTGCCACCTTTAACGATCCATGAATTGTAAATCAAGTTCCCTATGTTCTTTGATATACCCTGGCCCCTCGCCGTTCATTGTGTGTGACCTACCCTTATTAGTTCATCAAAAAATGCATAACCTTGCACTTAATTTCCATCTGCCATTGCTCTGCCCAATTTACCAACTGATTAATATTGTAAAACTACCTTCTTCGCTATCAACAAAGCCACCAATTTTCATGTCATCTGCAAACTTAATAATCATATTTCCTATATTCCTATATCACATCTACTAATTCACTAGTTTTTATTATCAACAGTGAAGGTCCCAGTACCGATACCTGGGGTGCTCCACAGGTCACACACTGCCGATCACAAAATCACGATCCCCATCACCATTTATCTCCAGTTACCAAGCCGTCTTTGGTTGCAATTCACCAACTCGATTCAATTCGTAGAGAGAATAATAGAGGAATGACAAAAAAATGTTTAAGGGAATCTAAAGAATCTAAAAAAATACACCTACAAGTAATTGAATGGGAAATGGTTTGAAGGGGAGATGAATATAAGAATTAAAGCAGGAATCTGCCATTTGGCCCAATTCCCTTACACCACCACTCAGTTAGATTATGACAGATCATTTTACCTCAGCAACATTTTGTGATGCAAATCCCATATCCTTTGATTTCTCTTGTTCAAAAATCTAAGATTGTCCATCTTGAGTTCACTTGGCATAAGCACTTGCGTGGCCTCCTCGGGAAGATAGTTCCAAAGAGTGATCAGGTTCATGTAAATAAATCTCCTTTTGTTTCTGTCCTGAATGGTTGATGCCTTACTTTGAGACTCACAACTCCAGTCAGGGAGTTTTGTGCATTTCAGAGATATCATGTCTCATTCTTAAAATCTCAAGAGTATAGGCTAAATCTTCTTAATGCTACATGGCAAATCCCCACCCCAAGTGAACCTGCGCTGGCTGCACTGTGTCTATTGCATATAGTCACACTGCACCCAAACAGGCCTTTGACCACAAAAACGATGCCAATCTTTTTGCCCTTCTACGCTAGGACTGTTTCCTTCTATGCCATGCCTATTTAGGTATCTGTCTAAATGGTTCTTCGAAAGTATCTTCCAGATACCAACCATTCTCTGTGTCAAAAATAACATACCCTTCCAATCCTCTTTAAAATTCCTTCCTCTCTCCTTGACCTATGCTTCTTGATTTTTGACTATTTTTGACTGCCTACCCTTCAGCCTCTTTCACTCTAAGGAAAACAAGCCAAGCCTATCCAGTCTTTCTCCATAACTAAAGTCTTCCAGCCCAGGCAATGTCCTGATGAATCTTCTCTGCACTCTCTGCAGTGCCACAACAAGAACTGCACACATTTCCTGAAGTCGGGCAACGGATGTTTTGTAAATTTGCAGCTTAAAGTCCCAAGTTATATATTCTGTATGCCTTCTTCACCATCTTGCCCACCTGCGCTGTGCTTTCAGAGAATTGTAGACTTGACCCCCCAAATGTACCTCTGTTCATCCACCTTTCTTTGTGCCCTAACATTAGACTCAAACAACACGGAAAAAGTCCCTTCGACTCAATTTGTCCGTGCCGATGTATATCTGAATCAGGCTCATTTGCCAGCGAGAACGAGACCACACGCACACTGGAAGAACAACACCTTATATTCCGCTTGGGTAGCTTACAACCCAACGGTACGAACATTGAACTCTCCAATTTTAGGTAACTACAAAACCCATACCTTCTCTTCCCTTCTTTCCTCTAACCCTCCCACCCCACCTGGATTTGCATTTATTTCTTCCCTCCCCCTCCCACCTACATTCCTTCTTCTAGCTTCACAATTTGCAACTCTTCAAACCTTTTGTCTCACGCCTCCTGTCTTTTCATCTCTGGTCTTTGTCCACCATCTGCCTATCCCCCCCCCTCACCCTCATCTGTAATAGCCTATTACCTGCCAGGTTTTGTTCCCCCCCGTTTCCCCCCCCCCACCTCTCCCAGCTTTCTTTACCCCCTCTACAGTCAGTTTGTATAAGACCCCCGACCCAAAACATCACTCACCCTTTTCTCCAGAGATGCTGCCTGAACCTTACTACAGCACTTTGTGTCTATATTTGGTATAAGACAGCATCTGCAGTTCCTATCTGTACAAAATGTCACCTATTCATGTTCTCCAGAGCTGCTGCCTGGCCCACTGAATTACTCCAGTACTCTGTGTCTTGTTTTGTAAATCAGCGTCTGCAGTTCCTTGTATCCTCATTTACCTGCATTTGGTCTGTATTCCTCTCAGTCTTTTTCATCCATGTACCTTTCCAAATGTCTTTTAAACATCAAGAGTCAAGTGTGTTTAATTGTCATATGAACCAATTGAATTCTGTTAGCATAACATAATGAATTTAGCATAACAGGTCTGTAACTACAATACTCATAACATATAATAACTAAAACAAACAATAAATTAATAACCCCAACACTAGTGCAAATAAATGACCTTAGTGAAACTAATAACAATCCATAGTTCATAGTTTAGTTAGTGCTTTGTAGCGTTCAAGAGTTTGATGGTTGTTGGGAAGAAGCTATTTTTGAACTAAGATGTCACGTTTTATAGACTCCGAAACCTTCCCAATGGTAGGAGTGAAATGAGAGCATGGCCAGGGTATAATTGTAATTATATTCACATCTACAGCTTTCTCTGGCAGCTCATTTTACATACTTGCTACCCTCTGTGTGAGAAAGTTCCCCTTAAGGTCCCTTTTAAATCTATCCACTTTCACCTTTAGTCTATGCCCTCTAGTTCTTGACTCCCCTACCCTGGGAAATAGACCGCGACCATTGACTTTATTTATGCCCCATGCTTTTACATACCTCTGAAAAGTCATCCCTCAGCATCCAACTTTCCAAGGGAAAAAATCCCCAACCTATTCAATCCCTCCTTCTCACTCAAGCCCTCGAATGCAGGTGAGTCTTTCCAGCATCCTTTCCCACTCCTTCCTAGCAGCTGAACTGCATACAATTCCAAGTACGCCTCACCAGTTACTTGTAGTTGCAACATAACGTCTCATCTCCTGTAACCAAACACCTGACCGATGAAGGTGAGTGTGCTCAGCATCTTTTTCACCACCCTGTATTGCCACTTTCAGCAACTATGTACTTGTTCCCCAAGATCTCCCTATTCTATATGTAATCTGGTTCTGTTATAATATGGTTTATGTTCAATACATCACCATTCAGTTCCCTTATTTCCTTCGCCTCCATGACCTTCTCCACACAAAAACTTTGCCCATCTTCTGTGGCTCCACGTGTAGAAGGCCATATCGATCCTTAAGGGATCGTGTTTTGTCCCCAGTAGATAAAGAAGCTTTAGTTGTACTTTTTTCACTAGCACTGTTACACTATTTCCTGCTGCACCCATTCCGTGAACACGCCATTCCTTCCAATTTTACTCTGGTTGTTGTTCTCAACACCATCCACCATCATCTTCTTAACTTTCTAAATTTCACCTCATACACACCCAACGTCAGCTATGCACCTCCACGAGACGCACACAATAAAATGACCAAATGCACTGTCGCTTCCAGCTCCCTGCCCCTTTTGTGCTTTGAAGTTCTAAATTATGTGCCACAAATCTGAAATCAGAAATTGCAGATGGAAATGCAGGTCAGACAGTATCTGTAAGAGCAGTGACACGTGAGGTTGATGACCTTTCATGATTCAAAGTTAAGCGGTTCTGTATAAAGCATGTTAACTCTGTAACTGTCCATGGGGCAGAGCTTGTTTCTGGTTGTGAGGCTTATTTTAAAAAGTTGTCACCGTCCTCAGGAACTCTTAAGTAAGGGAGAAAATATGGTGGCAGCCAATCTGCTCTGTCTGTTCAGAGATACAGCGTAGAAACAGGCCCTTTGGCCCACCGAATCCGTGCTGACCTGCGATCCCTGTACACTAGCACTATCCTACACACTAGGGACAATTTATCATTTTTACCAAAGCCAATTAACCTACAAACCTGTACGGCTTTGGAGTGTGGGAGGAAACTGGAGCACCCAGAGAAAAGTCACGGGGAGAATGTACAAATTCCGTACAGACAGCAGCCATAGTCAAGACCGAACCCAGGACTCTGGCGCTATAATGCAGCAACTCTACTGCTGCGCCGCCGTGCCGCCTCTAAGCTTGGAGGGATGGAAACAGTAATTGATGTTAACAGTAATTGTCTTGTTTTTTCATCTCCTTAGGGAAGCTGTAAAAGAGAAAGAGAAATCGGATACTGCTGGCGAGGAGCCTGAAGAAAAGGAGCAGTCTGTGCTCCGAGGGCGCAAAACTGCAAACAGTCAGGGGCGGCGCAAGGGCCGGATACTGAGGTCCATGGCTAAAGAAGCTATTGCAGAGGAGCCACCCAACCCCCCACCTCCACCTGAGCTTGGTGAGTTCCCTCACGTTGTGAACACGAGTGCCTTCATATTCTTCCAACTTTTGGATTCCTTTTATAGTGTTAGATATTTGACAATAAATAAAAGCTACTTGAAACCCCAGTGAGAGATGATCTGGCCGTGCTTAACACATTTTAATGATTTCAGACATTTGGAATATAGCTGTGAGCACGTTAGGAAATATTTTACTTTCCCTGTGGATGCATAGGCTGTGAAGTCAAAGATTGATTTATCTACTACTAAACAGGTTCTGTGTAGGAAGGAACTGCAGGCGCTGGTTTAAATCGAAGCTAGACACAAAATGCTGGAGTAACTCAGCGGGACAGGCAGCATCTCTAGAGAGAAGGAATAGGCGACGTTTCGGGTCGAGACCCTTCTTCAGACTGAAGAAGTCTGATGCTGCCTGTCCCGCTGAGTTACTCCAGCATTTTGTGTCTATAAACAAGTTCTGTCATTGGCTGAGGGCACACAGCAGCAGGCAGTTCTGGAGCACAGAACATAGAACAGTACAGCACAGTACAGTATAGGCCTTCGCCCCACCATGCCTGGTGCCGAACATGATGACAAGATTATCTAATCTCACCTGTTTGCACATAATCCGTATCCCTCCATCCCTCTATTTTAGCGAAGGAAATGGGCAACGTTTCGGGTCGAAACCCTTCTTCAGACTGTGAGGGTGGGGGAGGAAAAAAGGAAGAGGTGGACCCATAGGGCTGAGGGAGAGCTGAGAAGGGGAGGAGAAAGTAAGGACTACCTGAAATTAGAGGTCAATGTTCATACCACTGGGGTGCAAACTGCCCAAGCGAAATACGAGGTGCTGCTCCTCCAATGGTCCTCTGACAATGGTGGAGGCCCAGGACAGAAAGGTCGGATCCGTAATGGGAGGGGGAGCTGATGTGCTGAGCAACCGGGAGATCAGGTTGGTTATTGCGAACCGAGCAGAGTAGTTACCGCTGTAGAGCTGTTGACTTCTAGAGCAGCGGGTGCAATAGATGAGGTTTTGAGGAGGTGCAGGTGAACCTCTGCCACACCTGGAAAGACTGCTTGGGTCCTTGAATGGAGTCAATGGGGGAGGTAAAGTGACAAGTGTAGCATTTCTTTCGGTTGCAATGGAAAGTGCCCGGAGAGGGGGTGGTTCTGGTGGGAAGGGCCGAATTGACCAGGGAGTTACGGAGGGAATGGTCTCTGTGGAAAGCAGACAGGGGAGGAGATGGGAAGATGTGGCCAGTGGTGGGATCCCGTTGGAGGTGGCGAAAATGTTGGAGGATTATTTGTTGTATGTGATGGCTGGTAGGGTGTAAGGTGAGGACAACTCTACCCTTGTTATGAGTGGGGGGATGGGGAGTGAGAGCAGTCACGGGGTATAGAAGAGACCCTGGTGAGAGCCTCATCTATAGTAGAAGATGGGAACCCCCGTTCCCTGAAGAATTAGGACATCTCCGATGCCCTGGTGTGGAACACCCCATCCTGGGTGCAGATGCGGCGTAGACGGAGGAATTGAGAATAGGGGATGGAGTCCTTACAGGAAGCAGGGTGGGAAGAAGTGTAGTCCAAGTGTAGCCATGGGAGTCAGTGGGTTTATAGTGGATGTCGGTCAGTAGTAATAGACATACACACTAACAGGAACACCCCTGCCTTGAACTCTCGTTATCACACTTATAAAATAATTCCACTTTCATGCACCCTTGCCCGCAAACATCCATCAACATTGGCACGTTCCTGCCTAATATCATCAAAGTGGTTCTTGCCCCAATTCAGAATTATAACCGATGTCCTTCCCCAGTCCTTATCCATTACTATTTTAAAGCTAATAGAACTGTGGTCACTGATCCCAAATAGCTCACCCACACCCACTATCACTTTGGTCACTTGCATTTCCCAAGAGTAGTTCAAGCTTTGCTCTCTCTCTCTTGAAGGGCCCTGGTCATATTATGTAAGGATACTTCCCTGAATACATTTGACAACTTCCACCCCACCTAAGCCCGTGGCACCACGGCATTCCCAGTCTGTATTTGGAAAGTTAAATCCCCTACTGGTTTAAACCCTCCTGAGTAGCATTGGCAAACCTGCCTGCCAAAATACTGGTTCCCCTTCAGATCAGGTGCAACCCTCCCCACTTGTGCAAGTCACTACCCCAGAAGAGATCCCAATGGTCTGAAGATCTGAATTTCTGCCAGCTCCACCAACGACCACAAATTTACCTGTCCTATCTTCGTGATCTTATCCTCACTGGCACATGGTTCCAAGATTAATCTGGAGGTCTTTAGCTCCGAGGTTCTGTTTTCAAATATTTTGCCTAGCTCCCTGTGTTCACTCTGCAAGACTTCATGCCATTTCCTACTTAAGTCATTTGTGCCAACGTGCACAATGATTTCCGGCTGCTCTCCTTCCCCCATTGAAAATGTTCTGCACTACTCTGAGCTATCTTGAATCTTGGCTGCAGAGAGGTAACATAACATCCTTGGGTCTCATTTGTATTAAGTTCTCATTCTGGGCCAGTCCCATTTGTCTGCATTTGGCCCATGTCCCTCTAAACCCTTATATCCGTCCAAATGTGTCTAGAATGTCGTAATTGTATCCACTTCTCTAGCTTTCTCTGGCAGTTTTTTTCCAGCTACGGACTATCCTCTGAGTGAAAATGTTGCCCGAGGTCCCTCTTAAATCTCTCACCTCACTACAAATCTATACCTTCTAGTTTTTAGAATCCTCTATTCTGGGAAAAAGACTGGATTAATTTTATCCATTGTTGCAATGGTTGCAATGGTACTTTATTTGCCATTTGTACTGAGGTACAGTGAAATTCATTTTTGTATACAGTCCAGTACAAACATAACTATATAAGCGCTCAGATGGATACAATACAAGTGTATCGCAGTTGAACACTGAGACAGTTTGCAGAGTCGCCAGATTTGGCGCTATTTTCAAATCCCAATTATTGTAAGTGCCGGGTTCTTGACCTGAACATGAAGGCCCGTTGTCCTGACGGCATCGTAGGGTCGGCGGGGTCAAGCCTAGCCGTGGTGTCCTCCGCTGCAGTTCTATCGCTGCAGGCCGCATCCGGTCCACCACTCACCCTCCTGATTTTAAGAAAAAAAGCCCCAGCCTGTCTAACCTCTCCTTGTAACCCCAGCCCACATGTCCAGGTAACATCCTGGTAAATCTCTTCTTTATAACGTAGTGACATCCTTTCTATAGCTGGATACCAGAACTGCACAGTACTCCAAGTGTGATCTCATCAACAAACTGTACAGCTACACCATGATATGCCAGTCTTTGTACTCATTACCCTTCCCAATGAAGGCAAGCATGCCAAATACTTTCTTCACCATGCTGTCTGCCTGACTCACCGCTTTCAGGGTACCATGCACCTGTAATCACAATCACAATCAGAATCTATTAGCCAAGTATGTTTTGCAACATACGAGGAATTTAATTTGCCATACAGTCATACCAATAAAAAGCACACACAAAATACATTTTAACATAAACATCCACCACAGTGACTCCTCCACATTCCTCACTGGGATGGAAGGCTAAAATAAAGTTCAACTCTTCCCATATCTCTCCGTTTCACACCTCTCCAGGGCACTGCTATTTACCGTGTAAGTCATGCCCTGGTTATCATACCAACGTGCAACATCTGACACTTGTCAGAATTTAATTCCATTTGCCATACTTTGGCCCACCTTACCAACTGATTGAATGAATGAATGAATGAAAACTTTATTGTCATTCAGATATACACCTAGACACAGTGCACCTTGAACAAAATCCAGTTCACTATATCACAAACATTGGTGCCAACTAAAATTTTACTGATGTTGTTAACCACATTGACATCTAAATCATTAATGTATATAATCAATCAACAGTGGACCAGGTATTCCACTGGCCAGGGGCCTCTAATCAGAAATCAACCCTCTACAGCTACCATATGATTCCTTCCTCCAAGCCAATTTTAAATAAATTAATGTGATAGGAGCAGAATTAGGCCATTTGGCCCATCAAGTCTACTCCACCAATCAATCATAGCTGATCTATCCCTCCCTCCTAAACCCATTCTCCTGCCTTCACCCCATAACCGCTGACACCTATACTAATCAAGAATCTATCTATCTCTGCCTTGAATATATCCATTGACTTTGACTCCATAGCCTTCTGTGGCAATGAATTCCACAGATTCACCACCCTCACACTAAATAAATTCCTTCTCATCTCCTCCCTAAAGGTACTTCCTTTAATTCTGAGGCTATAATCTCTGGTCCTAGACTCCTACTAGTGGAAACAACCTTTTCACATCCGCTCTATCCAAGCCTTTCACAATTCTGTAAGTTTCAATGAGGTCCCCCTCATCTTTCTAAACTCAGTGAGTAGGGGCCTAATGCCTTCAAACACTCACCATATGTTAACCCACCCATTCCATGGAATCTAGTTGGCTCGCTCACCTTGGATGCAGTAAAGGGAAAAAAAGTGATACAAATCAGCAAAAGTTGTTATATACTCATAGTCATACAGTGACCAGGGTGCACAAGCTACACTGTCCAATATTTACATACAATGTTAATACAACTGTTCATGCAATTGAATATTGTTTCTGTATGTCAATGCAGCATGATAATAAAACTCTTAATCTTGTCACTGTTGCAGTTAAAATATAACCTTAAAAAAAAAATCAAGATTTTATTCAATTTCTTCCAGACAGTGAAACGTTTAGACAGGCATGTATATAGGATAGGTTTAGAGACATATGGGCCAAATGCAGGCAAGTGAGACTAGTATAGATGGAACATGTTGATCGGCGTGGGCAAGTTGGATCGAAAGGCTTGTTTCCACATTGTATGACTATAACTTGCTATTACATGTCGTGTGATTATATTAATTAAAAATGTGTAGCTATCTTTTATTTATTGATTTAATGCCTATTGGTGGGAAGGAACTGCAGATGCTTGTTTAAACCGAAGATAGATGCAAAAAGCTGGAATAACTCAGTGGGTCAGACAGCATCTCTGGAGGAAAGGAATAGGGATCGTTTCGGGTCGAGACCCTTCTTCAGATGGGTCTCAACCCGAAGCGTCACCTATTCCTTTTCTCCAGAGATGCTTCCTGACCCGCTGAGTCACTACAGCTATTTATGCGTATCAGTGGC
The DNA here is from genome assembly GCF_028641065.1 of Leucoraja erinaceus. Classification (NCBI taxonomy): domain Eukaryota; kingdom Metazoa; phylum Chordata; class Chondrichthyes; order Rajiformes; family Rajidae; genus Leucoraja; species Leucoraja erinaceus. Next base: position 1,994,315 of record NC_073404.1, on the reverse strand, counting down.
TTTGCTCAATGCCCAATTGGTAACTGAATCAAGATTTCATTCAATTTTTTCCAGACATCAAGAAACAGGACGTGTCTATAGAGTGTTCAGTGTGACTGTGTCTGTACAGGCTCCAGCCGCTTACAAAGATGGGCTTTGGCCTGGCTGCTATCAAAAGATGGACCGCTTTGAATATGTTGGTGTTTGTGTGGATGGGGATATTGTGCTCATAGATCTTTCTGCTTTTCAGCTGTAGCTGAGCCTGTAGAGACCTCCCGGTGGACAGAGGAAGAAATGGAAGTGGCTAAAAAAGGTCAGTGATGGCGGAAAGACTCCTGTGTCCTTACTCAAGATAATCATGGGCTGTGCTCAAGCTGATTTCTAATCATAAGTAATGCTTCCTGCTTTTGCTAATGTTAATTTGTGGTTATAACTTTTCCACATAAAACAGCCATTCGATCTCTGATGCCAGCTGTGGTTTGTGTTCTTCGTATGTTCCTCCCACTCTCATTAGTTCCATCCAAGCATCATAGAAGCCTCATAGACTACAATGTTAAGCACTAGTTCTCCATGTTAATGATATCTGCAGTGCAAGCTTTACTCTTGTTTCTCCATGCCATGGCCTTAGGACTCGTTGAACATGGACGCAACTGGGCAGCCATTGCCAAGATGGTGGGCACCAAAAGCGAAGCACAGTGCAAGAATTTCTACTTTAACTATAAGAGGCGGCACAATCTGGATATGTTACTTCAGCAGCACAAGCTTAGAGTGGTGAGTCACTCTCCCCACCCTCACCCACATCCCCTTATCAGTGGAAAAGGTACGGGCAGGAGGGTCTCTTGCTTAATACAAGAAAGCAAAGGTCAAATCTCAAAGTACTGCACCATTCTGTTTACCTGATCACCAAATTCAGCTGACATTTATCTTGTTAGTAAGAATAGTAATGGAAGTAATCTTATAAAGACTGGCAAAAATCTGATGATTTACAACCCACCTTGCAGACACATTTATTACAATCACTTGATTTGGGAACAGTCATTTATTAAAACATTGCTCATTACATCCTTAGGTGTCAAACAGGGAATTATTGAGCATTTATCCCAAAATCTGTTTTCAGCACAACATAAATTTGCAAGAACTATTTGCCGGCTCCCAAGACACATTATACCAACAATCCCCCACCACATTTTGTCTGTAGAACGGCCCCGACCCAAAACATCGCATATCTTCATTCTGCGGAGATGCTGCCTGACCCATCGAGTTACTTCAGCATGGGGGGTTTTGTACGTACATGGAGTTAGGTTAAATTAGTCTGTTCTCATACAAGTTCTTATTCATACACCTGACATGAAAATCATTCGTGCAGAGTCATTGAGCTAATGGGCATACAGTGCCCTCCATAATGTTTGGGACAAAGACCCGTCATTTATTTATTTGCCTCTGTACTCCACAATTTGGGATTTGTGATAGAAAAAAAATTACATGTGCTTAAAGTGCACATTGTCAGATTTTAATAAAGGGTGTTTTTATACATTTTGGTTTCACCATGTAGAAATTACAACTGTGTGTATACATAGTCCCCCCATTTCAGGGCACCCATAATGTTTGGGACACATGGCTTCACATGCATTCGTAATTGCTCAGGTGTGTTTAATTGCCTCCTTAATGCAGGTATAAGAGAGCTCTCAGCACCTAGTCTTTCCTCCAGTCTTTCCATCACCTTTGGAAACTGTTATAACTGTTTATCAATATGAGGACCAAAGTTGTACCAATGAAAGTCAAAGAAGCCATTATGAGACTGAGAAACAAGAATAAAACTGTTAGAGACATCAGCCAAATCTTACCAAAATCAACTGTATGGAACATCATTAAGAAGAAAGAGAGCACTGGTGAGCTTACTAATCGCAAAGGGACTGGCAGGCCAAGGAAGACCTCCACAGCTGATGACAGAAGAATTCTCTCTATAATAAAGAAAAATCCCCAAACATCTGTCCGACAGATCGGAAACACTCTTCATGAGTCAGGTGTGGATTTGTCAATTACCACTGTCCGCAGAAGACTTCATGAACAGAAATACAGAGGCTACACTGCAAGATGCAAACCACTGGTTAGCCGCAAAAATAGGATGGGCAGGTTACAGTTTGCCAAGAACTACTTAAAAGGGCAACCACAGTTCTGGAAAAAAGGTCTTGTGAACAGATGAGACGAAGATTAACATATCAGAGTGATGGCAAGAGCAAAGTATGGAGAGAAGGAACTGCCCAAGATCCAAAGCATACCACCTCATCTGTGAAACACGGTGGTGGGGTGTTATGGCCTGGGCATGTATGGCTGCTGAAGGTACTGGCTCACTTATCTTCATTGAATACACAACTGCTGATGGTAGTAGCATAATGAATTCTGAAGTGTATAGACACATCCTATCTGCTCAAGTTCAAACAAATGCCTCAAAACTCATTGGCCGGTGATTCATTCTACAGCAAGATATCAAGGACCCACATCATCCTGGCCACGCACTCATTTCTCCGCTGCCTTCAGGTAGAAGGTACAGGTGCCTGAAATCTGCAACATCCAGGTTCAGGAACAGCTACTTCCCCTCAGCCATCAGACTACTAAACTCAACTCAAACAAAAATCTGAACTTTAATAGCTTATTGCACTTTATATGCTTATTTATGTGTGTGTGTATATATATATATATATTCAACGGTATATGATCACACTGATCTGTATTTATGCCTACAGTATTCTGTTGTGTCTGAAGCAAAGCAAGAATTTCATTGTCCTATCTGGGACACATGACAATAAACTCTCTTGATCTTGATCTTGAAGACAATGATCCCAAACATACTGCTAAAGCAACAAAGGAGTTTTTCAAAGCAAAATGTTTTTTAATTCTTCAGTGGCCAACGATCTGAACCCAATTCAGCATGCCTTTTATATGCTGACGAGAAAACTGAAAGGGACAAGCCCCCAAAACAAGCATAAGCTAAAGATGGCTGCAATACAGGCCTGGCAGAGCATCACCAGATGATGTCAACTGGTGATGTCCATGGATGGCAGACTTCAAGCAGTCATTGCATGCAAAGGATATGCAACAAAATACTAAACATGGCTACTTTCATTTACATGACATTGCTGTGTCTCAAACATTATGGTGCCCTGAAATGGGGGGACTATGTATAAACACTGCTGTAATTTCTACATGGTGAAACCAAAATGAATAAAAATGGCCTTTATTAAAATCTGACAATGTACACTTTAACCACATGTGATTTTTTCTATTACAAATATCAAATTGTGGGGTACAGTGGCAAATAAATAAATGATGGCTCTTTGTCCCAAACATTATGGCATATATTATGGTGGGCACTGTAAAGGTGCACGGCAGGTTTCTCACTTCTCCTCTGTCTCCTCAGCAACAGATGTCACGGAGATCACGGGAAGATCGTGAAGTTTCTCTGTGTGAAAGCATTGCTTCGACTGTATCTGTACAAGAAGATGAGGACAACGAGGTATCCAATGAGGAGGAGAATGCAGAAGACAGCGAAGGTATTGAGGAATTTGGGTCACTGTGAGCTTGAATCACTGCACTGCCTGCTTGGATAGGAAGCAGTAGTGCAGAGATTAGAAACTGGAAGCCTAAGTATTAAATATCACACTTTGCCTGCTGTGCAAAATTCACTTGGAAGCGATCCTGCAGAATTTTGCTCAGCTGCGGCTGATGATTTGCCCATTTAAGCTCATCTTCTGATACTCTCTCCGCTCAGTTTTGCTTTGCTTCTGCTGGTGGCTGCTCCATTTATTTCTGCTGTTTTTTGCACTTCCCAGTTACATTACCAGTCCTTTTGGGTACTGCTGGGGAGGATGGATTGCATTTAAGAGGAAAGCAGCAGCCAGGTCTGTTGCATCAGGCACAAGATGGAAGGATGAAGTCAGACAGGGAGAAATTATTTTGGGTTATAAGGAAATAGCCATAAAGTCAAACAAATATTTTGTCGGTGACACAATTGACATGTAGCAAATCTCCCTTCCATGGATGTGGTAGACCCAAAGAGCCATTTCTGTGCTTTACAACTCTACGACTGTATGATGTGCTCGAGCCCTCTAGGTTTTCATTTCTCAAGTCTATTTAAGAAGAGGAATTTACTATACTGTGAATCGAGAGAATATCCGGCACATCGATGATTTAAGAATTTAGATGGGTTCAAAGAATGCTGCAGGATTTAGATCAGTTACAGATATGGGCGGGTAAATAGCAGATAGAGTTTAATCTGAGCAAGTGTGAGGTGTTGCACTTTGTGAGGTCGAATGTAAGACAATGTACACTGTTAATGGCAAGACATTTACTGGCATTAGTGCAGGATGAGTTAGGGTACGTGATGGTTGCTACCTGTGGGCCAGTGCCAGTTTCCAATTTTATGAGATAGGAACAGAATTAGGCCATTCGGCCCTTCAAATCTACTCCGTCGTTCAATCTCGGCTGATCTATCTTTTCTTCTCAGCCCCATTCATCTGCCTTCTCCCCATAACCCTGACGCCTGTACTAATCAAGAACCCCCCTTAAATATATCCATTGACATGGCCTCCGAGGCCTTCTGTGGATGTACATTTCTTGATGTACAGAGGCATCCTGGGGTCTAAGTCGATAGCTCCAAGAAAGTGGCAAAAGCTTAAAGGAAATATCCAGTCACTTTGTTTACATGGTGAGTGGTGGGTGCCTGGAACACGCTGCCGGATGTGCGGATGGAAGAAGTGGCATTTGAGAGGCATTTAGATCGGCCTATGGATATGCAGGGAATGGAAGGATAGGGATCTTCAAAGAAGATTAACTTGGCATCATGTTTGACACAGACATTATAGGCCGAAGGATCCATTCAGGTGCTGTACTATTCTAAGAAGCTTTTTAACTAGGTTTAACAACCTTCAGAACCTGGCTGACTGACTGTTGTGTGTTTATTTCTATTATTCTCCATGGTTAGTTCATATTTACTTTATTTGTGTGTTACCGTTAACACCTGCACACATCTTCGCTGTGCTGGATTTTTTTACTCTCATAGATGAATTAAATTATTTATTCCCAGCAGCCGAGAACAGCTCAGATACTGAAAGTGCGCCTTCACCGTCACCGATGCTAAACAAGCCAAGTAAAGAAAACACAGAGGCTAACAGGGTAATGGGAGAGGAGCTCAACCACTCCACACAGAATATCCCAGATGTACCACCAGCATCAGCAACACCAGCCGCTGCCTCGCCTGAACTTCACATCAAGCAAGAGATGAATCTGGGCTTTGAGGAGTCAATGGAGGAGCAGAGGGACTCTGATGCTGAGGCAAAGCCTCTGTTTGATCCTCTGGTAAAGACCAAATCAGAACCTGTGGATGCTTATGTGAAGCCGGAAGAAAGCGTGCAGGTTAAAGTGGAGGTGGATGCTAAAGACAGGGAGTTTGAAAAAGCAAGGCAGCAGGAAGCAATGCGGCCTGAGATCTTGGACCTGCCGCAGACTGGAGCACAGATGGAAGCTCAGTCAGACAATGACTCTAGTGCCACCTGCAGTGCAGATGAAGTGGAGGATGGGGAGAGCGAGAGACAAAGGTGGGACCACACACTTTACTTCATGAGTATGGCTGCTGACTTGTGATTTTTATTGAATAGGAATATAACCCTACAGCAGTAAAACTGAATGAATGATTGAATACTTTATTGTCATATGTGACGTCACAGTGAAGTACTTTGCTTACATATCCAAGGTATGCAAATAGTCACCACATAAGTGTGCTGACAGTCACAAAGTTTACATAGTATCCGCGCCAGGCTCCTCTTTGTTCCTCCTCTCCCCTACCTCCCCTCACGGAGGTCCCCCCACGCCGGGTCCTCCATTGTTGTTACCCCTCCCTCACAGAGGTTTTTTAGGTGAAGAAAATTAGGATTTTGAACGCACTGCCTAATCATTAGAGTGACATAAAATGCTGGAATAACTCAGCGGGACAGGCAACATCTCTGGAGAGAAGGAATGGGTAACGTTTTTGGTCGAGACCCTTCTCCAGACTCTACAATGAACAATCAAGAGAGTGGTTGGCCATTCAATACTAGAGTTTAAAAGGAATTAAATTACAAGTTTAGACTTTAGATATACAGCGCAGAAACAGGCCCTTCGGCCCACCGAATCCTCGCTGACCAGTGATTCCCATGCACTTGCACTATCTATCCTACACACTAGGGACAATTTTACAATTTCTACCAAAGCCAATTAACCTACAAAACTGTATGTCTGACGTGTGGGAAGAAACCGGAGCAGCCAGAGAAAACCCACGGGATCCCAGGAGGAACGTATAAAGTCCGTACAGACACGGGTTCAAACAGGGGTCTCTGGCGCTGTAAGGCAACAATTCTACTGCTGCGCCACTATGCCGCCCCGAGTTGAAGGGGGAGGATTTGCAGGGAAATGGGAAAAGATTAGTGGGGCGAAGTAAGTGAATTATTTTTCAGTAGAACTGTTGCAGATCGAATTATTTGAAATTGTCCGTCTCCTGCAATTTGAGATTGATGTAACAGTACGTGGAAGAGGTCCAAGTTCTTAGTACTTATGTGTGCATCTTTTTTGAGACATATCACTTAACTGGCCTGCCTCTAGTTTCTACTATATCCCCAAATCATAGGTTTCCCACCAAATGCTGTTTGCTTAATATCATAAGGACATAAGTGATAGGAACAGAATTAGGCCATTTGGCTCATCAAGTCTACACCGCCATTCAATCATGGCCGATCTATATGTCCCTCCTAACCCCATTCTCCTGCCTTCTCCCCATAACCCCTGACACCCGTACTAATCAAGAATCTATCTATCTCTGGCTTAAAAATATTCATTGACTTGGCCTCCACAACCTTCTGTGGCATTGGTTCACCACCCCTTGACCCTCCTCATCTTCCTAAGGGAACATCCTTTAACTCTGAGGCAATGATCTCTCATCCTAGACTCTCCCACTAGTGGAAACGTCCTTTCCACATCCACTATATTCAAGCCTTTAATCATGTCACACTGTAACTTCTCAAATTCAGGCTAACACAAGACTATAAACTAGAGAAAAAAGACGCAAAGTGCTGGAGTATTTCAGCGAGTCCGGCAGCATTCCTGATGATGAGCAACCTGCTGAGTTACTCCAGCATTCATGTCTTTTGTTTTGAAAAGCAGCATTTGCAGTTCCTTATTTCTACACAATAAACTAGAAATTGGATGAGAACTAAATTAAGTTGTGACTTTGATTTAATGCTTAAATTCAGTGGGATCTCGGGGTCAAAGTCCACTGAACACATTATTAGTTTTTGTGCTCATTTCTTCGCTGCAGAAGTCCTGCTCAGAGGGAAGTTGGACAAGGCGGTTGCTTTTTGCTTGCATACTCCCTCATAAAACAAACAAGAGGATGGCGCATGGTGTTAGTGACTGATCTGCTGAGCTGTTCCAACACTTCCTGCATTAGTCACAGAGTCATACTGGGTGGAAACAGGCCCTTTGGTCCAACTTGCCCAAACCAGCCAACATGTCCCAGCTACACTAGTCTCACCTGCCTGTGTTTGGCCCGTATCCCTCCAAACCTGCCCTATGCATGTTCCTGTCTAACTGTTTCTTAAACGTTGGGATAGTCCCTGCCTCAACTACTTCCTCTGGCAGCTCATTCCATGCACCCACCACCCTGTGTGGAAATGTTACCCCTCAGATTCCTATTAAATCTTTTCCCCTTCACCTTAAATCTATGTCCTCTGGTCTACGATTCACTGACTGGGCAAGAGGCTGTGCATACTCTTTGATTTCAGGTTTCCAATGTCTGCACTTACCTCATTTGCAATGTTACTGTATGTGGTATCATTTCCCTGACATTTGTGACCCCAGGCAGACACAAAGTGCTGGAATAACCCAGCGCGACAGGCAGCATCTCTGGAGAGAAGGAATGGGTGACGTTTCGGGTCGAGACTTCTAAAGAAGGGTCTTGACCCGAAACGTCACCCATTCCCTCAATCCAGAGATACTGCCTGTCCCGCTGAGTTATTCCAGCTTTTTGTGTCTATCTTCGGTTTAAACCAGCATCTCCAGTTCCTTCCTGCACATTTGTGACCCCTGTATTGATTCCAGCAGCACCACGTTCATTAGCCTCCCAGTGTTAAGTAAACTATTTATTTCTGTTTTCTAACTATAAACCAAACCTTCAGCCATGCCAGTATTTAACCCACAGCCCCTATGCCCAATTTTGTTAAATACCACTTAAGTGGCACCTCATCAAAAGTTTTCTGTAACCTCACATGCACCACACTTACTGGTTCAGCTCTATCCTTTCTGCAGTCTGCAACTTCAATAAAGTAACAGATTTATTAAATATGATTGTGCTTCCATAAAATCCATGTTGACCATGTGTGTTGTTTTAAAATGCCATCACACATAGAGTCAGACAATTGTATATCACAAAACCAGGTCCTCCCCACCACATCCATTCCGCCTTTGTAGCCCTTCTACACAGCTACTATTTGCCCTGATCAGGATCGTGTCTTTAGATGCCTTGCCTATTTAAGTGTCTGTCTAAATGTCTCTAAAACATATTAATTGTGTTTGATTCCACCACCTCTCCTGGTTACATAAGCCACCTGTCAATCTGGCAGCACGGTGGGGCAGCGGTAGAGTTGCTGCGTTACAGCGCTAGAGACCTAGGTTCGATCCTGACGACAGGTGCTGTCTGTCCAGAATTTGTACGTTCTCCCCGTGACCTACCTGGGCTTGTTCCGGCATCTTCTGGTTTCCTCCCACAAAAATGGATTGGTTTGTAAGCTAATTGGCTTGGTAAGATTGTAAATTGTCCCTAGTGTGTGTAGGGTAGTGTTAGTGTGCGGCGCAGACTCAATGGTAGAATGGCTTGTTTACGCGCTCTACCTCATAACTAAACTAAACTGTTCTAGAATCAACGGACTTTTGCATGATAAGAACCAGCATGCTTCAAATCCTTAGGTTCTTGTGATTTATTGGATATCAGTCTCATTGATTTCTATCTGCTTTTCCTTCACTTTCGGTCTGTTCTTCACTCTTCCCAGCTTTTTAGGTCTTCGTGTATGTTAGACTCATTATAAGCATTTATACCATTCTTGAAATTCACTTCAAAAGTAAAGAAAATTCTTTGTCCGTATTATTTTGGTTCAGATCATCAGATGAAATAGAATTAGGCAGTCTAAAGAAGGGTCCCAACCCGAAACGACACCTATCCATGTTTGCCAGAGATGCTGCCTGACCCACTGAGTTATGTCAGTACTCTGTGTCTTGTTTTGTCAACCGGCATCTGAAAGTTCCTTATTTCTAATTAGAGTTATATGTTGGAATTGTTTAAAACCTCTGAAGATTTGTAATTTCTCAAAGCTGCATATTTCCTTTCTTTTGTGCCAGGATGTTTCCTTCAGAATCAAAGCCCTCGTTGCTGAAGCCTCTCAGCACCATGCTGATGGCTTCAACCATGAAGCCGATGGTTCAGATGGATATCCAGCAACTGCAGCAGCGTGCAGCCATGATCCCCAGTATGGTAAGTGCTTCTGCGCACACCTTCACTCATACACTTTGTATTCTGCATTCATTGCCTCTGTCTCTTCAGATGAAGTCAAACACAGGGTGTTGGAAGTACTCCACAAGTCGGGTAGCATCTGCAGCATGAGAAACAGTTAACATTGCGGGTTGCTGATCTGTCTTTGGAGCTTACTCACCAAGAATTTCATTTGTAACTAGCTCCGAGTAGATTACTTTGACATTATGTTTTACTTCAATGAATCACTGATGGATGGAAGGTTTTGGACCAAGCTCTGGTAAATAGGCAGTTGATGGTCAGCACAGGCACGATGGGCCAAAGGGCCTATTTCTAAACTATGACTATATTATGTACGATTTATGTGTGTTCCTGTATCTTCCAGCTCTACGTTCTGAGAAGCACACAGAATCATTTATATTTTACTAGGCATTTGCATTTTCTTGCACATGGTATGCTTCCTTAAAACTACAGTTGCTCTCCATTGCTCTTGAATGCAAGTGAGATGGGCAATAAATGCTGCCCTTTGAAAAATTGTATCTTGAGCAGTGAATACAGTTTTATAAATTGAAGGGTGCATATGTTTCTGGAGCAAACATGTCTTGGCCAGTTTTCAGCAATGTTTTCTCTCCGTCAGATGGGGACTCCCTACATGCCCTCTGGTGCTCCTGTGAGTGGCCTCGCAATGCTTCAGCGGCACATCAAAGCCGCCCATGACTGTGCGCTACAGGAGGAACAGGCGCGTCAACATTTGGACAATGAGCGCAGGAATTCTGCCAGCCCTAACATCAGCAGCAAGGGCTGTCCCATCCCAGGCAGAGAAGGTAGGCGTGGTACACTTAATGCAAACAAATGGCATTGATGCATTCTTTGTGTTTTAGAAACTTACGCTGAAGCTTTCAAAATTAGGCAGTGCCAAGGTTGACGTGGAAATTTCCAACTTTGTTTAACAAACACCAGGCGAATAAAATATTGAAATGCACGGTTAGTCCGTTGGCATTCAAAAGGCTACATACTGCCCCGGTCCTTCCTGTAATCTGTTTACACTATCGATGTCCTTTGTGTGAGTTGTAAAAATTCATTCAGTGTTAAGGGCCTGTCGCACTTGACAATTTTTTTTGGCGACTGCCGGCGTCATATCGGGGTCGCCAAAATATTTTGAACACTTCAAAATCCAGCAGCGCCAAAAAAGAATGTTGTGACACTTGAAAAAACATCGCGCATCATACGTCATCGCCCGCGTCACTGCTGGGTCATGCGTCATCGCGCCGCGTCATACATTGTCACGTCGCATCACGCTACGTATTTTTCGGTGACCTGATTCGTCAGTCAATGATGCCGGCAGTCGCCGAAAAAATCGGCAAGTGAGACAGGCTCTTTACAGTGGCTCCTAGTGAGGGAGCCGCACGCGTGGTGAGTGTCTCAGGGAGGCGTGCGGGCCCGATCCACCCGCCGAACAACCGCGCCGCTGACTACCAGAACGAAGACTGGAACGCACCCCGTTTGGCCCTACTCGCCCCACAGGCCTCCCAGGGGACTGAGGTGAAGCCGGGCGGCGAGGCATGTCTGGGCCAAATACGCAGCGGTGGTGATGGTGGGACCCGCGGCAGCGGCAGCGGGAGTCTCGGCGGCAGCAGGAGTCACAATGGCGGCAGCGGGAGACTTGGCGGGAGCAGAGTGGGCCTCCGTAGCAACGGGGTCCTCGGTGGCGGGGGCCTCGCGGTCGATGAGCGTGAGGTTGGTGGAGGGAAAGACAATGGGGACCTGGTGTGGGGGGACCACCATGAAGGGCAATGGGGGCCGCTGTGAGGGACGGTGGGAGAACAAAGGGGGACCCGGCGTGGGGGAAGTGAGGGGGCACTTTAGTTTAGAATTCTCTGCCCAGGGGATAAGTGTGTGTGTGTTTGTTCATTGGTTCCAGTGAAGGCGCTGTGCGATGAAGAAAGTTTTATCGTATTATAGGGTGATGGATTCGCCAAATACTTATGTCTGGAATCAGCATTGGGGACTTGCACATTTAATTTATGTTCATGTCATAGGAGTAGATTTAGGCTTTTGGCCCAACAAGCCTACTCCGACATTGAATCGTGGCTGATCTATCTTTACATCTCAACCCCATTCCTCCTGCCTTCTCCCCATTACCCTTGTCATCTGTGCTAATCATAACCTGTTAATCTCCGTCTTGGATGACGGCCTCCACAGCCATCTGTGTTAATTAATTTCACATATTCACCACCCTCTGACTAAAAACATTTCTCCTCTGTATGGGTACTTTATTTTATTCTGAGGCTGTGCCCTCTGGTCCTAGACTCTCCCACGAGTGGAGACATCCTCTCCACATCCACTCTATCCAGACCTTTCACTATTCGGTAAGTCTCAATGAAGTGTCCCCTCATCCTTCTAAACACCAGCGAGTACAGGCCCAGTGTCGTAAAATGCTCATCATATGTTAACCCACTCATCCCCAGGATCATTCTCGTAGATCTCTTCTGGATCCTCTCCAACAGCAGCACATCCTTCCTCAGAAATGGAGCCCATAACTGTTCACAATACTGCAAATGTGGTCTGACCAGTACCTTATAAGGCCTCAGAATTAAATCCCTTTTTTATATTCTAGCCCTCTCTAAATAAATGCTAACATTGCATTTGCTTTCCTTACCACCGATTTAACTTGCAAAATTACCTTTTTGGGAATCTTGCACCAGCTCTCCCAAGTCGTTTTGAACCTCCGATATCTGAATCCTCTCTCCAATTAGAAAATAGTCTACGCCTTTATTACTATTTGAGAAGGATTGTGGCAATCAGTTTTCACGCAGTGCTAATATACCATGCACTAGCCTGCGGAAAGTTCATCAAAACTGAGGCCACAGTATTACATTGCTCAGGTTCATGTTAGTGCTGCTGATATTATAATGGTGCTCGTATCCATGTTAGGTACTGCACCTGGTTTGTTGAGGTGATTGTGGGCCTAATGCTAGAGCAAATAATTAACTAATTTTCACTTAAATGCCAGATTGTCGGGGAGATGATGAGAAACTTCCATTATACAATCCTTGTGTGTCCCAGAACTAGCTATCTGTTTAATTTGCAACTTTTCCCTTTTGTCAGCCACCAGTGGTCAGAGCTGGGAAAGATGTTTGAACCATTGACTTGGCCTCCACAGCCCTCTGTGGCACTGAATTCTACAGATTCACCACCCTCTGTTTGGGCGGCATGGTGGCGTAACGGTAGCATTAGTTATCACCTTGTGTGGGTTTTCTCCAATATCTTTGGTTTCCTCCCAAACTCCAATGACATACAGGTTTGTAGGTAACTTGGCATGGTGTGAGTATAAAATTGTCCCTAGAGTGTGTAGGGTAGTGTTCGGTGCGAGGAATCCTGGTCGGTCTGTACTTGGTGGGCCGAAGGGCATGTTTCCGCGCTGTATCTAAACATTCTCAGCTGAGTCGCACATTCCCATTAAGGACCAGCTCACTTGCGTCTCTTCTATTCGCTCCTCATGCTAATAAATTAAAAATCATATTTTGTATGTGATTAATAGCTCAGTGTCAGATATAATAATTGAGGTACATCTGCCTTCTGTCTCCACTAGGTAAATCATACGCCTTCATTCCGTTTCATGATAATCGGCGCGGAATGGAGCAAGAATCTCAGGCGGCAGGGGCCAGATCGGCATCACCTTACAGATTGTCACCCAGAGAATCCTGTAAGCTTTCACCACAACCAGAGATGAGCACCTTGCGGTACAGTGTACCACCAGGTACTGAACCTACAGTTATCCACCGTTTTGTGCGGTGCCTCTGATCACTCGTCTGATCTATCTAGAAGTGAGAAGTGGATTAGGCAGGTCCCATACTTTGTCCATTCTGTAACTTGCAGCATATCTGTAGGCATTGATGCCAATTGTTAATCAGACAGAGCAGAATGGTCAAAATACATTGAAGAGGTGGACCAGTGGTGCTGCAAATAGTGCAGTCTCTTGGAGTTTATTTGTTCTGTCTGTGTCCTTCTCGCAGGTGCTTCATTTTATACAATACAATACAATTTATTTGTTATCATTTGAACCTCTTGAGGTTCAAACGAAATTTGGTTTCTGCAGTCATACACATAAGAAAAAGAATCAAGACACAACACAATTTACACAAACATCCATCACAGTGAATCTCTTCCTCACTGTGATGGAAGGCAAAGTCTTATCTCTCCCCTGCACTCCTCCTGATGTCAGAGTCAAAGCCCCCGGCGGGCGATGGTAAGTGTCCCGCGGCCATTAAGGCCGCGCCGGGTGATGCAAGGCTGCGCTCCGGGTCTTGGTGTTGGAGCCCCCGGCGGGCGCTAGCAAGTCCCACGGCCGTTAACGCCGTGCCGGGCGATGTAAGGCCCTGCTCCAGGTACTTTTCAAACCCGCAACTCTGGCGGGAAAAGTCGCCGTTGCGGAACCCTCGAAATGCTCCCGGTGTCACTGTCCACCAGACCTGCAGTTGGACTCTCCGAATCTCCAGGGTCGGGCTGCAGCAGCTCGCCAGCACAGCTCCTCCCGCTCCGAACTCAGCCAGCTCTGCGATGGTGGGTAAGTCCGCGACTGGAGCCCCAGGTCGTTCCGGTTGGAGGCCGCTCCACGGTGCTAGGCCCCAACGACAACGGAGACCCGACAAAGAAAAAGTCGGGTTCTCCATACAGGGAAAATATTTAAAAGTTTCCCCCACCACCCCCCACACACATACTCAATTAAAAAAAAAACCCCACTATAACTACATTTAAACAAGACAAAAAAGACAGACGGACTGCTGAGGCCGCTGCGACATGAGTCGCGCCACCCACCCGGATTTTCTTCCCACATCCCAAAGAAATGTTCACTGTTAGACTAAATGGCCATTGTAACTTGCCCCTATGTAGGAAAATTGGGGATGGGGGGAGGGGGGTTATTGGGTAGGTGAGAGATACAGTTATGGGAAATGTAGGGGCATGCAATTCATGGGATCACGTTGAAATACAGCAAAGGCATTGAACCAAAACCTTTATGTCATACCATTCCGAAGAAAATTATTTATGTTATCTGAGAAACCTTGCTGTGCAGAAATTGGTTGTGATGTTTCCCCTATTGCATCTGTCACTATATTGAAGATGGATCTCAGTATTCAGAATCAAGCTAAGAGTATAAACTGTTATTGTATAAATATCTCGTTATATGTGACAAATTCCAATGTCATTTTGGTCGCAAAGGTAAGACAGCAGGTAGAGTTCAGATAAAGCAGCTGATGGAAGAGTCGAGAAAGAGACATGACTAAAACAGAAGAAGACATGAATCTGGGTTACATGTGGGGTCTCCAACACTGGCTGCAGTTTATGGATATAGTCGCTGCACAGAATAGCTTACTTCTGAACAATTGCATTTGTGGCTTCACCTTGCAGTTCTCCAGCCTGCTCCACATCAAGTGATGCAAACATCTGAGGGAGGAAAGATAGTGATTACCCGACCAACAAGACCATCCAACATTCCCTCCCCTCCTCCACTCATCCCTTCCACAAAGCCACAGCTGCCCTGTGAGAAACCATCATACATCATGGGAACCTCCATCTCGCAGGTAAGGAGACATCTCACACAGCACCACTTTGCCATGGAAAAAACAACTCAAATGATAACTCAGTTATATTACATTTGTAATTACATTACATCATATTTGGGGCGGCACAGTTGCTTACAGCGCCTGAGACCCAGCTCGATCCTGACTGCGGGTGCTGTCCGTGTGGAGTTAGGGCGTTCTCCCGGTAACTTTGTGGGTTTTCTCCAGGTACTCCAGTTTCCTCCCACACTCAGGTTTGCAAGGTTAATTGGCTTTGGTAAAATTACAAATTATCTCAAATGTGTAGGAGAGTGTTAGTGTGCAGGGATCGCTGCTCGGCACAGACTCGGTGGGCCCAAGGGCCTGATTCCGTGCTGTATCTCTAAAGTTTTAAGTCTACATTTCTGATAAAAAGCAGATGAATTGAACTTTAGTTTAAAAAAAACACCTGAAGTGGGCGGTTGCATTTTATTCAGGGCTGTGGGTGTCCCCCATATTTCATGATGGTTTTGTCTACTCACTTCAAATCTATAGATGTGAGTTAAACTCAGGCACTTGCACAATTCTGACTTTAGCCTTTCCTGTTAACCAACCGATCTTGAGCTCATGTTTCAAGTTGATAAACTTTCATCAGAAAAAGTTAAATGTAACCAAACCTGGTAAATGTAACTAAAACCTTAGGGCACAGAATAAGGTGGAGAGGTGTTCAAGAAATAGGTGAAGTATTGCCAATGTGACTCGGTAGGTTAAACCCTAGACCAAGGATAAACCAACAGGTTCAGCAGGCAGAGCAGACGGGGACATGATAAGGCACATGGAAGGACTAGTGGGCTAAACTGTATCCTTTAAGGAGACTGGTGGACTTAGATCAGCATGTGGAAATACTATATAACAATGGCAGGGCGCTATGCAGTGTTGTAGAGCAGGGAGATTGAAGAGTGCAGGTATATAATTCCTTGAATGTGATGTCACAGGAAGATAGGGTGGTCAAGAAGGTTTTCGGTACATTGGCCCTTCATCCGAACCTGACCAGAAACGGCGGCCAATCTTTTTCTCCATAAATGCTGTCTGACTCACCAGTACTTTATCTCTATCTTTGATATAAACTAGCAACTGCAGTGCCTTCCTACACGTATACTTGGTCCCAACTGCCTACACCTGATCCTTGCCTCAATATCTCTAGTCATCCAGGGGTCCTTACCTCTGCCTCCCTTGCCCTTCACCCTAACTGGGAACATGCAAGTCTTGAATGACTTGGAATTCATGGAGTGTGGTGGGATGGAAGGCGAGAAGATGGGAATCGTGCTGGGAAGGGATGGTTGAATGCAGGGGTGGGAAATGGAATGGGATACATTCGGGGACCAGTCAATCGCCATTATGGAGGGGTGCCCTGAATTCCACTTTTTGTTTTGAGCCTTATGCAACATGTTGTATTCAACTGCCAATCATTTAGTATTATAAAGAAACTATTTGAATGCAATGGCATGAATAAATGGGCAATGAATGCAGCCACGTGAGAATGTCTTTAAACTCGTTACAGCAGTACATGGATGCAGCAGTCTGCCAGAGTCGGTTACAGGTATGGACATTTCAACTACTTGCTTCAAATTCTGTAAATATTGATCTTTGCATTTGTTATATGACAGTGAGGTAGCTAAGGGTGAGAGAGAACAGCCCCTGTAAAAATATATGTGGTATGGAAAGCATGTTGAGGCTGCTAATATTTATACAGCAAGCCTGGTCACTCCCAACATAGTACTGATAGTTAAAGCCGATGTACACAATATGCATTAATAAACTAGCCAGAATTGACTGGGCAGGAAGTGCTCTTCTGAGGTTGAAAGCAAAGTCAAGACCTGGAAGTCTGCAGAGATGCACAGCTGAAGAAGAAACACATGCATGCCACCCACCATCACTCCTTTGCAAAGATGCCCATCAATGGGAATGTGAGGACTCTATTAATGCAATGTAACTATTTCAGTCCATTACAAAACTGAGCTGTCCCTCGAGAAATATGGGTGTTTGAAACTGCAATAAATCTTGGGCACTAGAACTAATATTTAGATTTTGAAAGATACATTAAATTATGTACGGTACAAAAGTGCTGGAGAAAATCAGCGGGTGCAGCAGCATCTATGGAGCGAAGGAAATAGGCAACGTTTCGGGCCGAAACCCTTTGGGTTTCGGCCCGAAACGTTGCCTATTTCCTTCACTCCATAGATGCTGCTGCACCCTCTGAGTTTCTCCAGCACTTTTGTACCTTCGATTTTCCAACATCTGCAGTTCCTTCTTAAAAACATTAAATTATGTAGCCTAACATTTGAACTTCCACTGAACCGATGCCTTAATTTTGAGTAGATACCTTTGAAAAATGTAATAACCAACTTATGTCATCTTGCGGTAAGTTATGTTTTCGCTAGCCCTTCAGCTAATGTTGAACTATTAAATGGAATATGTGTTTTAGCAAATATGGCCGATTGAAACTAATGTTTCTTTTCCATTTCAGATAGCCCCAGGCGTGTATCTACCACCTCACAGCCAGGTGTCTTATAGCCAAGAAGCTGTGAAAAATGCCGTGGGTTCCATCTCCCTGGGTCTCCCGAGGCAACAGGAACCCGTGAAACCTGGTGAGCTCCACTTGATATCCATTTCGGGCACTGTCACTGGCTAGATAGACATAAAAAGCTGGAGTAACTCAGCAGGTCAAACAGGATCTCTGGAGAAAAGGAATAGGTGACGTTTCAGGTCGAGACCCTTCTTCAGACAGAGAGTCAGGGGATAGGGAACATATAGAGAGATATAGACGGTGATGTAGAGAGATATTGAAAGTTATACAAAAAAATGGCGATGATGACGGAAACAGGCCATTGCCAGCTATGTGAGAATGAGTACAGACAATGAGAACAAGATGACTTTGAAGCTGGTATGACATGGGTGGGGAGGGATAAAGAAAGAGGGAATGCAAGGGTTACTTGAGGTTAGAGAAATCAATATTCATACGCGGGATTGTCAGCTGTCCAAGCAAAATATGAGATGTTGTTCCTCCAATTTGTGTCTGGCCTCATTATGACAATGCCTAGGACAGAAAGGTCAGTATGAGAATGGGAAATATCTCAACGATCAAGGGACAACAGTTGCTTAGCAAAGCTACATGGCATTCTTGTGAAATAATAAGCCATTTTCAAAATGTTCTTCACTCACAAATGAATAAGCAAGTGGGGCATGTGGAAGGAGCTGCAGCTGCTGGTTTACACTGAAGATAGGCACAGAATGGTGGAGTAACTCAGCAGGACAGGCAGCATCTCTGGAGAGAGAGAATGGGTGATGTTTTGGAAACATCACCCATTCCTTTTCTGCAGAGATGCTGCCAGTCCCATTGAGTTACTCCATCATTTTGTGTCAATCAGCAAGTGAAGCATGCTTCGTGGGAAGATTGAGATGAATAGTATTTAAGGGAACGTTGGTTAAGAAAAAAGGACAAAGAAGCAGCAGTAAGCCCCTCTCCCCTTGCTCCTGTATTTTGCAAGATACCGGCTGGTATTTTACCTCAGCTGCACTGTCCTGCACTAACCTCTTATCTCTTTATGTGGTTAATATTGTAAAAATCTAGTACTCTCCCTCCTCTCTCCTTCTTTCTGTCTCCGTCTGCCTCTCTCCGTCTCTCTCTCTCCGTCTCTCTCTCTCTCTCTCTCTCTCTCTCTGGCTCTCTCTCTCTGTCTCTCTCTCTCTCTCTCTCTCTCTCTCTCTCTCTCTCTCTCTCTCTCTCTCTCGCTGTCTCTCTGTCCCTCTCTGTCTCTTTCTCTCTCTTTCTCTCTATCTCTATCTCTATATCTGTCTCGATGTAAACTACCGAGGAAAACATACCCGTGGATGTCGGGTCCCTGATGGGGGAAAAAAGATTGTGATGGCAACCAATCAGACGGGAGGGGCGGGGCAAGTGGCGACACTGTTTTATCTCGCTAGCACAGAACTCGCTAAATAGCCCGCTGCATGGAATGCTGCGGGCCGGATAAAATCTAGTGGCAGGCCGGATGTGACCCGCGGGCCATAGTTTGGAGACCCCTGCTCTAAATCTATGTTCTTTTTCCTTATCTGTCTCTGATATGGCGAACTGATTCCTGCAGTCTACTCCAATACAGGTTAACCACCGATTTTTTAACAACTGGTGGTTTGGCCCACCCACCCCCTTTAATCCAGACACAATCTCCCCCAGAAAATGCAACGCCTAGGCCGGGTGAGGTGGCTGATCACAACCTAATCAGGACTTCTGGTCGAATATACCGCTTGCAGCCAGTGCTGTGGAACTCCGCCCGGCCGGAGCCGGCTGATCTATATCCTTGGCTGACTTCCGTGGCCTACTTTGCGGGCTGACATTTGTGCGCCCCGAGGCGGTGACCTTCGTTGGTCCAGCAAAGCAGATAATCCAGAAAGGCTCTAGAACCAAGATTGTCTGAAAATCAGTGGTGGACCTGTAATATCCCTCGTTTTGTAACCCTCAATAATTTCCCCTCGTAACCTTCTCCACTCCAGAGAACAGATCTAGCCTTTCCAGCTTCTCCTCATAGCTGAGCTACTCTTATTGCTGCCAACATCCCAGTGGGTCTCCTCTGCAGCCTCAGCAGTGCTGTCACACCCTTCCAAGTGATGACCAGGACACCACGCAGTTCTGCAGCTGGGGCCTGATCAAAGCTTTATAAAGTTGGAGTCAAATCTCCTGCGCTTGTATTCACATAATGTTTTTTAAATAGTTAGCTTAAAACGGTTTTCTGCTTGTTTCCAGGTTCGTTACAGTATATTAAACAAGAAGAGCTCTCTCCCAGGAGCCATAACCCTCAGCCTGAGGGCCTGCTGTCCAGGGCAGCCTATGAGGCAAACATGGTGAGAGGTAAGGGGACAGTGAATTCAGGGTCTCTCTTCTGAAAGCATTGGTTACAATCACAACATGCGCAATCCTGCCCCTCCACATGCTGAAACCACAAGTACCTACAAGTACCCCATGGCTCCGATCAAATTCCAGGTTTCTGCTGCAACGAGCCTGCAAGATGGAGTGGTCCTCTTGCATCCCAGGTCCCAACCTTGTAGACATTCACTGCATTCTCTCTGTAGCAGACAAAAAGTGGCAATCACTTTGTTCAGGGTGAACTACACACATTCCAACAACCGGCGAGAGATAGAAGGGCAGGTTTGTAGACAATCGTCAAAGTCTAACGAATTTTGAGTGGTAGATTCATAAAGCACGGAAACATGCCCTTCTGCCAGCTTGCCCTTGCTGATAAGATGCTCCATCTACACTAGTCCCATCTGCCCACCTTTGTACCATATCCCTCTAACCTTTCCTTTCTATATATCTGTCCCAATGTCTTAAATGTTGTTGGCTTATACTAATGTTTTAAATATTATTAGAGTACCTGCCTCAACTATCTCCTCTGGCAGCTCGTTCCATATGCCCACCACCCTCTGCGTGAAGAAGATGCCCCTCAGGTTCCTTTTAAATATTCTACCACTCACCTTAAAACTATGTCTCCTGGTTCTTGATTCTTCAGCTCTGGATAAAAGACTTTGCATTTACCCTATCTATTCCCTTCATGGTCTTATATACATGTCTATCAGATCATCCCTCATCCTTCAAGGATAAAGTCCAAGACTGCCTAACCTTTTCCTATGTCAGGCCCTTAAGCTCTGATGACATCCGTGTAAATCTTCTCTGCACTCTTTCCAGCTTAAATTTGCAGGAGTTCTGTGAAGATGTAACAAACATGATGGACAAAGGGAACCAGGAGACATTGTGCATTTGGATTTCCAGAACGCATTTGATAAGATAGCACACAAAAGGCAGAAGAGGAGAGCATGCAGGGTTGGTAGGAATATATTAGGAGGACAGGAGATTAGCTGACCAACAGAAGACAACCAGGATAACAATTAGTGGTGGTAGAGCCTCAACAATTTGCAGTCTTCATTAAGACTTGGATTTTGTGCTAAAACTGTGTGTTGGCAAGTTGTGAGAACACCAGGGCAACAGGCCCTTTGGCCCACCATGTCTGTGCCAACCATGATGCCAGTTTAAACAAATACAATTTGCCTCTGTGGTCTATATCCCTCCATTCACTAGGTGTGTTTATGTACCTTTCTAAATGCCCCTTAAATGTTGCTATCTTATCTGCTTCCACCACCTCCCCTGGGTGCATGTCTCAGACACATTACACTCTCTGTGTAAAAAATAATGCCTCGTAAATCTCCTTTAAACTTTCCTCCTCCCATCTTTGAACTCAATTATTCAAATATTCGGCAATTGCACCTTGGGAGGGGGAAAGTTATGACAGTCTACCCACTTCTCATCATTTTATATAAGTCTATCACTCCCCTCAGCCTCTGATGCTAAACTATCCAAGTCTGTCCAACCTCTCCTTGTGGCTATTGCCCTCAAATCCAGGCAGCATCCTTGTTAACCTCCTCTGCACCCTCTTCAAAGCCTCCACATCCTTACTGTAATGGGGTGCCCAGAACTGCCTAAATAGCCAAAATGTTATAAAGCTGCAACATGACTTCCTCACTTTTATCAGAACAAGCCTACAGAGGAATTTAGATGAACATGAATGAGTAATAAATTGGCAGGTGGAGTGTAGTAACCATAACCATATAACAATTACAGCACGGAAACAGGCCATCTCGGCCCTTCTAGTCCGTGCCGAACACTTACTCTCACTTAGTCCCATCTACCTGCACTCAGACCATAACCCTCCATTCCTTTCCCGTCCATAACCCTCCATCCCGATGGGATGTTGTCCATAATAAATGAGTGAAAAAAGCGAATTAAATGGGAAGAGCCTGCAAAATGTTTGTATGAAAGGATCTGGAGGTCCCAGTGCATGAAGCAAAGTGCTGGCATGAAAGCATAATCAGTAATTAGGAAGGCTAAAGTAATGTTGGCCTTTGTTGCAAATGGGTATGGGGAATAAAAGTAATAATGTCTTGATGTAACTTAGCAGGGTGCTGGTGAGACCACACATGGAGTATTGAGTATGGTTATGGTGTAAGGAACAATGTACTTGCAGTCAAGGCAGTGCAGGGAAGGTTCACGGGTTTACTCCAGGGATGAAGGGGATGACGTGTGATCTGTTTGGTTTGGCTGTCACTGGGAGCTCTCTGCACGTAGCCTCAGGTCAGCAGAGGGCAGCACGTTTAGCTGCCGTGACTCAAGCCAGCATCAGTGAGTGGAAACCCGGGGAAGTGGTTGTGATCAATACTTGTTTCGACACATCCTGATTTCAACAGTAATTTCAAGGTTCTTTCATTGAAGCAGCTTCCTGGCAATACATTGCCTCCTTTGGGCCTTAGCGAGCTGCATGATGGATTGGATTTGGAAATAGTTAAGTAGACATTGCAGTGCCGGTAATGCTATAAAGGATGGCACAGTGGTGCAGCGGTAGAGTAGCTACCTTACAGCGCCAGAGACCCAGGTTCGATCCTGACGACGGGTGCTGTATGTACAGAGTTTGTACGTTCTCCCCGTGACCTGCGTGCGTTTTCTCCTGGTGTTCCAGTTTCTTCCCGCACTCTGAAGACGTACAGGTTTGTAGGTCCATTGGATTCTGTAAAATTGTTAATTGTTCGTAATGTGTAGGATAGCGCTATTGTATGGGATGATTGCTGGTTGGCGCGGACTCGGTGGACCAAAGTGTCTGTTTCCACGCTGTGTCGCTAAAACTAAAGAAGGCTTGTGCTTGGAACCAGGCTTACTGTTCACTCCTCATGAGGACCAGTGGTCACCAGCTGACAGCTGAGCCATGCTGCTAAACTGTCTAATAGACTTCAATTGAGCTCAACTTCCCATCGGGATGCCTGAAAATCACTTCCAAACTCATGGTAACAGGTTTATATTGCGCTGGGAACGTGGATGACATGGTAGATTATCTGCAAAGACCTTTGACAAATCGCAGTTGTTGCAGAGAAGAGCATGACCATCCTCTTGTTTCCCACAGGTGGGCAAATAGCAACCATCCAGGACACAGGTATGACAAGATGCAGCCCAATAAGCAAGGTCTCTGCGGAACCCCCTTCGTACCGCGGCTCCATCACTCAGGTATGTCCTATTGTCTTCCCACTTGACCGCCTACAACCCACCCACACTCCAGGGACCCTCCTCATTGCAGGGACCCTCTGTGGTGGTCGACCCCCCGTCTCCCTCTGACTTGACCCTCCCCCATCCCAGAGTCTCCCTGTGAGGGCAATGAATAATTAATTCTGTGGCGACTTTTTTAAATTAATATACAGGAACTTATATGTTGCATATTAAGTGACTAAAAGCAACATGCAAACTGGACGATTGTGAGCGCTGGTGTGACCATGGAGAGGCTGAGCCCAGGAATCTAACGGCAGTACCTGGAGACCGATCAAAGCCATGACCAGAGATCAATTTGAAGTCTATTGAATGAATGTACAGTGGGTTTGGTAACCTCAGGCCCCACACCAGTTAAAGAACAGGCAGACTTGCTGATTTCAGCAACAGAAATGCAGGCAAAGCCAAGAGCCGACTTTAGGTTTCTGTCAGCGGAGAAGATTTATCGATTTGTAGGTTGTGCACTTTATGGAGCATCAGAATTGCAGCAGTGGGAACCCTGCTCTGCTCTTAATGCTTCCCCTGTGAAGAATGTTGATTCCACTCTGGTGGATGTTCATGTTATATTCTATTTGTACTGTACTCTTTTTGTTTGTATGGCTGCATGGTAAGTCAAATTCCGCTGTACCTTAATTGGTGCATGTGGCAATAAATGTGAACTTGCACTTGCTTCCCCCTTGGCAGCGAGAGTTGCTCCTGAATATTCCGTGTTTCAGTCAAATATGCCGTGAAATATTTGAAAATTATCTCTCTGCTCGATACCTGCCTGAAACGACAGCGCTGGGCCGGCAGAGAGGAGCTGAAAGGGTGGCACAATGGCGCAGCTGTAGAGTTGCTGCCTTACAGCGCCAGAGACCCAGGTTTGATCCTGTCTTCGGGTGCTATCTGTATGGAGTTTGTACATTTTCCCTGTGGCCACGTGGGTTTTCGCCAGGTCCTTCGCTTTTCCACCCACATCCCAAAGATGTACAGGTTTGTTGGTTAATTGGCTTCGGTAAAATTGTAAATTGTCCCTAGTATGTAGGACACAGCATGAGTGTACGGGGTGATCGCTGGTCTGTGCGGACTCTGTGGGTCAAATGACCTGTTCCCGCACTGTATACAGGCCCTTTGGCCCAACTTGCCAACATCGGGCAACATGTCCCAGCAACACAAATGCTACCAGCATTTGGTCCATATCCCTCCATGTACCTGCATAACTGCTTCTTAAATGTTGGGATAATCCCAGCCTCAACTACCTCCTCTGGCAGCTTGTTCCATACACACACCACCCTCTAAAGTCTAAAGGAGGTGGTGATTCAAATTCACAGCAAAGAAAATGATGAGAATGAGATGGGAATGCATTTTGTTTGCAGGGCACCCCGGGCTTGTCACAGCAGGGCATCGCTGCAGATGCGCTGCTAAAGGGAGCAATCAACAAACTGGCGAGTGAAGATCTGGGCAGCCCCGAGCAGTCCCGGGAAGAGGCAATGTCCAAAGGTCACGTCATCTATGAAAGTAAGAGTGGCCACATATTGTCATACGACAGTAAGTTCATATTTTTTAATTCTTCTTCATGGTTTGTCTTTGTAGAAACATCAGCACAGTTTCATGACTCCTCCAAATCTTCCTCCTTTAGACTGCAATCTCATTTATTTGCACATACAACATGTCAAGGGGGAATGGATCAATGTGCAGGAAACAACTTGCAATCATCCCTTCGAACCTTCTCTGCCATTCAGTGAGATCATGGCTGAACCAATCTTGGCCTCAACAGCAGTCTTCTAGTTTCTCCCCATACCTCTTGACTCCCTTGACGTTCAAATATCTATCAGTCATCATCTAGAATAGTAGTCGAAGGGGGAGAATGGCCTCCAGTTTTTATATTACTGCAGGTTCTAGTGAGAGGTAGAAACTAATGTTCCTCTGAGAAGCTTAAATGCTAAAATATTGTGCATGTGTTCACTGATGACTCCAATTTTGATTGAGTATTTTGAAGAGATAGCAAAAAGGATTGACGAGGACAGGATAGTAGACATTGTCCACATGGACTTAACCTAGGCATTTGTTAGCGTATTGCATGGTACGCTGGTCCAGAAGGTTAGATCACAGCTAGACAATTGAATACAAAATTCTCTGCGTGGAAGGAGACAGAGGGTGTAGTGAATGGTTATCATTCCGTTGGAGGTTTATGACCAGTGGTGTGACAGGTATCGGTGCAGGATCTACTGTTGTTTGTCATTTATGTTATCTACTCCATAACCAATCTTCAGTCCGTGCCAATGTATTACCCCCAATGCCATGCACTATTATTTTACTTAATAATTTATTGAGTTGCTCTCTATTGACAGCCCAATGGAATTCCAAGTTCACCGCACAATCTGGTTTGCCTTTGCTTCCAATTTTGTCGTGGCTCAAGTAGGGATCTAGAGGTCATTACGCTTATCATTCTGCTCTTCAGACCCTTGGTATTTACACTCAAGCTCATACAGCACTGAAGCAGGCCATGACACTGATACCATTTCCCCCCCCCCTCATATCCTGCCCACCCCTCATCAATTTCCCTGCCCCCCCCACTATCAGTCCCCTACACCAGATGCAATGTATATCAGACAATTAACCTACTAACCAGCACCGCTGGCACTCCGGACTGGCATGAACACCAGCGGTTGCTCCTGCTGAGTGGATTCTGCCACCACACTGACAATCCATGCTGGCACCAGACAGTGGCTGCATGCCCACTGGCTAACATTCCTTGCCCATAGTGTATTCACTCATCCAGAACAGCCGTCTGATATAATCAATGCTCACTCATCACCTGTTAGATACGTCCTCAGTCCTGCCTGAATCGTCATGCCCATTGAATATCTACCCTCATTCCAGGCTGGCACTGTATACCTCTGTCACCTCACTAATACCTGATAGCACAAGACTGCTGCCCATGCCTATCGGATGCTCACTCAGACACTGACATTCCATGCTCATTCCATCCCATTGGATAGCCAGACCCCAGACTGAATCTTCATGCCCATTGGAATCTCACTCGAACTGACAATCTGTGCCAGGGGATACTCACTCCAGACCGATGCTGTCTGCAATTGGATTATTCAGAGCACATCGCATAGTTATTGAGTAAAAACAAACTCCGGATTGATAATTTGTTTGCATTAGTAAACACTAAAGCATTCCAACTGGATGTTCCCTGAGCCCAGCCTGATACTCCAGCTCCACATCTATCTTCTATATTACTAAAAGTCTGATCTTGACCGCTTTTGGCCCACTGTGCTGTGATTTCCGAGAGAATGCCGCCACCTACGGCCGTCATTTTTGGCCACCTCGCTCAGATCCCCCCTTCGCCTTCCGGGACCAAAGGATTTTTCCCATCGATGAAAAATCAGAGAGATATTAATGTTTTTTAAAAATTGACCATTCTCTCTGCTGCCCCTGCTGGGGGGAGGGGGTGGGACTATAAAACCAGGAAGTGGTGTGCCTCACTCAGTCTCTGCAAGATGGAGGAAGCCAGAGGGTCATGTCTCTCTGAGTTCTGAATAAGACTGAACACATATCTACTCAACTGTCAGTGCCCTTAATGCGGTTTGAAAATGAAAATATGGTTGGTTTGAAGTAAAAATGCACTGCAAATGGTTGTTTGGGTTGAAGTAAAAATGCACTGCAAATGGTTGTTTGGGTTGAGGTTGAGGTAATTGGTGGAGAGGTGGAATATTGCGTCGGGGGACCAGCCCTCCCATGTGAACATGGGACCCAACGGGTCCCACTTAGTCTAGTATATATATCTAATGCCAGATTGACACTCCAGATGCAAGATACAACCCAGCCATATCAATACTGATGAGCAACTCTTGCATGCCCTCTCTCTCTGTCCCTCCCCCACCCTAGTTGTTCTGCTAGTTTCACTGTTCATATCCCTTTGTTATCACCTCTTCCACAGCCAACAATGCACCATTGTGGGCTCCACCTTTCCTTGGTCATCGGTGTAGGCTCTGATTTGTTCTTTTCATACCTTTCATTCCTTTGTTCTTTGCACATTTTCATACCTCTACTTTCCCCTGACTCTCAGTCTGAAGAAGCGTCACCTATTCCTTTTCTCCAGCGATGCAGCCTGGCCCGCTGAGTTACTCCAGCATTTAGTGTCTGTATCCAGATGCCCCTCTGGGTACTGCATGATCACTCACCTGCAAACACAAGGTCTTGTCCATCTATTCTAGCATTAGCTATAACTGCTTAAAACTCTCTTTCAAGACCACCAGCATAATCAAGGATGAATCCCACCACAGACACTACCTCTTCCCCCCTCCTATGAGGCAATAGGTATGGAAGTATGAAATCACACACCTCCAGATTCAGGGACACTTTTTCCCAGCTGTTATCAGGTAACAACCATCCTATCACCAACTGGTAGGTCCTGACCTACCATCTACCTTATTGGAGACCCTTGGACTATCTTTAATCGGATCTTACTTGATTTTATCTTGCTCTAAAGGTTATTCCCTTTATCCTGTATCTATACACAGTACATGGCGTGATTGTAATCACATATAGTCTTTATGCTGACTGGATCGCACACAACAAAAGAACTTTTCACTGTACCTCAGTATATGTGACAATAAACTAAACTGGGTAGCTCACAACAATAAAGCTCTTCACTGCACCTCAGTACACATGATGATAAACAAAATAAGCAAAACAGTTATATCATGATGGTTCAAAACATGCGTGTAGTTGCACAGTCATTTCTGGCATTGATAAGAAGCTGTGGTACAATGTTCCAATTCATCTGACATTGTTCTTCATCCCAACAGCTGCAAAGAATGTACGGGAGGGTACGAGAAGTCCCAGGACAGGCCTAGAGCTCCACGGCGTCAAGCGGAGCTACGATCTCATGGAGGCTGGGATGAATCGAGGACTCTCAATGCGCGATTCTCCAGTGCCTACACCATACGAGGGTACGACTGGGGAGATGCCACAAACACTCGGCTGTATTTTGTTTCAAGTTTAATTGTTAAATTACATACGGATCTTGCCACTGGCGTTTCCGACTTATGGCTCCATGTAGATACAAGCAACTGCAGATGCTGGTTTACAAAAAAAGACACAAAGTGTTGGATCAGGCAGCATCTCTGGTGAAAATGGATGGGTGACATTTAAGTTTGGGACCCTTCTTCAGACTGAAAGAAGAGTCGCCTGTTCATGTACTCTAGAGATGCTGCCTGACCCGCAGAGTTACTCCACACTTTGTTTTTTTTTTTGTATTATGGCTCCAGCTTAAAAGAGTCCTCTTGACGAGCAAGTCTCCAAGCAGACTCGGTCTCGTACATGTTGCTTATGTGGTTTAAGCTTTGGGATGAGGTCCTGCTCTATTTCTCCGGTGTCCTCCCAAAATTGTTTCTGTTTAGTCAATTACAGTGCCCTCCATAATGTTTGGGACAAAGACCCATCGTTTATTTATTTCCCTCTGTACTACATAATTTGAGATTTGTAATAGAAAAATCACATGCGGTTAAAGTGCACATTGTCATATTTTATTAAAGGCCATTTTTATACATTTGGTTTCACCATGTAGAAATTACAGCTGTGTTTATACATCCCCCCCCCCCCCCCCCCCCCCCCCCCCCCCCCCCCCCCCCCCCCCCCCCCCCCCCCCCCCCCATTTCAGGGCACCATAATGTTTGGGACACATGGCTTCACAGGCGTTTGTAATTGCTCAGGTGTGTTTAATTGCCTCCTTAATGCAGGTATAAGAGAGCTCTCAGCACCTAGTCTTTCCTCCAGTCTTTCCATCACCTTTGGAAACTTTTATTGCTGTTTATCAACATGAGGACCAAAGTTGTGCCAATGAAAGTCAAAGAAGCCATTATGAGACTGAGAAACAAGAATAAAACTGTTGGAGACATCAGCCAAACCTTAGGCTTACCAAAATCAACTGTTTGGAACATCATGAAGAAGAAAGAGAGCACTGGTGAGTTTACTAATCGCAAAGGGACTGGCAGGCCAAGGAAGACCTCCACAGCTGATGACAGAAGAATTCTCTCTATAATAATGAAAAATCCCCAAACACCTGTCCGACAGATCAGAAACACT
This sequence comes from Leucoraja erinaceus, assembly GCF_028641065.1. Classification (NCBI taxonomy): domain Eukaryota; kingdom Metazoa; phylum Chordata; class Chondrichthyes; order Rajiformes; family Rajidae; genus Leucoraja; species Leucoraja erinaceus. Next base: position 1,965,031 of record NC_073404.1, on the reverse strand, counting down.
CTTCAGGAGTCAGGTGTGGATTTGTCAATGACCACTGTCTGCAGAAGACTTCATGAACAGAAATACAGAGACTACACTGCAAGATGCAAACCACTGGTTAGCTGCAAAAATAGGATGGCCAGGTTACAGTTTGCTAAGAAGTACTTAAAAGGGCAACCACAGTTCTGGAAAAAGTTTTTGTTGACAGATGAGATGAAGATTAACTTATATCAGAGTAATGGCAAGAACAAAGTATGGAGGAGAGAAGGAACTGCCCAAGATCCAAAGCATACCACCTCATCTGTGAAACACGGTGGTGGGGGTGTTATGGCCTGGGCATGTATGGCTGCTGAAGGTACTGGCTCACTTATCTTCATTGATGATACAACTGCTGATGGTAGTAGCATAATGAATTCAAGTGTACAGACACATCCTATCTGCTCAAGTTCCAATAAATGCCTCAAAACACATTGGCCGGCAGTTCATTCTACAGTAAGACAATGATCCCAAACATACTGCTCAAGCAACAAAGGAGTTTTTCAAAAGTAAAAAATTGTCAATTCTTCAAGTCAATCACCCGATCTGAACCCAATTGAGCTTGCCTTTTATATGCTGAAGAGAAAACTGAAGGGGACTAGCCCCCAAAACAAGCATAAACTAAAGATGGCTGCAATGTAGGCCTGGCAGAGCAGCACCAGAGAAGACACACAGCAACTGGTGATGTCCATGAATCACAGACTTCAAGCAGTCATTGCATGCAAAGGATATGCAACAAAATACTAAACATGACTACTTTCATTTACATGACATTGCTGTGTCCCAAACATTATGGTGCCCTGAAATGGGGGGGGGACTATGTATAAACACTGCTGTAATTTCTAAGTGGTGAAACCAAAATGTATAAAAATGGCCTTTATTAAAATCTGACAACGTGCACTTTAACCACATGTGATTTTTTTTTCTATTACAAATCTCAAATTGTGGAGTACAGAGGCAAATAAATAAATGATGGGTCTTTGTCCCAAACATTAAGGAGGGCACTGTATGTCAACTTTTATCCATCAGGGAAGAATGTGTTAGAGTACTATTGTGCCTGAATAGAATTCCTTTGTGCTGTTAGCTCCTCCTAGCATTTGATGGATTGAAACAATAATGAATCAAAGGGGTATTGGTAGGAGGATGTGGAGAGGATGTTTCCTCTTGTAGTTGAATCTATCACGAGGAATCGGTGTTTACAAATGTTTAAAACAGATTGGATTTTTTTTGCTCTCAATTTCATGATAATGGTATTTAAGAGGCTTTATAGTCTTACCATTGACTGGTTAGCATGCGACAGCTTTTCACTCACTGTACCTTGGTACGTGGCAATAAACGTAATTATCTAATATGCAGGAAAGGGAGAGATACTGCATGGAAGTAGAAGCGATGAGTTTAGCTTGGCTTCATATTTAGCGTAATCTGTGGGCGGAAGGGCCTGCCCTGTGTTGCAATGTCCAATGTTCTATGAATCTTTAAAACAATTCTTCTTATAAGGCAGTGTCTTTGAATATTCTCAAAGAGAGGGGGTTTTCACAAGATAAGCAAAGAGGTGAAAGGTTATCACATGAAAGCAGGATTGAGATTACAGGCAGTGATCATATTAAATGTTGGAACTGGCCTGAGGGGCTGAGCGATCTCATTCTTTTATTAATTCAGATGTTCATGTGTGCTCCAAGATCTGGTCAACTGTAATGGAGAAATCAATGCTTCTCATTTCTATGAATGGAAGTGTTGGTGATAATTTAGGAGCAGAAAATATACTAGTACTATACTCGTACTATTTCATATACCAGTATATGAAATATACTAAAGATACTGAAAATAATCGTCCAATTTCACCAATTTCAGGTCTGATCAGTCGTGCAAGGGAGAGCCCTCATTTACCAGAGTCTAAGGACAGAACTGTTCCATCAGGGTCAATAATGCAAGGTATGGCCTCTTTTATTCTTGATTCCTGCAAAGCTGGTTTCAGCCAGAGCAGGACATCTTGGAATATTTGCCTTTTGGGTTTTGGGAGTTGGACTCTTTTAATTTATTCATTTTTCAGGATGTAGCTAGCAGGCAAGATTGGCATTGATTTCCCATTCCCAATTACACATTTCCTGCAAGTATAGTCTTTTCTGACCTGAAATGTTGATTCCATCTCTCATTCCACAGAAGCTGCCTGACCTGCGAAGTATTTCCAAAATGTTCTAATGTAGAAACCAGGAACTGCATATGCTGGTTTATACCAAATATAGACAGAAGGTGTTGGTTAACTCAGCGGGTCAGGCAGTATTTCTGGAGAAAAAAGATGGGTGAAGTTTTGGGTTGGGTCTGAAGATGGGTCCCGACCCAAAACGTCACCCGTCCTTTTTCTCCAGAGATGCTGCCCGACCGTCTGAGTTATTCCAGCACCTTGTGTCTATCCAAAATGTTCTGCTTTGTTTTCAGCTTCCCAGCATCTGCAGTGTATTTGATTATCAGTTGACCTTATGGACTGGCAGCTTTGTGTGAGGTAGTAGCTTTATTTCACTTCATGCTTCATGGGATTTAAATGTTCATTGTCTGACATTGGGTTAGGTACACCCAGAGCTTCGAGCGATTCCTTTGACGAAGGCATAAAGTACAGCAAGCAGATTAAGCGGGAGAGCTCTCCGCTGCGAACCTTCGAGGGGTCTATTACCAAAGGCAAACCATACGAGGGAGTCACCACCATTAAAGAGATGGGTCGCTCCATCCACGAGATTCCGAGGCAAGAGTGTCGCAAAACCCCGGAAATGGTGCAGAGCAACAGGCCAATTGTGGAAGGTTCAATATCACAGGTATGAGTTCACATCAGGGGGTACTTTGTATCTTTATTAGATGTTTTAATTAAATCATTCCGTTTTTATTACAACTATTAAGTATCTGAAGACCTGAAAGTGGCAGCACGGTGATGCAGCGGTGGAGTTACTGCCTTAGCCACTCAGACCGAGGTTCGATCCTGACAACGGGTTTTATCTGTACGGGGTCTACACTTTCCCTTGTGACCATGTGGGATTTCTCCAGGTGTTCAGGTTTCCTCCTCCACCTCAAAGACGTACAGGTTTATAGACTAATTGACTTCGGTAAAAATTGTACATTGTTTCCAGTGAGCAGGATAGTGTTAGTGAACGGGAGTCACTGGTCAATGATGACTTGGTGGGCTGACGGACCTGTTTCCGCACTGTAACTCTAAACTACATTAAAACTAGGCTAATTTGTAACTCCCTTTTACAAATACAATTCGTAATACAGTTTAGTTAAGCCACAAAACAAAGCGCTGGAGGAACTGAACAGGTCAGGCAACATCTGTGGAGAAAATGGACAATCAACGTTTAGGTTGGGATCCTTCTTCCGACAGATGCTGCATGACTCGCCAAGTTCCTCCAGCACTTTGTTTTGTGCTCAAGAGTTTAATTGTACTCTCTGCAGCCATGTGTGTTGTTACTAATCAGCAACCCTGGACCTTTGCATTTCAAAGCAGTTGCTTTGAATTTGTGCAGAGGTACACAGAGCAGTAGGTTGAATTTGGAGCTGTATTTGTCTCTGACTATAGAATAGAATAGAATAGTTTCTTTATTGTCATTGTAACATGAACCATGTACAACGAAATTTAAAAATGTCAGCCAGTCAGTGCATCATTCAACATTTCTAAAAGCTAACGATACATACAAGATAAAATATTAAAAGATAAACAACTAAAATAAACATCAAGAAAATAGCACGCATAAACACCCAACCCTCCATCCTTCTGTCGATTTCACAGTGTACCACAGTCCCTTAGTCTGTATCGCCCCTGCGCCCCTAAACTACATTTAGTGCTTTTATAGCAGTGGGGTAAAAACTTTTTTAGTCTGTTCGGCCTTGTCCTTGTAGATCTGTACCGTCTGCCTGACGGCAACAGTTCAAACAGGGAGTGTCCGGGGTGGGAAATGTCCTTTATGATACTCTGGGATTTTTTGATGCAGCGGGAACTGTGTAAGTCCTCCAAGGTAAGGAGAGGGCAGCCGACAATCCTCTGGGCGTTGTCAATGGCCCTCTGGAGCGCTTTCCTCTGAGCCGCTGTGCAGCTGGTGTACCACACGCATACACAGTATGTTAGTATGCTCTCAATGGAGCACCGATAAAAGGACAGCAGCAGTCTCTGAGTGATGTTATTCTTCCTGAGCACCCTCAGGAAGTGCAGTCTCTGCTGGACCTTTTTCAGCAGCGCAGAGGTGTTCACGCTCCACGTCAGGTCCTCCTCAATATGGATTCCCAGGAAGCGGAAATCCGCCACCCTCTCCACACAGTCCCCTCTGATAATCAATGGTACCATGTCCGTTTTATTCTTCCTAAAGTCTATTATTAATTCCTTTGTCTTTAAGGTGTTGAGGAGCAGGTTATTTTCTTCACACCACACTGTCAGCTGCTCCGCCTCATCCCGGTAGGCGTACTCGTCCCCCCCGGAGATGAGTCCCACCACCGTAGTGTCATCCGCAAATTTGACAATGCTATCCCACTGCCTTGACAAAGGAGACCAACTATTGGGAAATAATTGAGGAAATATCAAAATGAGCTGAAATGTAAAAGACCTGCATCACAATAGCAGGGAAATGACACTGGAATTCGAGAGTTGCTGATGGACAAACTGGATATGATTGATACCTCACAGTAACTCATCGCTTCTCATCAAGCTGAGCTCAATTGATATAAGTCATACAGCGTGGAACAGGCACTTTGGCCCAAATTTCCCACACTGACCAACATGTCCCATCTGCACTAGTCCCACCTGCTTGCGTTTGGCCCATATCCCTCTAAACTTGTCCTATCTATGTACCTGTCCAAATGTTTCTTAAGCATTGCAATACCACCTGCCACAACTACCTCATCTGGCAGCATGTTTCATCGATATCTGGCCTCTTGGATATATTTTTGGTGAATTCACTGAGATTGATTACATGAATGAGTTAATAACTTTATATCAAAGTAACATGCAACTACCTACATAACGGAATGTGAGTTAGACTAGAGCCTTTATTCAGCAACTCGTCCGCACAGACTTGGTCACAAAATGTATTCACTTTTAGAGATTTAATTATTAATTTAAGCTCATATTCCGAATATTTTAAATCATAACTGATTCTGGATACCCAATTAAACGCTATTGTACCAATCAGAGAATGAGCAGGGTCTCAGGCCAGAGACAATTCGAAGTTGCGTAAAGTGGATGGGATTAAATGGTTTAATTTTGTATCATTGAGTTTGTAAACTGATTTCTGGAAAAGTGAGGGATTGGTGTCCAGTTTAAGAACCTTGTATCTGAGATAATTGAATCTGTGTTACAGGGAACTCCGGTAAAGCACGAGAGCCAGTCTGCCATTAAACATGATGTTAAGTCTCTGATCACAATGACAAGCAAGCACCCACACCCCATGCACCAGTTGGAGAAGATCTCGGAGGGAGTGAAGGTCATGGAAAGGAAGTATGAAGAGATGAAACCCTCTGACCAGTTAAGGGTTCGCCACAGTGCAGTGACCAGTTCTGGGACTTCTGTTCTCAGGTCAACCATGCACGAAGCTGCCAAATCTCAGCTGAGTCCAGGCCTCTACGAGGATCCCAATGCAAGGCGGACTCCAGTGGGATATCCTGGCTACATTACCAGGGGGCCACCAATGGTCAGCAGATCACAAGAAGGTAAACTTATACAATTAGCACTGGCTGTTCAATAATAGAAACCACAGGATGTGTGTTGTGCCTGGTTATTACTGAGGCAAATGCTCTCCAAACGGAGGCACGGTGGCGCAGCGATAGAGTTGCTGCATTACAGCGCCAGAGAGGTGCTGTCTGTACGGTCTGCACCTGGGCTGGAATGGAACCAATGTCCTTGGGGGAGTGTTTGCTAGTGCTGTTGGGGAGGATTTAAACTAATGTGGCAGGGGGATGGGTGCAAGAGCAGAGAGACAGAGGGGTGTAAAATGAGGGTAGAAGCAATAGGTAGCAAGGTGAAAAGTAAAAGTGGCAGGCAGACAAATCCAGGGCAAAAATCAAAAAGGGCCACTTTTCAACTTAATTGTATAAGTGGTAAGAATGTTGTAAAAACAAACCTGAAGGCTTTGTGTCTCAATGCAAGGAGCATTTGTAATAAGGTGGATGAGTTGAATGTGCAGATAGTTATTAATGAATTTGATATAGTTGGGATCACGGAGACATGGCTCCAGGGTGACCAAGGCTGGGAGCAGAACATCCAGGGATATTCAATATTCAGGAGGGATAGAGAGAAAGGAAAAGGAGGTGGGGTAACGTTGCTGGTTAGAGAGGAGATTAACGCAATAGAAAGGAAGGACATTAGCTTGGAGGATGTGGAATCGATATGGGTAGAGCTGCGAAACACTAAGGGGCAGAAAACGCTAGTGGGAGTTGTGCACAGGCCACCTAACAGTAATAGTGGAGTTGGGGATGGTATCAAACAGGAAATTAGAAATGCGTGCAACAAAGGGTAAAACAGTTATAATGGGTGACTTCAATCTACATATAGATTGGGTGAGTCAAATTGGCAGGGGTGCTGAGGAAGAGGATTTATTGGAATGTATGCGGGATAGTTTTCTAAACCAACATGTAGAGGAACCAATGAGAGAGCAGGCTATTCTAGACTGGGTATTGAGTAATGAGGAAGGGTTAGTTAGCAGTCTTGTTGTGCGTGGCCCCTTGGGCAAGAGTGACCATAATATGGTTGAATTCTTCATTAGGATGGAGAGTGACATTGTTAATTCAGAAACAAGGGTTCTGAACTTAAAGAAAGGTAACTGAGGGTATGAGACGTGAATTGGCCAAGACAGACTGGAAAATAGATTATGAAAGAAAACTGGCAGGGTACATAAAAACTGACTGCAAACGTTTTTATATATATGTGAAGAGAAAAAGATTAGTTAAAACAAATGTAGGTCCCTTGCAGTCAGAAACAGGTGATTTGATCATGGGGAACAAGGACGTGGCAGACCAATTGAATAACTACTTTGGTTCTGTCTTCACTAAGGAAGACATAAATATTCTGCCGGAAATAGCAGGGGACCGGGGGTCAAATGAGATGGAGGAACTGAGTGAAATCCAGGTTAGCCGGGAAGTGGTGTTAGGTAAATAGAATGGATTAAAGGCCGATAAATCCCCAGGGCCAGATAGGCTGCATCCCAGAGTACTTAAGGAAGTAGCCCCAGAAATAGTGGATGCATTAGTGATAATTTTTCAAAACTCTTTAGATTCTGGAGTAGTTCCTGCGGTTTTCTAAGGATTGGAGGGTAGCTAATGTAACCCCACTTTTTAAAAAGGGTGGGAGAGAGAAAACGGGGAATTACAGACCAGTTAGTCTAACATCGGTAGTGGGGAAAATGCTAGAGTCAGTTATTAAAGATGGGATAGCAGCACATTTGGAAAGTGGTGAAATCATTGGACAAAGTCAGCATGGATTTACGAAAGGTAAATCATGTCTGACGAATCTTATGGAATTTTTCGAGGGTGTAACTAGTAGAGTGGATAAGGGAGAACCAGTGGATGTGTTATATCTGGACTTTCAGAAGGCTTTCGACAAGGTCCCACATAAGAGATTAGTGTACAAACTTAAAGCACATGATATTGGGCGTTCAGTATTGATGTGGATAGAGAATTGGCTGGCAGACAGGAAGCAAAGAGTAGGAGTAAAGGGGTCCTTTTCAGAATGGCAGGCAGTGACTAGTGGGGTACCGCAAGGTTCAGTGCTGGGACCCCAGCTATTTACAATATATATTAATGATCTGGATGAGGAAATTGAATGCAACATCTCCAAGTTTGCGGATGACACGAAGCTGGGGGGCAGAGTTAGCTGTGAGGAGGCTGCAAGGTGACTTGGATAGGTTGGGTGAGTGGGCAAATGCATGGCAGATGCAGTATAATGTGGATAAATGTGAGGTTATCCACTTTGGTGGCAAAAACAGGAAAGTAGACTATTATCTGAATGGTGGCCGATTAGGAAAAGGGGAGATGCAACGAGACCTGGGTGTCATGGTACACCAGTCATTGAAAGTAGGCATGCAGGTGCAGCAGGCAGTGAAGAAAGCGAATGGTATGTTAGCATTCATAGCAAAAGGATTTGAGTATAAGAGCAGGGAGGTTCTACTGCAGTTGTACAGGGTCTTGGTGAGACCACACCTGGAGTATTGCGTACAGTTTTGGTCTCCTAATCTGAGGAAGGACATTCCATAGAGGGAGTACAGAGAAGGTTCACCAGACTGATTCCTGGGATGTCAGGACTTTCATATGAAGAAAGACTGGATACACTTGGCTTGTACTCGCTAGAATTTAGGAGATTGAGGGGGGGTCTTATAGAAACTTACAAAATTCTTAAGGGGTTGGACAGGCTAGTTGCAGGAAGATTGTTTCCGATGTTGGGGAAGTCCAGAAAAAGGGGTCACAGCTTAAGGATAATGGGGAAGTCTTTTAGGACCGAGATGAGAAAAACATTTTTCACACAGAGAGTGGTGAGTCTCTGGAATTCTCTGCCACAGAAGGTAGTTGAGGCCAGTTCATTTGCTATATTTAAGAGGGAGTTAGATGTGGCCCTTGTGGCTAAAGGGATCAGGGGGTATGGAGAGAAGGCAGGTACAGGATGCTGAGTTGGATGATCAGCCATGTTCATATTGAATGGCGGTGCAGGCTCGAAGAACCTATTTTCTATGTTTCTTTGTACAGAGATTGTACTATCTCCCTGTGACCTGCATGGCGTTTCTCCGGGAGCTCCGGTTTCTTCCCACATTCCAAAGATGTACAGGTTTGTAGGTTAATTGGATTGGTAAAATTGTAAATTGTCCCAAGTGTGTAGGATAATGTTAGTGTACGGGATGATCGCCGGCCGGCGCAAACTCGGTGGGCCGAAGGGCCAGTTTTCCCACTGTATCCACAAAACTAAACTAAGATATAGAAAGATTTGGAAATTCATCTAGTTGAATATTAGTGATGGTATGGTAGGCACGGAGGAAGGATATCTAAGTGACAATATCTCGACTAGTTGGGAAGGTGGGTCAAGGAATGGCAAGTGGAGTTTAACTCTGCCAATTGTGAGAGGTTGCACCTCGATATGTCAAACCAGGGCAGAACTTGCAGAGTAAATGGCAGAGCCTTGCAAACTGTTGTAGAATAGAGAGATCTTGGAGTACAGGAGAATGATTCCCTGAAAGAGGCGAGTTGGGCGGACGGTGTGATGAAGAAGACATTTGGCATCATTGCCATCATTGAGAAAGGTTTTGAGTACAGAAGTTGGGACATCATGATGTAACTGTGTAAGTTGTTGGTTGCACACTTGATGGCACATTTGTGTAATGTGTGCAGTCCAATCACCCAGCTATGGCAAAGATGTTATTTAGAAGAAATTCAATAGTCAAGAGTGTTTAACTCACATCAAAAATGGAACAATGAAATTTTTACTTGCAGCATCATAACAGGTCTATAAAAACTGTACTCTTAGATAACATAATAAACAAAAGAAAGTTCACTAAATTGAAATATGTATATTTTAGTGTAAAACAAAAGCCAAAAGTCCTTAGTGCAACAGTTCATAGTTGGTAGGTTAGATGCTGTTTGTAGTGTTCAAGAGCCTGATGGTCGTTAGGAAGATATCCCTGAATCTGGAGTTTAGAGTTTTCAGATTCCTATCCCTTCTTTCCGACGGCAGGTGTGCAATGAGAGCTGGCCAGGGTGGCGAGGGACTTCATGATGCAGCACCTCTTGTAGAACCCTTTAATGGTGGCGAGCTCAGTATGGCAGTGTCCATCACTTTTGGTAACCTCCTTCACTCCTGGGCATTCAAGTTGCTGAACCAAGCCATGATGCAACCAGGCAACTAAAGTATTCGTCGATATATCGAATCTCCACAATCTTCTAAGGAATTAGAGACATTGATAGGCTTTCTTTATGATTTGATCATTGTGCTGGGCCCAGGACAGATCTTCAGAGATATATGCATCTAGGAACTTTTATGTTATCGTTTCACTCCACCACTGAACTATCAATGAAGACAGGTTTGATGGATAACTTGGCCTTCCTCTTCTAAAGTCAACAATCAGCTTTTTGGTTTTACTGATGTTGAGAATAAGGTTGTTCTTCTGGCACCATTCAATCAGACGATCGATCCCTCTCCTATACTCTAACTCATCATTACCCACAATTCGTCTATCAAGGGTGGTGTCTTTGGAGAATATAATGATGTAGTTGGAACTGTGTCTGATACACAGTCATTGGTATGGAATGAGTAGATCCGGGGCTGAGCACAGTCTTGAGGTGCTGATGGTTATCGAGAAGGAAGTGTTGTTGCCAATTCATACTGATTGTGGTCTGCTCATGAGGAAGTCAAGGATTCAGTTGCAAAGGAATGTGCAGAGACCCAATTCCCGAAGTGTAGTAACAGGTTTGGGGAGGATGATGGTGTTGAACACTGAGCTGTGGTGGTGGCCCGTCAGTGACGACGACTATGTGTTTTTATTGTCCAAGTGGTCCAGTGCAGAGTGGAGAGCCAGTGAGATTGCATCACCCTTTGATACATTTTGGCAATATGTAAATTGTAGTGGTCCAGGTTCTTGCTAAGGTGGGAGTTCACTCGGATGTCAAGAGTGTTTTATTGTTATATGTCCCAGATAGAACAATGAAATTCTTACTTGCAGCAGTACAGTAACTCAGGCAGCATCAAGGAATGGGTGATGTTTCGGGCCGAGATCCTTTTTCAGCCTATATATATATATATATATAGGCTGAAGAAGATATATATATATCCTGATGGCAGGGGTGCACTGTGCGTGTGGCCAGGGTGGTGTGGGTTTCTGATGCTGGCTGCCTTTGTGAGGCAGCGACTCCTGTAAATCCTTTTGATGATGGGGAGGTCAGAGCCCCTGATGGACTGGGCAATATTCACTACTTTTTGCAAGCTTGAGTTCTAGGCAGAGGTTGTACATGCTGGACCTTTATCTTTGGAATGTAGGAGACTGAAGGGTAAACTTATTGAGGTGTACAAGACCATGAGGGGCATGGATAAAGTGAGCACTCAGCCTTTTCCACAGAGCAAAGGATTCTAAAACTATAGGGCAGAGGCTTAATGTAAGAGGGAAGAGATTTAAGAGGGACCTCAGTGGCAACATTTACATTCAAGAATAATCTATATCTGGAATGAGCTGCCAGATAAATTCCTTGAAGCTGATACAACCACAACTTTAAAAGACATTTGCACAGGTGGATAAGAAGGGCTTCATGGGCTATGGGCCAAATGCAAGCAAGTAAACTATCCCAGTACACTAACTGGGCCAGCATGTACACCCTGGGCCGAAGGGCCTGCTTCTGTGCTGTACGGCTCTATGACTTATAACTGTTGATTCACAAGTCCTTGTCTTCTCTCCTTGCAGTTGTTACGACATCAGGGAAGTCTTGCCCCGATAGGAAAGCTACCATGGTGTCAGCACAAAGGGAGAATATATCTGTTAAGTCTCCAGTCTCTGTCGTGGACCCATCTGCAAATCTCGGTCCTTACGAATCTCTCCATGGGCGAGGGAACCCTGAATTCAGAGGTCATGTTCCACTCCCCTTCGACCAGACAATGGCTTTCCACCGAGCATTAGACCCAGGTAAGGCTGTCTGTAAATGGGATCTGAAAGGCAATATTTCATGATATGACCCTATCTTTCCTTGATACGCAGTCCTTATAAACTCTGCATTCTATTTTTTTTTAAGGGTTAGCCATTGCTGATTTACTGTGAAGGAAAGAACTGCAAATGCTGGTTTAAATCAAAGGTAGACACAAAATGCTGGAGTAACTCAGCGGGACAGGCAGCATCTCTGGAGAGACCCTTCTTCAGATTTACTGTTGTAGTTACCCGAGTCAGCTCACTCCTTTGTTGTCTGGGTTATTCAGATTTGAAATTCTCATCCTGGTTTCAAGTTTAACTAAATCACGCTCTGTCTTTAATATAAAGTTCTATCCCTAAAGCCCCTTAACTATCAGATCATCAGATGAAGGGTGGTCACGGTGGCGCAGCAGTAGAGTTGCTGCCTTACGGCGAATGCAGTGCCAGAGACCCGGGTTTCATCCCGACTAAGGGCGCTGTCTGTACGGAGTTTGTACGTTCTCCCCGTGACCTGTGTGGGTTTTCTCCGAGATCTTCGGTTTCCTTCTACACTCCGAAGACGTTCATGTTTTTAGGTTAATTGGCTTGGTAAATGTAAAAATTGTCCCTCGTGGGTGTAGGATAGTGTTAATGTGCGGGGATCGCTGGTCGGCGCGGACCCGGTGGGCGGAAGGGCGTGTTTCCGCGCTGTATCTCTAAACTAAAAACTAATCATTGCACAAGACGCGATGTAAAATAGCTTGTTCCCTGGGTCTTTTCCACTCAATGTTTAAGAGGTGGCAGACAGCAATAAAGAATGTAGACAAGCCATTTGAATCTCCTGGTGAAGATTCATTTTGGGTTACTGATTGATGTATTTTCCCACGTATTTAGAATTGCAGTTTTATCTGCATGTTTTGCATTACACGATTTAGAGCTTGGACCTCTTCACTTCATGAACTAAATGCTCACTCTTAACTCGTAAATTAAATATTCACTAGCCTCTCCAAATCTTGATCGTTCTTGGACTAAATGCCTACCCTGACTAAAATTATAAAAAGGTAATTATTAAATATAAATACTAAAGATTCATTTACTAAATGCAGTATTTATTATTAACGGTTTTTGTTTTAATAATCGATCTTAGATAGGCATAATTCTCCCGTGCCTTTTATCCGCAGTACGTGTAAAACGTGTAACTATGTTCAACTCACGTGCCGTGGACACTGCTTCAAGCCTTCACTTACAACGGGCAATAAAGGCAGCTGAAATTCTGCCTTTGCACATAAGGTGCTGCGCATGCCCACAGGAGAGGAGACCTATCTGTACATGCGCGTTTTAAAAGATTTTTTCAAAGTCGACTCTGTCTACAGGACTGATCTGCGCAAGCATGGTTTTACGATTTTTCTGCGCATGTGTTGTTTTTCTGATTTTTAAAGGTCGGCTGACTGCATAGTGCCTACCCTGTGTAATTAATCACGGGAGGTGCCGTCGCAGGCTCACTGAAAAGACCCTGAACTGAACCCAAAAGTTAAAAAAAATAGACACCTGGAACCGTGAGAAACCCTGCTGATAAGTTGTTCTCAAATACACTGTGAATCAAGGGACTGAGAGCGTATACATGGATTTTGACTTTCATGTGCAGTATCTCTGCCCCAGACAGATCAGGATCCATGTCCAAATTAATGGAACCAAAGCATATTAATTGCTGCATGCCTTTTTGTTATTGAATGCAGACTGACGGTGTGATCTTCATTCTAATCTTCTTGTTACTTTTCCTCTAATCTGCAGCATACCTGTTTCCCCGGCAACTGTCCCCAAACCCCACTTATTCAAATCACTATCAGCTGTACGCAATGGAGAACACGCGGCAGACCATTCTCAACGACTACATCACTTCCCAACAGATGCAAGTCATTACCAAACCAGATGGTACGAGGGGAATGTCACCACGGGAAACGTTAGGTGTCCCCTACGCTGCTGGAGCCAGAGGTGAGATCCCCTTTTCTAGCTGCCTCTGCGCCGCTGACTGTTCACTGAATATGGCTTCTGTTTCAAACACTGGATTATTGAAAGTGTGTTCATTTGCAGGAATCATTGACTTGGCACAGATGCCACACACGATACTTGTACCAGGTGGGAGCAGTACTCCTCCCATGGACAGGATTACCTATATTCCTGGAAACCAAGCCCCTTACCCTGGCAGGTACAACCACTCCCCTATATCACCAGGTAAGAATAGCTTCATGTTATTTAAAATAAGATTTTTTTATCAGATTGAGGCTTTGTTTAATACAAATTGAAAGAGTAAAGAGAACAGCTGGTGCTGAGAAACTCTAGACACTGGGTATTCTGTAGTGGGATCGATGGAGAGGGAAATTCTGCTGAAGATTGAAAGTAGTTTAGTTGTTTATTATTGTCACGTGTACCAAGGTACAGTGAACAGACTTTAGTGATACAGTGCAGAAACAGGCCCTTTTGCCCACGGAGTCAGTGCTGACCAGCGATCACCCCGTACTCCAGCACTATCCTACACACTAGGGACAATTTACAATTTTACAGAAACCAATTAACCTACAAACCTGTACATCTTTGGAGTGTGGGAGGAAACCGGAGCACCCGGAGAAGACCCTCGCAGTCACAGGGAGAACATACAAACCCAGTACAGACAGCACCCGTAGTCAGCATCAAACCCGGGTCCCCAGAGCTTTAAGGCAACAACTCTGCTGCTGCGCCACTTTGCTGCCCTAACTATACACGATTACAATCAAGCCGTCCACAGAAGACACAAGAGATACCAGATGCTGCGATCTTGACCAAAACACAGAGGGCAGGTGGAACTCAGTGGGTCAGGCACCATCTGTGGAGAGAAATAGACAGACGATGTTTCAAGTCAGGGCCCTTCTTCATACTTGAGCCTGAAGACGTGTTCTGATCCAAAATGTCGATTGTCCATTTCCTTCCTCCGCCTGACCTGCTGAGTTCTGAGCAATTTGTTTTTTTGCTGGAAGTTATATCTCTTATTTAAACTGGGAGAGCTAAACTGTGGGAACTAGTCAACGACTTCAGGACTATTTATTTATTTATTAGTTATTTATTTCGGACAGAATAAAATAATAAAAAGCAAATGTGAAACAGCATACAAAAAACAAAACACAAATATTTATAAAGTGTCATAAACAATATCTATAAATAAATAAATGAAATCATATGTGTCCGAAAAGGAGCAGGAAGAGTACAACGAGTACACACACGGTTGTGTCAATGATACTGAAGTGGAAATGGTCAAGAGCTTTGGGTTCCTGGCTATAAATATCCCCGGCAATATGGCCTGGTGCAACTACATTAGCACCACGACCAAGAATGCCACAGAACACTAAGGATATTCGGCATGTCTCCAATGACTTACCAATTTCCACAGATGCACCATAGAAGGCATCCTATCTGGATGAATCTCAACTTGGTATGGCAACTGCTCTCTCAAGACCTCAAGAAATTGCAGAGACTAGTGAACATAGAAACATAGAAAATAGGTGCAGTAGGCCATTCGGCCCTTTGAGCCTGCACCGCCATTCAATATGATCATGGCTGAACATCCAACTCAGTATCCTGTACCTGCCATCTCCCCATACCCCCTGATCCCTTTAGCCACAAGGGCCACATCTAACTCCCTCTTAAATATAGCCAATGAACTGGCCTCAACTACCTTCTGTGGCAGAGAATTCCACAGATTCACCACTCTCTGTGTGAAAAATGTTTTTCTCATCTCGGTCCTAAAAGACTTCCCCCTTATCCTTAAACTGTGACCCCTTGTTCTGGACTTCCCCAACATCGAGAACAATCTTCCTGCATCTAGCCTGTCCAACCCCTTAAGAATTTTGTAAGTTTCAATAAGATCCCCCTTCAATCTTCTAAATTCTAGCGAGTATAAGCTGAGTCTATCCAGTCTTTCTTCATATGAAAGTCCTGACATCCCAGGAATCAGTCTGGTGAACCTTCTCTGTACTCCCTCTATGGCAAGAATGTATTTCCTCAGATTAGGAGACCAAAACTGTACGCAATACTCCAGGTGTGGTTTCACCAAGGCCCTGTACAACTGGCCTGTACAACACAGCTTAATTCATCACAGAAACTAGCCTCCTCCACACACCCCCCATCACTCCATTTATACTTCACATTGCCTTGAGAAAGTAGCCAACATAATCAAGGACAACTCGCAGCCCCACTCTTTCCCACTTTCCTATCAGGCAAAAGATACAAAACATTGAAAGCACGTACTACCAGATTCACAAACAACTTGTTTGATTGCAGGATGTTGAGGGTGATATAGAGATGTATAAAGCTATGAGGTGGGGTAAGGTGAATGCACAGAGTCTTTTTGCCAGGGTAGGAGTAGGGCATCAAGAACTAGGGCATAGGTTTAAGATGAGAGGGGAAAGAGGGCAACTTCTTCACATAGAAGGTGGTGGCATATGGAATGACCTTCCCTGAGAAAATAGTTGAGGCAGATGCAATAACAACATTTAAAAGATATTTGAACAGGTACCTAGACAGGAAACGTTTCGAATGATGAAAGCCAAACATGGGCAAATGGGACTAGTGTAGATGGGGCATCTGGGCTGGGGTGGATAAGTTGGGCCCAAGGACCTGTTTCCATGCTGTATGTCTCTATGATTCTATTTAAAAGACATTTGGATAAGTACATGAGCAGGAAAGGTTTTGAGGGATATGGGCCAAGTGGCAGTAAATGAGGCTGGTTTAGACATGCATCTTGGTCAGCATGGATATTTGGGTGGGAATGTTCATGGTGTATGATTATGACTGACGATAGGACCCAATGCGTACATACTGGTTGGAGGAGTGGACCAGGCAGCTTCACTGTCCTGCACTTACAGTGTACCTACAGTGATAACCTTCTCAAAAGTAAAGGACACCTTTCACCAAAACATTGAGTCGTGTCCATCTGCTGCTAATTTTCAAAAAGGCAGGAAAACATTGCATTCTTTTTCTTGTCTTTCTCCCCAGGTCATCCTGCACATATATCTGCATCTGCGGCAAATGCAGAACGTGAGAGAGAAAAGGAGAGGGAGCGAGAGAGAGAACGGGAGCAGAGAGAAAGAGAAAGGATGGCCGTGACCACCTGTGACCTATCTTACCTCAGGGCAGGTAAGTAATTGTGTACGAGCAATGGGCACACTGTGTGGGTGCCGCTGTTGGTATTGGGGCTTGGACAACAAGACATCCGCAACTGCCCCCATGCTGTGGGGTTTCCACAGTCGCCCCTTGGCGGTGGTTCATGTCTGAAAGATGACCCAGTGGCGCAGCTGGTAGAGTGGCTACCTCACAGTGCCAGAGAGCCAGGGTCGATCCTAGGCTTGGGTGCTGTCTGTGTGGAGTTTAGACGTTCTTCCTGGGGTTTTCTCTGGGTGCTCCCACATACCAATAACGTGCAGGTTTGTAGACCAATTGGCCTCTGTAAATTGCTGCTAGTGTGCAGGGAATGGATGAGAAAGTTAAAGTGGAACTGGTGTGAACGGGTGGTCACTCAGTGAGTTGAAGGGCCTGCATCCATTTTGTAAACTCAATTGAGCTAAACTAAATTTTGCCCATGTTTTTATTTTTCCCATAGGTCCTGAGCAGACCAGTCGACCAAACAGCCATGGTTATGTCCGTTCCCCATCACCATCAATACGACCACAAGAGACCATCTTACAGCAGCGACCAAGTATATTCCAAGGAGCTAATGGCAAGGGTGTTATAACCTCGCTGGATGCAGCTACGCAACCTCGGATAATGTATGTACTTGAACAAAAGTGTTGAATGAAACAAATGTATTGCTTCTATTGAGGGTATATATGAAGTAAAGTGACTGTCATCAGTTTGCTTTGCCTTTTCACTTCCTTATTACAGTTCATTTCATCATATTCCCATATTTGGCCTCGTGCATCCCTCACTTGTCATCTTGTGGCCTTCTGAACCTCTGCTGGCTGTGGCCAAACTCTGATTCTTCCATTTACCCACCAGCCATGTATTTTGGTCACCCCCCCACTCCTCCCTGAAGCCAAGTCTCACCATTCTTTGAGATCCTCACCATTCATTTAAATCACTCCATTAATCCCTTTCTCTGTAATCTTGCCCAGCCCTACATTGCCTCCTAAATACCTGAACTCCAATTCTGACCTCTTGCATTTAATTTGAATCCCCTGAATTTAATTGTTTCATCAAAGGCAACCATGTCTTAAACCATAGAGGCTCTAAAGTCTGGAAATTTCTCCCGAAGCCTCTGTACCACGCTTTTCATCTTTAAGATTGTCCTTACACTCTGTCTCCTTGAAATCATTTTCTTGGCTACCTGCTCTGTTATCTCCTCATTGTTGTTCATTTGTCATGTCATGATCTATTTGATAAAAGTCCTGTGAAGCAGGACGTTCTGCGATGTTTTTATAAATCAAAGTTACATGTTGTTCATTCTGTTTGGTGAGGTTTTCCCAAGATATGATGGTGCCTCACCGATCCAGCAGCCCCGATCCAATCTTGACCTCCAATGCTGTCTGTGTGGATTTTGCACGTTCTCCCGGGGTGCTCTGGTTTCCTCCCACATCCCAAAGACTTGCGGGCTGGTAGGTTAATTGGTTACTGTAAATTGTCCTGAATGCAGGTGGGTCGTAGAAGAATGAGGAGGGGGTTGATGGGCATGTGAGAGATAATAGGCTACAGGGAAATGAGTGGGACTGGGATTGTTCTGAGAGCCAGCCTACACTTGAAGGGCTGAATGTTATTCTATACTGAAAAGAGAAATGGGATTACTTCTCCTTTTCTGAATAATCCTTTCAAATGCAGTGTGACAGATTGAAGTGACCAATTCCCGTTTGTTAGTAGGCTCGCCGATCGTTTTGCTGTATACATCCACTTAGTCTGCCTCGGCCCACATCATCTCCCAGTTTCCAAACACTTTAACTCCCCCTCCCATTCCCATAATTACCTTTCTGTACTGGGCCTCCACCGCTGTGAGAGTGAGGCCCAACCTAAATTGGAGGAACAGCACCTCATATTTTGCTTGGGCAGCTTACAACCTAGAGGTATGAATATTGACTTCCCTAACTTCAAGTAGCCCTTGCATTCCCTCTCTCTCCATCCCTCCCCCATCCTAGTTCTCCGACTAGTTTCACTGTCCTCCTGATTACATTTTCCTGATTGCATGCCTCGTTGTCACCTTCCCCTCAGCTAACTGATCCATTCCACATTTTCTTTGACATTTGCCCCGTTTGATCTCTCGTATTCACACCTTACCCTTCCATATCTCTGTCTCCCTCTCCCCTGACTCTGTCTGAAGAAAGATCACAACCCAAAACGTCACCCATTCCTTCTCGCCAGTGGTGCTGCCTGTCCCACTGAGTTACTGCAGCAGTGTACTGTTTGTTACAAGTTGTATGCATGCACACCTCTCTCAGGAATGTGTTCAGGTGCAACATCTGACACAGCAACGCTCCTGAGACATCGTTTTGGCATTACATTAAAATACGCTGATATTTCTGCTGACAGGCAAGTCCCACAGGGAGCCCTCTCCATCGCACAAGGAATATCCGCCTCTCGCTTCAGCACGGCAGCCGATGCCCTGGCAGCGCTGGTCGATGCTGCAGCCTCAGCGCCGCAGATGGAGATGGGGAAGGGGAAGGAGAGCAAGCACGAAGGCCCACGAGTGGAAGAAGTAACAGGTCGCAGAGCCTCGGAGCAGCAACAGCAGCAACAGCAGCAGCAACAACAACAACAACAACATCAACAACAACAACAGCAGCAGCACCATCATCAGCAGCAGCCCATAGAACACGAGCGACGGCCGGTGCAGTCACCGTACTCGTCCTCGGCCAAGGCCCAGGCACAGGCTGGTTACCCGGACAAAGCACCGCCCCCCAAATCCCGGTACGAGGAGGAGCTGCGGACGCGTGGGAAGACCACCATAACGGCCGCAAGCTTTATAGACGTGATCATCACAAAACAGATTGCTTCTGACAAAGACGGCCGAGAGCGAGGGTCTCACAGCTCGGATTCCTCAAGCAGCGGTAAGCCCCTTCATATCACTTTATTGCCACATGTACCTTGGTACAGTGTAGTGCTTTCTATTGCCCACAACCCGGTAAAATCATGTAGCTCACCCAGAGAGTCCATAAGTGTCGCATTGTTCTTGCGCCGGCAAAGTTACAAAAGTTCACCGTACAATCCTATCTATTGCTTGCCGCCGCATTTGGCAGAAGGCCCCCCCCCCCCCCCCCCCCCCCCCCCCCCCCCAGGTCCCCCCTTCTTTCTCGGTTCCCCTCTCTGCCGGTGTCGTTGTTACCCCTCCCACCCCCCCCCCCCCCTTCCTTTTTGGCAATCCCCTGCCGGGTAGCTCTCCGACAGCTCTCACCAACGGCCCTCCTCACTCACCGATGGCCCTCCTCAACGTCAGTGACTCAGAGTGAATGGCGTATTTAAGTGTTCTGTCCTTTTCCCGTTATGTTACAGCTGTACAAGGCGTTGGTGAGACCGCACTTGCAGCATTGTGTTCAGTTTTGGTCACCCTGCTATAGGAAGGATGCCATGAAGCTGGGAAGGGGGCAGAGTTTTAGACGAGGATGTTGCGAGGACTCCCGGGGGCCTCAGCTACAAGGAGAGGTTGGGCAGGCTTTATTCCTTGAAGTGCTGGGCAGTGAAGGGTGATCTTATAGAGGTGTATAAAATCCCTAGGAGAATAGATAAGGTCAAGGAGAATAGATGGGGTGAATGCACAGTTTTTTCCAGGAAAAGGAATCAAGAACTAGAGGGTTGTTTAAGAAGGAACTGCAGATGCTGGAAAATCGAAGAAAGACAAAAATGCTGGAGAAACTCAGCTGGTGAGGCAGCATCTATGGAGTGAAGGAAATACGCAACGTTTCGGGTCCTGAAACGTTGCCTATTTCCTTTGCTCCATAGATGCTGCCTCATCCGCTGAGTTTCTCCAGCATTTTTGTCTACCCAAGAACTAGAGGGAATAGTTTCAGGGAGCAACTTTTTCCACACAGAGTGTGGTGCGTATATGGAACCAGTTGTCAGAGGAGGTAGTTGAGGCAGATACTACAACAGCATTTAAAAGATCATTTGGATTGATACGTGGAAAGGAAAGATTTAGAGGGATATGGCCCAAGCATGGGTCTAGCTCTGATGGACATCTTGGTTAGCATGGATGAGTTGGGTCGAATGGCCTATTTCCGTGCTGTATATGACGCAGGGTCATACTAGAATAGATCCCTTTCTGCTGCATTGATTCCTACAGCACTTTAAAAGTACAATGGCAAATTTTGAAATTATTGTAGAATCCTGGTCAACTTGCCCCTCCCCCTCAAATATCACCAGAAATAAACTAATATCATTGATCTCAGGATTGGTGAGATTTTGCATAAAATTGCTGTTGCATTTTTGCATCTAATGGACATTGTGACAAATTGCCTCAAAAACCTGTGCTTTTAAGATCATTCTTTTAAATGTGCTCACTGAATCAGGAAGCCCATGGGAAAGAATATTTAGCAATATTCAAATTATTTACATGTTTTGGCCATCTTCAACTGCATGCATCATAATCAGCTATAGAAGGGTTCCATTGTATAAAGACCCACACTGTTCATCAGAGGAACCTCAGATGATGGGCTCTATCTGACCTCAGATGGCGATCAAGGAGCTAGTCGCCCTCCTCTTCCTATTGTAAAGTTGCTGTACTTTAGCAGGGGGGGGTTTCCCTGATGATATTATCATCAAGCCCTTGACAAGGGAGGAGCCATTGTAGTCTGGCAGAATGACTATCCTGCGGAGGCCCGGCGCCAGCACCTCATATTTCACTTGGGCAGTTTGCACACCAGCGGTATGAACATTTGACCTCTAATTTCAGGTATTCCTTACTTTCTCCTCCCCTTTTCAGCTCTCGTCCCCTCAGCCCTCTGGCTCCAACGCTTCCTTTCTTCCTTCCCCCCTCCCCCCACCCTCACATCAGTCTGAAGAAGGGGTTCGACCCGAAATGTTGCCTATTTCCTTCGCTCCATAGATGCTGCCTCACCTGCTGAGTTTCTCCAGCACTTTTGTCTACCATCATTCTAGTAAACCTCCTCTGGTAATGTTTCCAAAGCCTCCACACCCTTCTTGTAATGAGGCGATCAGACTGCACGCAATACTCCAAATGCGGTCCAACCAAAGTTCTATAAAGCTGTATCATGACTTCCTCGTTCCAAACATACCCTGACACCGTTCCCTAACTCTGGCTCTCTGATATCGATGACTGCATCGTGCAGAATTAATTGATTTAATCAATTTTACTACTAAAAATGGGGTTGTTGGTAGTGACTTACAATTTGGAGAATTCAGTATTCATACTGTTGAGTTGTAAGTGGATTATGAGGTGTTTTAGTTTAGAGATACAGCGCGGAAACAGGTCCTTCGACCCACCAAGTCCTCACTGACCAGCGATCCCCGCACATTAACACTATCCTATACACACTAGAGACAATTTTACAATTATACCAAGCCAATGCACCTACAAACCTCTACATCTTTGGGTGCGGGAGGAAACCGAAGATCTCTGGGGAAACCCACGCGGTCACAGGGAGAACATACAAATTCATTACATACAACAAGTGCTGTCAGGATGGAACGCGGGTCTAGTGCTGTAAGGCAGCAACTTTCCCGCAGCGCCACCATGCCGCCCTTAAGGGGATGGGGTGCTGTTCCTCCAGTTTGCATGAGAGGTTAGCAGCCCTGATACAGAAATGGCACAATGGCGTGACTGGTAGAGCTGCTGCCTCAGTAAATTGTCCCTGTGGTAGGAGTGGATGAACGGGTGATCGACGGACAACGTGAACACGGTGGACCAAAGATCTGTTTCCATCTGTATCTCTAAACTAAACAGAGATTCACGTACATCTCCTCTAACCTCGCCTACTGCATTCGGTGCTCCCGGTGTGGCGTCCTTTGCCTGGGTGAGACCAAGTGTAACCGCGGCTATGCTTTACCAAGCAATCTACACTCAGCCTGCCACGGCCTCCTGGAGCTCTCCGCTGCAGCAGCTTCCAACTCCCTATGTTTTTATTTAAATATATAGCTGGGTGACTGCATTTACAAATTGTGAACTACTGGGGTTCCAAAAAACAGGAATGGAACCCTGTCATAACCGAGGGGAGGACGTGCATAGCAAAATGACATATGTTGTTCCCTGTGGGTCAAGAACAAGCTAGCTGCCCAGTAGCCAGCAGTTTAATGACAGCTGTTATTGAAACAAGCTTTCTTTAACTTCCAATTTCTTTGTTTAATGTCTCAAATTTAACTTCCGCGGCTGTGGTGATGGAATCCAAAGTATATTCCTTGATCAGTGTTCAATGGTGAGAGTTCAATTCCAAACTTCCCCGCATCAACTTATAGAGGTGTACAAAATCATGAGAGGACTAGATCGGGTAAACGCACAGTCTCTTGCCCAGAGAAGGGAAATTGAGAACCAGAGGACATGTGAGGGGTGAAAGATTTGCTAGGAAACTGAAGGGTATCTTTTTCACACAAAGAGTGGTGGGTGCATGGAATGAACTGCCGGAGGGGATAGTCGAGACAGGTAATATTGCAACATTTAAGAAACATTTAGACAGGTACATGGATAGGATAGGTTGAGAGGGATACAGGCCAAACACAGGCAGGTGAGACTAGTGTAGATGGGACGTGTTGGCTGGCATGGACAAGTTGGGCCGAAGGGCTTGGTTCCACACTGTAAGACTCGCTATGACTCCTAACAGGTCTTGATGCAGGTGTAGGAGTTTTGATCAGCTCCCAATGAAGGAGCTGAGAATGAGGGAGGCAACAGGAGAGGATTAGAGCTGCAGTTCCGCAGCAGCTAGCCAGTCCATCTGCCCCTTTCCCAAATGCTCGTTCATATGTCCAGACCACTCACTGGTTAAAGCAGAAGAAAGTTCGGCAAGAGTCTTTGCACGTTCATTCTCATTAATCACACAGTCACCCAGCCAAGGAGGGATGTTGGCAGGGAAGATCGAGATGTGGTGAGGACAGAAAGGCAGTGGATGCAATAGACAAGGTGAAGGTCAATGAGATCAGTGTAGACAGGCACTTGATGTGGCATTGAGGCGATGAGATGAAAGGCCTGTTTCTGGGCTGTACCACTCAGATCAGAATAACACATTTATACTCGCATTTGATTTCTCCAAGTTTCTTCTCATCGCTATGACATGCCGAATGTGGATGCAATTGAAGTGATTAGTCCTGCAAACTCCCCGGTACAATCACAGGAGAAGCCTGACTCTTTCCAGCAGGAGATCCACAAGCCTTCCCAGGGAGAAGGTAAATTGTAATCTATCAAAATATTCTCACTTTCCCATATCCATTCTCCTCTCACCTTAAACCTATGTTCTCTGTTTATTGATTTCCCTACTCTGGGTAAAACACTCTGCTTTCACCCTACATATTCCCCTCATGATTTTATACACCTCCACAAGATCACGCCGCGGCCTCCTGCGTTGCAAGGAATAAAGTCCTAGCCTGCCCAACCGCGCCATATACTTGCCTGACCTGCTGAGTTACTCCAGGATTTTGTGTCGTTTCTACAACACTTTCAATGATGGCTTAGCCGAGCTTCTCATGTCCACCTTCCTGCAGTATATGTGCTTGGCCTGCTCTTCCTGTTTTTTTGCTCCACACAAATTATTTCCCCTTGAATAAAATTTGCCCACAATCTCAATAGGGATTATTTTACACTGTATGTGCCTGGGATTAGACCTGGAGCAATACCTTGCCCAGACATAGACAAAATGTCCCCATCGACAAAAACTGTCACTCTTACCTCAAATGCAACATAGACGCTTCTTAAGTGCTGTCAGCTTCAACTATTCTCTTGAGCAGTATATTTCTGCGTGGGTCTCCCTCACATCCCTTGTGTTTTAGTTTAGTTTAGAGATACAGCGCAGAAACAGACCCTTCGGCCCACCGCGTCTGCACCGACCAGCAATCCCCGCACATTAACACTATTCTACACGTAATAGGGACAATTTACCAATCCAATTTATCTACACACCTGTACGTCTTTGGAGTGTGGGAGGAAACCAAACATCTCTGAGAAAACCCATGCGGTCACGGGGGAGAACTTGCAAACTCGGTACAGACAGCACCGTAGTCGGGATCGAACCCGGGTTTCTGGTGCTGTTTGTAAGTCAACAACTCTACTGCTGCACCACCGTGCTGCCAACTGTGTATCTCTCCCCCTTTAGTTTAAATCTCTGTCTTTTAGTTTTATCTGCATCTGATGTAAGGAAACATTTCTCACAGTCCCTCATACCCCTCAGGGTGTT
Organism: Leucoraja erinaceus; assembly: GCF_028641065.1. Taxonomy (NCBI): domain Eukaryota; kingdom Metazoa; phylum Chordata; class Chondrichthyes; order Rajiformes; family Rajidae; genus Leucoraja; species Leucoraja erinaceus. The sequence goes on along the minus strand of NC_073404.1, from coordinate 1,940,073 downwards.
GTATCCCTCAGTCATGCCCCCCCTCTTAACCTCCTCCACTCCAGGGAGATTATCCCAGACACTCCAGTCTCTCCTCATAACTGAGCTGCTCTATCCCAGGCAACATCCCGGACGGAGAATCTCCTCTGCATCCTCTCCAACGCTATCATAGCTTTCCAATAGTGTGATGTTACTTAACACTGAGCTTGAGTATTTGTTTATTTTAAAGGTGAACCAAACACTCGGATGTTTGATGCAGCCATGGGTCGATACCGAATGATGCAAAAATCTCCATCGCCACAGCAACAGCAACAGCAACAGCCACCATCCTCACAGGCTGACAGCGGGTATCCTTCTGTTTCCAACCCTCAGGTTACCAAAACACACAAATTGATCACTCTTGCTGACCACATCCATGTAAGTAAGGCTGACTGCCTTCTGTCAGTGTGCAATCCTCTCTCTCCCCCCATCCCCCTCTCCCCCCCCCTCTCCCCCATCCCCTCTCTCCCCCATCCCCTCTCTCCCCCCATCCCCTCTCCTCCCCCCATCCCCTCTCCCCCCCCCTCCCCCCCCATCCCCTCCCCTCTCTCCCCCCATCCCCTCTCTCCCCATCCCCTCTCTCCCCCATCCCCTCTCTCCCCCCTCCCTCTCCCCCATCCCCTCTCTCCCCCATCCCCTCTCTCCCCCATCCCCCTCTCTCCCCCATCCCTCTCCCCCCCATCCCCTCTCCCCCCATCCCCATCCCCCTTCCCCCCATCCCCTCTTTCCCCATCCCCTCTCCCCCCCATCCCCTCTTCCCTCCCCATCCCCTCCCCTCCCCCCCCCATCCCCCCATCCCCCTTCCCCCCCATCCCCCTCTTCCCCCCATCCCCTCTTCCCCCCATCCCCTCTCCCCCCATCCCCTCTTCCCCCCATCCCCTCTTCCCCCCATCCCCTCTTCCCCCCATCCCCTCTTTTACCCCTCCCCCCCCCCCCCCCCATTCCCTCCCCCCCATCCCCATCCCCTCCCCCCCCAGATAAACACATTTACCTACCTGCTCATTTGTTGCTGTTTTTAAACTTGTTAGCCATGTACATTTACTCAAGGTTTGGTTCTAAAGTACTTTTGATCTTTTTTTTGAAGCACATTATCACACAGGACTTTGCCCGAAACCAAGCCAGCAGCCCGTTGTCACAGCAGCCTCCAGTGTCCACTTACCAAACTGCATCTACAGTGGCATCGAACCGAGGAAAGGCTTCCACCCATTACAGTGCAGACTCTCAGCCACAGAACAGTCAGAGCACCCTCCACCAGAGGCCACCCTCCAGGGTCTCCCCCGAGAACCCAGCAGAGAAAGGCAGAGGGAGGTAAGCATGCGGTTTGGGTAATAAATCATGATAAGCTTTGTTTTGTGGTTCATTCTGCACACCAGATTAAAAATGCACATCCGTTAGCACAAGTGAAACGGGGATGTAATCTTGCGTGTATGAGGCTGCCATTGTCAGAAGCAAGACAAATAATGCTGGAGTAACTCAGTGGGACAGGCAGCATCTCTGGAGAGAGAAGGAATTGGTGACGTTTTCGGGACGAGACCCTTCTTCTGACTCCGACCCGAAATGGCACCCATCCTTCTCTCCAGAGATGCTGTCTGTCCTGCTGAGTTACTCCAGCATTTTGTATCTATCTTCGGTGTAAACCAGCATCTGCAGTTCCTTCCTACACATTTGTCAGAATCAATCTACTGATCCAGTGCCTGTAGGATCATTTGGCATGTGCTTTTGTTGTTGTATTACTCCTGACTCTTCTGTTTTCTGCGTTGGAGACTCTACAAACTGCACCGCTCATTGCTGCACCTTGACTGCAGCTTCTTTCCGTCTCTGGAGATTACTGTCTTTAATTCTTGTGTCCAGCCACCTCCATAACTTCAGGTTCTTGCGCAGGCATCGTTATCAAATGATGCACACAAAGTTAGAGTACTTATTGGATGCTTGTCTTGATGACCTTGCCTCGTTATCTATACGGACAGTATGAAGCAAGAGAAATTGGAGCTCTATCTGTAGAATGATAATGAAGTGGACCGCCAATTAAGCACGAGTGTCAGGGATGGTCTGTGCCTCCGTTGTGCAGAACCTTGCTGCTAGGGTCAGGCTTCCACTTTGCTTCTGTGTTGTTAGGTCTGAGATACCACTGAGTCTGTTGAGACTAATGGGGATCTTTTCCTTATCACACACAGGCCTGGGAAATCCCCAGAACAAAGCCACGTTGCATCAGAATCTTATGAGCCTATCTCTCCACCCCAGGCCCCTGCCACCCTAGAGAAGCAGGAGAGTGTAGTGCAGCTTCCTCAGCGAAGGGACAGGGAAGCAGAGCCCACTGAACAGAGGTAGGTGAGTGTGTGGAGCGTAGGCCTTCTGGGCTTCCTGATCCTATCCCGTGCACATCTGTTCCAGCTGCTGCTTGTTGTGGGATGTGAATGTGAATTGCATTTGGCAGCCATTCTACTATTAATGAACTGACCACATTTAGATTGTGACATTGAATGGCAAACTTACATTTTTAGTAAGAATGCTTTGATAATTTTTAATTTGTCGCATTTTCATGGAATCATGGAATTTTCATGGAATTTCTTGGAATCGCTATACTTGCACTTGTTTCTTTCTTTTGTGCGTCTGTCCGACTAACGTTGCTTATTGAAGTTGTGGAATTCCTACCATTGTTTTGCTGGTATTTTCTGCACATTGTGTTTCTTTCCGTCTGGGCATGCTCTTCCCACTGGTAGTTTCTGCCGTGGTCCTTCTTGCTGCCACAACTCAGTCCTTGTCTCTCTGCGTTTTCCAGTGTTGTGCGTAATGCATCCGTATCTGCAGGGTGTTTTTTTCTGCTGATGTAGGCATTAAGCAACACCCTTTGTTAGTGAGAGCAGGGTACGTTCAGGGGAACAGTGGTGATGGAGGAGAAGCAATCCTGAGAGTTTGAGCTATAGTTGGTCCTGTAGTTGCACCTCTGGTACAGATGCAAACCAGATGTGGCAGAAACTACTCCAATCATTCAAGAGTAATACAGTGTCCTCCATAATGTTTGGGACAAAGACCCATCATTTATTTATTTGTCTCTGTACTCCACAATTTGAGATTTGTGACAGAAAAAAATCACATGTGGTTAAAGTGCACATTGTCAGATTTTAATAAAGGCCATTTTTATACATTTTGGTTTCACCATGTAGAAATTACAGCAGTGTTTATACACAGTCCCCCCATTTCAGGGCACCATAATGTTTGGGACACAGCAATGTCATGTAAATGAAAGTAGTCATGTTTAGTATTTTGTTGCATATCCTTTGCATACAATGACTGCTTGAAGTCTGCCATTCATGGACATCACCAGTTGCTGGGTGTCTTCTCTGGTGATGCTCTGCCAGGCCTGTATTGCAGCCATCTTTAGCTTATGCTTGTTTTGGGGGCTAGTCCCCTTCAGTTTTCTCTTCAGCATATAAAGGGCATGCTCAATTGGGTTCAGATCGGGTGATTGACTTGGCCACTTAAGAATTGACAATTTTTTACTTTTGAAAAACTCCTTTGTTGCTTTAGCAGTTTGTTTGTGATCATTGTCTTGCTGTAGAATAAACCGCCGGCCAATGTGTTTTGAGACATTCGTTTCAACTTGAGCAGATAGGATGTGTCTATACACTTCAGAATTCATTATGCTACTACCATCAGCAGTTGTATCATCAATGAAGATAAGTGAGCCAGTACCTTCAACAGCCAAACATGCCCAGGCCATAACACCCCCACCACCGTGTTTCACAGATGAGGTGGTATGCTTTGGATCTTGGGCAGTTCCTTCTCTCCTCCATACTTTGCTCTTGCCATCACTCTGATATAGTTAATCTTCATCTCATCTGCCCAACCAACCTTTTTCCAGAACTGTGGTTGCTCTTTTAAGTACTTCTTGGCAAACTGTAACCCGGCCATCCTATTTTTGCGGCTTACCAGTAGTTTGCATCTTGCAGTGTAGTCTCTGTATTTCTGTTCATGAAGTCTTTCTTAATGATGTTCCAAACAGTTGATTTTGGTAAGCCTAAGGTTTGGCTGATGTCTCCAACAGTTTTATTCTTATTTCTCAGTTTGATAATGGCTTCTTTGACTTTCATTGGCACAACATTGGTCCTCATGTTGATAAACAGCAATAAAAGTTTCCAAATGTGATGGAAAGACTGGAGGAAAGACTAGGTGCTGAGAGCTCTCTTATACCTGCATTAAGGAGGCAATTAAACACACCTGAGCAATTACAAACACCTGTGAAGCCATTTTTCCCCAAACATTATGGTGCCCTGAAATGGGGGGACTATGTATAAACACAGCTGTAATTTCTACATGGTGAAACCAAAATGTGTATACTGACAATGTGCACTTTAACCACATGTGATCTTTTCTATTCCAAATCTCAAGTCTCAAGTGGAGTACAGAGGCAAATAAATAAATGACGGGTCTTTGTCCCAAACATTATGGAGGGCACTGTAGGTCAAAGCAGTATACAAAATTGTAATCTTTTGAGAAAAGCAAACTTGACTTTGAAGCCTTTTGAATGTTGCTGGTGTCCACTTCCCCACAGTTACTCCTGTGTATCAGTTTGACCTCTCACCTTTGCCATCCTGCAGGCTACCCCCAAGTAATGAATGGCTTCCGATGCCGTTGCTTGTGCGAAGAGGTCGTGCCCCAGATTCTGCTGCAAGGTACTGACTGCTTAAACCTCCCGGCTGTGAACTAACATTGAATGCAGTCAGACGTTGATGTGCTGCCAGGGTGATAGGACTCCCATCCTCTGGGTTTCCTCACAGAGACAAGCAGACTGGACAACCACAGCATGTGCTCCCTCATTCGTTCTGACTCTCCAGTTTCTGGAAACAACAGTGGCTGTAACAAATACCCATTGCGTGATGGTTTCTGTAGCCTTTGCAAGTCAGCCACAGGAGGAATTTAGATCCACAGCTGACAGAATCACATTCCAGGCAGCTGAACGTCTGCAATGTTTGAGCTCCCTTGATGCCACAAAGCTGAGAAGCAAATCATCAGACACAGGATGGGCTGCAGTAACCCATTCCTGTCACTAGAAAGCACTGTTATCCAGTGGTTTAGTTTAGTTTAGAGATACCAGGCCCTTCGGCCCACCGAGTCAGCGCCGACCAACGATCACCACACATTAGCACTACCCTCCACTTATAGGGATAATTTTTTACAATTTTATCAGAATTTGGAATGTTTGAGGAAACCAGAGGATCCGGAGAAAATGTTCGGGGAGAACGTACAAACTCCATACTGACAGCATCCGTAGTCAGGTTTCTGGCGCTGTAATACAACAACTCTACCGCTGTGCTACTGTGCCGTCCCCAGAACAAACTAAAACGTCAGGCAGTGCCTTCCAAACCCCATTGCTGGCTCCGTTAAGATTTGTACCCTCAATCCCTGAAATTCAAAAGAATACATGCCATGCGTATGGAACTTGTCTCCTCGAGTTAACACTTGATGCCCAGTTTCTATCCGAAAAAGCATCACCACACCTTGCCTCCAGTACATCTTGTTAGTGCGGCTCAGCCCTTGATTTTTCCTTGTGATTTTTGTGATGTCATTAACTTGTTTCCTTTTGTTAGGTAACTTGCCTTTTCCTGCAGAAGCAGTGCAGAGAAGGGTGACTCCTGGGGTGAATGAGTAGATGTATGAAGAGAGCTTAGTCCCTAATAACTACTGGGGTTGCAAAGTGCTCTCATTGAAACAAATGATCCTGAAGGAGACTGGTGCTGAGAGGATGTTTACCCTAGTGAAGATATCTCAAACCAATGGGAAGGTTGGACAATAAGAAGATGTCTACCTGAAGTGGAAGGTAGTACCTCTTTGGAGTTCGCTACCCCAGAGGGTTCTAGTATTTGAGTCACTGACTATATTGAGAGCAGAGTATTTGAACTCAGAAGGAGTTAAGGAGTGTGGGAAGAGCAAGAATATCTTGCAGTGGCCAAGAATGAATCAACCCCAATCTTGGTGAATGGCGGAACAGTTTTGATTGGCTAATTGACCTAATCCTGTTTTCTGTGTCCTCCTTTATTTTCAGTATATTTGATTTGATATTTGAGTATGGGTTTTGTTTTGACATCTGCTACACAAAAGGTTACTGCACAAGGTAATGCATACATGTTCAGTGAGGGAAAGGCTCAAGTCTTTAGTCATAAGCAAATTTGCAGATGACACAAAGCTGGGTGGCATTGTGAACTGTGAGGAGGATGCTATGAGAATGCAGGGTGACTTGGACAGGTTGGGGGAGTGGGCAGATGCATGGCAGATGAAGTTTAATGCGGATAAATGTGAGGTTATCCACTTTGGTAGCAAAAACAGGAAGGCAGATTACTATCTAAATGGCGTCAAGTTGGGAAAAGGGGAAGTACAACGGGATCTGGGGGTCCTTGTACATCAGTCTATGAAAGTAAGCATGCAGGTACAGCAGGCAGTGAAGAAAGCGAATGGCATGTTGGCCTTTATAACAAGAGGAATCGAATATAGGAGCAAAGAGGTCCTTCTGCAGTTGTACAGAGCCCTAGTGAGACCACACCTGGAGTATTGTGTGCAGTTTTGGTCCCCTAATTTGAGGAAGGACATTCTTGCTATTGAGGGAGTGCAGCGTAGGTTTACAAGGTTAATTCCCGGGATGGCGGGACTGTCTAATGCTGAGAGAATGGAGCAGCTGGACTTGTACACTCTGGAGTTTGGAAGGATTAGAGGGGATCTCATTGAAACATATAAGATTGTTAAGGGTTTGGACACGCTAGAGGCAGGAAACATGTTCCCGATATTGGGGGAGTCCAGAACCAGGGCCCACAGTTTAAGAATAAGGAGTAAGCCATTTAGAACGGAGACGAGGAAACACTTATTCTCACAGAGAGTGGTGAGTCTGTTGAATTCTCTGCCTCAGAGGCTGGTGGAGGCTGGTTCTCTGGATGCTTTCAAGAGAGAGCCAGATAGGGCTCTTAAAAATAGTGGAGTCCGCGGATATGGGGAGAATGTTCAAGAAGGAACTGCAGATGCTGGAAAATCGAAGGTAGACAAAAATGCTGGAGAAACTCAGCGTCTATGGAGCGAAGGAAATAGGCAAATACGGGGAAAACGTTTCAGACGTGCAGGGTGGACGGGGGGGGGGGGGGGGGGGGGGGAGGGGCGAGAAGAAAAAAGGACGAGGAAGAGCCAGAGGGCTGAGGGAGTTGGAGCCAAGGGTGAATCACAGAGAGGGGCAGTCAGAGAGGAGGTTGTGAAACTGTCTTCGGAGGGAGGAGGAGAACTATGGGGAGAAGGCAGGAACAGGGTACTGGTTGGGGATGATCAGCCATGATCACATTGAATGGCGGTGCTGGCTCGAAGGGCTGAATGGCCGACTCCTGCACCTATTGTCTATTGTCATGATTGCAAGGGCTAGTGGTGCAGACACAAAGTGCAATTGCCCAACTTCTCTCTGTGTTTCTACCGCCGTGGATGGGGAATTAGCTGACGGATAGAAACCAGAGTGAAGTAGACGGGCCATTCACAAGCTGGCAATTAACCGTGAAGTCCCACAGGAGTCAGTGCTGGGGATTCACTTGTTCAGGATCTATTTCAAGGACCTAGATGATTTAGTTGGAAGTACAGAAACTGATTATGAAGGATAATGGAGCATTGGCCTTCATTGTGAGGGATACTTCGCATAAACGCAGTGACGTTTTAATGCAGCTGTACATGCAGCTGGTGAGACTTTTGGAGCGGCTGTTTTGGGAGTGGCTGTGTTTGAGAAATACGTGCTGAAGCTTTGACCAGTGAGGCTCTTGCCAGGGGACTGAGCAGAGGTATTGGTAAGAACTATAGGGTCTGTTAACTTCAGATCGTGGCAGATAGAGCAGTGGAATGCTCATCCTGTAGGATGTGGGAGGTGAGGGAAACTTCCCGGGTCCCTGTTGACCACACCTGTGGGAGATATGTCCTTACTGACCGCGTCAGGGAACCGAAGCTGGAGTTGGATGCAACCAGTAGTTGGGAGACCTGCAGGAAAAGTAAAGGGAGTGGACGGATGGTGCAGGGTTCTCTCCGGTCACTGAATATATTGAGAACAGAGAGCATTTGAACTCGGAGACAGTTAAGGGTTGTGGGGAGAGCAGGAACGTCTTGCTGAAACCAAGATTGGATCCACCACAATCTTGGTGAATGGCGGGACAGTTGTAAGTGGCTGATTGACCTAATCCTGTGTCCTCCATTTCCCTTTTTTTCCACATATTTGATTTGATATTTGAGTATGTTTTTTGTTTTGAAATCTGCTACACAAAAGATTGCTGCAAGACCTAATGCATACATGTTGAGAGAGAGAGAGAGAGCGAGAGAGAGAAAGAGAGAGAGAGCGAGGCTCAGTCATGATTGTATGGCAGGTGTAAAATGTCAATGGCCCAATATTGCCATGGAGGGGAGATGGGCCATTGCCCTCAATAACAAGCAAACCACTTTGGATACTTTGGAGGATGACCTTTCAATGCGGGTGGGGTGGGGGGGGCAGCAGCAGCAGCAGCAGCTGGATCTGTGGCACCTCTGATGGGTCAGCAGGGAAGGGTGGAGTTAAGACAGAGCCATCGTGATAGGAGACTCGGGATGACAGACAGGATGAGACACCAGGATGGAGTGTTGCCTCCCTGGTATCAGGTTGAAGGTGTCTTGAGAACTAGACTTACCAAAAGGACAGTGAGATACAGACAAATCTTTAATTCGTTTTCTACCTTATACCCATCAATGTTAGAGCGCTTTTTACATGGAACATAAAACAGTACAGACAGAAACAGGCCCTACATCCCTCAATGTCTGTACCGGACATGATGCCAAGACCATCATGTATCTACATGCAATAGAACATAATTCTTACCTCAATAAATAGTCATCATACGTTAAGGACTAAATGATTTGTGCTTCTTTGACGATTGGAGAAGGGGTTTGGGGAGAGGATTGTGGAGGATGAGGGTGAAACTGGAGGTGCTAGTTCACCAGTTTATTGGCCACTTCTGCTTCCTCGACGAGATGCCCAGGGCATCCTGGTTGTGGCTTGTCGGTGGTAACTGCAGTCACATTGTTTTATTCTTGAATTTGTCTTGTCTTCTTGTGCAGTTTTGCTCTCAATAGTTCTTGGTGGCAAGCCGTAGAACCCCACCTGCTCCTGGCTAACTTTGCAGTGGTCACAAAGATCGGCATGTCTTTGCATTATTTGATTGATCAACTATCTCCTGAAGATTTGGAACTGTAAAGACAATTTGCAATTCTGAATCCTCTCCATCACTATCTGCTGTAACTTCCTCCTGGAATGTTTGCTTGCTCATCAATGAAAGGCTTACCATGGTACTCTAACTATTCATGATTATTTTATTCAACTTCATTGAAGCCTGCTTCCCTTAGCAGTTGTATGGTACATTCCCAAAGTCACCTGAATGAGAATTGGCTTTGTCAAAGCCAGTAAAAGAATGCACTGCATGAGCATAAACCTTCTTCCTGCAACCATTTGTTAGCTGACAAGATTATCCCAGGAATATCCAGACAATGTGACAGCATTGTAAGTGTTGATAGACAAAAATGCTGACACAAAATGCTGAAGTACTCAGTGGGACAGGCAGAGAGAAGAAATGGGTTACGTTTCGGGTCGGGATCCTTCTTCTGAAGAAGGATGTCGACCCAATACGTCACCCATTCCTTCTCTCCAGAGATGCTGCATGTTCCACTGAATTACCCCAGCATTTTGTGTCTACCCTCAATTTAAACCAGCATCTGCAGTTTCTTCCTACACACTAAGGTTGCGCTGGATCAGTGTCCATAATTAACTTATGTAATATCCTTCTCAAGTATTGCCTTGAATGTGGCAATGACACCCTAGTCCATAGGCTGCGGAAGAGATGTTACCTGTGGTGCCATAAAACAGATTTCACTTTAGGGCACCGAGTTTCAAAATGAACATCCGGGGCAACAGCATTATCCAAAATGGAATGTCTTTCTCCTTTTTTGCTCTTTCCTCTCCTAATTCCTTTAAGAGGTATGCATGTGGACTTGAGGCTTTCTCCTGAATGAAGCTGAGCAGTGTGTTTTCCGTGTTGAGATCCATTTTATCCATACTCGCACCTCTTGTTGATATCACTTCAGAATGTTTTACAACAACTATCACACACTCAAGTAACTTTTCAGCCTTACTACAGCAGGCACTGTCACGGGGGGGGGGGCATATTCAACGCAGGGCTCATCATACATTTCTCACATGGTGATTTATCATTTACATTTTAATATCCTACCACCAACTCACACACTGCTTTTATGGGTTTATCTGAACCATCCTACCAACAACTAGAGAACGGTCCTAAGCTACGATCTACCTCATTGAAGACCCTCGGACTATCTTGAATCAGACTTTACTGGACTTTATCTTGCACTAAAAGTTATTTCCTTTATTACGTATCTGTACACCGTGGATGGTTCGATTGTAATCATGTGTAGTCTTTCTGCTGACTGGTTAGCACACAACAAAAAAGCTTTTCACTGTACCTCAGTACACATGACAATAAACTAAACTAAAAGATACTATCACTTTGTTTATGCGTGTCAGCCACTCGCCGTGCAGGGATTGCACTTGTATGTTGTGATTGAAGCACACAATAAGCCAATGTGTGTAAATGCTGCAGTAGTCAGCAGGCGAGAAGGATTAGGCTGGGACAGAGCATCACCCCACATTTTGCTAAGTGCAAGGTAGAGGGATTTCAATTAGTTATCAGGCAAGCGCAGAGGTTTGACTAACTCGCAGCGAAGCTCAGAAATAACACGGTGATGTAAGTGCACAGGGACGTTTCCTGAATATCTCTTCTCTTTGTCTGCGGTGTAAGTACTAAACTACGTGCTGCAGGGCGCCGTTGAACCAATGAAACAACCTGCGCTCAAGCTTTCAGATAGGGACAGAAAGCAGAGCACCCACGTTAGCAGAAAGGGAATCTGGTAACTCCACACAGACAGCACAAGACGTCAGTTCCCAGAAAATGGCATCACAGGTAGAAAGGGGGGTGAAGAAGACTTTTGGCATGTTGCCCTTCCTTGGTCAGGGAATTGAATATAGAAGTTGAGACGTTATGTTACATTTGTACAAAACGCTGTTGAGGCTTCACTCGGTATTGTTCATTTTGGTCACCCTGCCATAGGAAAATTGCCATTAAGCTGAAAATAGGGGAAACAATAGGAACCAGAGGGGCAACCTTTTCACACCTTAGGTGTATGGAACAAGCTGCCAGAGGAGGTAGTTGTGGCTGATATGATAACAACATTTAAAAGATCATCTGGACAGGTATGTGGATAGGAACGGTTTAGAGAGAAATAGGCCAAACACAGATAAAATGGGACCAGCTTAGATGGGGCAACTTAGAGTTGGTGTGTAGGACCTATTTCTGTGCTGTGTTACTCTGCCCTTCAATATCGTTCTATCTATTAACATTGTGGTGACTGTTCCTTGAACCCCCTTCTTTTTCACTTCATGGTTGCCTCAAACTTACTGCTACTCTAAATATTGACCCCAAATTTGGAATCCTTCCTCTCTTTTGTAGCTTGCTTTACTCTCCTATCAAAAGTGCCGAATTCTTCATCAGTTTCCTACCTATTTTCTCTTAAGGGCCTGTCCCACTTACCTGATTTTTCACGGCGACTTGCCGGCACCCGTCAAAATGTTGAAAATCCAGCGGAGACCAGAAAAATGTACAACTGCTCACGACCATACAGGCGTCACGTGTCGACATGTCGCAGGATGTCGCCAGTTTGGTCGTGAGTAGTCACCCAAAGAGTCGTACCTTTTTCTGGTCGCCGCTGGATTTTCAACTTTTGAACATTTTCGGCGACCTGCTGCGACTATGAAGTGTGCTGGCAAGTCGCCGAAAAAATTGGGTAAGTGGGACAGGCCCTTTGCTACTTTCCATCATATATTACCTATGGAGTAAATGCAGCCAAACAGATTTGTATTTGCCCTGTTCTTTTGCAGTGTTCTAGTGTATCATGCAATATTTTATTTGCATTCCCGTTCCATTCTTGCTTTTTCTAACTCTTCACTCTTCTGAATATCGTTAACTAGAAATATGCTTTCAGTTACAACCCTAACCTCAGTCGAATCTGCAAATGCATCTCGCTCACTTACTTATTCTCCATGATCTGTGCTTAAGTGTGCATGAAATGCAAGCTAACCTTTGTTACGAAGCCTTGATTTCACGTCCTCATAAAGCAGCAGATTCTGCAAATCAGAACCAAAAAAGGAATACATGAGAGAAATGCTCAGCCGGTCAGGCAGCATCTGTGGTGGAGAAACGCAGTCAATGTTGCCATTCATCGTATACTCCTCATGGAAATGTGTGTAAACCATTTCATCTGTTCAAAGGCATCCCTGTGTTCTGCACTATTCCATCTTCCTGTGGGCCTATGTATATTTTGCACAAGAACAACTGAAATCTGGCCCCTGGCTGTAAACCTGCTTCCATTACATTAATAGCATGTAGCATTAAACAAATCAAACTGAATCATTATAATCTTAATAACTCGCGGCCTTGTCGAGCGTTGACCCTGACCGAGTCAGTTTATTGCGTGGATAATTGTGTCCTGGTGTTCTTCCTTTCTCCAGGAGTGACTCGCGGTCCCCAGGGAACATGGGTTATTTACCAGCGTTTTTCACCAAACTGGAAAATACTTCACCAATGGTGAAGTCAAAGAAACAGGAGATATTTCGTAAGTTGAACTCCTCTGGTGGCGGGGATTCTGACATTGGTAAGTCAGCCAGTTCAACTTCCTTTATTCACTGATATGTGTTTTTAAAGCCCTATTTATCTATTCTTCTAACTCACAAGACCCTTACAAACAACATGTGTACAGTGCCCACTTTTGCTTGGATGTGTCTAGGGTGTGTTCTCTGCCTTTGTGTAGTTCTCCATGGAGAGCAGAATGATCAGGGAGCCAAGGGTCCCATGGGTACAACATGACATGTCTTCAACACTAACACTGGCCACACATCTACACTAGTCCCACATGCGTGCTTTTGGCCCTTATCCCTCTAAATCTGTCCTATCCATGTACCTGTCTAAATGTTTCTTAAACGTTGCGATAGTCCGTGCCTCAACTACCTCCTCCAGCAGCTTGGTCCATACACACTCCACCCATTGTGTAAACAAGCTACCCGTTAGGTTCCCATTAATCTTTCCCCCCCTCACCTTAAATCTATGTCCTGAACAATGGGTTCTTGACTCCACCTACTCTCGATACACACTGTATGTGCTCGCAGAAATCTGTGCTGTATGACCGCTTATCAGTACATTGTCCTGTCTGTATGTTGAGCCACGTCAAAGAAGATTTTCTGTTACGACAGACAATAAAGTTTTCTGAATCTGAATCTGACATGTCTTCAGCACTAACACTGGCCACACATCTATCTTACGCAACGCAATCTATTCCTCTCATGGCTTTGTACATCTCTATAAGATTATCCCTCATCCTGCACTCCACGGAATAAAGCCATAGCCTGCTCAACCTCTCACTGCATGTGAACCCTGGAGCTCTGCAGCCAACAACACCATGGGAGCACCTTCACTGAGGCACTGCAGCAGCTTACCAACACTTCTTCAGGGCAGTCAGGGGTGGGAAATAAATGCTGGTCTTGTGCAGAAAGATAAGTGCACTCATTTAATTTAGGGATTTTGTGCAATTGAATGTTGCCCATTTGTACCTGCAAGGGCCCAAATGAGGAATAGTAACTAGCTGCCCAGTAGCCTCTCGCCAGCTGTCACAAGCTCCACTGACACATTTCCTTCCCATGCTAGCGGGAGATAGTTGGGAGTGAAAACAGTCAGACAAATGTTCACCGAGTTGTGAAGCTGCAGTGGAGATTTATTGTTGAACCTTGTACAATGATTCAGTGATACTTTCAATAGTACTGAAATGCTTGGTTTTTCACATAAGCCGGTAAAATCAAACTATAGATAAGCACAATCATAGATAAATATAAAAGTGCACCGATTGTAGTGTAAGAATAGTACATTTCACCGAGGCAGTACACAAAGTCGGCACGTTTCTGGCGTCAATATATCCAACTCAAGTTTCAAGATTCTTTATAGTACAGAGTCTTGTCTTTGCCTTAAAGGCCCATTGTCTGGGTGTCGGCACTGGGGCAGTGTTGCAGGGGTTGACCTGCCCATGTCCTTGTGTGTATTAACCGGCGTACACAGACGGAGATGGAGAATATCCCAAAAGGTGTTGCTGGGGAAGTGGGAGACCCGCAGTCACAGATACATTGCACTGTGGAGTGATGAGATAACTAAACATTAATGGCCCCTGGATAATTCATCCTGTTGCCAGGCCATTACAGGAGCCTGGCTGGAGGGCACTGCCATTCATTCTGTGGAAGAGCCTCTTTTCATTGGATTCCTTTTCAAAACAATTAAACCACTCATCAATAATCCACAGAAAATATTTCTACCACATTTATGCAGCAAAAAACTCAAGCAAAAACATTGATTCCAGAGAATATAAATCCTTATCTATATAAACTATTAAATTAAAGTATTTTACAAGAAAACTGCTGAGAACGGTTTCTTACCCAGCTCCAAGCTAAAACATAGAACAGTACAGCACAAGAACAGGCCCTTCAGCCCAAAAGCTTTGTGCAGAACATGATGCCATGACCATCACTTATCTACCCGCACATGATCCCATATCCCTGCATATCCATGTGCCTATCCAAAAGCCTCTTAAATGCCACTTTCATATCTGCCTCCACCACCACCCCTGGACCAGCGTTCTAGACACTCACCACTATCTGTATTAAAAAATCTGCCCCACACATCTCCGATAAACTTTGCCTCTCCTGTAGGTGATATTTCCACCCTGGAAAATAGGTTCTGATTGTTTACCACATCTGTGCCTCCCATAATTTTAAATCAATCTCCACCGTTTCAGAGCAAAACAATCTACGTTGTCCAACCTCTACTTGTAGCTCATCCCACCCCACGCCTGTCCCTCCTCTGCATCTTTCACCACCCCATGGCTGTGCCCACCCCATATCTGTCTACAAACTAGGTCTGTCGCCACTTAGCCCAGGCCTGGCCTTACCTGTCCCTGCACCATTCCCAGCCTGGTTCCACCCCTGTCAGACTCTGCCTCTGGGTTTTGTGCTACACTCAGAGTCAGTTGCACGTCATTCGGTAATTGGCTTGCGCCAAGCTTGATTCAGTCGTGGCTTCGTGCTGTGCCCCAATAACATGTGCGCCACCCACCAAGTCACATTCCCTCGATTTGCTTCCACTCCTGCTTCAATCTGGTTCCATAGCATGCCACAGCATGGTCTGGCTCCGCACCGCTCCAGGGCTCCCTTCCGCAACATACTCTGATCAGACCACACCTTGGCTCCACCTTGTCTTCCGTGTCTGTCCTCACCACCTGGACTCCACCTTGGATCCAGTCTGGTTCTGATTTCATGCCATACGCTGCCCAGATTCCCCGACCGAGCTGCCCACAGCTCCCCAATCCATTACAATGCCATTAGCTGCAATGTTGTACCAAACTGAGCAACATGCTGTGTATTACACACAACACCCAGGTGTGAGGTCTAACCACCCCTTCCCAAATATCAGCATTCTGGAGGAATAAGAACGTCTGAGGCAACATACACACAAAAAAGTACGGACTCAAGGTCAAAATCTAACATGTTGAACTAAACAAAATAATGCAGGAAACTCAATGGGTCAGGCAATACCTGATAAGTGGTCATCAACTTCAAATGTTTCTCTCCACAAATGCTAACTAGCCTATATTTGTAACATGTTATGTGTTGATTTTATTGTGTTTGTGGTAAAATAATGTGAGTAGTTATGTTAGCAATGCTGCTTTTGTTCTGATACACTTATACTAATGTTTACACATGGGAGATTTAACATTTACAAATAAATCAATCATACAGGTGTGGAAAACAATGATGATAAGGGTAATAAATACCAAGAGGTGCAGGCTGGCAAGTCAGGCAGCAACATTACCTATAGACGTGTGATACATTTTAACAAAAGTAGTGAGAAAGACAAAGGCACAGCCCTGAATGGCACCGGGATCAGTGAAAACTGGGTGTAGATGTACATAAATTAATTGAAGTGGCAAAGTACGTGGTATTCAAAAACAGGTAGATCGAGACCCTTCCAGTGAAGTAACCTTGTAGTCCCCCTCCCCCACCCTAGTCATCTTGCTAGTTTCACTGTTTAAGAAAGAACTGCAGATGCTGGTTTAAATCGAAGGTAGACACAAAATGCTGGAGTAACTCAGGGGGTGAGGCAGCATCTCTGGAGAGAAGGAATGGGCGACGTTTTTGGTTGAGACCCTTCTTCAGACCCTCTCCATCCCCTTCCCCTTTCCAGTTCTCCCACTACTGCCTCCGACTACATTCTATTTTTGTCCCACCCCCTCCCATGACATCAGTCTGAAGAAAGGTCTCGACCAGAAACGTCACCCATTCCTTCTCCAGAGATGCTGCCTCACTCGCTGAGTTACTCCAGCATTTTGTGTCTACCTGCTGGTTTTACTGTTTGTAACCCTTCAATATCACCTTTTCCTCAGCCAACAATGGACTGCTGTGGGCTTCACCTTTCCTTGGATATCGGTGCCAGCTCTGTTTTGTTCTCTACCTTTTCATGCCCCTAATCTCCCTCTCCCTCGACTAAGTCTGAAGAAGGGTCTTGAACTGAAACATCACCTATTCCTTTTTTCCAGAGATGCTGCCTGACCCTCTGAGTTACTCCAGCATTTCATGACTAAGATCGAGAACAAAGTCAGGGAATCTTTATAAAACGTTGATTCGGCCAAGATTGGAGCATTGCGTTCAGCCCTGGTTCTCCAAGCTGTGAATGCCCTGCAGGGATTCAGTAGAAATTCCCCAGAATTATTGCAGGGAGGAGAGCTTGAGGTTGGACAAAGTGCAATGAGGGTCCCACTTGGCCCATGTCTCTCGAAATCACAGTGAGGGGCAAAGAGTGCAAGGGCGATTCTGGGGAATGTTTTGTACTGAGCGGCTGTGACCTGGAACTCACTGGCAGGAAGGGTGAGAGTGTTTGGCAGGAATATGGGTCACAGCTCAACAAAGAGACTGATTGGACTGCCTTATAATGAGCCAGCATAATTCAGTGGGCCTATGGGCAGCCTCCTGCTTAACAATGCTGGGTGGTGGTTTTGACAGAATGTGGGTGCTAAGCTGCCTGAGCTGGGTGTGTGACCAGACGCTGATCAGTTCCTCTTTAATTTGCAGCCAATGCTCAACCTGGGACTGAGATATTTAACCTGCCAGCAGTCACGACATCAGGTAAGCAGAGCTGGGTGCAGCCCCCGTGTGGTAGGGTGTGTGGGGAGGGAGGCTCCTTTAACCATCGCACCGCTCAGTGAGATCGTGGCTGGCCTTCCGCCTACGAGCTGTGGTTCCATTCAGTAAAGCAAGTCCCAGCAAGATGCTTTACCTCTACTCCAGCTGCATTCCTTGTGTCATTCTGCCATGTTCCCTGCAGAATATGAACTAACTGCAGCGGTTTCCAGGCATACTGACATCCTTCCTGAATTAGCTCAAGGAGTGTTGCCATACCCAGTCCAAAGTCTTTATATTTAAAAAGTACCAATACAATAAACCCATGTAATAACAGACCATATGGGGGGGAAATGGTGACCGTTGCAGCTGATGGTCTGCTCTAACAGAGGAAGGGATTCACTCCTTTTTTGGGGGGAGACACAATGGCACAGTGGTGGAGTGCTGCCTTCCAGCGCCAGTGACCTGGGTTCGATCCGGACTATGGGTGCTGTCTGTATGGCTGTCTACATTTTTCCCGTGACCCTGGTGCTCCGGTTTGCTCACACACTCCATAGATGTACAGGTTTGTAGGTTAATTGGCTTCGGTAAAAAATTGTAAATTGTCCCTAGCGTGTAGGATAGTGCTAGTGTACGGGGTGATCGCTGGTGGGCCTAGACTGAAGGGCCTGTTTCTGTGCTGTATCTCTAGACATTCCACCTAGTCATCTCTCCATGAAATGAATTGTTTTCAAATACAAATGTTCTTTTTAATTTAATTCTTGAATTTTGATACTTTATTGTCACGTGTATCTGGGTACAGTGAAATGTTTTCTTTTGCATACAACCCGGTAAAATCATACAGCAGACCTCACAGAGGCAGTACACAAGAGTCACCATGTATCTGCTGCCAACAAAGTTACAAAAGTTCACCGAACAGCCCTTTCTTCTGCTTGTAGCAGCAAACCAGGTCTGCCGCCACATGTGGCAGCATGCGACCCCCCCCCCCCCTCCAAGTCCCCCCTCCGTTCTCGGCAGCCCGTCGCTGGGTCCTTTGTTCTCGGCGGCCCCTTCCCCCTGCCGGGTCCCCTCCGTTCTCAGCAGTCTCAGGTAACAATTTATATTTGTTACAAAAAATACTAAAGGCTGTTTGTTACATTGTTTAATAGAGTTAAGTGTCCAAGAAAACAATTGCTTGTCAATTTTAATGGCCTCCACAGTGTAACTAGCAGCCTGTATTATTAAAGAGACAGTCCTCTATAACCAAAATCCCTTATAAAGAGGTCTGTAATAATGAGGGTTTGCTATTCCAGTAAAGAAAATTTGCATCCTTTCTGTATTTTAAATGATTTCTTGTGACTGTTTAATATCTACTGATACGGAATGGGTTTTTGAGGATTGGTTAACCAACTGCTCACACCAACTAGTCAGGCAATGCTCAGCCCAGCCTTTGGTCACCATGAAGCCACTGTTATGGCCTAACTCGGGCAGCTGCAGAGAGGAGGCAGATAACTCCTCAGTACCACCAGCCCATACCCTGAACACACCCAAAAGACTGGACGTTGTGGTTCACGGTCTGATGCTTGTGTTGTCCTCCAGAAGGATGCCGGATGTCTGAAGATTCACTCCACACATAGCTGCCTTCCTAAGAGTCTGCAGCGGGTGTATAAACCATCTCTGAGTGTGCTTAAACCCAGTTCTACTGATTTATAAAAATGTGCTGATTTTATACATTAAAAGATTATGGGTGCATCTTGTGAAGGGATATTAATATTCAGTTCAGCTACTAAATACAAATCTTTCTTTTCTCCATTCCAGGTGTGGTTTCGTACAAAAAAGGTGCGTCAGCTTATTTAACAATCTCGTCGCAGTTTTCAGATAAATCTGATTATACCTGTATTTTCTGAACCACTTTTTCTAATTTCTGATGATCTCCAAGGATCCTTCAAGCCTGCAGCACAGCTGGATCTGGTGGTGAAGTAGGCATCACACACTTGCCTTCATTAGCCAGGGTATTGGATATAAGTGCAGGGAGGTCTTAGTACAACTTTATATGTTGAGCCACAGCTGAGTGCGTACAGTTCTGGGCACTACACCATAGTGAAGAGGTGATTGCACTGGAGAGGATGCAGAGGAGATTGAGCTAATTCTGAATGTTGCAGGAGTAAACAGGGATAAGGGTCATCCTCGGGAAAGCAGGTCACTCTCAGGGGTAAGGGTTGTTCTCATGGGTAACGGGAGGTTCCCGGATAAGCGGATTGTTCTCGGGAGTAAAAGTCGTTCTCAGGGGTACGGGTTGTTCTCGGGTAAGCGGGGCCTTCTCAGGGGAAGCAGGCCTTCTCGGGTCATGGGCAATGATCATTTTGGTACCTCGGGGATCAATGCTTGGCCTCCACCTCTTTATTATTTATATTCACTATTGACATTTGCTGTTGAAATGAAACTCAATGAGAAAGTGACTAATGATGACCTGCAGAGAGGAAGCTGTGGCGCTGCTGCCACACAATTGTAAATCTTTGTACTTCTCTACCTGTGCAGGCAATGATTGTGTGTAAAACTGAGATTGATATTTTTTTGGGATATGACTGAGAGGAATTGATGGATGCAGGGGGAGAGTTGGTAAATGGAGTTGAGATAGAGAATCGGCTGTGGTCTTGTGGGAGGGACACAGGAGGTTGGTCTGAATGGCCCGTTCCTCTTCCTGTGAAATTTTAATGAGATGATAAAGTTGTTTAATCCAGGGCAGAAGTAGTGGAACAAAGCTCTCCACAGCAACCACACCTTCCCATCATGTAACCAGAACTGTGCACTCTTCCCCAGATATAGCCTGACCGATGTTTTAGGTATCCAGCTTGTCTACCTGTGCTGGATACCTTCAGGGATACTTTGACATGTGTACCATCACCCTCTGTTCCTCAGGGTCCCCGCATTCATTGTGCATGCAATGCCCTCCATAATGTTTGAGACAAAGGCCTTTATTTATTTGCCTCTGTACTCCATAATTTGAGATTTGTAATAGAAAAAATCACATATGGTAAAAGTGCACATAGTCAGATTTTATTAAAGGGTGTTTTTTACACATTTTGGTTTCACCATGTAGAAATTACAGCTGTGTTTATACATAGTCCCCCCATTTCAGGGCACCATAATGTTTGCGACACATGGCTTCACAGGCGTGTGTAAATGCTCAGGTGTGTTTAATTGCCTCCTTAACACAGTTTTAAGAGAGCTCTCAGCACCTAGTCTTTCCTCCAGTTTTTCCATCACCTTTGGAAACTGTTATTGCTGTTTATCAATATGAGGACCAAAGTTGTGCCAATGAAAGTCAAAGAAGCCATTATAAGACTGAGAAACAAGAATAAAACTGTTTAGAGACATCAGTCAAACCTTAGGCTTACCAAAAGCAACTGTTTGGAACATCATTAAGCAGAAAGAGAGCACTGGTGAGCTTACTAATCACAAAGGGTCAAGGAAGATCTCCACAGCTGATAGAAGGATTCTCTCTATAATAAAGAAAAATCCCCAAACACCTGTCCGACAGATCAGAAACACTCTTCAGGAATCAGGTGTGGATTTGTTAATGACCACTGTCCGCAGAAGACTTCATGAACAGAAATACAGAGGCTACACTGCAAGATGCAAACCCCTGGTTAGCTGCTTGCAGCCACCCGAGCTACTTCCCTTCCTGGCCACAATGCGGTGGCCAGGATCCCCAACCCCATCCTTCTCAACGCTCCTGCCCTCCCCACAACTTTACCCCTGGCGACCCAATCAATTTGTGTAGCCCTCGCCATGCTGACCCAGGCCAGACTCCCCACATGTTTTGAAAGGAACTCTTCCCCCCCTGCCCTTTCACAGCCTCTTCCCATCAGCTGCCAGCAATAAGGGATAGACTTGCCTTATTTTTGGGTAAAAAAATAGCATCTTCATTGCCGGGGAATATGGTAACATATCAGAGTGATGGCAAGGGCAAAGTATGGAGGAGAGAAGGAACTACCCAAGATCCAAAGCATACCACCTCATCTGTGAAACACAGTGGTGGGGGTGTTATGACCTGGGCATGTTTGGCTGCTAAAGGTACTGGCTCACTTGTCTTCATTGATGTTACAACTGATGTTGGTAGTAGCATAATGAATGAAGTGTATAGGCACATTCTATCTGCTCAAGTTCAAACAAATGCCTCAAAACTCATTGACTGGCAGTTCATTCTACAGCAAAACAATGATCCCAAACATACTGCTAAAGCAACAAAGGAGTTTTTCAAAGCTAAAAAAATGTCAATTCTTGAGTGGCCAAGTCAATCACCCAATCTGAACACAATTGAACATGCTTTTTATATGCTGCAGAGAAAACTGAAGGGGACTAGCCCCCAAAACAAAATCTGACAATGTGCACTTTAACCACATGTGATTTTTTTTCTATTACAAATCTCAAATTGTGGAATATAGAGGCAAATAAATAAATGATGGGTCTTTGTCCCAAAAATTATGGAGGGCACTGTATACTTATAAATACACCACAAATGGAACATCTCACACTTTTAGCAGGATGAAATCCCAACCGCCATTTTTCTGCCTACCTTACCAATTGATCAATATTGTTGTGTAACCAAAGACTATCCTCCTCACTATCAACAACACCAACAATCTTTGTTACATACAAACTTACTGATGCACCCGTGGCACATTTGGGTGGCACAGTGGCACAGCAGTAGAGTTACTGCCCTAAGGTGCCAGTGTCCCTGGTTTCATTCTGACTATGGATGCTGTCTTTATGGAGTTTGTACGTTGTTCCTGTGACCATGTGGGTTTTCTCCAGGTGCTCTGGTTTCCTCACATATACCAAAGACTTGTAGGTTAATTGGCTTCTGTATATAGTCCCTAGTGTGTAGGATAGAACTAGTACTTGTCTTTCAATTTACCTATGTCATTTACACCATTGCAAAACATGACTTGTGACTTCCTCCTTTGAAATGCCCAATCTATTACTCGTATTATCTGCAAGGCACGGCACCATCCTGGGTCCATATCAGGCCCGTGCCATCCAGGTAGGCAAGGTAGGCAGTGCCTACCCTGATTAAATTTATAAAAAGGTAATTATTAAATATAAATAGTAAAGATTTTCAATTAATTTACTAAATTCAGTATTTATTATTAAATGGGTATTATTTTAATAATCGATATTAGGTAGGCATAATTCTCCCGTGCCCTTCATCCGCAGTACATGTAGTACGCGTAACTATGTTCAACTCACGAGCTGTGGACGCTGCTTCAAACCTTCACTTACAATGGGCAATAAAGGCAGCTGAAATCCTGCCTTTGCACCGTGGACTGGGTGCTGCGCATGCGCGGTTTTTAAGAGTTTTAAAATTCGACTGACTGCCTACAGGACCGATCTGCGCAGGCGCGTTTTTTTTTTAATGCATTTCTGTGCATGCGCTGTTTTACGCTTTTTCTGTGCATGTGTGGAATTTACGATTTTTTATGTCGACTGACTGCCTAGTGCCTACCCTGAGTAATTACTCACGGCATGTGCCTGGTCCACATGTACAGCCGAGAGTGGCCTATCTTTTCCCCATCCCATTGAATCACCAACCACTATTGCCCTGAACCCTCTGCTGCCCCTTGCCTGCGCAGTTGATCCACCCATCATGCTTTGAACTTGCCCCAGAGGACATTCCACCCTCCTCAAAAAAGATGTGTGCTGAGGCTTCATTATCTGCTCCTTTACAAAGTGGCCCAACTTTCCTCTCCTTTACCGTGGCACACAACTTTCCTCTCTGATTGCAAGTCTCGCCTCACTCAGTCACCAGTTGGCATAGCGCCATAACTGATTGCCCAAACCCCCCAAAGCGATGAGCCTTCTTGCAGGTGTGGTACAAGTTGTACAACACAAAGGACTGAGCTCACCTGCTGTACGTTCGACGACAAAAAACTTACCTCGTCAAACTAATCCAAGTAGAAAAGAGCCACCTATGAACGAAGCACCTTCTTATACACCATAATTGAAGAATGCCGGTCGATACCAAGTGGCACACAAGTTTCCTCTCTGATTGTAAGTCTCGCCTCACTCAGTCACACAGAGATAGGTTGAATAAGTTAGGTCTTTATTCTCTGGAGCGCAGAAGGTTAAGGGGGGACTTTATAGAGGTCTTTAAAATGATGAGAGGGATAGACAGAGTTGATGTGGACAAGCTTTTCCCTTTGAGAATAAGGAAGATTCAAACAAGAGGACATGACTTCAGAATTAAGGGACAGAAGTTTAGGGGTAATATGAGGGGGAACTTCTTTACTCAGAGAGTGGTAGCGGTGCGGAATGAGCTTCCAGTGGAAGTGGTGGAGGCAGGTTCATTGGTATCATTTAAAAATAAATTGGATAGGCATATGGATGAGAAGGGAATGGAGGGTTATGGTATGAGTGCAGGCAGGTGGGACTAAGGGGAAAAAAAAATTTGTTCGGCACGGACTTGTAGGGCCGAGATGGCCTGTTTCCGTGCTGTAATTGTTATATGGTTATTGTTATATGGTTACCAATCGCCCTGTCTTTATTTTGGCAGTCTAAAGCACTGTACCAAAAACAGGCATGCTCACTGAGTCCTCTGTGTTATCATCTGCCTCTCCTGCCACACCTCACCTTCTAAACCATGGCCTTGCCTCCAGCTCTTGCTGGCCTCATTAAGGTTGGAAACTCTCACTGGTGGAGACTGTTTTCCACACTCCTGTAAAACTCCAGGACCCCATTTCCCACGCTCATTTAAAATACACTCAATGAAAAGTTTAATATAATACTGCGTAATATCTAAAAACAAAATATCGGTTCTGGGCACCATCAGCTGATTACCAGAGCCATGAATTATGTCTCACTATTTTAACCAGGGTAGAATATAGCACTGAAAAGCAGTTTGGGTTGCAGTAAAATGCTATGATATTGTTTGGAATACATGATCTCTGTACAGTTAAAAGGATATGGAAGGACTGGAACTTTTCAAGAAACTTAACAAGATGACTGTAATTGTGAGATTTTATCCATTAGGAAGAATTTTTAAAAAAAAATTCCAGAAAATAATAGAAATCATTGAATGGTTTTGATAAGGAAAACAGGGCCGTTTCCTCGGTGTATCAGCACTGAGAGAATGAATATGAAGTTATCATTGATTAAACATAACAAATTCAAAAGGAACTTCTTTCTCCCGAGAATAGTGAAAATGTGTAACTCTTTAGTTACTTAACTTTAGTGATACTGTACCAAAACAGGCCCTTCAGCCCACCAAGTCTACGCCGTCCAGCAATCTGGCACACTACGACAATTTACTATTTTACTGAAGTCAATTAACATATAAACCTGTACATCTTTGGAGTGTAGGAGGAAACCGGAGCACCCGGAGAAAACCCACACGGTCACGGGGAGAACGTACAAACTCCGTACAGGCAGCACCCGTAGATAGGATTGAAACCAGGTCTCTAACGCTGTGAGGCAGCAACTCGACCGCTGCATCACTGTGCCGCCTCAATAGCATGGGTCTAGTTATGGGAACAGAGGAACAAGAGGAAGCCAGATAAACACATAAATGTAACAGAGAACGATGTTGGTGGGTTTCAGATGCAGGAGATGGGACAGGGCACTGGCGTACGAAGGCCAGGTGGGATGAAGCCCCATTTCTGAACTGGCAAAATTAAATATGAACTGTTAAAATGTAGAGTTGCTCCAGAAAATCTGATGATTAAACTATTGTATTTATTGATTACAAAGATGTTATATTAGATAAGGGAATTCGAGGTAAAGGAACCACTAGGAGGTAGCGACCACAATATGATACATTTTAACCTGCAATTTGAGAGGGAGAAGGTGAAATCGGATGTGTCGGTCCAAAGGGGATTACAGAGGCATGAGGCGAGGAGCTTGACTGGAAAGGGACTCTAGCAGGGGTGACGGTGGAACAGCGATAGCAGAAATTTCTGGGAATAATTTGGAAGATGCAGGATCTTTTTATTCCAAAGAGGAAGAAAGATTCTAAGGGGAGAAAGAAGTGGCTGACAAGAAAAGTCAAGGTCCATATAAAACTAAAAGAGAATGCATATAACATTGCAAAGATTAGTGGGAAGTCAGAGGATTGGGAAGCTTTTAAAGAACAACAAAAGACGGCAAATGACGGCTAAGTGGGACAGGCCCTTTAGGCTGCTTAGGAAGATGATAACCCACGGTATCAAAGGGCAGCTGCTAGCATCGATAGCAGGTTGGCTGAATAGCAGAAGGCAAAGAGTGGCAATAAAGGGGGCTTTTTCCAAGTTGGCTGCCAGTGACAAACGGAATTCCGCAGGGCTTGGTGCTGGGGCCGCTGCTCTTCACGTTGTATTTTAATGGTCTGGATGAGGGGATTGAGGCATTGTGGCCAAGTTTGCGGATGATACGAAAGTAGGTGGGGCAGGTAGAGAAAGCAGGGACTCTGCAGAAGGACATGGATAGGTTGAGGGATTGAGCAGAGAAGTTTCAGATGGAATATAGTGCAGCAAAGTGTGGAGTCATGCATTTTGGTGGTTGGAATAAAGGCGTAGATTCATTTCTAAATGAGGAGTGAATCCAGAAATCGGAGATGCAAAGGGACTTGTGCTTGATTCCCAAAAGGTTAATCTGCAAGTCGAATCAGTAGTAAAGAGAGCAAACATTTATTTCGACACGGCTTGTATACAAAAACAGGGATGTAATGTTGAGGCTCTATAAGGCGCTGGGCAGGCCGTATTTGGAATATTATGAGCAAATTTGGGCACCATATCTGAGGAAGCATTTACTGGCTCTGGAGAGGGTCCAGAGGAGATTTACAAGAATGATCCCAGGAATTAGTAGGTTAACGGCACTTAGCCTGTACTCTCTGGAACATTAAAGTTTAGAACATTAAAGTTTAGACTTCATTAAAACATGCAGAATAGTGAGGCTTGGATAGAGTGAATGTGGAGAGGATGTTTCCACTAAAGAAGGACGTTTTTTTAGGAAGGAGATGAGGAGAAATTTCTTTAGTCAGAGGGTCAGTAGTCAATTTCTTTAGTCAGTAAATCTGTGGAATCTTTGCCACGGAAGGCTGTGGAGGCCGTCAGTAGATATTTTAAGGCAGAGATAGATAGATTCTTGATTCTGTCAGGTGTTGGGGGTTACGGGGAGAAGGCAGGAGAATGGGGTTAGGAGGGAGAGAGAGATCAGCCATGATATCACTCTATGATCTTATAATAAGAATGGGCTGCATGTGAAGCAGTGATCGTCTATGCTGAATTGTTAGCTTCATTGTTCTGCTGTGTGGAACCTGGGGTCACTGGATCTGCTCATTGCTATTGCTGTGCTGTTGCAGCTTGCAAAACAAATGCTGACCTATTTTTCCTGTTCTTTCTCTACCTGCCTTTGCCTTGCCTCTCCCTCCCCACACCCCTTTCCCCTACTTGACTGCACTTCCCTCTTTCCCCCTCCCCTCCTCTCCGACCGTTTCCTCCCACCTCCCAGGTGGAGTCAGTTCTCGGAGCAATTCCTTTGCGGATCCGGCCAGTAACCTGGGCCTGGAGGACATTATCAGGAAAGCGTTAATGGGGAAATACGATGACAAAGGAGAAGACCACCAAGGGGTTCTGTCCCATCCTGTGAGCGCTGCGCAGGAGAACATGGCCACCAACCTCCCGGTGTCCGCTGATGCTCGGAGTGAGGAGGCTAATCCGTCACCTCCATCAGGTTAGTACCATAGTCAGCTGCTAGGGAACCGTGCAATGTGATGTGGCCTGCTGACTGGCACCTCCAGGGGCTCCTGTTGCCAATCTCAGCATTGCCACCGGGCAAATGAGAGGGTATTTCACACCAGAGGAACCACAAGTCTATTTCATCGCCAACCACAGTAACCACTGCCTCAGCCCAACCGCTGAAGCCTTCATCCAAGCTTTTGTTCCCTCACCCAACGCACTCTGTATACATTTAACGGTCATCTGAAACTTAGCTGAAACTTGTGCAAAGTGTTATTCATGTTCATAAGTAGTATGAGCAGGATTATGCCATTTGGCCCATCAACTCTACTCCGCCATTCAATCATGGCTAATCTATCTTTCCCTCTCAACTACATTCTTTTCCGCATAACCCACCCATACTAATCAAGAATCTATCAATCTCCACCTTAAAAATATCCATTGGCCTCCACAGCCATCTGTGGCAATGAATTCCACAGATTCACCACCCTCTGACTAAAGAAATCCCTCCTCATCTCCTTTCTAAATGTACGTCCTTTTATTCTGTGGCTGTGGCCTCTAGTCCTAGACTCTCCTAGTGGAAACATCCTCTCCACATTCGCTCTATCCAGGCCTTTTACTGTTCAGTAAGTTTTTTTAAATATTTTTATTAGAAGCAATGTACAGTCGTATAAACCGTGGCATATAACATAATACATTTTATGTACAACGTCTTGTTTTAAGTTTAACAATAGAGAAATAACAGAAGCAAGAATAAGAGAGAAAAGGAAAGATTAAGGAAAGTAGTGATGTGTAAGCCCCAGGAGTTAACAATTGACAGTTTGTGGAAAGATAGCTTGAAAGAGCCCATAAAGATGAGAAAAAAAAGAAAACAAGAAAGGAAAAACAAAAACAAAAAAAATAGAAATAAATTAATTAATAAATAAATAAATAAAGTTCAATGATTATTCACCCATTTCTTCTTTTCCCACTGATCCATACTGGTTCCCGGTTAAGTTGTTAAAATATTCCTGTCTCCATGGCCCCAATCTTTAATCTCCCCCAGTCCCATACCTGTTCTGAGGTCTCTGCCCCCTTTCAATTCTGGCCTCATGAACAACCCTAAATGCAATCACTTCACCAGTGGCAGGCAGGTGCCAAAACCCTAAGCACTGGACTTCCTTCCCTCGTACTCTCTGCCTCTCTCTCTTCTTGTAAGGCACTCCGTAAATCCTAGCTCCGACCAAGCTTTTTGTCATCTTCCCTAATAAGTGTCTTGGTGTTAAATTCTGTTGATAACCATTCCGGCAAATCACCTTAAAATGCTCTATAAACATGTTGACAGCAAAGTTGTGTGCACATTCCTTTGAGAAAAGGCTTTGGCCTGTTTGTCTACACTAATAATTTATTATCTCAATTTTCCCTGGTCACTAAGATCTTGCATCAGCTGGTGGTCACCGTTTCATAAAAACATAGAAAAATAGAAATTAGGTGCAGGAGTAGGCCATTCGGCCCTTCGAGCCTGCACCGCCATTCAATATGATCATGGCTGATCATCCAACTCAGTATCCCGTACCTGCCTTCTCTCCATACCCCCTGATCCCCTTAGCCACAAGGGCAACATCTAACTCCCTCTTAAATATAACCAATGAACTGGCCTCGACTACCCTCTGTGGCAGAGAGTTCCAGAGATTCACCACTCTCTGTGTGAAAAAGTTCTTCTCATCTCGGTTTTAAAGGATTTCCCCCTTATCCTTAAGCTGTGACCCCTTGTCCTGGACTTCCCAAACATCGGGAACAATCTTCCTGCATCTAGCCTGTCCAACCCCTTAAGAATTTGGTATGTTTCTATAAGAGCCCCTCTCAATCTCCTAAATTCTAGAGAGTATTAACCAAGTCTATCCAGTCTTTCTTCGTAAGACAGTCCTGACATCCCAGGAATCAGTCTGGTGAACCTTCTCTGCACTCCCTCTATGGCAATAATATCCTTCCCTACCCTAACACTGCCCTTCTTTCCTTTCTGATGTTTTTAATCAAAATTCAGTGAAAGCATTTTGTGTCCTTTATCTACAATTTGCTTTTAAAAAGCAGAATCTGTTTGCACATGTGTGTGGTTGACATCTACATCTCTACGCACCTCAGCCCTGTGCCATGTCTGACATGTTAGTTCCTTCGGATGAGTGAACTCTGCCCCATCTCTCCCGCTGAACAAATTCACACTTGCCCTCACTACGACTGTGCCATCGTCCTGCATACCTGTCCTCACCACGACTGCCATCGTCCTCCATACCTGTCCTTCCTGGCTTTCATTGCATACTTCAGTCCTATGCGAATCATGTTGGAGCTAACTTGGGCACTGAAGTTGCTTTGTTAGTGGACATAGTGTTTTTTGCAGTGCAGATAAACTGACCAGCAGGGCAGTAAATAATGTGAATTAACTGCCTTGTATCTTGTTGCACAGGTTCAACGGCGTTCCCCTACAATCCACTGACAATACGTATGATGAATGTAGCACCGACGTCCATCGCATGTGCTCCACCGACCATGGGCCAAGCGAGTTCACACCCTCCGCCCAGGACGTGGGAGCGTGAGCCCGCTCCCCTACTCTCCTCGCAGTACGAGACGCTGTCAGACAGCGATGACTGAACTCAGGGGTCTGGCTGAGCGTGCCGTCAGCGAGTATTTCAGGACTGCCCACCACAGACGAGAGACTCTCCTCAAGAGCCTAAGTCACTGACTAAAGAAGTAAAAGCATTTGTTCACAGGCAAATGCAAAGCAGTATCCAGTTCTTTTGAGCAGATGTAGGTTGGAAAGTCTGATCGGAAGCTTTGTGTAGAGTTCACAGTGAAAGACTTTATCTGCTTTCCATTTGTTTGTTTAAAAAAAACTCTTGAAATCATTCTAGTGTATTATAGAATTCTTTCCCAAAGTATCATGCTTCAATCTTACATTTTAAAGATTCTTAAAACAGCGAATTGAGTGCAGAATGTGCATCAGTGAGGTGAACCCAAAGGACTGGTGTTCTATATTCAATGTAAATTAAGTTTCATTTTGTCTTTAATTATTTAGCGGCACTGCTGAGATATTAATGCATGGATGTATTATGATTCATTGTGAACTGAGATGTGAAGGGAGTATGTACCCTGGTGTCAGCGGGCTCAGGAAGCAGCCTGACCCTGTAACTACACAATGTTAACCCAAAGGGAACATCTTGTATCTCCACCTCATAATTGGCACCTCTTTTCTGCCCCACCCCTTGCGAAACAGAATAGTTTTAAAGTCCGAGAAATACAAACAGGTCTTAAAGAAGTTCCAGAAGTTAAGCTTTTGTTTTTCTTGCGGGGAATGGGAGAGGGCAGGCGGTTTCCTCGAGAAGTTCAATGTTTGGCCTGAAGCTGGATATTCAACAGTCAGTCTTGTGTTGTCCCGCCTGACGGAGCCCTATGACACCCCGCGTCTGTGGAAGCCGGATGCTTGGGTCACGCTTCAAATACAGCTCCTGGTCTGCAGTCTCTTTCCGTCAGGATCTCGAACGATTGTGGCAATTGTCTGCACGTATTTGATTCCCACACTTGGAGAAGCTGCAGAGTTGGAGGGAGACTCAGCATGGACAGCTCAGAATGGTGGTGAAGAATCCTAAACATTGCGTGACTGTGCTGCCTGGCGGGTGATTGCTGGGCGCAAGTGTTAAAGTGGCGGGCGATTGCTGGGCGCAAGTGTTAAAGTGGCGGGCTTCAGCTTTACCCTTTGAGCGTTGGATGAGAAGTTTGCAACTTTGGAAATGCATGTTTTTCTCCTGACGGGGTACCCCGCAAATGTTTTTAATGCTGACTACACGATTGACATCGAAACAACTCCACTAATGAGTTCTTTATCTGGATTTGGTCACATTATTTTCTGTGTTCAGGACTGTCACAACTTTCAAAGCACGACACCTGACTTGGGTTGAATTCTGATCATTATTTTAACCACACTGTTGCGACTGAAGCCTCCCTCCCCTGCCGCTCCAGGCTAACCTCTGCCTTTTAAAGTAACTCACCATTACAAACCCGGTCACATCCATGTAAATGTTTATTTCCCAAATAAAGACGACATCTGATTTCAGTCTTTTCATTTGGATTTTTTATTGTCACGCCAAAAAAATATATATATTCCTTTACAGAAGTTGGGGGATGTTCGGGTCTCCGGGACGCGTTGCAACGAGGTGCCCCGGGCCAGTGGTGGCGTAAAGGCTCCTGGCAAATGTAGTTCCATACAGTCCCAACGGCGGGGTCTGGGCATGTGGCGCAAAGGCCACAGGGAAATGTAGTTCCATAATCCCAGCCTGCGGCAGGTCTGGAGATGGCGCAAAGGTCGCTGGAGATGGCGCGAAGGTCGCTGGGAGATGTAGTTATAAGCGGCCTGGGCAGATGCTGCACGGAGATGTGATTCGTGGAGGCGGCGCATAGGCCTCAGGCTGATGTATTGTCCGCTCCCCCCCCCGTCTCAGCGTACGGTGAGTGGCGGCGGGGTGGCCCTCTCCCCCTGCTCCCCGCTGCCGCCAGTCCCGGGCGAACCCTAAGGCCCTCGCGGAGGCGGAGGCGACGCCGGGTCACAGGCCAGACGTGGTTATGTAGGAAGGAACTGCAGATGCTGGTTTACACCGAAGGTAGACAAAATGCTGGAGTAACTCGGCGGGAAGGCAGCATCTGTGGAGCGAATCTGCGGAATTGTTTGTCACATAAGGCTGTGGAGGCCAATTCGATGGAAATATTTAAAGCAGAGATAGATTCTGGATTAGTGTGGATGTCACGGGTTATGGAGAGAAGGCAAGAGAAGGGTTAGGAGGGAGAGATAGATCAGCCATGGTGTAGACTTGATGGGCAGAATGGCCAAATTCTACTGTCACTTATGACCCGAAACATCACCTATCTCCTCCCTCTAAAGATGCCGCCTGTCCCGCTGAGTTACTCCAGCATTTTGTGTTGTCTCCCTTCTCAGTTGGATTGCCCTAAGGATCCTGCCAGCTCAGACAACCATCCAAACTGTGGCAACCGTGAACATAGGTGGCTACCAGGGTCAGCTCAGCATTGACGTATTGTAAAATAATCCTGGCACCTCAAGCTTGCTCCACTATTTAGTAATGTCAAAGTATGGAGTTGTACAGCATAGAAGCAGGCTATGTCCATTCATACATTCATAACTAGGAACAGAATAAGGCCATTCGGCCCATCAAGTCTACTCTGCCATTTAATCATGGCTGATCTATCTCTCCCACTCAACCCCCTTCTCCTGCCTTCTCCCCATAACCCCTGACACCCGTACCAATCAAGAATCTATCAATCTCCACCTTAAAAATATATATTGACTTGGCCTACACAGCCTTCTGTTGCAATGAATTCCACAGTTTCACCACCCTCTGACTAAAGAAATTCCTCCTCATCTCCTTTCTTAAGTAGCATCCTTTTACTCTAGTCCTAGACTCTCCCACAAGTGGAAGCATCCTCTCCACATCCACACTAACCAAGCATCATGCTTGTACAAACTAATCCCACTTGCAGATAGCAACCAAAACTGCACATAGTACTCTGAGAGTTGATGGAAATTTAGGGAGCATTACGTTAAAAAAAGTTTAAAGGAAATTTATGAGGCATTATGTTTACATACAGAATGGTAGGTACCTGGAACGTACTACCAGAAAGGTAGCAAAGGCTGATGAGATGGAGCCATTTAAGAGGCGTTCAGACAGACATGAACAGACAGGAGGGATGCAGACCATCTACAGATGGGACTAGTTTAGGTTGGCATGTTTGGCGCAGGTACGGTGGGCAGGTGCTATAGACCTGCACGGGAAGGTAGATGCTCCCGCCCCCACGAGTCTCGGGCAGATGGGGCTCATCAGCCTGTGAAGGCAGTCCATCTAGGAGAGGGAAAACTCTGATTTAAAACCTTCACTGCCTTGTGGCCATATCCAGTCATGGAAAATGCTTCAGGAGTAAACCTTAAGAAAATCCGTAGTCGGAGCCCCTAAGGAAGTTCATAGTTCTCTACAACTTCGCTCGGCAGCTCCTGCGATAGTGCTGGTGCCAAACTGTAACGGCCCTGCTGTTCATTTGGATCGATCAGCGACGTGGAGAGGGGGAACGTGCTGCATGGGCAACAGCCTGTCCTCCATATGACATTGCCCAGTCTTTCATCCGACCAGGATGCATCACCCATGGCCAGTTATGACCGAGGGGGACCTACTATTAGGTGGGGCGAATGGCCTGTTCCTGTACTGGGTGTTCTAAAATGGGATTTGTGTGAATGGAAATTGGATGATCAGTGATCCAAAGGACTTGGTTCCATCTTCTGTGGTCAGTATCTATTTCTGGTTCAATCTAAACCAGTAGCTGATAAGTGAAATATTTTTTTTAAAGTTTGAGTTCAGGGCCACCATGATCTGCTATGGATGAAAGGCCAATATGGCAAGTTCAGGGAACTGATCCTCCTTGCACCAGGCCCCCTCCCCTTTCTTGTGGGGATCACACTTTGTATAATTTCCTGAATCCTTCACACCTCCCCACCCACAGCTCACTGTCTTCTGGTGCTTTCCCCAGCAACTGTAGGTCAAACACTTGTCCTACACCGGGTACATACAGTGCCCTCCATAATGTTTGGGACAAAGACCCATCATTTATTTATTTGCCTCTGCACTCCACAATTTGAGATTTGTAAAATCACATATGGTTAAAGTGCACATTGTCAGATTTTAATAAAGGCCATTTTTATACATTTTGGTTTCACCATCTAGAAATTGCAGCAGTGTTAATACATAGTCCCCCCATTTCAGGGCACCATCATGTTTGGGACACAGCACTGCCATGTAAATGAAAGTTTCGTATTTTGTTGCATATCCTTTGCATGCAATAACTGCTTGAAGTCTGCGATTCATGGACATCACCAGATGCTGGGTGGCTGGGTGATGCTCTGCCAGGCCTGTATTGCAGCCATCTTGAGCTTATGCTTGTTCTGGGGGCTAGTCCCCTTCAGTTTTCACATAAGTATATAAAAGGCATGCTCAATTGGGTTCAGATCGGGTGATTGACTTGGCCACTTAAGAATTGACAATTTTTTAGCTTTGAAAAACTCCTTTGTTGCTTTAGCAGTATGTTTGGGATCATTCTCTTGCTGTAGAATAAACCGCTGGCCAATGAGTTTTGAGCCATTAGTTTGAACTTGAGCAGATAGGATGTGCCTATACACTTCAGAATTCATTATGCTACTACCATCAGCAGTTGTATCATCAATGAAGGTAAGTGCGCCAGTACCTTCAGCAGCCATACATGCCCAGGCCAAAACACCCCCACCACCGTGTTTCACAGATGAGCTGGTATGCTTTGGATCTTGGACAGTTCCTTCTCTCCTCCATACATTGCTCTTGCCATCACCCTGATGTGTTAATCTTCATCTCATCTGTCCACAAGACCTTTTTTTCAGAACTGTGGTTGCTCATTTAAGTACTTCTTGGTGAACTGTAACCTGGCCATCCTATTTTTGCAGCCCACAAAGACTCGGGTTCAATCCTGACCAAGGGTGCTGTCTGTACGGAGTTTGTACATTCTCCCTGTAACCTTTTGGGTTTTCTCCGGGTGCCCCAGTTTCCACACTCCAAAGACGTACAGGTTTTGTAGGTTAATTGGATTTGGTAAGATTGTAAATCGTCCTTAGTGTGTGTAGGACAGTGTTAGTGTACATGGTGATCGCTCGTTGGCGTGGACTCGGTGGAATGAAGGGCCTATTTCGGCCCTGTATCTCTAAAATCTAAAGTCTACCCACCCCAACCATTGTTGATGTTGATGGATGTGTTTGCTGATTCCCTTGGCAGAGCCTGAAGAGAAGATGGCCCTTTCATTAGGCATCCTGCCCGCGGTGATGGCAGAGCTACTGAACAAAGTCCAGCAAGTTCACCAGCAGTCGTCGCAATGTGAGTGAGTGAGTGCGTGAAACGAGTGAGACGTCCGGACTATTGTCCAAAAATGGGCAGGTCAGTTCCTGTTCTGACATCAGAGATGTAATGCTGAGGCTCTATAAGCCGCTGGTCAGGCTTTGTTTGCAGTACCATGCCCAAGCAGCTGCTGCTCGCCTGCAGTCCGTCTGTCTTTTCCTTTGTTTTTGTTTTTTTTTGTCTTTTTGGACGTGTGTTTTAGTTGTGTATGTGTGGGGGGCGGGGGTAACTTGTTTTAAGTCTCTTCCTTCGGGGAGATGTGATCTTTTCTTTGTCATATCTCTGTCTCCGTCTGCGCTGGGGCCTAATCGCGGAGCTGGTGGCCTCCAACTGGGACCGACCTCGAGGCTCCGGAAGCAGAGCCAGGACTCACTATCGCGAAGCTGGCCGACTTCGGGGCTGTGGTGGCGCTGCTGCGACAGCTCGACTTCGGGGCCTTGGAGGCTTGGGCCGCGGGCCCAGTGGACGACAACATCGGGAGCTCGCAGGTCCCAGGTTGGTGACCGATTCTCAGGAGCTCCCGCAACAACAGCTTCATCCGCTGGACTGGAGGGTGGCAGTTTCGTCCGCCCCAGACCGCGGAGTTTGAATCAGCCCGTTTGGGGAGCTGGGATTCGGCCGTGGAACTTACCATCACCCGGCGGGGGGCTCAACATCGAAAGCCTGGATTGCCTCAATGCAGAGGGAGAACAAGAAAGGGAGAGACAAGGACTTTAAGACTTTTGCCTTCCATCACAGTGAGGACGTGCCAGCTAGACTCGCTGTGGTGAATGTTAAACTGTGTTCATTGTGTGTTCTGTTATTTTATTCTCTGTCATGACTGCAAGGCACGTAATTTCGTTCAAACCAAAAGTTTGAATGACAATAAAGGATACATTGTACTTTATACTTTACGAGCAAATTTGGGCCCTATATCTGAGGAAGGATGTGCTGGCTCTGGACAGGGTCCAGAGCAGGTTTACGAGAATGATCCCAGGAATGAGTAGGTTAGCATATGATGAGCGTTTGAGAGCACTGGGCCTCCACTTGCTGGAGTTTAGAAGGTTGAGGGGGAACCTCATTGAAACCTACAGAGTAATGAAAGGCATAGATAGAGTGGATGTGGAGAGGATGTTTCCACTGGTGGGAGAGTCTATGACCAGAGGTCATAGTCTCAAAATTAAAGGGCACTCTTAGAACGGAGGTGAGGAGGAACTTCATTACATAGAAACATAGAAATTAGGTGCAGGAGTAGGCCATTCGGCCCTTCGAGCCTGCACCGCCATTCAATATGATCATGGCTGATCATCCAACTCAGTATCCCGTGCCTGCCTTCTCTCCATACCCCCTGATCCCCTTAGCCTCAAGGGCCACATCTAACTCCCTCTTAAATATAGCCAATGAACTGGCCTCAACTACCCTCTGTGGCAGAGAGTTCCAGAGATTCACCACTCTCTGTGTGAAAAAAGTTCTTCTCATCTCGGTTTTAAAGGATTTCCCCCTTATCCTTAAGCTGTGACCCCTTGTCCTGGACTTCGCCAACATCGGGAACAATCTTCCTGCATCTAGCCTTTCCAACCTCTTAAGAATTTTGTAAGTTTCTGTAAGATCCCCTCTCAATCTCCTAAATTCTAGAGAGTATAAACCAAGTCTATCCAGTCTTTCTTCATAAGACAGTCCTGACATCCCAGGAATCAGTCTGGTGAACCTTCTCTGCACTCCCTCCATGGCAATAATGTCCTTCCTCAGATTTGGAGACCAAAACTGTACGCAATACTCCAGGTGTGGTCTCACTAAGACCCTGTACAACTGCAGTAGAACCTCCCTGCTCCTATACTCAAATCCTTTTGCAATGAAAGCTAACATACCATTCGCTTTCTTTACTGCCTGCTGCACCTGCATGCCTACCTTCAATGACTGGTGTACCATGACACCCAGGTCTCGCTGCATCTCCCCCTTTCCCAATCGGCCACCATTTAGAAAATAGTCTGCTTTCCCGTTTTTGCCACCAAAATGGATAACCTCACATTTATCCACATTATACTGCATCTGCCAAACATTTGCCCACTCACCCAGCCTATCCAAGTCACCTTGCAGTCTCCTAGCATCCTCCTCACAGCTAACACTGACCCCCAGCTTAGTGTCATCCGCAAACTTGGAGATATTGCCTTCAATTCCCTCATCCAGATCATTAATATATATTGTAAATAGCTGGGGTCCCAGTACTGAGCCTTGCGGTACCCCCACTAGTCACTGCCTGCCATTGTGAAAAGGACCCGTTTACTCCTACTCTTTGCTTCCTGTTTGCCCGGCAGTTCTCTATCCACATCAATACTGAACCCCCAATGCCGTGTGCTTTAAGTTTGTATACTAATCTCTTATGTGGGACCTTGTCAAAAGCCTTTTGGAAGTCCAGATACACCACATCCACTGGTTCTCCCCTATCCACGCTACTAGTTACATCCTCGAAAAATTCTATAAGATTCGTCAGACATGATTTACCTTTCGTAAATCCATGCTGACTTTGTCCAATGATTTCACCACTTTCCAAATGTGCTGCTATCCCATCTTTAATAACTGATTCTAGCAGATTCCCCACTACCGATGTTAGACTAACTGGTCTGTAATTCCCCGTTTTCTCTCTCCCTCCCTTCTTAAAAAGTGGGGTTACGTTTGTTACCCGCCAATCCTCTGGAACTACTCCAGAATCTAAAGAGTTTTGAAAGATTATTACTAAAGCATCCACTATTTCTGGAGCTACTTCCTTAAGTACTCTGGGATGCAGCCTATCTGGCCGTGGGGATTTATCGGCCTTTAATCCATTCAATTTACCCAAGACCACTTCCCGACTAACCTGGATTTCACTCAATTCCTCCAACTCCTTTGACCCACGGGCCCCTGCTATTTCCGGCAGATTATTTATGTCTTCATTTGTGAAGATGGAACCAAAGTAGTTATTCAATTGGTCCGCCATATCCTTGTTCCCCATGATCAACTCACCTGTTTCTGACTGCAAGGGACCTACATTTGTTTTAACTAATCTCTTTGTTTTCACATATCTATAAAAACGTTTGCAGTCAGTTTTTATGTTCCCTGCCAGTTTTCTTTCATAATACATTTTACCCTTCCTAATTAAGCCCTTCGTCGTCCTCTGCTGGTCTCTGAATTTCTCCCAGTCCTCCGGTATGCTGCTTTTTCTGGCTAATTTGTACGCATCATCCTTCGCTTTGATACTATCCCTGATTTCCCTTGTTATCCACGGATGTACTGCCTTCCCTGATTTATTCTTTTGCCCAACTGGGATGAACAATTTTTGTAGTTCATCCATGCAGTCTTTAAATGTCTTCCATTGCATATCCACCGTCAACCCTTTTAGAATTAATTGCCAGTCAATCTTGGCCAATTCACGTCTCATACCCTCAAAGTTACCTTTCTTTAAGTTCAGAACCATTGTTTCTGAATTAACAATGTCACTCTCCATCCTAATGAAGAACTCAACCATATTATGGTCACTCTTGCCCAAGGGGGCACGTACAACAAGATTGCTAACTAACCCTTCCTCATTACTCAATACCCAGTCTAAAATAGCCTGCTCTCTTGTTGGTTCCTCTACATGTTGATTTAGATAACTATCCCGCATACATTCCAAGAAATCCTCTTCCTCAGCTCCCCTGCCAATTTGATTCACCCAATCTATATGTAGATTGAAGTCGCCCATTATAACTGTTTTGCCTTTGTCGCACGCATTTCTAATTTCCTGTTTGATACCATCTCCAACTTCACTACTACTGTTAGGTGGCCTGTACACAACACCCACCAGCGTTTTCTGCCCCTTAGTGTTTTGCAGCTCTACCCATATCGATTCCACATCCTCCAAACTAATGTCCTTCCTTTCCATTGCATTAATCTCCTCTCTAACCAGCAATGCCACCCCACCTCCTTTTCCTTTCTCTCTATCCGTCCTGA
The DNA here is from genome assembly GCF_028641065.1 of Leucoraja erinaceus. NCBI lineage: Eukaryota > Metazoa > Chordata > Chondrichthyes > Rajiformes > Rajidae > Leucoraja > Leucoraja erinaceus. The sequence continues at coordinate 1,901,158 of NC_073404.1, read as the reverse complement.
ATATTGAATATCCCTGGATGTTCAGCTCCCAGCCTTGGTCACCCTGGAGCCATGTCTCCGTGATCCCAACTATATCATAGTCATTAATAGCTATCTGCACATTCAACTCATCCACCTTATTACGAATGCTCCTTGCATTGAGACACAAAGCCTTCAGGCTTGTTTTTACAACACTCTTACCCCTTATACAATTATGTTGAAAAGTGGCCCTTTTTGATTTTTACCCGGGTTTTGTCTGCCTGCCACTTTTACTTTTCACCTTGCTACCTATTGCTTCTACCCTCATTTTACACCCCTCGGTCTCTACGCTCACACATTTAAGAAACCCTTTCCCTTTAACTCCATCATCCACTATCCCATTCGACACCCCACCCCCCTTATTCAGTTTAAAGCCACCCGTGTAGCAGTGGCAAACCTGCCTGCCAGAATGCTGGTCCCACACCTGTTAAGATGCAATCCGTCCCTTTTGTACAGTTCCCCCTTACCCCAAAACAGATCCCAGTGATCTAAGAATCTAAATCCCTGCCCCGAGCACCAGTTCCTCAACCACACGTTCAGGTCCCGTATCTCCCTGTTCCTGCTCTCGCCAGCACGGGGAACTGGAAGCAAACCGGAGATAACAACCCTGGAGGTCCTGCTTTTCAACATTTTTCCGTGCTCTCTAAAGTCACGCTGCAGAATATTCATCCCCTTCTTTCCGACATCGTTTGTGCCGATATGCACTACCACTTCCGGATGTTCACCTTCGCCCTTGAGGATTTTCTGCACTCTGTCCATGACATCCTGGATCCTGGCACCGGGAAGGCAGCACACCATCCTCGTCAGTAGTTAATCTGTGGAACTTATTGCCACAGAGGGCTGTGGAGGCCAAGTCAGTGGATATTTTTGAGGCAGAGAGAGACAAATTCTTGATTAGAACAGGTGTCAAACTTTGTGCCTTCCACCACAGTGAAGAATGCTGTGGTGGATATTTGTGTTACATTTTTATTGTGTATTATGTGTTCTTTTTTATTTATTGTACTGCTGGCAAATTCATTTCACTGCCCTTTATTGTGTATGTGATGAATAAATCTGATTGATTGATTGAGACATCCACCATCCCAGAACGAGTAGGTTAACCGATGATGAACATTTGTCGGAACTGGGCCTGTACTCGCTGGAGTTTAGAAGAATGAGGGGGGACCTCATTCACACTTACAGAATAGTGAAAGGGTTGGATAGAGTGGATGTGGAGAGGATGTTTCCATTAGTAGGCACCTCAGAATTAAAGGATTCAAGAAGGAACTGCAGGTGCTGGAGGATGGAAGGTACACAAAATTGCTGGAGAAACTCAGCGGGTGCAGCAGCATCTATGGAGCGAAGAAAATAGGCGACGTTTCGGGCCGAAACCCTTCTTCAGACTGATGGGGGGTGGGAGGGGAGAAGGAAGGAAAAAGGGGAGGAGGAGGAGCCCGAGCCCGAGGGCGGGGGGATGGGAGGAGACAGCTTGAGGGTTAAGGAAGGGGAGGAGACAGCAGGGGCTATTTTGGAAGGGGAGGAGCTGTCTCGCAGCTTATTTCCCAGAGTAGGGAATTCTAAAACTAGAGGGCATTGGCTTAAGTAGAGAGATTTAAGAGGGACCTCAGGGTAAACATTTTAATTTAGAGGGCAGTCCGTATCTGGCATGAGCTGCCAGAATAAGCTGCAGAAGGAGGTACACATACAATTTGTTAAAGAACATCAGACAGATGTATGAATTGGAAGGGTTTAGAGGACTATGGGCCAAATGCCCAGAATGCCAACTTAGTCGGCATAAACAACATAAGAACAGGCTCTTCAGCCCACAAAGTCTGTGCCAAGCATGATGCCAAGAACATCACTGATCTACCAGCACATAATGCAAATATCCCATTCCTAGCATATCCATGTACCTATCTAAAAGTTTTTTAAGTACCACTAATGTATCTGTTTCAACCACCAACCTGGCAGCGCGTTCCAGACTCATCACCTAATGTGTAAAAAAAATTGCCGCTCACATCTTTAAGTTAGTAACTTCCCGCAAGGGCCAGCCTCTCCCTAATTCAAAATAATCTTTGAGTTGTGATCACTCTCCACAAACTGCTCTTCTACTGAAACACCAGTCACTTGGCCAGCCTCATTTCCCAACACTAGGTCCAGTATGTTCCCTTCGCGGCTTAGACTATCTACATCATTTTAAGAAACCCTCCGAATGCACCTGACAAAGTCTGCCACGACTGCATCTTTGTTGGGCTAAAGGGCCTGTTTCCATGCTGTGTAGCTATGTGACGCTGACCAGAAGGTGGTAGGAGCATGGGGCTTTGTTGCCTAATTTAAGCCAACATTTTGCAGTCGTCATCTCGGTGGAAGGCAGCACAAACGTCCCAAAGATCACAAGGTTAGGAGAGAGAAACATGCCTCCCATGAGAGAGCTTGCGACAAACTATTGGAACAACTGATGGAACTAAAAGCAGACGAGTTGCCAGGACCCATTGGTCTGCATTCAGCCCTTTAAAGGAAGTGGCTGCAGGGACAGCAGTGATGTTTAGTTTAGTTTAGAGATACAACACTGAAACAGGCTCTTCATCCCACTGAGTCTGCGATCCCTGCACACTACCACTATCCTACACTACGGACAATTTACAATTTTGCCAAAGCCAATTAGCCTACAAACCTGTACTCCTTTGGAGTGTGGGAGGAAACCAGAACACCCGGGGAAAACCCACGTGATCACAGAGAGAACGTGCAAACTCCATACAGACAGCACCCGGAGTCAGGATTGAACCCAGATCTTTGCCGCTGTAAAGCAGCAACTCTACCGATGTGCCATTATGCTGACTCATCCATCCTTAATGCCCACGTGGGGCTCGTGCCACCTGCATGGAGTTTGTTAAAGAAGTTAAATTGAGACCCAGTTATGTCTTTAGGCTGCTACCTCACTGCACCAGAGAGCCGACTTGATCGTTAAACTGTGGAGTTTGCACGTTCTCTCCTAGGCTGCGTGGGTTACACCCCGGGTGCTCGCTTCCCCTCACACAGTCCGTGATGTTTGGTTGAACAGACCACAATGGTTCAATGGTGCTTTATTTAAGTGCACAGTGAAATTTACACATGTGGGCACTGCCATGTTTTGGCGCCATTTCCAAAGTCCTCTCTGCCCGAACGCTCGGTCTACTGGAGTGGCTCCAGATCTCAGGCTTCCTGCAGGGCCTCCATCTGTCACATTCGACCTGATCGGCCCACGAACCAACATCCCTCTCCTCGCCTGGCCATCTTTGTGTCTCAGCGGTGCCTCCTGCAGCCGACCTTGAAGGTGCTGGAGACATTACCCCGGCTCACCCCCCTACCGGCCCTTGCTCCTCACGACCCACCTCTCCAGCGGCCCCCTCCCGGTACCAAGGTCTGCCGAATTGAAATAACCGCCGGTAAGTCCTGGGCAATAGTGCTGCTCTCAAATTCAAACTACAACCAATTACTGCATCCCTGCAAGCCCCCCCCCCCCCCCCCCCCCTTTGGGAACAAAGCGCTATCAGCCACAGACTGGGGCGTAAAGCCACACACAGCGCTGGGCTTGTACACTCTGGAATTTCGAAGCATGAGAGGGGATCTTATTGAAACATAAAAGATTATTAAGGGTTTGGACACGCTAGAGGCAGGAAACATGTTTCCGATGTTGGGCGAGTCCAGAACCAGGGGCCTCCGTTTAAGAATAAGGGGTAGGCCGTTTAGAACGGAGATGAGGAAAATAATTCTCACACAGAGGGTTGTGAATCTGTGGAATTCTCTGCCTCGGAAGACAGTGGAGGCCAATTCTCTGGATGCTTTCGAGAGAGTTAGATAGAGCTCTTAAAGATAGCGGAGTCACGGGATATGGGGAGAAGGCAGGAACGGGGTACTGATTGTGGATGATCAGCCATAATCACAGTGAATGGCGGTGCTGGCTCGAAGGGCCGAATGACCTACTCCTGCACCTATTGTTTATTGTTTATTGTCTGTTGTCTACAGACTTGGCAGGTAAAGGTAATACTGCACTGCCGGTTTAGCGAGCAAAGGTTTAAACAGAGCGCTGTCAGCTTAGTGCGTGGGAATTTAAACAAAGAGCTGTCGGCCGCAGCACTGTGGGCTTTAAACATAGTTCTACCGTACACAGCACTGTGGGCTTTAAACAAAGTGCTACTGGCCGCAACGCTATGGGTCACAGACTGTTTGGGCAAAATCCTCGCCTAACATACTACCGTCTGGTTATCGTCATATCCGGCCCGCAGGCGTTACCTCGTTACATCCGGTTCGCAGCCTGTAGTAAAATCCACACGGTCGTGATGCCAATCACACATACAACACAGTAATATTATGGCCAATGAGATTGTCCCGATGGTCAGTACCCAGTGCACCTATGTTGACCACATTCCTCCCGAGGGATTGTAGTCGTGGTACTGTTCTCCGACCCTTCGAATCTTCTCCACGGCTTCATGGGTATGGTCAGCGAGGTTGGTGACGTTCTCTTTTACCCCACTCAGGGTCAACCCAGTCACCGAGTCTGCATGACCACACATGGTACAAATTATTTTGTCGGAGGTCCCAAACCTCAATGCCATCATCAATACCACAATCTGATCGCTTGTGTCGTTAAACGTTGCTGCCAGTGCTTGGCACGTGTTTTGAAACATATGGATTGCAGCCGTCTTCCGAATGTTCCATAGTTTCACTGTTTCATCGTCGCTTCCTGTACTTAAAACACAAAAAGCTGGAGTAACTCAGCGGGTCAGGCAACTGTGGTCCCTGTTGGGCTGGATAACATGAATACACAAAGGATGTGTGACCTTTAAGTCTTTTGATTCTTTCACCAGTTTCACTGTCACACACCGCTACTGTTGATGCTGTAAAAAGCATGCTGCCATCTGTGTTATAATGCAATTCCATCACTGCTCCACTGTGGCCTTCCAATGTAGCATAATTATCGCAGTCGCCATATACATTCCAAAGCATTACCAGTCAATCAAATCCTGTAGTTGCCTGTGTTGATCCATTCCGGTGAAATTTACAACAATAAACTTCTCCCTCATGACCCTGCTGCGGGCTCTCCTTCACCGAGGGCAGCAGCTTGTTGCGAGGGTGCTTGGCCTGCACCAGCGTCATCTCGTTTGCTGTTTCGTTTTGCCCAACATTTTCTATTCTATTCGTCAGATCCTGCCGACTACGCCAATTGTTACAAGGGAACAGGTTCAAGGATCTGACTAGTAAAACAGAAAAAGGCTCACTTGTCTAGTTACAAATCAGTTTTATTGATGAGAGAACAAAAACATGGTATGTGCGGGCTCCGTTTTACAGCTCACTCTCTCTATCCCTCTCTTTCTCCCTCTCCCTCCTCCCCCCTCTCCCTCGTAGTCCATGGGAATTTAAAGTCTGCAGCGCTATGGCCTTTAAATATAGCGCTACTGGCCGCACTGCTGTGGGCTTTAAACATAGGGCCTATGGCCACAGTACTATGGGTCACACACTGTATGGGCAACATTCTTGTATAACAGGGAGTAGTTTAGATATCTGCTTAATGATGGGCCATGTACTCTATGAGCTAAAGGGCCTGTTTCCATCCTGGTTCTATCAATGATTCTGGGATAAGATAATGTTTTTGATTGGTTGATTCAAGTTCTGTGTACAAATTTGTCATTTCTGAATATTAATGCTTCATTACATTGGTGCTAAAGGCTGGGAACATTTCTGCTCTGATCATTGATGAGTTCTCATATCTTGTGTCTTTCAGTGACGGATGAACTGCTTCTAATGTGAGTACTATTGCTAACATTTCTATCCACCATTTGCTGCTGAAACTCAGACGTAGCCTTGTCAGATCCTGACATTGGATTTGGATCGCATGCTGTAATTGTAATGGTTCAACTCTCAATATCCATGGTTCCCTGAAAGTCGCGACACAAATCTTTGGGATGATGAAGCATACATGTGGCTTCCCAATCTAACACTAAAGTGAAAGGCACAAAATGGGAGTAACTCAGCGGATCAGGCAGCATCACTGGAGAAAAGGAATGGGTGATGTTTCGGGTTGAGCCCTTTTTTCAGACGGGTCCGAAGAAGTGTCTCGACCTGAAGCGTTGCCTATTCTTTTTCTCGAGAGATGCTGCTTGTCCCGCTTATTTAACCCAGCATTTTTTGTCTATCTTCAGTGTATACCAGCATCTGCAGTTCCTTCCTACACACTGAAGTAATATGTTGCCATTCAGTTTGAGGCGGAAGACTTAACATCCATGGAGAGACACCTTGAACCTCGCAGGTCCCTTGCACCTCCTCTAACCTCATTTACTGCATCTCCGATGTTCACAATGTGGCAACACCAAGGATAGATTCGCCGACCATTTAACCGACAATCATACTTGGTCCGCCAAGGCCCACCAGATTTCCCAGTTGCTAACCATTTTAACTCCCCTTTCCATTCCCATACAAAACTCTATGTCCTGGGCCACCTCCATTGCCAGAGTGACGCCACATACAAACTGGAGGAACAGCACCTCATATACCACTTGGGTAGCTTACAATCCAATAGTATGAACATTGAATTCTCCAATTTGAGGTAATTAACCTAAATTCCGACCCCCATTTTTCCCTGCACCCCACCTGGATTCCCACCCATTTCTCCCCTTCCCTCTCCCCTATCCCCTTATCTCACTTTTCATCACTGGCCATTGTCCACCCATATGACAATCAACCCCTCCCCTCCCTGTACCCACCTATCACTTGCCAGGCTTGGCCCAGCTTTCCTCCCCCCTAAGACAATCAGTCTGAAGAAGAGTCCCGACCCAAAACGTCACATATCCACGTTCTTCAGAGATGCTGCCTGACCTACTAAGTTCCTCCAGCACTTTTTCTTTCCTTGACTTAACATTCATCCTAGTTATACTGCACACCTTGAGTTTAGTTTATTATAGATACAGTGTGGAAACATACCCTTTGGTCCACTGAGTCGGCGCTGACCAGCGATCCCAGTACACTAGTTCTATCTTACACACTGGGGACAATTTACAGAAGCCAATTACAACCCGGCACATCTTTGGAATGTGGCATAAAACTGGAGCACCCAGAGAAAACCCACACGGTCACAGGGAGAACATACAAACTCCATACAGACAGCACCCATAATCAGGATCAAACCCAGGTCTCTGGCGCTGAAAGGCAGCAACTCTACCGCTGTGTCACCGTGACGGCCTCTGTACTTTCTTTTAGTTGTAGGTCTTGTACATTCATCATTCACATTGCTCCACTCTTTTCTAATTGCCCATTCTGAGGTTATGACCTCTAGTCCTAGACTCTCCCACCGGTGGAAATATCCTCTCCACATCCAATCTACCCAGGCCTTTCACTATTCTGTACGTTTCAATGAGTGCCCCCCTCCTCATTCTTCCAAACTCCAGCGAATATAGGCTTGAATTGTCTCAAAGATGTTTCTTTTCCAGGCTGAAGTTTGTCTTTGGACCTCCCATCCTGCAGGCGTTGGAACTGGTGGATCAACGCTCAGTAACGTTTGTCGACTCTCCCAGTGGAAGATCACTCTACCAGGTCTGTTGCTTGGACATCTTTATATTGTTATAGAGTCATACAGCCCTTGGGCCCAATTTGCCCATGCTGACCAAGATGCCCAATCTTCACTAGCCCCACATGCCTGTATTTGGCTGTTACCTTCTAAACCTTTCCTATACATGTACCTGTGCAAATGTCCTCAACTACCTCCTCTGGCAGCTCCTTCCATGTACCCGCCATCCTCTGTGTGGAAAAAGTTGCCCCTCAGATTCCGATTAAACCTTTCCTCTCTCACCTTATACACATGCCCTCTGGTTCTTGATTTCCCTGCTGTGGGTAATAGACTGTGGACTCACCCTGTCTATTCCCCTCATCTTATGCACCTTTAAAAGATCACCCCTCAGCCTCCTGCGCTCCAAGAAATAAAGTCCTTGCTTGCCCTCTGGTAGTTTCTTTCCGGACATTGTGAAGCACTCATCCCGACCATCACACAAGTCAACCTCCCCTCCATTGACTCAATCTACACTTCACGCTGCTCGGCAAGGCCACCACCATAATCAAGAATCAAGAGTGTTTTATCGTCATATGTCCCTGTCAAGTCTTCTAATGTTTTTGTGCAGATTCCCCGCTTGAAAGGGATCTGATTCATCCACCCCGAAATGATGAACTGGATTTCACTCAATGACCAAACCACTTCTTTTCCATTTTTTTTTCTCCTTTTATTTTGGCAGATTCAGCAATTAATTGACAGTTTCACTTGATTTATTGCTTCAGCCATTACTTTGAAGGCATTTGGATGTTGTAGGTCTTAAGGTATTTAACAGTTTAGTCTTTTAGCAGGTGAAAAACTGGCTGCCAATCGGGTGCTGTAGATAATCAGTCCTGCATGCCTTCGCTGGCGATCGCGGCAGTTTTTAGGACAGTCTCTTAGATGATACTGTTCAAGTATTTAGCCGCAAGTCAACGTCCGTCTTGTTCCTCGCTTCCGGTGCGGTGTGCCCTTTATTAAACCCCCGGGCGGAACTCGGCTTATCTCCGCTTCTCTGTTCACGGTCGGGCTGACTCTGCTCCCGACCGGGCTTTCTCTGCTTTCTCCCCCCACCGGGTTGACTGTTCCCAGTTGGGCTGAAGACTCAGCCTCTGTCAGTGGCTCTCTGGACCTGTCCGTGGCCTACACGGTACTAGGCCCTCACCTGACGTCTGTGGCTGCTACTGGGGCTGGCAGTGGGCTACACGGCCCTCTTGTCGGTGGCTCTTCTGGACCTGTCCGTGGCCTTCATGGTACTAGGCCCCCACCCGACGTCTGTGGTTGCTGCTTGGGCTTGGCTGTGGGCTGCACAGCCCTGGATACATTCCAGGTAAGCTGACACTGTGCTTGGTGACCCTTACTGCCCCTGCTTGTTTTCCTAGCTCTTCCCTGACCTATTGCTTCCCGTTCCTACCTTTTTTCTTTTTGGCGCAATTCAAAACCATTTGGCTTGGTGCTGTTCCACTTGTTTCCAAATACTACTCCTATTTTTAACTTTTGTTTTCGATTCTTCTTGCTGGCTTCTTATCTTCTTATCTTCGTTCTTTTATCTTCGTCGCCAATTGTTGTGTATTCGGATGCTTTGAACAGTCTTGAATAAAGGCTCGGACACGGGAGGAATCATACAAGCTTCTTTACTGCAGGACGCCACCTTGTCTTTTTTGCTCCTGCGCACTTGCCCCAGACATCACAGGAATTACTTATCCTAATTATCCCATACCTAACACTCCTCCCCCTTTAACTTGGAGGCAGGTAATACCTTTCATTACAGTTTGACTTGACAGTCCTAGATAGAACAATGAAATACTTGCTGCAGCACAACAGAATATGGAATCATAATACACTGTAAACAATATAATAAACGATGACCAATAATAATCAATGGCCAATCTCACCCCGCACACTTCCGGGACAGTTTCTTTCCAGGTGTCATCAGCCAACTGAACCTCGCTATCTCCAACTAGAGAGCGGTCCTGACCTCCCATCTATCTCATTGAAGACCCTCAGACTATCTGAAATCAGATTTATTTTTGGACTTTATCTTGCACTAAATGTTATACCCTTTATCGTGTATCTGTACACTGTGGACGGCTTGATGGTAATCATGTATAGACTTTACACTGACTGGATAGCACGCAACAAAAAAGTTTTTCACTGTACACGTGACAATAATAAACTAAACTAAACTAAAAGGCTCAAGGCTGGTGCACATTGAGGCATTTTCTTGTTGTTTAGCTTTAATCAGCTGTCCATCTCTTCCGCCTGTGGCTGTGACGAATGTACTGTGCACTCAAGATTCAAGATTCAATTTATTTGTCATTTGGACCCCTTGAGGTCCAAACGAAATGACGTTTCTGCAGCCATACATTACAAGCAAATAGACCCAAGACACAACATAATTTACATAAACATCCATCACATTGCTGTGATGGAAGGCCAAAAAAACTTATCTCTCCACTGCACTCCCCCCCCCGATGTCAGAGTCAAAGTCAAAGCCCCCGGCTGGCGATGGCGATTGTCCCGCGGCCGTTAAACCCACGCCGGGTGATGCAAGGTCGCACACCGGATCTTGATGTTAGAGCTCCCGGCGTGCGCTCGCAGAATCCCGTGGCCATTCCAAGCCGCGCGGGGCGGTGCTGTAAGGCCCCGCTCCAGGAGCTCTTCAACCCCGTAACTCGGTCGGGAGAAGTCACCGTTGCGGGAGCCCTGAAAAGCGGTCTCCCTCCAGGGACCCGCGGGCTCCCGGTGCCGCCGTCCGCCAGACCCGCAGTTGCCACCTCCGAATCTCCGGAGGTCGGGCCACAGCAGCGCTCCACCACCGCTCCACCCGCTCTGGACTCGGCCAGCTCCGCGACGGTGAGGTGAGTCGTCGGCACCAGAGCCCCCGGTCTTCCTGTTGGAGGCCGCTCCTCGTTGAAGCCCCAACGACAATGGAGACCCGACAAGGAAAAGGTCGGGTCTCCCGTGCAGGGAGAGATTTAAAAGTTACCCCCTCCCTCCCTCCCACCCCCGCCCCCACACACACATACCCCAACAAAAAATAACAAAAACTACATAAAAACATAGACAAAAAATAATAAAAACGCAGACGGGCTGCAGAGGCCGCTGCTGACGAGAGTCGCGCCGCCTACCGATTTTTGTGAACCACTCGGTGACTGCTGTGCTTGCATGGCATGAGATGAGGTTCCGGGCAAGGCGTGTGTGGTCTGGCACTGCCAATGACGGCCCGTGCACCAAGTGTATGGTGAAGCCATTTCCACACCCGTGGCAAGGGTGCAACTGATGGGAGGTTTGGATCCAAGTCAACCCAGAACCTTGTTGCATGCTGTCCAGTCAGCGAGAAGACTATACATGATTACAATAAATAGTCATACAGCACGGAAACAGGCCCATCGGCTCCACTTGCCACACCGACCAACATACCCCGTCTACACTAGTCCCACCTGCCGGCGTTTGGCCCTTCACCCTCTAAACCTGACCTATCCATGAACCTGTCCAAATGTTTCTCAAACGTTGTGATAGTCCCTGCCTCAAGTACCTCCTCCAACAGCTTGTTGCATACACCCACCACCCTTTGTGTAAAAAAGTTACCCATCAGGTTCCTATTAAATCAATTGTGCTCTTTCCTGTTACGATCTGCAGGTTGTTGGAAGCTCTGGTCGGGTGTATCGTTGCTTCAGCTCCTGCCTCTACTGCTCCTGTGCAGCTTTCATGTACTCCGTCTTACGACGGAATGACCACATACTGGTAAGTGTTTAACGTCAACCGGCCAGAGTGAAACATAGACACAGAAACAGAGGAAATAGGTGCAGGAGTAGGCCATTCGGCCCTTCGGGCCAGCACCACCATTCAATATGATCATGGCTGATCATCCAAAATCAGTACCCCATTCCTGCTTTTTCCCCATATCCCTTGATTCCATTAGCTCTAAGAGTTATATCTAACACTCTCGAAAACATCCAGTGAATTGGCCTCCACTGCCTTCTGTGACAGAGAATTCCACAGATTCACAATTCTGGGTGAGAAAATGTTTCCTCATCTCCACCCTAAATGGCTTACCCCTTATTCTTTAACTGTGACCCCTGGTTCTGGACTCCCCCAACATCGGGAACATTTTTTCCTGCCTCTAGCCTATCCATTCCCTTAAGAATTTTATATGTTTCTATAAGATATTTTAATTTTCCCTGCTGCTGTGTTGGGATTTGAACTCTTGACTGGATCGATGGTCTGTAACTCTGGCTGCTAAGCTTGTAATTGAAGCACAAAGCTATGCTTCCCCTGCTCACTTCCCTCCCATGTTATCTCGTGTTCTCCACACTGGTTCCCAGTTATTGTCCCACATTTTGCCCGTGTAACAATGATTCACTGTGGGTCTATGGTCTTCTACTCATCAGAGGAACTACGGAGGAAATCACTTTCCGAGATTAAATAATTTATTTCTGGAAAAAAGACAAATTGGGAAAGGTTAAAGCTACAGAGCAAAGTATTGGGTAAAGTGAGCAGAGTTATAGAGAGACTGACTCACACAGCCCTTCAGCCCACCGAATCCACACTATCCCTTTACACTCATTCCACATTAATTTCAGTTTAGTTTAGACGTACAGCACGTAAACAGGCCCTTCGGCCCACCGAGTTTACGTCGGATCCCCGTGCACTTACACTATCCTAGAAACACTGTAGACAATTTACAATTTTACCAAGCCAATCAACTTACAAACCGGTAGGAAGGAACTGCAGATGCTGATTTGAACCAAAGATAGACACAAAAATCTGGAGTAACTCATTGGGTCAGACATCATCTCTAGAGAAAAGGAATAGGTGACATTCTGAAGAAGGGTCTCAACAAATTTCTGCCCCATTAAAACCGATGTAGGTTCTTCATCTAAGTCATTCAAGCTGATTTAAATTATCTCCAAACATAAAATCATCAATCGAAGTTGAAATATTTATATGGTCTGAAGAAGGGTCTCGACACGACACGTCATCTATTCCTTTTCTCCAGAGATGCTGTCTGACCCGCTGAGTTACTCCAGCTTTTTGTGTCTATCTTCAATCTACAAACCTGTACGTCTTTGGAATGTGGGAGGAAACCTGAGCTTCCTGGAGAAAACCCACGCAGGTCACGGGGTGAACACAAGCTCCACACCGACAGCACCTGTGGTGAGGGTTGAACCCGGGTCTCTAGTGCTGTAAGGTAGCAACTCTGCCGCTGCATCACCTTGCCCCTCTCATATTTTTATTAACCTCAATTAATCTAATTTTATTCTTCCCAAGTCTCCCAGATTCTACCCTGCATCTAATTGATCAGCGGGCAGGTTGCAGTGGTCAGTTAACCTCCTGAACAGTGCCGTGAGGGTCAGGAAGAGACAGGGTCATCTAGATCGTGCATCCAGAGATTAGTCATGGTCGTGCTTGTTTTCACGATTGATTGCAAAATTGTTAGCTTTGGACAGTTATATCCAATGCATACGCTCAATTTTATTTATAGACTAGGTTGTGTTTAGATTACAACCAAATATTGCTTGTAATAATTCCTGAGTTTAAATACCTGCCTAATGGCTGCTGTTCGGTGTGATTGGTTGCATCGTTAGCTGCTTTTGGCTTTGTAACTCTTGAGTCATCAAACAGCCAGGCTTTTGTTCATTGTTTCCACCAAATTAAACTGAACTCAACAGCTCATGCTTTACAAACAAAGAACTGCTGGGGAAAACATTCATGAAGTATGCATTTCCCAAAGATCAGCTGCAATTTCACGATTTCCTCGAAAAAAACCCGTCGTTTTCTTGCATTTAACAATGTGGATGGCAGGGAGGGGTTGGTGGGTGGGTGATGGTTCCTCAAGCAGCCGCTGCACGGTGGCACAATGGTAGAGTTGCTACCTTACAGCGCCAGGGACCCGAGTTCAATCCTGACTACGGGTGCTGTCTGTACGGAGTTTGTACGTTCGCCCTGTGACTGCATGGGTTTACTCCAAGAAATCTGATTTCCTCCCACACTCGTAAGACGTGCAGGTTTGTAGGTTATTTGGCTATTGTAAATTGCCCCTTGTGTGTTGGATGCGAAAGTGAGATAACAGAACTAGAGTGAATCGGCATGTCGGCATGGACTCGGTGGGCCGAAGGACCTGTTTTTCCACACTGTCTCTCTAAACTAAACTAAACAATAGGCAATGGACAATAAGTGCAGGTGTAAGCCATTCGGCCCTTCGAGCCAGCACCGCCATTCAATGTGATCATGGCTGATTATCCCCAAACTGTACCCCATTCCTGCCTTCTGCCCATATCCCTTTCTTTAAGAGCCTTATGTAGCTCTCTCTTGAAAGTATCCAGAGAACCAGCCTCCACCGCCCTCTGAGGCAGAGAATTCCACAGACTCACCACCCTCTGTGTGGAAAAAGTGTTTCCTCAACTCTCTATACTATTACTAAAACTCTCATCTTATTTAAATTTACACAAAAACGCTACCCTATATCGCTAGGATTACTCGCCCGCCACCTTACTCATCGTTCTCCTGCTCTAAGCGCACCAGGTTTTGTTCCGATCGGTGGAAGATTACAAAAGTTATGAACGTTTAAAAAATCGTGAGATGAGCAGATTGGTCTTCTCGCCTGTCGCCACCATTCCGGCACCCGCTGTTAATCACCGGGCGGGGCTGAGTCCACAAGACATGCGGAGGAGAACAACCAGCGAAGCAACCAGCGCCCGCTGTGAGTCTCCATCGCACCCCCAACACCTTCCCCTCTGGTTCCCCTCGCTGGCTCCCGCCCCCCTCCCCCATAATACTGCACTCTCCCCAAGGCTCTTCCCCCATCTTTTCTCCGAACTCTCTCCCCCCCCCTGCCCCCCAACCCCCCACACACCCCTCGTTTACACTCAACCCCCCCACAACCCCCCCCCCCACACATACCCCACCCCCCCCCCCCACAACCCCTCTCCCCCCACATACCCTCCTCCCACAAATCCTCCCACACACACCCCTCCCCCCCCACACACCCCCCCTCAACTCCCCCGCCCACATAGGCCCCTCCCCCCCACAATCCCCCCCCCCCCCCCCTCCCCCCACATCTACCCCTCCCCCCCCACAACCCCCCCCTCCCTCCACAACCCCCCCCCCCCCCCCCCCCCCCACAATTCCCATCCCGGGGATTAACCTTGTAAACCTGCGCTACACTCCCCCAATAGCAATAATGTCCTTCCTCAAATTAGGGGACCAAAACTGCACACAATGCTCCAGGTGTGGTCTCACTAGGGCCCTATACAACTGCAGAAGGACCTCTTTGCTCCTATACTCAACACCTCTTGTTATAAAGGCCAACATGCCATTCGCTTTCTTCACTGCCTGCTGTACCTGCATGCTTACTTTCATTGACTGATGAACAAGGACCCCCAGATCCCGTTGTACTTCCCCTTTTCCCAACTTGACACCATTTAGATAATAATCTGCTTTCCTGTTTTTGATGCTAAAGTGGACAACCTCACATTTATCCACACTAATCTAAACTAAACTAAAGTAACCTAAGCACAGTCCAGAAGTAGGAGCAGAGTCTTGGAATCAGGGTCGACCACAGAATTGACGGGACCTCTCTTTATGTGAAGCATTGTAAATCTTCCGAGTTCTCTACTCTGCAGGGCTTTGAATCTTCAAAGACACGTAAGGCTGAGTGAGATTTATTAACTGCCAGGGGAATCCCAGGCTTAGGATCAGTGGTTGATATGACTCACTGCACAGTCAGTAAAGATATCAAAGATATAACAAGCTGGAAACCTGCTCCAGACTTTTATATTATATAGAACTATTTTATCTGCCTTTTGAAAGAGTGGCTTAGTCCCAAATATATTTCGTAGCTCTTCGATGTTTTTCTTTGAAAGCTTGAGGGGATAGGTTTATTTCTTCAGCAGGGGCCATTGTTTACACACACAATGAAGAAATGTGCCTTCACTGTTTCCATTGTTGACTTTTCCCTCTGTTCATGACATTGCTGGGCATTTTGCAGTGTAAACATCTTCTTGCTGTGTACTTGTGCCAAGCCATGGGAACGCTACGCCAGCTGAGAGTCTCCAACCAACAGCTGACCGATCTGCTGCAAGCAAAGGACGAGGAGCTTGAATCCACAGAGTAGCGGAGGAAGGGGCCTGACCTGAGGCAGCTGATTTTGGGTCGAATCCAGGACCACCCTAGGGAAACACAACACTGTCACTGAAGATGGACACAAACGCTGGAGTAACTCAGCTGGTCAGGCAGCATCTCTTGAAAAAAGGAATAGGTGACGTTTCGGGTCGAGGCCATTCTTCAGACTGAAGCTGACAGCTTAAGAGGAATCCTTATTCCTGGACAATAAACCATTTAGCTGCAAGCAGAAGACAAGTCCGAGAGATATTTGCAAGAAGGTGGTTTTTCACCTGTAGCCATCGGCCACAGAATGGTTGAGAGAATCGTGAGGATATGAGGAAGTGCTCCAGGATTCCCTGTAGAAACGCAGACCTGCAGATGCTGGTTTGCGCAAAAGATGGACGCAAAGGGCTGGAGTAACTCAGCGGCTCAGGCAACATCTGTGGAAATATAGGATAGGTGACATTTTGGGTCGGGGCTCTTCTTTATACTGAAGACTTTAGTCTGAAGGAGGATCCCGACCCTATCCCTTTTCTCCAGAGATGCTGCCTGGTCCACTCATTTACCTCAGCACTTTGTGTCTATCTCGAAGATTCCTCGCTGTATTTTTGTGTCCATTGACAAGTATCCTCAGCATAGAAACAAATCGTATTGTGACATTGGAGAAATGTAGGCGTCACAGTGGCGCAGCGGTAGAGTTGCTGATTTCCAGCGCCAGAGACCCGGGTTCAATCCTGACCATGGTCTATAGTTTGTATGTTCTCCCCCTCACCATGTTGGTTTACACCAGGTGCATCGGTTTCCTCCCATACTCCAAAGACGGACAGGTTCATTGCTTAATTGGCTTCAGTAAAGATCACCTCATTTAGCTCTCTCCCCAGGACCTGCTCTGTCTACCTGAGATGCCAATTTCACAGATATTCATTTGCTGCAAAAGGTGCATGTTGTGTTCGAGGGCTAAATAATTCACAATCTACACTTGGTGTACAGAACCCAAAGTGTGTTTATTTCAATCCTAACATGTCTGCTGCCAAACCCCTGGCCCAGGGAACCCCCTTAGGAAACATTGATCTCGAGGCAGAGCCCACTAGGACCTAGGACACAACAGTGCCAACTTTCGTTCTAATGCCCCTGTCCCACTTAGGAAACCTGAACGGAAACCTCTGGAGACTTTGGAGTCTCCGGAGGTTTTTGTCACTCTCCCTACCTGCTTCCACTACCTGCAACCACCTGCAACCTCCGGGAACCGCCCGGAAACCTTGGGTGGGGTGCAAAGTCTCCAGAGGTTTCCATCCAGGTTTCCTAAGTGGGACAGGGGCATAATGCAGTAACTTTCATTTGCCTCATCCTTCTGTTTATCCTCTTTATCTGCCACTACCTCACTGCGTGCCACACTTCCATGTCTTGTCACAGGGTCATACAGCATGGACACAGGCCCTTCGGCCCAGCTTGCCTATGCAGACCAAGATGCCCGAACCCTCGTTAGCTTGCCCACCCTCTCCCGATAGCTCAGGCCTCAAGTCCTGGCAATATCCTCACAACTGTGTGTGCTTTAAATTGTGTCTTAATATCTCTAAGCATTATAATATCCATCAATAATAAGCATTGTCTGTTGCTATTCCAGGAGTTTATCAGTCTGGCTTTCTGAACAAGGAGACTACTGTGTTCCTCCAGCAGGTGTTGTTCATCGACATCTTAACTTCCATTGCCTCAGCTCATTTATCATCAGTGTTATCACACCCCCTATTGTATCAACAAACACTCCTATACAATTTTCTCAAACACCTTCTGAAAACCTACATTCACCAAGTAAACCCCATCACCTTCATCAACCTCCTTTGCCTCATGAAAAAATACCATTAAGCAGTGTTTACCCACCACTGATCTTTCGTTTATTAGTCTACATCTTAACAAATGACTTTAGTTTATAGATCGAGGGTGGAAACAGGCCCTTTGGCCCACCGACTCTGCAACGACCAGCGATCCCCGCACACTTACACTATTCTACACACACTAGGGACAATTTACAATGATACCAAATTAATTAACCTACATGTACATGTTTGGAGGGACACAAAAATGCTGGAGAAACTCAGCAGGTGCAGCAGCATATATGGAGCGAAGGAAATAGGCAACGTTTCGGGCCAAAACCATTCTTCAGACATGTTTGGAATGTGGGAGGAAACCAGAGATCCTGGGGAAATCCACGCAGGTCACTGGGAGAAGGTACAGACAGCATCCGTAGTCAGAATCGAGCCCCAGTGTCTGGCACTGTAAGGGAGTAACTCTACTGCTGCACTTCCACACCCCCCACCTGACTTCTGACCCCAAATATTTCTCCAACCAATTGTTTGAATTATTTGATTTAAATAAATATCTTGATGAAGAAACATTTGAGTGAGTCTTATTGTTGGATTGTTTTAAATAGGCTGTGGGCCGAGGAGCTTTATTCCAGTGTTTTGTGACCCAAGTCACAGAACTACATGAAATGTTCACATATTGTGTAAAAAATTATATAAATCACCCCTGAAACTGGTCATGAACAAGACTTGCACATTTTTATTAAATTAGAGAAAAAACGGAAAATTTTCGGGTATTTTTAGTCCAATTTTAAACGTTTAAAAATTAGTTGTTTGCCAGTTGGCCAATCACACGCTTTGTTTCAGGCTAGCACACATCATAGCTGAGAGGGCTTCACTGATGCCTGTTTTACCGGAGATTCCGATTAAGGTTCTTTGTCGTGGAAACTTGCAGCTGGGTAATTGAATTTAGTGAGAAAAGCATTAAGAAGTCTGAAAAATGTGCAGCTAAGTGGATAGAAGTGGAAGAAAGTCTTGAAAGCAAAGTCCCTGCTGAGATGCTCCAACACAAAGTTGTGAAACTTTGTGAATCAACTCAAACTGAAAGGTAAGATCTTAAGTCTGAATTTATGAAAATTAATAGTAAGATTAAACGAGTACTTACCAGTACGAAGTTTGATCTGTATTTTATGAGGAGTTACGATGAGGGATTACGTGAAGAACCCACCCAGCGCGCAGGCGCGGCATACTTCCAAGCAGCGGTGTGGAATCACAGATAGACACTAGTTGAAGTAAAGATAGTAAAGACCAACGAGACATTAGTCCGAATTTGATCTATATAATGAGGGTGGGAGCGGAGGGCACGTAATCCCTCATCGTAACTCCTCATAAAATACAGATCAAACTTCGTACTGGTAAGTACTCGTTTAATCTTACTATTTTACTTCGGAGTCACGTGAGTGACTACGTGAAGACTTCAAAGGTCTGTGATTTCAAACCGTGTAACAGTTATATCACTCACTGCCGAAAGATCATCGAGGGAGGAAGTGGTAGCTAGAGACCAACAAGTTTGTTTAGTTATAAAAGAAATGTTTATTAACAATAACAAAAAATAGCTCCCATGGGCTTTAATTCATAACTTTGCGGTTTTTAAAATGGTATCCGCAAAGACGTCCTGTTCCATCAGCGGTTTCTTGTAAAATCGTTGGAATGTCGATTCCCTTGACCATCCCGCTGCTCTGAGGATGTGGTCTAGGGGAACCTGCATCCTATCCGCCGCTGAGGTGGACGCTGCCCTGGTTGAATGGGATTTAAAAACATTTGTGTTAATCCCTGCCATGCTGAGGACCTGTTTCAACCATCTGGATAATGTTTGGCTGGTTACCCGTCCAAAAGGCTTTCTGTGGCTAACCCATAAGGCTTTCTCTCTCCCTCTAAGCGTTTGGGTTGTGTCTAGATAATGATGAAGGTGGGTCACCACACACAGCCTAGGTTCTGGAGGGTAAGCCCGGAAGATCAACGGGGAGTTTGATGTACCTGGTCTACTTTGTTTTACCAACCCCGGCATGGTGAAAGTAATGGTATCTGGGGTGGTCACCATGTAGTTCAGATTTAGCTGATGGAGCGACTGAACCCTTTGAGCTGAGACAAGCGCCATGAGCATGAGGGTTTTATAAGTGGCCTGTTCCAGGCTCAGGGATCCCACCGGAGGCCAACCTCGAAGGTGTGTCAGAACTACACTCACATCCCACATGTGAGTGTATCTAGGTGTAGGGGGTTTGGTATTAAAGATCCCCTTAAGGAGTCTGATGACCAGAGGGTGGGATCCCACACTATGCTGTTCTATCGGCATGAGGTATGCGGACAGTGCGCTCCGAGCCGTATTGATGGCACTGTAGCTCATCTTGAGATCATGGTGCAGGTGGGCCAGGAACTCCAGCACATCCGAGATCGAAGCCGTCTTGTAGGATGTCCCTGCGTCCAGACAGTACTGTTCCCATTTCCTGATGAAGGTCAGGTACTGTTTCTTGGTGGAAACTCGCAGGGATGCCGACATGGTGGTGATTGTTCTGTCTGATAACCCCAATCCCCGGTAAGGCCTGTTCAAAATCTGGAAACCAGGAGTTTCAATTTTTGGTGGCATGGATGGCTAATGCCAGTTACCGGGTGAGTCAATAATTGGGGGTGGTGTTGAAGGACCATTGGTGTCTCTACCACCATGTCGTGGAACATTGGGAACCATGGTTGGGTAGGCCAGTCGGGCACGACCAGAATGCCAGAGGCTGAGTCTGCCTGAATTTTCTGGAGTACCCGACTGATGAGGCAGAAGGGAGGGAAAGCATAGAAAAAGAAATTTCCCCAATCCAGCGTGAAGGCATCTACCGCTGCTGCCTCTGGGTCTGGTTCCCAAGCCACATACATGGGTAGTTGGTGATTTAACCTAGACGCAAACAAATCTATATCTGGCGTACCATATTGCTTGACAATTTTAGCAAATAATTTTGGGTCCAACATCCATTCGATGTTGTCGTTGAATTTTCGTGATCTGGTGTCCGCCACTAAATTTAGCTTGCCTGGTAAATAGGCAGCTGATAGCCAAATATGTCTCTCGACACACCATTGCCAGATTATAGCAGTTAATTTGTCGCATGATACTGATTTAATGCCACCCATGTGCTGGATATAAGATACTGCCGTAGTGTTGTCGATCATAATTCTAACATGCACGTGCCGCATATCAGATGCATATGCTTTTAGCCCATAAAAGGCGGCGAGCATTTCCAAAAAGTTAATGCCCAGTGATTGTAGTAGCGATGCCTCTGAGTTAGTCCATCTGCCACCTGTGCTGTCTATGGAGTTAGTAGCTCCCCAGCCTAAAGCACTGGCATCCGTTGCAATGGTTATGTTAGGATTGGTTACGGCGATAGGACTGTGACTGTGCCAAATATTGTCAACCCACCACTGAAGTTCTGATTTGGCTTCAGCGGGTAAATCCATTTTGCGATCATAATGCCCCCTATGAAGGCGTAATGCATGAGTCCTTGCTCTTTGTAGATTTTGATAATGCAAGGGCCCATGTTGGGCAGCCGGAAATGCTGCTACTATAGAGCCAATAACTCTGGCTACATGCCGTATTCTAGGTTGCGGTGTAGCAATTAAATGGCTACAAGCTTCAATGAGTGAAACTGTTTTGTTTCTGGGCAGAGTGACAGTCATGTGAATCGTGTCAATAGTGAAGCCTAAGTAATCCATGTTAGTAGTAGGCTCCAATATTGATTTATCTGGGTGAAGGATAAAACCCAAAGTTTCAAGGAGTTGTTTAGTGGCTAACACTCCTGCGACAGCTTGTTCCCGTGTTCTTCCTAATATGAGAACATCGTCCAGATAGGCCACTACTAAATGTTTTAGTTCTCTCAATTTCTTCATGGCCACTTTAAGAATTTTCGTAAATAGTCTGGGAGCTGTCGTTAAACCATTGGGCAAAGCTCGGTACTGCCATAGCTGGCCCCTCCAGATAAATTTCAGATATTTAAAGTAATCTTTATGAATGGGTACCAAATAGTAAGCATCTTTGATATCTATGCTTGCCATGTAGTATCCCTTGGAGATCAGTTGTCTGGCAGTGACAAATGTCTCCATTTTGAAATGTTGATACTCAACAGACTGATTGAGTGATGTCAGATCAATAATAATGCGACATCCACCATCTTTTTTGGTTTTGAGAAAAATATTTGATACAAATTCTTGCGGCTCGTGTGTGGTCATTTCTATGATGCCTTTAGCCACGAGCCGATCAAGTTCAGCTTGTCCTTCTACCTTCTCAACTGCCGAGGGAAGGAACACCCTTTGGGGCATGTGCTGAACTGGCGGTTCTACGCCTGGTTTGAACTCAATTTTGTATCCACTAATACTGTTGAGTATAAACTTATTGTTAGTAAGGGAGCACCAAACATGCTTGAAGAACCTCAAACGTCCCCCTGTTAATACTACACCCTTTGTCTGTGTATGTTGACAGGAACCAGACCCACCTACCTCCATGTTCACTTGTGGGGTCGTTTTCGGTGGGTCTGGCCCAAGGTTGTCCGTGTTGGTGCTGCGGTGGGGCGGCGCATCTTCCCACGGCTCCGCCCTGGGCCCCGCTCTAAAAAAGAGCAGTGGGGGTAGTGGGAGGCGGTCACCAGGCTTTCACCAGCTCGGTATCTGCTGGTGGCTGCCGAGGCGTGCGGCCAACTGGGTGTCTTCACCCTGCTCGGTCCTGGCCCTGCCCTCATGAGGCCTACTGGTTTTGCCGCCTCTTCCAACTCCTTGAGCCTTTTGGCCAGATCCGCACCAAATAGCAGCGCCTGTCGTTCGGGCGCTGGAGCTTTACAGAGGACGGCATATGTTGGGTTGAGGGCAGGCCTGATGTTGTCCCGCCGTAGGTTGTTTAGCTCATACGTGGTGCTGCACATCAGTGCGAGGGCATCCTGCTGGGGTATGGTCAGGTCTTCATCCCCAACGGACCGAGCAAAGGCGGTGACGGCTGCTGAGTGGAGCTTCAGGACTCGCTGCATTTTGACCTCCTGAGCCCTTATTTGCTCCCCAGCTGGTTCCAGATCTGCCCATTGACCGTCTTGACCCTCAGCGCCTCGCAATTTTCTGGCGCGATGTAGTTGTCAAGGGCCTGCTGGACAGCCTTCTCCTGCAGCGGGTTGTTGGACAGCCTGTTTATAGTTGCCGCCATTCTGGGTGGCAACACCATCCCAGTTGTTGGTGGTGCCGCATATCGGCCCACTACACCCAGTAGCTCTTCTTCCGGCACGCCCGGCATGCTGACGATATCCTCCGCCTGCCCTTGGGATAGGCCAGCCCAGTCCTGGCCTCCCTTACTGCCCTCGAACATAGAGGGTACAGAAGGGTGTGGAGAGGAGGAGGCCAAAGCCCGTCCTCCTGGGAGATGCCGCATCTCCTTGTTTATCATGCGCTCGAGGAGCTGCCTCATGCAGCTGATCCGAGCGTCTCCCCTTTTCGGTGGGGGAGAGTGTTCCCGTTCCTCCGATTCATCGGAGGACACCGGCCGGTCGGTTTTATGTGTCGCCTTCCTCCCTGTGCGGGGCGTTGAAATCTGCAGCACTGGGGGCGGCTCGGTGTCGGGTGAGCGGGAGCGTTGAAAAAGCTCCTCCGCTGCGAGAGGCTGCCGTCCCGCTATGGACCCGTCCTCGGGTGGAGTTGGGCAGGCAGTCCTCCTGGCTGGTCGCTTGCGAGAGGCCATTATTCTCTCTAGCGCGACTCTGTAACAAAAAAGGCACTTACCTGAGGTCTCGTCTTTATGCTGCAGCTGGAGAGCCTGGCTCCAGCTGCTGCCGCTGTTGCACTGCTGACGTAATGCCGCGCCTGCGCGCTGGGTGGGTTCTTCACGTAGTCACTCACGTGACTCCGAAGTAAAATCTGTATCGACTTTAATTAATTTAATTGCACCCTTTATAATGTGAAAAAAATGAGATTTGGAGGCTGTACATTCACTCATTCATTCCCTCACTCATTCATACCTTCATTCATTCACTCACTCATTCATTCACTCATTCATTCCCTCACTCATTCACTCACTCATTCATTAATTCTTTCATTCACACTCACTCCTTCACTCAATCAGTCATTCATCCACTCACTCATTCACTCACTCACTCACTCATTAACTCATTCATTCACTCATGCATTCACTCATTCACTTATTCATTCATGGGCCTAAACTACATGTATCAATAACAAGGTAAATTAAACATTTTCACAAATGCCAGCTTGTTGTAGAGTAATAAGTCTTAATCATCTAATCTCGGAGCTGCCTGCGATAACTTACCGGGAAAAGGTGCTCCGATCGTGGGGCCTATATATAGTGAAGCTGCGGTCTCAATTAAAAAGCGGCCGATTCGCGAACGCGAAGCCGCAGATCTTCTCTGCGGGGCGGGGGGGGGAGCGGGAGGGGGTACATAGTGCCGTCCGTAGCGGCCGTTTCCAGGAAAACGGAGGAATATATCTCTGGAATATATATAGGTATAATAATATATTATATTATAGCTATATTACTATTTGGAATAGATATAATTATAATAATATATTATATTATTATTATATATATATTATATTATTATACCTATTGATACAAATACATCTCTTGATGCTCCTGAACACATCATCAGTGATGTAACCTAGGGTCATTGGGTGTTTCGGGTCTTTCAACATCAGACACCCTCACCCAGGCGACCCAGCCGTGGTTGATCAGACCACGACTTGTGTTCAGGTGGCATTTGCTCCTCCCCATGGACCTTCTCTCCTGATCCAGAGCCATCTCGAGGCCTTCTCCGCTGCTTCTGTGGTGTTCTTGATGGCCTTTCTCCTCGCCACTCCGTTTATGCCCAGTGCACTCAAGGCTTTGTAGAGTGATTGCCCTGCAAAACCTCTGCAGCCATCCTCGATGGGCATACTCCTTGCCTTCAAGCCCTGCTTGCGGCAGTCTATGACCAGCTCTTCATACTTGGCCATCTTCCTCTCGTGGGCCTCCTCCAAACGGTCCTCCCACGGCACAGTCAGTTCCAACAAGACAATGTTTTTGGTCGCCTCTGAGACCAGGAGTATATCTGGCCTCAGGGTGGTCGTGGCAATGTGCCGTGGGAACTTCAGCTGTTTCACCAGGTCTACAGAAAGCTGCCAGTCCTGCGCAGTCGCCAGGATTCCTGACGGATACCTGGCTGCTGTGGTTCTTGGCAGCTGCACTCCGGCCTTCACGAAGGTGATCATCTGGGTGGTGGGGCGTTCTCGTCTGCAGCTGCTGATTCCCATGCTGATGGCTTCTGCAATGGGTTTAAGAACCTGGTCATGACGCCATGTGTACCAGCCCTGCCCAAGAGCCTTTGGGCAACAGCTCAGGATGTGTTCCAACGTCCCCTTCCCTGACATTATTGCCATAGAGGAAGTGCAGAGAAGGTTCACCAGACTGATTCCTGGGATGTCAGGACTGTCTTATGAAGAAAGACTGGATAGACTTGGTTTATACTCTCTAGAATTTAGGAGATTGAGAGGGGGTCTTATAGAAACTTACAAAATGCTTAAGGGGTTGGACAGGCTAGATGCAGGAAGATTGCTCCCGATGTTGGGGAAGTCCAGGACAAGGGGTCACAGCTTAAGGATAAGAGGGAAATCCTTTAAAACCGAGATGAGAAGAACTTTTTTCACAAAGAGAGTGGTGAATCTCTGGAACTCTCTGCCACAGAGGGTAGTTGAGGCCAGTTCATTGGCTATATTTAAGAGGGAGTTAGATGTGGCCCTTGTGGCCAAGGGGATCAGAGGGTATGGAGAGAAGGCAGGTACGGGATACTGAGTTGGATGATCAGCCATGATCATATTGAATGGCGGTGCAGGCTCGAAGGGCCGAATGGCCTACTCCTGCACCTAATTTCTATGTTTCTGAGCATTGCGGGCAATCTGGAGATTCCGCTTTGCCCCAGATGAAGAGGTTCGATGGGCTGGGCAGGACATCGTACACTGCCTGGACCAGGAACTTGATGTGCTGTGGTTCAGCCTGCCAGATCTCAGCCTATGTGACTTTTCGGTCCATGGCATGCTCCCACCTTGTCCAGGCTTCCTGCTGCCTCGGATTGAGGCAACTGCCAACTGCTCTGGTAGACCTCTCCTCCTCCACCACTGCCCTCACTTCCTCCTGGACACCAACCTGCACCTCTCCTTCCCCTTGGCCTTGTCAAACTGGGGAGATGGGAAGATTCCCAGGCCAGCTCTTCCCCGAGTCACTGCTCCCACCAGGACTCTGTGGCGTATCCGAGACTCCGCTTGCAGCACGGCTTCACCGGCTCTCCACTTCCTCCCAGTTTTCACCTCCACCCCTGCCTGAGCCACCTTGGGGTCGTTGGAGTCCCTGTACAGCATCACCTCTTTGGCCCGAGTCACCTTAAACTCCTCCTCCAGGGACTTCAGGGGCAGCTGGAGCTTGGTGTTATTTCCGTAAAGGGCGATGCTGCTAAGGCTCCTGGGCAGCCCCAGCCAACTTCTGAGAAAGCTGCTGACTTTCCTCTTCAATCTCTCTACGATGGATATTGGGACTTCGTAGACAAGCAGTGGCCAGAGTATCCTTGGCAGGATACCATGCTGGTAAATCCATGCCTTGAACTTGCCGGGAAGCCCCGACCGGTCCACTGCCCTCAACCAGCTCTCCATCTCCTGACAGGTTGCCTGGACAGATGCTGTATCCTTCAGGCTGCTGTTAAACACCTTGCCAAGACTCTTCACTGGCCTTTCGGAGACAGTTGGGATTGGTGTCCCTTCGATGCTGAAGCGGAACCTGTCCATGACTTTGCCCTTCTTCAGCACCAGTGACCTTGATTTTGCTGGCTTAAACCTCATCCTTGCCCATCCAATCAGCTTCTCCAACCCTTGCAGGATCCACCTGCCCCCTGGCACTGACTCAGTGGTGACAGTCAGGTCGTCCATGAAGGCTCTGATTGGTGGTTGGCGCATTCCTGACTTGGTCCGAGGGCCCCGGCACTCTGGCTCAGCAGACTTGACGATCATGTCCGATTTGTGAACGCGGAGCCGCGGATCGTCTCCGCGGGCGGGGGGGGTGAGGGGGGGGGGGGGTGTACATAGTGCCGTCCGTAGCGGCCGTTTCCAGAAAAACGGAGGAATATATCTGGAATATATATAGGTATAATGATGGAAGCCGTGGCCTCTAGTACGGAAGTGGCCATTCCAGGGTTCCCAAGCCGCTGAGAGGACTCTCCCGACTCTCCTCGAGCTTAAGGATAAGGCGAAAAATCCTTTAAAACCGGGATGAGAAGGAACTGTGGAGACACACAGTGAGTGGTGACTATCTCTGTGAACTCTCTGGTTGGGGGGTAGTCGAGGCCTTTCATTGGCTATATTTAAGAGGGAGTTTAGATATGTTTGGCCCTTGTGGCTAAGGGGATCAGGGGGTATGGAGAGAAGGCAGGTATGGGATGCTGAGTTGGATGATCAGCCATGATCATATTGAATGGCGGTGCAGGCTCGAAGGGCCAAACGGCCTACTCCTGCACCTAATTTCTTTGCTTCTATGTTTCTAAATGGACTGCAACACGGAAATAGGCTGCCCATCGTGTAATATGGGCATTGGCCACTAGATGGCGCTGACTTTCCCGATCTCATTTTCTAATTAGTTTAATTAATTAATGTGCAACTTTCGGAAATGACGAGTTATGACTTCCTTCTCAATTATATTTCATCTAAATCTGTGTAAAATTTCATGTAGTTTGGTGACTTGGGTCACGAAAACTAATTTCTAGACACATTTTTGATGCTCGGCCCACAGCCTAAAACTAATCATTCTTTTTGAAGGGGAAGTGACACAGTGGTAAAGCTGCTGCCTTACTGCGCCAGAGACCCGGACTCATTCCTGACTACGGGCACTGACTGTACGTAGTTTGTACGTTCTCCCCGTGACTGCGTGAGTTTTCACCAGGTGCTACAGTTTCCTCAATCACTCCAAAGACGTACAGGTGTGTAGCTTAATTAGCTTTGGTAAGGATCGTAAATTGTCCCTAATGTGTAGGATAGTGTAAGTGTACAAGGTGATCCCTAGTCTGCACGGACTCGGTGGGCCGAAGGGCCTGTTTCTGCAGTGTCTCTAAAGTCGGAAGGCAGCAACTTGCAGAGGGTCTTTATTGCTGATGTATAGAGCTTGAATCTTGGCTGTCCTTCCTCTCCACTTGTGAACTGAATACACTTCTGTTCACCAGTCAGCCATTCTTCAACATTGACCGTTGACCATGCGTTAATTGTATCAAAATCGAAATTGTAGCTGTGAGATGCTGGTTTCCTAGCTGCTGCTCTCCCTCACCAGTTCTCTGATGTGACTTCATGGGTTGTGTGCAGGAATCTCAATAACTTCCTGCTCCTCTATCCCCCTCCCCCTCTTTCCTGTGTCTCCCCAAGTCTCCCACTGGCTTTAGCCATCTCTCCTGCTCATTTGACCCTCCTTTTATTTTAGTTTATTTATTGTGACGTGTACCGAGGTACAGTGGAAAGCTTTTTTGTCACGTGTAATCCAGTCAACGGAAAGACTATACAACCGTCCACAGTGATGAAGGGAATAATCGTCGTAATTATAATCATATTTTATTAGCCAAGTATGTTTTGCAACATGCCATACAGCCATACCAATAAAAAGCAACACAACACACAAAATCCATTTTAACATGAACATCCACCACAGTGACTCTTCCACATTCCTCACTGTGATGGAAGGCGAAAAAAAGTTCAATCTCTTCCCTTCTTTGTTCTCCAGCGGTCGGGGGCCTCGAGCCTACCGTTGACAGGATCATCTTGGCTCCTGTAGCCGGCGGCGTTTGAGCCCTCGCGTTGGGGCGATCAAGCTCCCGCATCGGGGGGCGGGGGGAATCTCAGCTCCCCCGCGCCGGTCGATCTGATGGGTCGGGGCTGGTCGAAACCGCTTGGAGTTTCCAACATCAGTCTCTACCAGAGCCTGCGAGCTCCTCGATGGTGAAATCCGCATCCGTTGGAGCATCGATGGTAAGTCCACGGCCCTGCAGTGGGGCTCAACATCAGTCTCGACCAAGGCCGCCGGCTCCATGGTGTTAGGCTGCAGAACGACCGGAGATACGAACCAGAAAACAATCGCATCTCTGGCAAGGTAAGAGTTTGAAAAAAGTTTCTCCCGCCCACCCCCCACATAAAACAAACCAATGTTTATTAACACATACTTTTGACACGCACTAAAAATAACAAAAAAAAGACGAAATGTCAGACAGACTGTTGGCGAGGCTGCCATCGCTGACGGCGCCACCTGGTGGAACAATGTTTAGTGCAAGATAAAGTGAAGTAAAGTCTGGTTAAAGATTGTCCGAGGGTCTTCAATAAGGTAGATGTGAAGTCAGGGCTCTGGTTGGTGTTAGGATAATTCAGTTGCCTGAAACTGTTTGTGAATCTGGAGGTGTGCGTTTTCACACTTCTGCTGTTTTTCAGTCTGAAGAAGGGTTCTGACGCAAAACAACACCTATTCATTTTCTCCAGAGACGCTACCTGTCCCGCTGAGTTACTCCAGCATTTTGTGTCTATCTTTGGTACAAACCAGCATCTGCAGTTCCTTCCTAACACTTCTGTACCTCTTGCCTGATCGGCGAGGGGAGAAGAGGGAGTGGCCGGGATGAGACTGGTGGACGGAAATGCTGGAGGAACTCAGAGGGTGAGGCAGCATCTATGGAGAGATGAAATAGGCAATGTTTCGAGACCCTTCTTCAAGCTGATATCGGGGGGGGAGGGGGGGGGGGATAGAAAGGAAGAGGTGGAGACAGTAAGCTGGTGGGAGAGCTGGGAAGGGGAGGGGAAGGAAGGAGAAAGCAAGGACTATCTGAAATGAAGTCAATGTTCATACCGCTGGAGTGCAGGCTGGTTCTTGGTTATGCTGCTGGCCTTGCCGAGGCAACGTGAAGTGTAGACGGAGTCAATGAAAGGTACGTTAGTTTAGGGATACAGTGTAGAAACAGGCCCTTTGGCTGACTGAGTCACATCAATCACCATTCACACCTCTGGCCCCAACTCCCATCCCTACCGGGTGTTCACCATCCCCCCCGACCTCCCCCACTCCCACACCGAACGGTCTGTCCTCAGCAGAGGTCTTACCTTTGTCCCCCTCCGTCCCCATCTCAATGAGTTCCGCGCCCACCATGACTTGGAGCGCTTCTACCGTCGCCTCCGCCTCACAGCGCACCTCCATGGGAAGGAGTCCTCGCCCCCCAATGATGACCCTTTTTCCCGTCCCCAACGCACCCCCTCCTCGTGGAACCCTCCTCGTAACGTCCCGGCTCTGGAACTCTTTATCCAGAACTGCCGCCGCGACGTCAACCGCCTCAACTTCTCCACTCCCCTGTCTCACTCCAATCTCTCCCCCCCTGAACGCACTGCCATTAAATCACTCCGCAAAAACCCAGACTGGGTCATCAAACCAACCGACAAGGGAGGTGCCGTGGTAGTCTGGCGCGTCGATCTCTACAAAGCTGAGGCCACGCGACAACTCTCGGACACCTCCTCCTACTTACCCTTGGACCATGACCCCACTGACGAGCACCAGGCCACCATATCTAGCATCATCACCGACTTCATCAATTCCCACGCCCTGCCCGACCAAGCTTCCAACCTCATCGTTCCCCAGCCCCGCACGGCCCGTTTTTACCTTCTCCCCAAAATCCACAAACCCGGCTCTCCCGGCAGACCCATTGTCTCTGCTTGTTCGTGCCCCACCGAACTCATCTCCACATACCTTGACTCCATACTATCCCCCTTGGTCAAATCCCTTCCCACCTATGTTCTAGACACCTCAGACACTCTCCGCCGCCTCCACGCATTCCACTCTCTCACCCCCTCATCTTCACCATGGATGTCCAGTCATTCTACACCTCCATCCCCCACCAGGATGGCCTCAAAGCCCTCCGGTTCTTCCTCGACCAGAGGAGCAACCTATACCCAGCCACTGACACTCTCCTCCGCCTAGCGGAGTTGGTCCTCACCCTCAACAACTTTACGTTTGACTCCTCCCATTTCCTCCAAACACAAGGCGCAGCTATGGGCACACGCATGGGCCCCAGCTAAGCCTGCCTCTTTGTCGGGTACGTTCAACAATCCTTGTTCAATACGTACCAGGGCCCCATCCCTGACCTCTACCTCCGTTACATTGACGACTGCTTTGGGGCCACCTCCTGCACCCACACACAACTGACTGACTTCATCCACTTCACCACCAACTTCCATCCGGCACTCCAATACACCTGGACCATTTCCGACACTTCCCTACCATTCCTTGACCTCACTATCTCCATCGCAGGGGACAGACTTCTGACCGACATACACTACAAACCAACTGACTCGCATGGCTATCTGGACTACACTCCTTCCCACCCTGCCACCTGTAAAGACTCCATCCCCTACTCCCAATTCCTCCGCCTACGCCGCATCTGCTCCCAGGATGAGACGTTCCACACCAGGGCATCGGAAAAGGTTCTTTAGGGAACGGGGATTCCCCTCCTCCACCATAGATGAGGCTCGCACCAGGGTCTCATCCATACCCCGCAACACTGCTCTCTCTCCCCATCCCCGCACTCGCAACAAGGGCAGAGTCCCCCTAGTCCTCACCTTTCACCCCACCAGCCGGCAAATACAACAAATAATCCTCCGCCATTTCCGCCACCTCCAACGTGACCCCACCACTCGCCACATCTTCCCATCTCCCCCCATGTCTGCCTTCTGCAAAGACCGCTCCCTCCGCAACTCCCTTGTCAATTCTTCCCTTCCCTCCCGTACCCCCCCCTCCCCGGGCACTTTCCGTTGCAACCGCAAGAAATGCAACACCTGTCCCTTCACCTCCCCCCTCGACTCCATTCAAGGACACAAACAGTCGTTCCAGATGCGACAAAGGTTCACCTGTATCTCCTCCAACCTCATCTACTGCATCCGCTGCTCTAGATGTCAGCTGATTTACATCGGGGAGACTAAGCGGAGGTTGGGCGATCGTTTCACCGAACACCTCCGCTCAGTCCGCAATGTACCTACCTGAACTCCCGATGGCTCAGCACTTCAACTACCCCTCACATTCCCAATCCGACCTCTCTGTCCTGGGCCTCCTCCATTGCCAGAGTGAGCAACACCGGAAATTGGAGGAACAGCACCTCATATTCCGCCTGGGTTGCTTGCGTCCAGATGGCATGAACGTTGAATTCTCCCAGTTTTGCTAGCCCTTGCTGTCTCCTCCCCTTCCTTAACCCTCGAGCTGTCTCCTCCCATCCCCCTGCCCTCGGGCTCCTCCTCCTCGCATTTTCCTTCCTTCTCCCCCCCCACCCCACATCAGTCTGAAGAAGGGTTTCGGCCCGAAACGTCGCCCATTTCCTTCGCTCCATAGATGCTGCTGCACCCGCTGAGTTTCTCCAGCATTTTTGTGTACCTGCCATTCACACCTCTATGTTATCTCAGTGTCTGTCTCCTTTCATTACTGGTTGTCAACACACATAAAATAGGTGAGGTTTCATTCCTGGGCCTCTGGCATTGCAACAAGAGGCTGGAAGGAGCTGTGCTGCCTGTGCTTGCTGAATGTGCCGGCTGACCCTATCAACCCTTTGCTCGTGTTTGGTTCAAGCTACCACCTGCATAGTTTCTGCTGGATTTGCTTTGTAAGTACAGGGCGGGGTTTTAAATTCCTGAGGGATAAGCACATCAGAATGGAAGCAAGGGAAGGCAGCATTAGCCTGTGTCTGCTCCACATCCAGCATGAGCGGCTGACCGCTGCGTGAATAGAGTTGCTGCCTGACTTGCTTTGACGTTCCCAAAGGACCAAGAAGTGGGATTTCTGTTCCCATGGGGGGGGGGCGACTAGGTCCCAGTGTTTGTCATTTGAATCTATGGCCGAGCACACTTTGCTGTGAGCAGCACGGTGGCGCAGCGATACAGTTGCTGCCTCACAGCGCCAGAGACCCCGTTTGATTCTGGCTACGGGTGCTGTCTGTACGGAGTTTGTACGTTCGTCCCGTGACCATGTGGGATTTCTCCGGGTGCTCCGGTTTCCTCCCACATTCCAAAGACGTACAGGTTTGTAGGTTAATTGGCTTCTGCAAATTGTAAATTGTCCCTAGTGTGCAGGCTAGTGCTACTGTACATGGATCGGTGGTCGGTGCAAACTCGGTGGCTGGCGGGGCCTGTTTCCGTGCTGTATCTCTAGAGTATAAAATATTCTCCCATATCTTCCCGTGGACATCATTATTAAAGGGCAGAAATAAAGAACTGCAGATGCTGGTTAATACACAAAATGACACAAAGTGCTGGAGTAACCCAGCAGGTCAGGCAGCATCTCTGGAGATCATGGACAGGTGACGTTTCCAGTCGAGATCCTTCTTGAGACTTTTTTTTGGAGCAGATGGAAGCTTGTGGTGCGGGGCTGAAGAACGATAAGATTGGACGCTGCGGAGGGCAGGTTGCCAGAGGTATTAAGATCAGAACCAGTCTGGGAGATTCTTTTGAGGAGATAGAATTATTGTAGGGCAGCCCAGCCACTGGGGCTATTGGTCATACACCTCAGGGTTTTGATTGTTTTATCGTGCAGGTAACTGGAGGGAATGGGGCTGCAACGGGGAGAAATCAAGGATTAGACGGGCAGTAGATCAAGATGACATTACTGAGGAATCATTAGGTGAAGCTTTATGGGTGGAGATGAGAAGTAAAATGGGATGAGCGTTATTTTGGGATTGTACTAGAGGCCCACAAATAGTCAATGGGAATCAGAGGAACAAATAGGCTGGAAGGTTATAGAGTAGGATCTTTGTTTCCCCTCCAACCACAGGCGAGGCCCCAGAGGACTGGAGAGTAGCAGTGTTGTTCCTTTGTTTAAAATGGAAAGTAGGATTAATGCAGGGTATTATAGGCCATGGAGCCTCACATTAGTAGGAGCGTAACTATTAGAGAGGATTCTAGGGCTAGGACTTACTGCCATTTGGATGAGAATGGGTTAATTAGGGACATTCAGCACAACTTTGTTCACAGCAGGTCGTGTCTTACTAACTTGATCGAGTTTCCAAGAAGGTGACAAAGGTGTTTGATTAGGGTTGGTCCCACTGTTTTTGATGCTATTATTGAAAGACCAAAGTCCGGTCGGCCCATGCGCTCGATGTACTGGAGCTGATCCCGTGAACCTTCAGCCCTCTCCTCATCCCACTATCCTTGTGTCCCGGGGGCACCTCTTTGCTCCTCGCATATGACAGCTCGAGCTGCCTCCCGACTATGCCTTCCGACCCGCCTTCATGCTGGTTACCAGCCCCACCGTCCGACGAGCCTTCGAGTGGGACCCACTGACCAGCAAGTCTTCATGCAGGCTCCTGGTCCCACTGTCCGACAGGCCTCCTGGGCAGACATCATGGCCATGGCACCCTGGGGTTTTAGTCAGCATTTAATAAAGGCCCCCCATGGTCGGCTGATCATGAAGGTTAAGATGCTTTGGATCTAGTTTTGATTCAGAACTGACTTACTCATAGAAGACAGAGGGTTGTGGTGGAAGGACAATATCCAGGCTGGAGATCTGCAGGGATCTGTGCTGTGTGTGATATATATAAATGACTTGGACATAAATGTAAACAGGTAGGTCGAGAGTCAAGAGTGTTTTATTGTCATGTATATATATCCAAATGGAACAATGAAATCCTGACTTGCGGCAGCACAACAGGGTGAAAAACACAGAACTCAATAAATAGAAACATAGAAATTAGGTGCAGGAGTAGGCCATTTGGCCCTTCGAGCCTGCACCGCCATTCAATATGATCATGGCTGATCATCCAACTCAGTATCCCGTACCTGCCTTCTCTCCATACCCTCTGATCCCCTTAGCCACAAGGGCCACATCTAACTCCCTCTTAAATATAGCCAATGAACTGGCCTCGACTACCCTCTGCGGCAGAGAGTTCCAGCCAAATAATTGAATAAATAAACATGAAAAAAGTTCCGTTAAAAAAACAATATTGTGCAAAAAAACAAAAAGCCCAAAGTCTGTGGTACGATCAAGGCAGTTTCGTAGTTCGGAGTCTGTAGTGTTCAAAAGCCTGATGGTTGTTGGGAAGAAGCCTCTCCTGAACCTGGACGTTAGGGTTTTCAGGCTCCTGTACCGTCGTCCCGTTGGAAGGAATGAAATGAATGTGGCCAGGGTGGTGTGGGTCTCTGATGATGCTGGCTGCCTTTTTGAATATGCACCTCCTGTAGATCCCTTCGATGGTGGAGAGGTCAGAATGGTACCCATGGACTGGGCAGTGTTCACCACGTTCTCCTTCGTTCGTGGGCCTTCTAGTTGTTGAACCAGGCTGTGCTACAACCAGTCAATATATTCTCTACCGTACTCCTGGAGGAAGTCAAGAGAGTATTGTTCGACATACCAACTTTCTTTATGATTGCATCAATGTGCTGGGTCCAGGAGAGATCTGTAGATATATGCACGCCCAGCAACTTCAGGTTTTAGACTCTCCACCACTGTCCCGTCAATGCAGACAGGTTTGTGGATCCTCATCTAATTTATCTTCTAAAGTCACCAATCAGTTTCTTGGTTTTACTGATGTTGTTATTCTGGCACCATCAATCTCCCATCAATATTTATCATTCGTTCAACAACAATGGTGTTATCGGCAAATTTAAAGATGGAATTTGCACTGTGTCCAGCTACACAGTCATGAGTATAGAATGTGCCTTGTGATGCTCCTGTGTTGCTGCCAATTCGAACAGACTGTAGTCTGTTGATTAGGAAGTCAACAATCCAGTTGCAGAGATGCCATTGCACGGAGACCCAGTTCCGTGAGTTTGGTAACCAGCTTTTTTTTTTTTTTTTTTTTTTAATCAAAAAATGTATTCAATTATTAAAAAATAATATTTACACTACAATAAAACAAGCCAGAACCCACCACCATAAATACAATACAAACATATATCCATACTAAACTATTATACAATTATGATACAATCCTTATTGAGGATACATTCAACACCCTGCGGAGCCCAGCGGTCCCGGAACTCCCTCAGGGTGCCCACAGACAGGGCGTATTCCCTTTCTAATCCCACCCGGGCACGGACGTAACCCCGGAAAAGGGGCAGGCAGCTGGCCCGGGTAGAGCCCTCCGCCGCCTGGCGCCGTGACTCGCGGATGGCCAGCTTGGCCAGGCCCAGGAGCAACCCAACCAGGACATCTTCAGCCCTACCCTCTCCCCTACGCACAGGGTGTCCAAAGATGAGGATGGTGGGTGAAAAATGCAGCCAGAAGGCAAGGAGCAGCCCCTTTAGATATTCAAACAGTGGCTGCAGCCTCACGCACTCCATGTACACGTGGTACACAGACTCTTCCAGCCCGCAAAAGTGGCAGGCGGCTGGCGAGTCTGTGAACCGCGAGAGAAACAGGTTGCAGGGAACTCCTCGGTGCAATACCCTCCACCCCAGGTACCCAATGTAGAGAGGGAGAATCCCTGCGCAGAGGGACCTGGTAACCAGCTTGGTGGGAATGATGGTGTTTAACACCGAGCTGTAGTCTATAAACAACTGCCTGACGTATGTATTTCTATTGTCCAAGTGGTCCAGTGCAGAGTGGAGAACCATTTAGATTGCATCCACTGTTGACCTAAGCAAATTGTAGTGGGTCAAGGTTCTTGTTGAGGTAGGAGTTGATATGCGCCATAACGAACCTCTCAAAGCACTTCATCACCACGCACATTAGTGCCACTGGTCGATAGTCGTTGAGGCACGTCACCTTACTCTTCTTGGGCACTTCTTGAGGTGGGAACATCAGACCTCAGTATTGAGAGGTTGAAGATGTCCGCAAAACTCCAGCCAGTTGATCTGCACAGATTTAAGAACACGACCGGGTATACCATCAGTTTCCAGATGCTTTCCGAGGGTTCACTCCCCCCTGAAGGATCTATCTGACGTCGGTCTCTGTGACTGACTGTAATACCATATGGGGGCCTGGTAAGGCACATCATTGTTCTCCAAATCAAAGCGTGTGGAGGACGCATTGACCTCGTCAGGGAGTGATGCTTCGCTGTCGCTTGAACTGCCCCTGGTTTCGCCTGGTTGGAGGTGATGGCCTTCAAGCTGTCGAACCTGCCGAACATCCACCTCATCCTCCAGTTTGGAGCGGAAGTCCCTTTTTGATAACCTTATCGAGTTTATATCTGGGTTTCTTTTACAGATCTGCGTCGCTAGTCTTGAATGCTCAAGATGTGGTCTTCAAAAGATTGCGGACCTCCTGGTCAATGCAAGGTGTTTGTTTGGGGAACTCGTTTGGTTTTTAATGGGAACACTCCTCCACATATACCCACCGTTATGAAGTCGGTAGCAACTGTGGCGTACTCATTAACGTCTGTTGCCGAGTCCTTGAATATCGGTCAGTCCACTGACTCCAAGCAGTCCTGTAGTTGACCAGCTTTGAGCACCAGGCCATTATCTCAAGCCCCATCTCTGGCTTCGTCGCTTCCGGCTCCCTGCCCTCCCAAGCCTCCAATCTCATCGTTCCCCAGCCCCGCACGGCCCGATTATATCTTCTCCCCAAAATCCACAAACCTGACTGTCCTGGCAGACCCATTGTTTCTACTTGTTTATGTCCCACCAAAGTTATTTCCACAAACCTCGACTCCATCCTCTCCCCCCTGGTCCAATCCCTCCCCACCTATGTTCAAGACACCTCACACACTCTTCGTCTCCTCCATAACTTCCTTTTTCCAGGCCCCCACTCCCTCATCTTTACTACAGATGTCCGCTCACTCTACACCTCCAACCCCCACCACGAGGGTCTTAAAGCCCTCCATTTCTTCCTCGACCGCAGAACCAACCAATTTCCGTCTACTAATACTTTCCTCCGCCTAGCGGAGCTGGTCCTTACCCTCAACAACTTTTCCTTTGATTCCTCCCAATTCTTCCAAATCCAAGGCTACGTAGCTATGGGCACGCGCATGGGTATGTTGGGTACGTCGAACAATCCTTGTTCGAGGCGTACCTTGGCCCTATCCCTGACCTTCACCTCCGCTACATTGAGTGCTACCTCCTGCACCCATGCTGAACTCACTGACTTCATCCATTTCACCACTAATTTCCATAAGGCACTCAAATACACCTGGACCATTTCCAACATCTCCCTACCGTTTCTAGATCTCACCATCTCCATCGCAGACAACAGACGACTGACCGACATCTACTACAAACCAACTGACTCCCATAGACTCCCACCCTGCTTCCTGTAAGGACTCTATCCCCTACCACCAATTCCTCCGTCTACGTCGCATCTGCACCCAGGATGAGGTGTTCCAGACCTGGGCATCGGAGATGTCTTCATTCTTCAGGGAACGGGGGTTCCCCCCTTCTATTATAGATAAGGCTCTCACCAGGTTCTCGTCTATATCCCACAGCTCTGCTCTCACTCCCCATCCCCCTACTCATAACAAGAACAGAGTCCCCCTTGTCCTCCCCATCAGCTGTCGCATATAATCCTCCATATAACATATAATCCTCCGACATTTTCACCACCTCCAAAAGATTCCCACCACTGGCCACATCTTCCCATCTCCTCCCCTTTCAGCTTTCTGCAGAGACCATTCCCTCCGTAACATAGAAACATAGAAATTAGGTGCAGGAGTAGGCCATTCGGCCCTTCGAGCCTGCACCGCCATTCAATATGATCATGGCTGATCATCCAACTCAGTATCCCGTACCTGCCTTCCCTCCATACCCCCTGATCCCCTTAGCCATAAGGGCCACATCTAACTCCCTCTTAAATATAGCCAATGAACTGGCCTCAACTACCCTCAGTGGCAGAGAGTTCCAGAGATTCACCACTCTCTGCGTGTGAAAAAAGTTCTTCTCATCTCGGTTTTAAAGGATTTCCCCTTTATCCTTAAGCTGTGACCCCTTGTCCTGGACTTCCCCAACATCGGGAACAATCTTCCTGCATCTAGCCTGTCCAACCCCTTAAGAATTTTGTAAGTTTCTATAAGATCCCCTCTCAATCTTCTAAATTCTAGAGAGTATAAACCAAGTCTATCCAGTCTTTCTTCATAAGACAGTCCTGACATCCCAGGAATCAGTCTGGTGAACCATCTCTGCACTCTCTCTATGGCAATAATGTCCTTCCTCAGATTTGGAGACCAAAACTGTACGCAATACTCCAGGTGTGGTCTCACCAAGACCCTGTACAACTGCAGTAGAACCTCTCTGCTCCTATACTCAAATCCTTTTGCAATGAAAGCTAACATACCATTCGCTTTCTTTACTGCCTGCTGCACCTGCATGCCTACCTTCAATGACTGGTGTACCATGACACCCAGGTCTCGCTGCATCTCCCCCTTTCCCAATCGGCCACCATTTAGATAGTAACTCCCTGGTTAATTCGTCCCTTCCCACCCAAACCACCCCCTCCCTGGGCACTTTCCCCTGCAACCGCAGGATATGCTATACTTGTCGTTTTACCTCCCCCCTTGACTCCATCCAAGGACCTAATCAGTCTTTCCAGGTGAGGCAGTGGTTCACCTCCAACCTCATCTACTACATCCGCTGTATCTCTAAAACTAAAACTTGTGCAGGCCAAGTGACTGAGATGTTGGAGGTAGAGCACTTTGGGACCAGTGACCAGAGTTATATTAGATTTTAAATAGTTATGGAAAGGACAACTGGTCCACAAGTTATAATTCAATATTAGGCCAGGGTGACTTTCGACAATAGTTCACAGGAATTAAACTTTGATTGGAACGTTGATAGGTAGTTTGCAAGTAAAGGCACTCAAGTGGAAGGCTCTTAAACATCAGATAGTGAGCGTTCAAAGGAACCTTCGATGACAAGAGATATTGTATCTCAAGAGATAGTGAAGCTCTGGTCAGGAGGCATGAGTCAGGTACAAGTAGCTGGGATCAAGTGAATCACTGGAAGAGTGCAAGGCATGCAGGAGAATAGTAAGATTAAACGAGAACTTACCAGTTTGAAGTTTGATCTTGATTTTATGATGAACGATTACGTGAAGAAGGGCCGTCCGTCTGCGTGCGCGTCAATCTTCAAAGCAGCGGTGTTAAAAATCACAGATAAAATGAAGACCTGAGAATAGTAAGATTGTGAAGAAACTAGAACTTCCATATGACCTTGATAGTATGAGGGTGGGAGCGGTGGGCACGTAATCGCTCATCGTAACTCCTCATAAAATCAAGATCAAACTTCAAACTGGTAAGTTCTCGTTTAATCTTACTATTTTAGTTCGGAGTCACGTGAGTGACTACGTGAAGATTTCAAAGCTCTGTGATTTTACGCTGGTTACGAATCCAGGCATCACACACTGGATGGATTGACCATGGATGCGTGTAATCATTAAAGCATTCAGACATTACGTAGTTAAGTAAAGACACTGATGCTTTAAATGAAAGAAAAGTTTTTTTTTTTTTAAATAGTTACCCCTCCCAACCTTGGGGGGAAACTAAGAGACAGAACTTAAAATGGAACGTGCAAACACCCCCAGTCCGGTTATGGGTTTGTTATAAAACCTGTGGACCGTTATTTCATTTGTCCATCCTGCAGCCACTAGGATGTCGTCAAGAGGCACGTCCATAGCTCTTGCTGCCGACGTAGATGCAGCCCTGGTGGAGTGAGATTTAACCATATAAATGTTTACTCCTGCTACCGCCATTACCCCTTTTGACCATCTGGAGATGGTTTGAGTTGACACCTTTTGGTGTGGTTTTTTTATGGCTGATGAGGACCGATTGTTCTGAGCCTCTGAGGTTCTCCGTAACTCTCAGATAGTGGTGTTAGTATGTTACCACACACACACAACCATTGGTCCTCTGGATATGCCAAGA
The DNA here is from genome assembly GCF_028641065.1 of Leucoraja erinaceus. Taxonomy (NCBI): domain Eukaryota; kingdom Metazoa; phylum Chordata; class Chondrichthyes; order Rajiformes; family Rajidae; genus Leucoraja; species Leucoraja erinaceus. The sequence goes on along the minus strand of NC_073404.1, from coordinate 1,860,818 downwards.
ACTGGATCTACATCCCTGGCATTCCTGGCCTGCTCTGTTTTATCAGGTTCCTGATTAGGAATGTTATGTTGTTCATATTGGTGGTCATGTAGTCCAACCGTAGCTTTTGCAGTGTCAGGACTCTTTGTCAGCATACCACCTTCAGGGTTAGTTATAGGCGGTCCCCACTGTCAAAGTAGGGTTTGTACCACGCTCACATCCCATGTGTCAGTGTACCTTGGCCTTGGAGGTCTTAAATTGTAAATTCCCTTCATGAATTTTGTTGTAAAGGGGTGCGTTCCTATCGAACCGTGCCCTGCTTCCGGCATCAGATAGGAGGAGAGTGCGCCTCTGGCACTATAGATTGCACTATAACTTTGTTTATAGTTATAGTACAGAGTTGATAGGAACTCCAAGACATCCGTTATCCGAACTGTGTTGTATTTGTTCGGACAGTCCTATGCCTTGAAATGGCCTCCTCAGAATCTGCAGACCAACAAATTATTACGTTCATGTAGTGGATGATTGCTCCCTGTAACTGGGTTCACTAGGAGGTCCCTGCTCTTGGGTACAGCCATAACTGGCTGGACTATAATTCCCAAAATTTTGGGGGACCAGGCTTGAGTAGGCCAATCTGGCACTACCAATATGCCTGTGGCTTAGTCTTGCTTGATTTTTGTCAAGCATCGGTTTGTGAGACAAATTGGCCGAAAGCATACATAAACATTCCTCCCCAATTGAGGGAGAAAGCATCCACTGCCTTGCTCCTGGATCCAGCTCGCAGGACACATATCTGGGTAACTAATGGTTTAGTCTAGATGCAAATGGATCAACATCTGGTATGCCAAATCGTGTAGTTATTTTGTTAAATACTGTCTGATTCAACATCCATTCTGTGTTGTTATTAAACATTCGTGATCCAGCATCTGTCACCGTGTTATATCTACCTCGTAGATTTCCCAAATATTCCTCTCGATACACCAGTGCCAAATGAGGTTCGACAATCTGACGTAAGATACAGATTTTACACCACCCTTGTAAATGGATATATGCCACCGCAGTGGTGTTATCAATCTGAATATGAACAAGCACCGGTTGCATATTGCTACAGAGAACCTTGAGTCCATATTGTGCCCCCAATAATTCTAGGTAATTGATTCCATGTGTTGGGGAATTACAGACTCCTGCTCATTCCATCTGCCTCCACAGCTTTAGACTGTGTTGGTGGCTCCCCATCCGCTTGCATAGGTCTGAAGAACCCCCGATGGCTTTCGAGCAAAATTTCCCTTGAGCTGTTTCCCATTCGTTATCCGCCATAGTTATTCAACAATGGCCTCTGCTGGCAATCCATAGTTTTGCCAATTCGGCCTGCATGTAATCTGAGTGTTCGTTCCTTTGCTCGCTGTAAATTCTGGTAATGCAAAGGCCCGTGACATACTGCTGGGAATGCAACTACTATTTGCCAATTACACTCACTGTTTGCCTGATAGATGGCTAGTATTTGACTATCAGGTCATAGCAGGCTTAATTAATATTGTCGTTTGCCCCTAGGCAATGTCACCAACATATTTACTGTTTTTGATAGTAAATTCTAGGTAATCAATTACCTTTGTAGGTGTCAATTTTGATTTAACTGGATGGATGAGGTAACCAATTCTTTCAAACAGGGTTTTGGTTTGCTTTGACTGATGCTTCTGCCAATTCTTGGTGACTCCAAAAATGAAAATGTCCTCCAAATATGCCATTACTATGTGGCTTTGAGACCTTTGTAGTCCCAGAATTGGTTTCCGTAGTTTAGCCAATAGTCTAGGAGCTGATGTCAACCCATTTGGCAGAGCCATGCCATCCAGTTAAACTTCAAATATCTCCTGTTCTTAGTGAATAGACACCGAATAGTATGCATCTTTGAGGTCGATGCATGCCATGTGACCATTTTATAGGAAGCTGCTATAAAACAGTAGTTAGACCGTAACAAAAAAATGCTGTTTCTGAAAGTCTGTACTGCACAAATGAGTTAAACCTGGATGAAGTGACATCCTCCATCTGTCACCTGTCCTGGAAGGCAATCCTGCCCAAAATACTGGGCCTGCCTTGAAGACAATTCCGGTCCGAGTTCCAAGTCTGCTTGGAACCTATGTATGTTGTGCAGTAAAAAATAATCACATGTTGTTATCTGTTTTTTAAAACCAGATCTGAAATTCATGTTATTGTCATTTTGAACAAAAACACAAGAGTGAAATTACCAACATGTAACTGGTCCACAATCCCTTGTTTCAGTAAACCCAGACCCACCTACCTCCACGGCTACCGGTGGTCTTGTGTTAAGCCCAAAGGCCCCTGATGCGGGTTCCTTTTCTCTCCTTGATTGGGAGTAGGACTGTTAGGGAGTGTGGATTCCATGCTTCTCCTGACCTCTGCTTGGGTCGTGGTCTGAAAACCTCATCATACTGAGCCTGCCTTGTCGGACAATTCTGGCCATAATTCTGAGTCTGCCTTGAAAGACGACTCTGATCATATTTCCGTGCCCAGCTTTCAAGCTACCACCGGCTTCAGTGAACCGCTTACCCCCTATGGAGGTGTGGGGTGTGTTGTCGCCTACTGATGAAGTTTTGCTTGTCGTTGGTACCTTGATTGGTCCGACAGCTTTTGCTTCCTTCTTCTGGTCTTACCTGAAGAGAGGATTCGGCGGCTGGTTTCTCCAAAGTCACCCTGATAGCGCTGTTCCCTTGCCGGCATTTGTGCGGATATTCTGCCAACTGCTGGCTCTTGAGGCCATATGCATGTGCTTCAGTATGTTCATACTTTAATTTGAGATCAGTTACCTACTGATCACTCACACTCCCCTCCACTGAGAGTGAGATTTGTAGGTAGCCCTGAAAACAGATGCTGCCTCAGGCCCCTGAGGATACCTGCGCTGACATGGCCCCTCCAGCGGGCCTAAACGAGATTCTTGCTTTGGGTCAGACTGAAACTGACCGTGAATGCTCCTCTCCTCAGAGCAGGAGACATTTGCTAGATCTCTATCCAGGGAAGCACCCAGTGGAACCTGGATGATTGCAGAAGTATTTCTTTTCTTTTGTGCTTATTATTTATTTTATGTAAAGCACTTTGGTGTCAATGCAAGTTAACTTAAACAGTGCTATATAAGTAAAAGTTACTTACTTCCTTCCCTTTCTTCTGCTTGTCCCCCCCCCCCCCCCCCCCCCCCCCCCCCCCCCCCCCCCCCCCCCCCCCCCCCCCCCCCCCCCCCCCCCCTGCTTTTGTACTCTGATTCAGCGTGGTTTCTTCCATATGTACTTCCCCCTCCAATGGGGAAGACATTGGGCTGCCCCATGTGTGAGGCTCCCGGTACTGCCTGCTGTAGGCCTGGGCTGACACAGCTCCCTCCTTTAGAGCAGGTCATTGTTGGAGCAACTTCTCCAAAAAGTTGCTCCTATGTGGGAGAGTCGTCTTCAGACGCTCTCCGTTGAGGGAGGGTATCCCTTTTCCCCCCCCGGACTCATCTGAGTCAACGGGTTTGTTTGACTTGCGGGTGGTTTACGTACTGCAGGACCACCAACGGAGCTCCTCCTCCTACAACAAGGCTCCTGCCGGTTCTGCCGGCGCTATGTCGGGAAACACCGTCGCCCGCTACTGGGAATGCTGCGGTCTTCGGCAGCCGACTTCCCCGCGGACCGTCTCCTCAACATCTGGGCCCTGACACTAAAAAAAGCTTCAAGCCCGAAAGAACGCAGGTAAGTAATTCAACTTCCCTTACCTGCCCATCCTGACGGACCGGGAGGACACAGTGCCTGCCAGTCCGTCGTGCGTTGCGTTCAGACGTAATGACGCGCACGCAGACAGACGGCCCTTCTTCACGTAGTCACTCACGTGACTCCGAAGTAAAATTCTATATTATCTATATAACTAAAAGTCTCATCTCGACCACTTCCTGTCTGCGCTGTATATTGATTTTAGAAAAAACGCTACCATACATCGCTGTGATCTTTGGCCATCTTACAGTTCTGAGGCAGCCCCGAGGATTTTTCCGATCGATGAAAAATGAAAAAGTTATGAGTGTTTAAAAAATCTTGTGATCAGTTGATTGGTTCTCTCGCCTGTCAATCACCATGATGAAGGTAACGCCCCTTCCGGGGGGCCAGGACAATAAAAACCCCGGATGCCTGGATGTCAGTCACTCTGGAAGATCATGAGGGAGAGGGCACAACTGTGATTCTAAGCTGTGAATCATCTGAACTGTGAGTCTGCAATGTACTTGCAATAAATGATTTGTTAACCCTTAATGAAAATGCAATGAGTTGTTTGGCCTGCCCTGTGTTTGAAACTGCAATGGAAATGGAAATGAAATGAAAATGCAATGAGCTGTTTGGCCTGCCCTGTGCTTGAAACTGCAATGGAAATGGAAATGAAATGAAAATGCAATGAACTGTCTGGCCTGCCCTGTGCGTGAAACTGCAATGGAAATGAAATGAACATGCAATGAGCTGTCTGGTCTGCCCTGCACTTGAAACTGCAACGGAAATGGAAATGAAATGAAAATGCAATG